>NC_060145.1:276255413-277455413 GCF_021461385.2 Schistocerca piceifrons
AGCAGCTGATGTGATGCATCGCAGACTGGCAGTTGTAGATACGTATCGTTTTGATCTATCTCTGAAAAATAATGGCCCGCAGTCAATTTAGCCAACAAATCCTCCAAGCAAAGCATGGGATAGGTATCATTGTTGGAGTGGGCATTCGTATTACAGGGTGTTTCAAAATGAATATGCTGGTTTTAAGACTTTATAGCATTTATTACATTCAACTTACAATCATAAGTAATACATCCAATGAAAGAGCAACTCAAACAATTTTGTTTGTATACCTTTGCATGAAGGGAAGAGTATGGAACGAACAAGAATGACTGAAGAACGTGTTGAATGAGTAAGAGTCTTCCAAGTGTAGTGCCAAGAGATCATTTTGAAAGGCTGTTTGAGGATTAACAATTCCATTGACCTCTGTTTGGAGCCTTGATAGGAGACATTTACAGACTAGTCCTTATTATTTGCAGCTGTTACAGCATCGAAATCCTACAGACTACATTTTACATGCTGGCTTTGCAAAAAAAATGTTGCTGCAAAACGACAATGATTTTCTGGATTTTGTTGTCTTTAGAGATGAATCGAAATTTCAGCTAAGTGGAAACTTGAACACACATACTGGTAATATGCGCATCTGGGTTTCAGGAAATCCCCACAAGACGGTACATTTGTTTCGAGATTCCCTCAAATTTGAAGTTTTTTGTGCCATATCCCGATGAAAAGCGTTCCAAAATGATCTCTTGGTTCTACGCTTGGAAGACTCTCACTTGTTCAACATGTTCTTCAGTCATTCTTGTTTGTTCCACACTCTTCCCTTCCCGCACAGTCATATAAACATAACTGTTTGAGTTGCTCTTTTGTTTGATGTATTACTTATGATTGTAAGTTGAATGTAATAAATGCTATAATGTCTTCAAAACAGTATATTCATTTTGAAACGCCCTGTACTAAAATCACCATAACTGCCTAAAGACCAGTTAGATTCTTTAAGGGCAACTATATGCATTGCTCATGGACTGGTTGAAACTAGGGAAATGACACAGTTGTCCTGAAGCTGTGCGACTTTCTCTCCAACAGCTTGTGTAACTGCAAATGGTAACAGGTGAGCTCTACAAAATTTTGGCACCAACAAGGGCTACATAGGGATATGAACAGTAACATTAAGTGCACTCCTGAGTGTTGGTTCAAAAATCTTCTTCAAATTGCACAGTCCATCAAGAACAGAAGAAGGCACCATTTCAGACACTAAATTGACTTTTTTCGTGCTTTAAAACCAAAAGTAGTAAAGGTGTCTAGGCCGAAAATGTTAGCGACTCCAGGGAAGTGCACAACAGAGAAGGTTAGCACACGTTAAACGTTGTTGTACTTAGCTGCCAGCTAAAGTTCTCTGAGGAGAGGAACGGTTTTGCAGCAGTAATTTACAGCTCTGTGCTGCACCCTTACCAGTGAAGGAGAGCCGAACCGCCAATATGTGTTGTCATTGATTATTGACACGGCAGTGCTAGTATCCAGCTAGAGTTTCATGTACTGGCTGGAAAGAGTAAGGTCCTACATAAGCTTCTGCTTTAGACACAAGGGAGCCACCTGCTTTGCAGCTGTGATGGTGCAGGCTGATATGCTGTCCCCATGCCATAACTGAGTGTGCGGCTAGTGGGCCACTTGCTGAGGCACTACTGTGAGGGGGTCTTGACTGCCACATACCAAACAGTCTTCCGCATGTTGAGGCCAGCTAGTTCTGGAATGCTGGCTTCTGCGGGCAGGGAAGGAGTGAAGTTTCTTAACATTACAAAAAAGGTTTCTCACTGCTGAAGTGGGAGCAGAATGATCGATATACTGAAGTCTCTCATGGGACGCCAGTGATCCAGATGCCTAGAACTCAAGTGAGACTTAGAGGTACAAAAAGATGATGATAAGGTGAAATCATCAGTCAGCTGGTAGTCATGACAGTGATGAACTACTGTTGATACTTGATTTTTGTTTGTGAAAACATGCTGAGCTTTTGAGGTAACCTTGAAAGATGTAGCAGTTTTATGCACATCACGAAGACTATGATGTCAGGCATGGCCAAAGCTTACACTGAGACTTCCTTGTTGAGGGTGAGATGCACAATACATCCTGAATCAATGATTTTGCATACAATACTTTACAGTCCTGACATATGAAATTGCACTTGTGTGTAAGACCCTACAAGTTGGCAGTCCCATATTCACAAGATTGTCCATCATGTTGTTTATGACTCTGACTGAACTGTAGCCTAGCCATAGCTAAGTAGATTGATGGTCATAGTACGCAGTGAACAGAGCACAGAGATCAGTGAAAGACAAAACACTGGGGTCCAAGAGTGGTTGCGATTTCTGTTTTACCATGTGTAAATGACTACAAGAAGACAAGAGCAACACAGTTTGCTACCTGCCAGAAATGCTATTGGTCAGGCCTGGTCACAGCATGCTAAACTTCTTGCTTGCAGGGTGTGTGGGCTGCATACAGGCCAAGGCTTGGCTTGTCTCGGGTTCGCTCAGTCCTTCTTGGAAGTACTTGGAACTGTCCAACATTTCATTGAGTGCTGCAGTGTGGCACTTTTTGGTTGGCACAACTCTCTTCAGTTTGGCAGACGCGTGGTGTCCCCTATGTTTACCCTTCATCATTTGCTCATTATATGAAGGATGTTTACATCTCCAGTAATTATTTGTGCAAAAGAGTGATCTATGTTCACAAGCCATTAAAAAATGAATGAGAATGACAGAAGAGAAGGATGAGAATTTCTCATTACATATTATGCAGTCACATAAGCGATGGGTACTGAAAACTTTGCTATGAAACATCACAGTATCACACAGAAATAATTTGAAGCTTTGGTTGACAATGAAAGGGGAAAAAAATACAATGATTGACAGACAGGATTCATTATTTTGTACATCAAGAAGCACTTTCTGCAAAATTTGCAGGCATGGAGCACATGAGGAAATTGGTAATACAAATAGTAAAATATCTGAAGTTGTATGCATTATTCCACTGTCAGTCACAATAGTTTTTGATAGAACAGAACGATGGAGACTTTATATATTGCTGAAAAGTACATTGGTTAAGTCAAGGGACATGCCTGGAACGATTTTTTTTAATGCTATGTTTAATGCTATTGTTGCATTTATGAAGGGAAAAGGAGTGCAGGAATGAAAATTAAGACATCTGGAATGGCTTGCAGCCCTCACATTTTAAGTGGGCTTGACTGCACCCTGCCATCAGTAAGACATAGCAAGTTGAGAAACAGCTTCTTTACGATTTGATAGGGATGCATTTAAAAAGAAAATTGCATTTTAGAAGGGACACATTCTGACAAACACAGTCCAATTCCCTAAGCTCACTGGAATTAAAGAAAAAGTGAGGTTTGAAGAATTTATTGTGGCCTTCAAAGAATTACAGACAGAGTTATAAGTCACAATTATGTGACAACCTGATCGTAAAAATCTGTGAAATTGTCTGCATCTGTCAGTATGCTGACAGTTTGTACCAGATAAAAATTATATTATGTCTTCAGTGTGCAAAAAATAATTAAATAATAATGAAAATGTTTTGTTTCTTATATCTGTTGTTGAGAAATGTGAAATATAAAACAATGTCATATGTGGTGCAACTGTATTGCCATTTAAATGGAGTGCATTCAAGCTTTCCCTGGCCCCGGACTCAGACAGTGTGGTTGGCAGTTGGGAAGTGTGCCAGCCAGGCTGAGCGCTGTGGCAATCATGCCGGGACACAGTTCACGAGTTGAATTCTTGGCCACCCCTGTGCTAGAACATTCTAAATCAAGTCACAAATCTGAACCGATGCTCATTATTTTTTCACTAATCGACTGCATAACTGTATCAAATGCCTTTTCGATACTGTTGTTTACAGCACAATTGCTCTTTTGGATGAACAAAGTGCGCTGAGTTTTGCAAGATCTCAGTTTGCAGAATCTGTGTTGATTTTTATAGAGGAGATTTTTGATCTCCAAAAAGTCATAATTCTACAACACATAGATGTAAATAATATAGGCCTATAATTATGTCAATCAGTCTGGCAAGAACCAGTTTGACAACAAGAACAAGTTGTGCTTTTTTCCAGTCACATGGTACCCTTTGTTGCTCTAAAGACCTTTATAAATTTGTGCTTGAAAGAATGCACATTCTATCACATAATCTCTGCAGAAGCTCACAGATGTCTCATATGCTCCAGATGCCATTCGATTGTTGAGGTATGTTGACTTTCTTCTCCACTACAATTTGTCTCAGTATCTGCCTTTTCATTCTTTATGTTATGATAGAAAGGACCGGTGATACAGGATGTCCATAAAAGAATGTCCCAGTGTAATTTGGACTATTTAAACAAATCATACATCAAATTGAAGTAAAACTAATCTAATTTTTATTAAAAATGTCACTTTGGATAGCAAGTCTAGAATAATGGAAGCAGTAGCCTCTTCAGTTCTGTATTTTGGCTCTGGAAAATCATAGGCAGAATGCAGACACAATCTTTTATAAAGCCCCAAAGGAAAGAATCGCATGACCTGAGGTGAGGTGCACATGGAAGTCAGCGGAAAACAGCACTGTCGTATTGACCATTATGACCAATTCAGCGGTCAGGGACTTCGACATTAATCCACTTTCATACAAAGAGATGGCAATGGGAAGAGGCTCCGACTTGTTGCCAATTAAAGTTTTTAGGTTTATCTTCTAATTTGGGAAGAGCTGTTCATGCAACATATCCAGATAAGCAACACTTGTTACGGTAGCTTCAGTGGAAAAAAAAAGAAAAAATTGTCCATACACTTGCTGTTCGGAAACAGTGCAGAAAATGTTTAATTTCAGCGGGTCTCTCTGAAATTGTTCAGGTTCATGGAGATGCCCTGACCTCTGGATACAAACATTATGGGTATTTACATTCCCACTTTGATGAAAAGTTGCCTCATCACTGAACACCTTACATTTAAGGAAGTCATCTACCACTGCAGCACTTCACTTGCAAAGTTATAATGTACACTATAATCATCTGGCTTTAAAGCATGTACCAACTACAACCAGTATGGATACATGTGTAAATATTTTCTTAAAACTGTTCACACCATTGTCTTTGGCAACTGAAGTTTAAGACTTGGTTTTTAAACATACTTTTTAGCATAATGAAGTTGAGAAGCTCTGACATGGTCAATATCCTCTTCAGACACTTTTGGTCATCCTGTGCTTTTCCCTTTACACACAAGTCTGGTTGTTTCAAATTGACTATACCATTGGTAAATGTTTTTGCCACGTGGGGGATTGCAGTTAACTTTAAATGAAACACATGTTGAACTGAAATTGCAGAAACACTCTCAGCAAACCACAGAACACAAAATGTTTTACATTCAGGAGTTGCAGTTTTGTATTATGTCACTGGAAGTACGGAAATAACAAAACAGTACTTGCACATGCAGTTATCTAAAACTGTTGGAATTACGCTTTAATTAAGTTACTGCAACATTCTTTTATGGATAACCTGTATTATGATCTTCAGCAACGAAACAGCTCCGGAAGACCAAATTCTATATTTTGACCTTCTCTCTGTCATCTGCTGTTTCACTGTCAATATGATAATTGAGTGACTGAATAATTGATTTCAGTCCACTTACTGACCCTACATAAGACCACAACTTCTTACATTTGACCCATTTTTTCTGTAGACACTCCCATGGCTATATCAGTTTTGGCCATCATGTAAATACTGTGCATAGCTGCCTTGTTCTGCATGCAGTGCTGACAGAAGGGAATTAAAGTGCATGGTTTCATAAGATAAATACTTCTGTGTATGCAATATTGTGTAATGTTTCTTTTTTTCTGGTCGCTCTGCAGTGATTGCTATGAAAGAGGGTGAGAATATGGGTTATTAAAGATTGCAGAATGATGGCCAGGGTTGCTACAAATTCTGGAAATTAGGGAATTTCAAACATGTCATGGAAATTGGGGAAATATCAGGGGGGAGGGGGAGGGGGGGGGGACCACACTGGAAAAATCTCATTGGTCTCATTTCATCAACATGTTGTCTGTGACACATGAATAACTGGTCACACAAGTGGACTTCCACGATGGGCCCAATCACAGGCAATTTCTGTGGATATCTGTAACGAATGGGCCTCCTGATCTGAAGCCCATCATTTCCCACTAATATGTAAGCCCTTCTCATCAGATCTAGTCTCACCTGCAGTCTGGGTCTGTTTGTGTGTGGCATAATGCGGCAGTTTTTCGTGGTGTATCCAAGGACCCAGGACTGCAGTACTCCTCGGCAGGCCAGAGGCCATGAGCGATAGATTTCAGGATTTGAAACCGTCTCACCACAAGTACATTGTATAGTGTGGCGTTTTATAGATATTTTATTTATTCTAGTACATTTCGAAAATAATTTATATATTAGAAAGTATGGATGATAAGAACAAGAAAAGTGTGGCAATCGCTGACTCATACATTTCTTGAAAGAAAAATCACACAATACCTGTAAAATAACACTGTGACTAATAACTGACAATAATGAAAATAGTAGAACCAACATTTCATTGGTGGTCACAGATAGTTTTGGTTTATACAACTCTTCCCTGCCTTATACACTTCTTTCAAGAGATTATCTTTTTTCTGAGTTATTCCTGAAATCTGGTTTGAAATTCCAAGGAAATGCGTATTTTTGTGACAGATGTGTTTCGTTTTATTGAAATAAAAAAAACAACAGAGGTCTTAATGGAACACGTATGCCATTTGCCTTGCATGCTCCATCTAAAAACAGTTTATTACAAAAGATGTTGCTGTTAGTACTTAAAATTTTTGCTCACATGGGAGAGAAATCTAGCACAGGGCCCCAGTCTTTGCAGCATCTTTTCCCTTCCATGCTGCATGTCTATCCTCTTGCTGTTCTTTTTCCCCTCCCTTGGGGAACATGTCTGGAGTGTTTTTGTGAATGTTCTGCACTGTCCGTAGCTGACATAAGAACAGTCTCACCACTGTTTTTCATTCCTTTTTCCTTTTTTTGTTCACCTTCTCCTATCCTTCCTCTGCTTCAGCATTTGAGGCTCCTCTTTCTTCTTCTTCCTCTCTGTGCGCTCCTGAAGGCAGCCCCATGTGTCTGACACATAACAGGTGACTGCGTAACACGTAATTCCCAGCCCTGGGTCGACAGGTAGGTTTCGCACATATCGCGTGGTACAGGCCAGGCCCAGAGAGGGGTGATTGCTTGAGCTGCTACCTTCCCAAATTGCCAATTGGTCCCTCTGTCAGGTGTTCGGGATGTGTAACCTGAGGTGTGAACAACCACTTAAGGCAGGTGCACCCAATTGTGAAAGTGGGCCCCAGTTGGAAGGAGCATGCCTTTGGAGACTCTGGCAATCTTGCGATGAGCCGATCATCTTCACAATCTACATCTACAAAACATAAGCGGAATGAGGCTAATGATTCAAAGACTCTCCCAGCCGCACCACAGTTCCTCCTGGTTTCACATACTGAAAACAGTCAATCCTTCACAATGGTAAATCCATTTATTATTCAGAAAGGTATTGATGCAGTTGCCAGACCTGTGAAATCTTGCTCTTTTTTTACGGAATGGCACTTTACTTTTGGAGACTACTCCTGGTTCTCAAGTACAACAACTGCTTGCTGCTTCACTTCTCCATGGCTATACTGTTCGTATTGAGGCCCATCAAATACTGAATTCTTCCCGTGGTGTTATTTACACAAAGTTGCTCGATGGTCTGACTGAGGCCGAAATCCAAACATACCTCTCTGATCAGGATGCCATTGCCGTCCATCAGGTGATAAAAAAGGTAGATGCTTCCTTAGTGCCCACACGCACTCTTTTTCGTCACCTTTGATAGAGTGGTGTTTCCATCCAAGATCAAACAGGCTGTGAGGTTCTCATGGTCTAACCATACATTCTGAACCTGATGCTCTACTACCAGTGTCATTATTTCAACCATACTCGAATGTCTTGCCGACACACGACCAAATGTGTATCCTGTGGTAGGAATGCACATGAGGGTGACTGTCCACCTCCCTCTCCCTGCTGTATCAGCTGCAATGGCAACCATGCCACTTCCTCTTGAGATTGTCCTGTGTAGCTCGATGAGCGGGCTGTCCAGGAGATCCTGGTAAAGGAAAAAATTTCCTTACCCAGTTGCTCGCGAGTTATTGGCTAGTTGCAAACCCTGCGTTTTACAGTCTGGCACTTATAGTACTGTTCGTGCTACATCTCACTCCTGGAGGACATAGCCACACGCAGACATAGTAACCAAATTCGGCTCTGAGGTTGTGAAATCACCCTGTGTCATGGTAGCATTGCAGTCTCCTCATCCAGCTGTGCAACAAGCTATCAAACTCTCGCCTCTCAGGGCGTAGTCACCAGCTACACAACCGGCCAACACCTGAGTCTTCCTCTGCCAACCAGAAAGGCTCGAAGAAGTCCTACAAACGCAAATGGTCTTCTCCTTCGCCGACTCGAAGATCCTTTTCGGCAGTGTTGCCATGTGATACCTTTGCCCGGCCTGCCTCCATGTTGCCGGTGCGCACCCCCAACCGTTTTTCTGCATAGGACTCCACAGGCCAAAAGCAGAAGAAAGCTGACACTTCTGTGGACCTCATGGAGCAGGATCCTCGTGCCTCGGTGTCGTGTAGCAGCGAGTCTTCACAGGCTAGCACTCGGCAGCTGCCAAGGGACACCAATCCATTTTCTCCTCATCATGACACTCTTCTAGCGGTATGTTCCTGGCTTTCAATCCAACAAAGGGGATTTGTGGCCGCTTTTAGAACTGCAGCATCCACTTGTACTCTGCCTTCAGGAAACGAAATTGTGTCCTCTTGACAACTTTGAGCTTTCGCATTTCTTCCTGTCCATTTTGACCTTCCGCCCAAGGATTCCATTTCATGGGGAGTCATGCTGATCATATGGAATGACGTTCATAGTCAACCGATCTTCCTGACTACCCATCTTGAAGCTGTTGCAGTTTGCCTTTTCCTTCCTCACTTGACCTTTCCCCTTGTATCATTTACATCCCCCCGTTATTCGATGTCGCCAGTGCCATCTTCCTCCAGCTTATTGGGCAGCTACCTCACCCATTTCTGCTGCCCACCATCCCATTTGGGGTTCTCCCAGAACCTGTCTGAGAGGTGCCCTCTTGGCTGACATTCTTAATCAACTTAACCTTTTCTGCCTTAACACAGGAGCTCCCAAGTTCCTTTAAGACTCTTCATACACCTATTCCTATATGGACCTATCCTTCTGCACTGACCATCTTGCCCATTGTTTTGAGTGGTCTGTTCTTTCTGTCACCTACTCGAGCGACCTTTTCCCATGTGCTGTCTATTTGCTGACTCCTGCACACCCAAATCGTAGATTACTAAGGCCGACTGGAGGCTGTACTCCCCCCTGGTGACCTTTGACAAACACGATTTCTCCAGTTTATTGACCAGGTGGAATATCTTACAAACATTAACTTAACTGCTGCAGAACGTTCTATTCCTCAGCCTTCCTCTTTACTACACCATATCTTGATCCCTTGATGGACTTAGGCATGCCGCGACACAGAGATGTGCTCTCTGCGTTTTTAACTGTCATGCTATGGCAGCAAACTGCATTCATGATATGCTGATGTGTGCACAGTGTTGTCCTGTTTCTTGGGATAGCAAAAAAGCCAGCTGGGTTTCATTCACTAGTTCTTTTAACAGTCCCACCCCCTGTTCCGTCATGTGGGCCAACCTCCGATGGCTCACTGGGACCAAGGTCCATTCCCCAAGTTTCCGGCCTGACAATAGCAGGCAATGCCATCATCAACCCTATTGCTATCTCCAACACCTTGGGCAACCATTTTACGGAAATTTCGAGCTCCTCCCACTATCACCCTGCCTTCCGCCATTGGAAACGAGTGGAGGAGGCTCAGGCGATACCCTTCTCTTCTCAGAATCGTGAGTGTTACAATGCCACATTTACTATGGTGGTGCTAGATCATGCTCTCACTTCATCCAGATCGTTTGCCCCAGGGCCAAACACTATTCACATTCGGATGTTGCAGCACCTTTCTCTTGCAGGCAAGCACTTTCTACTTAATAGGTACAACCGCATCTGGGCAGAGGGCAAGTTTCCCAGACACTGTACAGTGAGGATTTAGATCACACCATTCTGTAGTTGACCATCTTTTCACTTTGTCCACCCTTGTCATGAATGGTTTTCTGCAGAAATCCCAGACTGCACATGTTTTTCAATTTGAAGAAAGCCTACGACACCTGCTGGAAGACTAGTATCTTTCGTACTCTCTACACATGGGGCTTCTGTGGCTGCCTACCCCGTTTCCTTGAGGAATTTTTAAAAGACCAAGTTTCAAAGTATGTGTGGGTTCTGCCTTGTTGGACACCTTTATCCAGGAATACGATGTGCCTCAGTGTTCCATCCTGAGCAAATGTTGTCTTTGCTATCATCATTAACCCTATAATGCCCTGTCTCCTGCTGGGCGTCTCCGGCTCCCTTTTTGTTGGCAATTTTGCACACTATTGCAGTTGTTCATAGACCTGTCTCATTGAGTGGCATCTTCAGCAATGTCTTGATTGTCTTTACTCATGGAGCTTCGACAATGGCTTTCATTTTTCCTATGCCAAAACCGTTTGTATGAACTTCTGGGAGCACAGTTGGTTTCTCCCACCACCTTTACATCGTGGGCCTGTTACTCTTCCATTGGCTGAAACTACGAAATTCCTGGGTCTCATGCTCGATAGGAAACTCTCTTGGTCTTCCCACATGTCTTACTTGGCAGCCCGCTGTACGCAGTCCCTCAATCCCCTGTGTGTCTTCAATGGTACTTCCTGGGGTACAGATCGAACCATCCTCCACGTTTTGTACTTGTCCCTTCTCCATTCAAAACTATGGACTATGGGTGCTTTGTTTATGCATCTGCATGTCTGTCCCTCTTATGCTCTCTCAGTACTATCCACCATTGTGGCATCCATTTGCCCACTGGCACTTTTTGCACTAGTCTGGTTGAGAGTCCGTATGCAGAAGCTGCTGAACTACTGCTATGACTTCCTCCTCAGCAGATATTCATGCCATTTGTCTGCCATGCATGGCCACCCATCCTATGCCTCCTTCTTTGATGACTCCTTTGATCACCAGTGTGGGGCACATCCCTCTTCTCTGTTACCTCCTGTAGTTCGCTTTTGCCTCTTTCTCCAGCAGATTAACTTCACGCTCCCTGCAACTTTCCTGGTGGGTGTGGACCCTTCTCCACCTTGGCTTCATGTGGCGGCCCATGTACACCTTGGCCTTCATTCGCTTCCTAAGGACAATACACCAGCCTTGCTCTGTCGCCTTCAGTTTCACAACTTTCACTTGGAATTTCACAGTATTACCTTTATGTACACCGATCATGGTGTTGGGTGTGCCTTCATTGTTGGTGCTGACATTTTTTTGGTATTGGCTTCTGGCACACTGCTCAGTATTTACAGCAGAGCTCATTGCCCTTTATCAGGCCACGGAGTACGTCCGATGACCCAGGCTTTTCAATTGTTTTATCTGCTCAGACTCTCTCAGCACCCTTCAAAGCCTCTGTACACAGTACACTGTCCACCTATTAGTGCAGCGGGTCCAGCAAAGCTTGCACTTGCTCACTCTTGATGGAGTCCCTGTGATGTTTATGTGGGTTCCTGGTCATGTCGGTCTGACAGGAAACAAGGATGCTGATGCTGCTGCCAAGGCTGCAGTCCTCATACCTCAGCCCACTAGTTCTTACATTCCCTTTGATTATCTCTGTGTTGCCATCTGCCAAGAGATGGTGTGACTTTGGCATCGCCACTGTTCCTCCCTTCATGGGAATAAGCTCTGGGTTATTAAGCCTCTCCCAGCGGCTTGGATGACCTCCTCTTGCCCCTCCTGCCTTGAGGAGGTCATTTTAACTACATTGCGTTTTGGGCACTGTCTTTTTAGCCATCACCATTTGTTAAGTCATGCTCCCCCAACACTTTGTGCACATTGTGCCCAACTTTTAACTGCCCACATTTCCTGATGGAATGCCTTTTTTTTACCAGTTATGTTCCTGTTCGAATTTGCCATCTGAGATATCGGCTGTTTTAGTGAACGACGAGCGGGCTGTCAACCGCATTTCACTTTTTATCCATTGTAGCAATACGGCGAAGGCCATTTAATTTTTAGTTCTGGATCTCTATTTCTCTATTAAGTATTTTGTAAACCTTTCTCCAAGTCCCTAGCACATACGACCCTAGTTGTTTTTGTGCCCTAAAACAAAACAAAACTGAACTGGAGAGAAATACGGAAGTCTTTACATTTTTTTGTCTATTTATGTCTTTATTTACCCTTGAGATCTCAGAGTTTGTCAGGGAAAAATGCTAAAACTTGTCTGGAAATCAGGGAATTTCACTTGGGGAAACCTGTGGCAACCCTGATGAGTCTCTGTGTCAGTGCCATTGCTTTTGCCGGTAGGTCTTCTTTGGTTGCTCAAACTATCAGTCTTGATAGGATTGGAAATCTCTCTACCATTCACTCACTCACTTTGTTCAGTGTAAAACATTTATTTATATGTTCATTCATTCATTGATTCACGCGATCAGGCCCAGTGGTCTGTGCGCCACCACGGTTAGAGCTCTCCATTTGTCTCTGTCTTCTGCTATCTGTCTCCCATTGTCCATGACTTCCAGCCACAACAAGTCTTCTTTCACTCCATCAGTCCACCTCATTCTAGGTCTTCCCACTGGTCTGCTGTTTGACGGGGTCCAGTCCCTTGCAGTTTTGGGCCACCTTGTTGCCTTCATTCTAACTTCATGTCCAGCCCATTGTAGTCTTTTGCTTTTCATCACTCCCAAGATGTTAGACTGCTTGTACAGCTCTTCTAATTCTGTGTTATGGCGTCTTCCCCATTCTCCAGTAATCTGATCTCGGACTGTTCCAAATATTTTCCTGAGGACCTTCCTTTCAAATGCAAGCCCTCGGTTAAAGTTTTGTTTTTGAATGTTCCAGGTTTGAGAACCATAAAGTACTACTGGCATTATTAATGTCTTATACAACCATAGCTTTAGTTGTTGAGAGACACTTCTACGTGTCTAGAGAGTGATAGCATCTGTTTCCCGCCTGCAGTCATGCTTTTATCTCTGTTTCAGTTGATGTTACTTCTGTAAAAATTGATCCGAGATATTTGAACCTTTCACATGCTTATACCTGGTGTGGTTCACAATTAAATCTTGAGAGTTTTGAATCTTTCTTCCTATGGTTATATACTCAGTCTTTTCAGAGCTAATTTGTAGACCAATGCTATCTGCCACCAACTCCAAGGTCTGGATACTTTTTTTCAGATCTTCTTGTATGCATGCTAATGGTGCAATGTTGTCTGCATAGGCCAGATATGTAATGTGTTCATTGCCAATTTGAATGCCCTGGAAGTTTTCTTTGTTGAAATCCCACATTACTTTCTCAAGGGCCAGGTTGAAGAGGACAGGTGATAATAGCCCATCACCTTGGTGTAATCCTGTTACAACTTGGAAGCTTTGTCTTTTTCTTGTGTACCTTAACTTTAAGTTTTGTGTCATTTAGGCATACCTCTACCAGTTTGACCAACTTCTTTGGCATACCAAGCTCTGTCATAGTTCTAATCAGGCTAGGTCTATGTATACTTCCTGCCTTCTTCAACTCTACAAACAGGAGCTGTATCTCTCGGCTGTATTCGTACATTTTTTCACAGACTTGTTTTAGGACAAAAATCTGGTTCGTGGTTGATTGCATGCTTGAAAACCTCCAATTATGTCTGTTGCTAGAGGTTTTATTTGATCTAATAGGCAGTTGGAGAAGATCTTATAACAGATGTTGAGTAGCGCTATGCCTCTATAGTTGTCACATAATGATTTGTCTTTCTTTTTGTATATGGGGCATATCACAGCTACCTTCCATTCCTTTGGTATTTCATGTTTTGCCTAAATTTGCTCGATTAGCTTGTGGATTTTGAAACAGAGGATTTCGTCTCCAGCCTTGAGAAGCTCAATGGAAATTCTGTCCTCTCCTGGACTTTTACCATTCTTAAGATTTTTTATTTGGTTCCTTATCTCTTCAATGATGGGTGGAGGATATTCTGGGTCTACTGTTACTGGGTCATCAAACTCGAGTAGTTCGGTCAGCTCATCAGAGTTTAGTAATTCTCTGAAGTATTCCACCCATCTTCCCCCAATTTTTGATCTTCTGTTAACATTCTTCCATTGGCATCTTTTATGAATTTGTGTTGATGGTATGTCCTTCCTTTAAAACTTTTCACTTTTCTATAAAGTTCTTTATACCTATTTCCATGAAAGTCTTGTTGAGCTTCCTCCATGATGCTTTTTACATATTTTCTCTTTGCTTTCCTCATGGTGGCTTGTGTCTGCTGTTGTATTTCTTCGATCTTTGATTTTTATTCTTCCTGCATATTACTTTGTATCCACAGTAGTTTGGCCCATTGTCTCTCCCTGAGAGCTTCCTCACACTCCTCATCAAACCACACTCTTTTTTTCCCTTAGTTCGCTTAGGGATTACTTCTTGGGCTGTTTCTTTAATGGTCTCTGCAATCGCCTTCCAGTTCTGATCTTCCGCAGTATATCCTTCCTCATAATTCAAAGCCTCAAAATGGTTTGTCAGTGCTATTTTGAAAGTTCTTCTTATATTATCTTTAATCATACTCTCCTGGTAATATCAAGTGACTCTTTGCATTCTTTTGTACTTCCTGGCTCTCCATATTGTTTTCATCTTTCCCCTGACATGGAAGTGGTCTGATCCACGTTCTGCACCTCTTGCCCTTTTGACGTTTTGTATCCACTTCTTTATTCTCATCTCTACAATTAGGTGGTCTATTTGTTTCACTGTCTTCCCATCTGGAGAAACCCAGGTTTCTTCATTTATTCTCTTCCTGTCGAAATCAGTACTACTTATAAACAAGCCTTTTGCAGTCCCAAAGCTAACCAGTGCCGTTATTACTGCTCACATCATGTAAACTGTGCTTTCTGATGGTCCCCGTGAAGGCTACTTCTTTCCCTATTTTTGCATTAATTTTGTAATGTTCACTTGGTACATTGTCTAAAACTGTTTCTAATTCCTCATAGAAAATATCTTTTTTGTTGTCATTGCTTTCTTTGTTTGGGGCATGACAATTTATATATGAGAGTAGGACAGGTTGGTAGCTCATCGCCAACCCCCAACCTGGAGGACCAGGGTTTTTCATTTGGGGTTTCCTCCTGTAGAAAGATTGGCTTCTCCATGCCTGTAGAGATCTTTTTGCCGTTTTGTACATATATCAGGGAATGACAGGAAAGTGATATGCTGAGGACAGGTTTGGGATAGAGAACGGCACTGATAGGTCATTGTGAGACACCCTTTGTCTGGCTCCTCCACTTTGGCCTGTCTGGCTTGGGTGACCTGCTGGTAGCTATGCTACCGCTGGCGTAGCCCTCCAGATATGGAGTGCGCAAACCTCCTCGCCCACACAAACAGTACTATATTAAGGTGGTATCCCCTGAGGAAGTGTATTTAATTATTTATCCATTCGGGCATCATCTTACATACAACCTATCATTGGTCAAAAAATATTCTGGATTAATTTGTAGATGTGAGAATGTTCCTGAATTAGCACGGCATATTGTTGATTGCAGTATATGTCACAGTGATACAAACTGAGGAAAAAATCTCTCAATACTGTGGGCTTTGCACCAATAACTTTTTAGGTTGTTTTGGAGCCTAAAAATGCTCATTAAGGCTTATAAGTCACCAAAAGGCACTTGGTCCCACTGAGATCCACATGGAGTGTCTTGACTACAAAATATTATGTATCTGATTTGTAGAGCCTTGTCTTTAATTTTGATTACTTTGTTTTGGGCCTAATTTGTCACATCATTGGGGCATCTTTGTCGTAGCCTGCCTGAAAGTCAATAGCAGGAAGGACCAGAGTTTTACCTACTATATGAGTTACCCAGTATTGGGGTTGTGGCTACATTTACATTTTGCTGGAGAGAAGTAAATGTTTTGTCACACACGGGTGATCTTTGGAATGGTATCCCAGCTGTAGCTCATTTAGCGGAGTCATCATGGTGGCTGTAACCAAACATAATTCTGTCAGTGACATGCCTTTTACACTGGGAATGTGACTTACATATTTAGTTTGGCTGTGGAAAAACATACACATAATACAATTGCACTTTAATCTAGCTTGTAATGAGCAGACATAGTCCTTAGATTCAATGATGGGTTCTGCTAATGGGTGCCTGTGGCAACTTACATTGGCCAGGTAATTAGAGTAATGTGTTAAATGCGGTAAGGACTTCTGGAAGATAATGGGTGCACTCTCTACCTCAAGTAGTGGTTTTTGTATTATTGTAAACATAATGATGTGTTGACTAGTACCATTAATTTAGATTTGTCATCCAATTAGAATTACAAATGTGCATCTTTCTACCAAATTTTTGAAAAATTTTTTTCTGCGAGCTTGCTTGGAAAGTAGTTGTTTTGTATGTGAAATGAGGTAGGTGTAAGTACTGTTTTGTAAAGAAAGAAGGGCCACCAAACAGCTACATTTTTTGAAGACCAGTCTTGGAAAATCATGTTTCTGCTACCAATATTGTGCAAGGAAGGAAATATTATTATGTCAATAATAAAAGGTACAAAAATATATACATTTTTAATATACACACACACAGCATTGATTTAGTGCTTACTGTCCATTACAAAATTGATTACACAACTTGGATTATATAATTGTGAACCCACTTCGAGCATCTACCATGCAGTGCTTCAAAATAAATGTCAGTAATGTAATGAGCTTGTGCCATAAACTTTAATCATGCACTACGGTATGTTGATGATTTTCACTTATGGATCGTCTGACAGCAACTGAATAAAACACAATTTTAGTGCCATACGCGTTTCGCCTTTATTTTCTGCAAGGCATCATCAGTGGCCTGTAATATGTACATATGTTAGCTATTTTATTTACATTTTTGTCACTGTGCCTATAGGTTATAAACAGTTCTGGTGGTTGGTATTTCCTATTAAGTAGTAATGTTTTGAACTGTACTTACAGGTTGCGTAGACAGTTTCTTACATATTACGCTCCTGTTGCATTTTTGGTCTTGTTCTTCTTCCTATGAGCGCCAATTTGCTGCTTTTTCCTGCATTCCACAGCACTATGCACTGAACGCTTTTTTTAATGCAATGTTTTGGTTTCTGTTGCCGACTGTCAAATGTTTTTGCCAAAGATCGAATATTACTGCCAAACTTATGAGTGTAACTATCGAAGTATCTGTGGTCTGTTCGTGTATGCATTTGTGTGTGCGCTTGTGTGTGTGTGTGTGTGTGTGTGTGTGTGTGTGTGTGAGTGAGTGTTTTTTGGTGTCATTTTATTTTATTGTATTTAATTATTTATTTTTGTTTATGTCCTGTGTATGTGTGTGTGTTTTGGTGTGATATATATATATATATATTTTTTTTTTTGTGCTGTGTATGTATGTCTGTCAGTATTTTGGTGTTATGCATTTTTTTTTTTTTTTTTTTTTTTTTTTTTTTTTTTTTTTTTTTTTTTTTGGAAGGGGGGGGGCTGTGTATGTGTGTGTGTGTGTGTGTGTGTGTGTGTGTATTTTGGTGTTATATACTTTTCTTATGTTATCATTTCCTTTATTAAGTGTAGTAAGGAGCCTGTGCTGATGTGTGTTTGTTCATTTATCACATGTTTGTTTTCTGCTATGGCTTTCTGGATGTGGAAGTTTTCTTGCATTTGTATAAGATGTTTGTCATGGTTGCTTATTCTCATTATTTTCACTTCTTGTTCCATGTTTGTAGGATGATGGTTGTAGTGTTTTAAATGCTCTGCAAATGTGGAATGGTTTGTTTCATACTTCCAACATCTGATATGTTCTTTGTATCTTGTTTCAAAATTCCTGCATGTCATACCTATGTATACTGCATCACAACTTTGACATTCAAGTTTATATATTCCTGATTGTTGGAATTTGTCCCTCTTGGTAGCTGGCTGGCTTAGGTGTGATTGAAGGGTTTGCCCAGGCTTATATGCTATTTTGAAGCCCTGTCTCTTTAGGATGTTTGCAACTCTGTGTGTTAGTTTATGTGTGTAGGTCATGGTGTACCATCTGGTTCTTTTCTGTGTGGTGTTGTCATTGTGTGTGTTTGTTGAATGTGTTTGTAAGTTTTCAGCTTGTGAGTTCTTTTGTATTGTGGAAATGTTGTGTTTGTTTTTTATTTGTGTTTTTATTTTTTGATTGAGCCTGTGTACCACATGTGTGTCATACCCGTTGTTCCTAGCTATTTGTATGATCGTGTTCATTTCTTGTTCATAGTTTCTCTTACTGAGTAGGATTCTGTTTAATCTATGTAACATGTGTCTTAGTGCTGCAAATTTCTGGCTTTGGGGGTGGTTGGATGTGGAATGTATTATTGTGTCCGTGGCTGTTGGTTTTCTAAAGATGTTAAATGTATGTTTTCCATTTTCTTTTTTAATTGTAATGTCAAGAAAATTTATTTGATTTTCTTTTTCTTTTTCAAGTGTGAATTTTATGTTCTTATGAGCTTTGTATATTTCTGAATGGAGTTCATCTATTTTTTCACTTGGCTCGTCTACCAAACAAATAATGTCATCCACGTATCTGTACCAATATATGATTTTGAAACTTTCATTTGTGGTTATCTTATCAAATATCTGATTTTCAAGGTGACTGATGAAAATGTTTGCTAGTGTTCCTGATATTGGGGATCCCATGGGCATTCCATCAGTTTGTAGATAATATTCTTCCTCAAACTGAAAGTAGTTTTGTTCAGTTGTCAGTCTGAGCATATCTGTTATTTCTTTTATTGCGTCTGTGGTGAGGTTGCTGTGGGATGAGAGATTTTGTTCTATGATTTCTATTGTTTCTGTGATAGGGATGGAGGTATACATATTTTCTATATCGAATGAAATCAGTGATGCTGTGTGTGGTACCTGTATGTTCTGTATATTTTCTATTAGGTTTCCTGTGTTTATCACTGTTCTGTTGTTCTCTACTTTATAGTGTTTTGTAACTAACTTTTGGAGGTGTTTGGCTATGCGGTATGTTGGGGCTTTCTTGAAGTTGATAACAGGTCTCATTGGCATTCCGTCTTTATGTACTTTCGGTTGACTGCAGAGTGTTGGTGCTTGTGGGTTTTTCTGTGTTAAGTAGTATTTTTGTTTGTCTGTGAGTGTGTGTTCAATGTTTTTCAGTGTTCGTTTCACATTTGCCTGGAATCGTGTAGTTGGATCTGACTTCAGTTTTTGTATTGCGTTGGTGTTTATGTATTCCTTGGTTTTTGTGATGTATTGCTCTTTATCCATGAGTACTGTTACATTTCCCTTGTCTGCTCTTGTTATTAATACGTTGTTGTTTGTTAACTTTTGTTTTAACCTTTTCATAATAGCTGCTTCTGTTTGGTTGTTCTTATTGTGTGTCTGTTGTGTTTGTTTTATTATGCCTTTTATTTCTTCTTTTACTAGTTCTCTTGTCAGTCCTATGTTTATTTCACAATTATTTTGTTGTTCTTCACGTGTAAGGATGTGTTCGGTTTCTACTATGAGATTTTCTATGTATTGATTGTTCACCTTGCTATTGGTGCAGTGTTTCAAGCCTTTTTCCAAGAGCATTTTTTCGTTTTCGTGTAGTTCTGTCTCTGTTAGGTTAACTAAGCGTGGATGGAATGAGTGTTGGTGTTCATGTGGTTTCCCATTTAAAATGTAAATGTATTTTTGCGTCTTTTTTACTGTTAGTTTCATTATCTTGTGTTTATGTTTGTTTTGTAAATGTTTCATTGCTATGTATGTGTTGTGCTCAGTTTTTTCTACTAGTGCCATGAAAACTGCGGCGTTTCCTACGTTTTTTGCCAATTCTAGATGAGTTTCATAGAGCATCAAGTTTAGGTGCTGTTTTTTCGAATAGAGCATCTTAATTTCATGTAGTAACCAATATCGTTCTGCGAATGATTTTGACTTTTGTGCCACTGTAGAACTGTTTTTAACCTTTACATTAATGTAGCTTGGAATTAAATCCTTCTTTTTGCATGTTCTGTTGAATTTTATATGCTGTATCGTCTTATGGAGTCTCAGATGTATTTTCTTGAACCTGTTGTACACGTTGACAGGGAATGCTTGACATAGCTGTATTGACATCTTCAATTTTTTGGTCCTGTCCTCCTCAGTTGCGCGTAATACTACGGTATGTTGATGATTTTCACTTATGGACCGTCTGACAGCAACTGAATAAAACACAATTTTAGTGCCATACGCGTTTCGCCTTTATTTTCTGCAAGGCATCATCAGTGGCCTGTAGTATGTACATATGTTAGCTATTTTATTTACATTTTTGTCACTGTGCCTATAGGTTATAAACAGTTCTGGTGGTTGGTATTTCCTATTAAGTAGTAATGTTTTGAACTGTACTTACAGGTTGCGTAGACAGTTTCTTACATATTACGCTCCTGTTGCATTTTTGGTCTTGTTCTTCTTCCTATGAGCGCCAATTTGCTGCTTTTTCCTGCATTCCACAGCACTATGCACTGAACGCTTTTTTTAATGCAATGTTTTGGTTTCTGTTGCCGACTGTCAAATGTTTTTGCCAAAGATCGAATATTACTGCCAAACTTATGAGTGTAACTATCGAAGTATCTGTGGTCTGTTCGTGTATGCATTTGTGTGTGCGCTTGTGTGTGTGTGTGTGTGTGTGTGTGTGTGTGTGTGTGTGTGTGTGTCTTTGTGTGTGTGAGTGAGTGTTTTTTGGTGTCATTTTATTTTATTGTATTTAATTATTTATTTTTGTTTATGTCCTGTGTATGTGTGTGTGTTTTGGTGTGATATATATATATATATTTTTTTTTTTTGTGCTGTGTATGTATGTCTGTCTGTATTTTGGTGTTATGCATTTTTTTTTTTTTTTTTTTTTTTTTTTTTTTTGGAAGGGGGGGCTGTGTATGTGTGTGTGTGTAATAATGTGTGAAAATAATGAGAATAAGCAACCATGACAAACATCTTATACAAATGCAAGAAAACTTCCACATCCAGAAAGCCATAGCAGAAAACAAACATGTGATAAATGAACAAACACACATCAGCACAGGCTCCTTACTACACTTAATAAAGGAAATGATAACATAAGAAAAGTATATAACACCAAAATACACACACACACACACACACACACACACACACACATACACAGCCCCCTCTTCCAAAAAAAAAAAAAAAATGCATAACAACAAAATACAGACAGACATATATACACAGCACAAAAATATATATATATATATATATATATATCACACCAAAACACACACACATACACAGGACATAAACAAAAATAAATTATTAAATACAATAAAATAAAATGACACCAAAAAACACACACACACACACACACAAATGCATACACGAACAGACCACAGATACTTCGATAGTTACACTCATAAGTTTGGCAGTAATATTCGATCTTTGGCAAAAACATTTGACAGTCGGCAACAGAAACCAAAACATTGCATTAAAAAAAGCGTTCAGTGCATAGTGCTGTGGAATGCAGGAAAAAGCAGCAAATTGGCGCTCATAGGAAGAAGAACAAGACCAAAAATGCAACAGGAGCGTAATATGTAAGAAACTGTCTACGCAACCTGTAAGTACAGTTCAAAACATTACTACTTAATAGGAAATACCAACCACCAGAACTGTTTATAACCTATAGGCACAGTGACAAAAATGTAAATAAAATAGCTAACATATGTACATACTACAGGCCACTGATGATGCCTTGCAGAAAATAAAGGCGAAACGCGTATGGCACTAAAATTGTGTTTTATTCAGTTGCTGTCAGACGGTCCATAAGTGAAAATCATCAACATACCGTAGTATTACGCGCAACTGAGGAGGACAGGACCAAAAAATTGAAGATGTCAATACAGCTATGTCAAGCATTCCCTGTCAACGTGTACAACAGGTTCAAGAAAATACATCTGAGACTCCATAAGACGATACAGCATATAAAATTCAACAGAACATGCAAAAAGAAGGATTTAATTCCAAGCTACATTAATGTAAAGGTTAAAAACAGTTCTACAGTGGCACAAAAGTCGAAATCATTCGCAGAACGATATTGGTTACTACATGAAATTAAGATGCTCTATTCGAAAAAACAGCACCTAAACTTGATGCTCTATGAAACTCATCTAGAATTGGCAAAAAACGTAGGAAACGCCGCAGTTTTCATGGCACTAGTAGAAAAAACTGAGCACAACACATACATAGCAATGAAACATTTACAAAACAAACATAAACACAAGATAATGAAACTAACAGTAAAAAAGACGCAAAAATACATTTACATTTTAAATGGGAAACCACATGAACACCAACACTCATTCCATCCACGCTTAGTTAACCTAACAGAGACAGAACTACACGAAAACGAAAAAATGCTCTTGGAAAAAGGCTTGAAACACTGCACCAATAGCAAGGTGAACAATCAATACATAGAAAATCTCATAGTAGAAACCGAACACATCCTTACACGTGAAGAACAACAAAATAATTGTGAAATAAACATAGGACTGACAAGAGAACTAGTAAAAGAAGAAATAAAAGGCATAATAAAACAAACACAGCAGACACACAATAAGAACAACCAAACAGAAGCAGCTATTATGAAAAGGTTAAAACAAAAGTTAACAAACAACAACGTATTAATAACAAGAGCAGACAAGGGAAATGTAACAGTACTCATGGATAAAGAGCAATACATCACAAAAACCAAGGAATACATAAACACCAACGCAATACAAAAACTGAAGTCAGATCCAACTACACGATTCCAGGCAAATGTGAAACGAACACTGAAAAACATTGAACACACACTCACAGACAAACAAAAATACTACTTAACACAGAAAAACCCACAAGCACCAACACTCTGCAGTCAACCGAAAGTACATAAAGACGGAATGCCAATGAGACCTGTTATCAACTTCAAGAAAGCCCCAACATACCGCATAGCCAAACACCTCCAAAAGTTAGTTACAAAACACTATAAAGTAGAGAACAACAGAACAGTGATAAACACAGGAAACCTAATAGAAAATATACAGAACATACAGGTACCACACACAGCATCACTGATTTCATTCGATATAGAAAATATGTATACCTCCATCCCTATCACAGAAACAATAGAAATCATAGAACAAAATCTCTCATCCCACAGCAACCTCACCACAGACGCAATAAAAGAAATAACAGATACGCTCAGACTGACAACTGAACAAAACTACTTTCAGTTTGAGGAAGAATATTATCTACAAACTGATGGAATGCCCATGGGATCCCCAATATCAGGAACACTAGCAAACATTTTCATCAGTCACCTTGAAAATCAGATATTTGATAAGATAACCACAAATGAAAGTTTCAAAATCATATATTGGTACAGATACGTGGATGACATTATTTGTTTGGTAGACGAGCCAAGTGAAAAAATAGATGAACTCCATTCAGAAATATACAAAGCTCATAAGAACATAAAATTCACACTTGAAAAAGAAAAAGAAAATCAAATAAATTTTCTTGACATTACAATTAAAAAAGAAAATGGAAAACATACATTTAACATCTTTAGAAAACCAACAGCCACGGACACAATAATACATTCCACATCCAACCACCCCCAAAGCCAGAAATTTGCAGCACTAAGACACATGTTACATAGGTTAAACAGAATCCCACTCAGTAAGAGAAACTATGAACAAGAAATGAACACGATCATACAAATAGCTAGGAACAACGGGTATGACACACATGTGGTACACAGGCTCAATCAAAAAATAAAAACACAAATAAAAAACAAACACAACATTTCCACAATACAAAAGAACTCACAAGCTGAAAACTTACAAACACATTCAACAAACACACACAATGACAACACCACACAGAAAAGAACCAGATGGTACACCATGACCTACACACATAAACTAACACACAGAGTTGCAAACATCCTAAAGAGACAGGGCTTCAAAATAGCATATAAGCCTGGGCAAACCCTTCAATCACACCTAAGCCAGCCAGCTACCAAGAGGGACAAATTCCAACAATCAGGAATATATAAACTTGAATGTCAAAGTTGTGATGCAGTATACATAGGTATGACATGCAGGAATTTTGAAACAAGATACAAAGAACATATCAGATGTTGGAAGTATGAAACAAACCATTCCACATTTGCAGAGCATTTAAAACACTACAACCATCATCCTACAAACATGGAACAAGAAGTGAAAATAATGAGAATAAGCAACCATGACAAACATCTTATACAAATGCAAGAAAACTTCCACATCCAGAAAGCCATAGCAGAAAACAAACATGTGATAAATGAACAAACACACATCAGCACAGGCTCCTTACTACACTTAATAAAGGAAATGATAACATAAGAAAAGTATATAACACCAAAATACACACACACACACACACACACACACACACACACATACACAGCCCCCCCCTTCCAAAAAAAAAAAAAAAAAAAAAAAAAAATGCATAACACCAAAATACTGACAGACATACATACACAGCACAAAAAAAAATATATATATATATATATATATCACACCAAAACACACACACATACACGGGACATAAACAAAAATAAATAATTAAATACAATAAAATAAAATGACACCAAAAAACACTCACTCACTCACACACACACACACACACACACACACACACACACACACACACACAAGCGCACACACAAATGCATACACGAACAGACCACAGATACTTCGATAGTTACACTCATAAGTTTGGCAGTAATATTCGATCTTTGGCAAAAACATTTGACAGTCGGCAACAGAAACCAAAACATTGCATTAAAAAAAGCGTTCAGTGCATAGTGCTGTGGAATGCAGGAAAAAGCAGCAAATTGGCGCTCATAGGAAGAAGAACAAGACCAAAAATGCAACAGGAGCGTAATATGTAAGAAACTGTCTACGCAACCTGTAAGTACAGTTCAAAACATTACTACTTAATAGGAAATACCAACCACCAGAACTGTTTATAACCTATAGGCACAGTGACAAAAATGTAAATAAAATAGCTAACATATGTACATATTACAGGCCACTGATGATGCCTTGCAGAAAATAAAGGCGAAACGCGTATGGCACTAAAATTGTGTTTTATTCAGTTGCTGTCAGACGGTCCATAAGTGAAAATCATCAACATACCGTAGTATTACGCGCAACTGAGGAGGACAGGACCAAAAAAATTGAAGATTTAATCATGCAACCTTAAGGACCCATTTTGTTTTGTCTCAAAGACTATAGGAGTTGCCATCAGTATAAAATTTGGGCCTTAAACTGAAAAGCTGCAAAAAGTATTTGTGGCTTGTGGCCATGTTATGAGAACAATAGTTGATTAACATGATACTTTTTTGTTTTTTAGCTACCGTAGAAAATTTCCGTTTGATCTACATCTACCTCTACATCTGCATGACCACTCTGCAATTCACATTTAAGTGCTTGGCAGAAGGTTCATCGAACCACAATCATACTATTACTCTACCATTCCACTCCGGAACAGCGCGCAGGAAAAATGAACACCTAAACCTTTCTGTTTGAGCTCTGATTTCTCTTATTTTATTTTGGTGATCATTCCTACCTATGTAGGTTGGGCTCAACAAAATATTTTCGCATTCGAAAGAGAAAGTTGGTGGCTGAAATTTCGTAAATACATCTCACCGCGACGAAAAATGTCTTTGCTTTAATGACTTCCATCTCAACTTGCGTATCATATCTACCACACTCTCTCCCGTATTACGTGATAATACAAAATGAGCTGCCCTTTTTTGCACCCTTTCGATGTCCTCTGTCAATCCCACCTGGTAAGGATCCCACACCGCGCAGCAATATTCTAACAGAGGACGAACGAGTGTAGTGTAAGCTATCTCTTTAGTGGACTTGTTGCATCTTCTAAGTGTCCTGCCAATGAAACGCAACCTTTGGCTCGCCTTCCCCACAATATTATCTATGTGGTCTTTCCAACTGAAGTTGTTCGTAATTTTAACACCCAGGTACTTAGTTGAATTGACAGCTTTGAGAATTGTACTATTTATCGAGTAATCTAATCCCAACGGATTTCTTTTGGAACTCATGTGGATCACCTCACGCTTTTCGTTATTTAGCGTCAACTGCCACCTGCCACACCATACAGCAATCTTTTCTAAATTGCTTTGCAACTGATACTGGTCTTTGGATGACCTTACTGGACGGTAAATTACAGCATCATCTGCGAACAACCTAAGAGAACTGCTCAGATTGTCACCCAGGTCATTTATATAGATCAGGAACAGCAGAGGACCCAGGATGCTTCCCTGGGGAACGCCTGATATCACTTCAGTTTTACTCGATGATTTGCCGTCTATTAGTACAAACTGCGACCTTCCTGACAGGAAATCACGAATCCAGTTGCACAACTGAGACAATACCCCATAGGCCCACAGCTTGATTAGAAGTTGCTTGTGAGGAACGGTGTCAAAAGCTTTCCGGAAAGCTAGAAATACGGAATCAACTTGAGATCCCCTGTCGATAGCGACCATTACTTCGTGCGAATAAAGAGCTAGCTGCGTTGCACAAGAACGATGTTTTCTGAAACCGTGCTGATTATGTATCAATAGATCGTTCCCTTCGAGGTGGTTCATAATGTTTGAATACAGTATATGCTCCAAAACCCTACTGCAAACCGACGTCAATGATATGGGTCTGTAATTCGATGGATTACTCCTAATACCCTTCTTAAACACTGGTGTGACCTGTGCAATTTTCCAATTGGTAGGTACAGATCTATCGGTGAGCGAGCGGTTGTATATGATTGCTAAGTAGGGAGCTATTGTATCAGCGTAATCTGAAAGGAACCTAATCGGTATACAATCTGGACCTGAAGACTTGCCCGTATCAAGCAATTTGAGTTGTTTCGCAACCCCTAAGGTATCTACAGTTCATGTTTCAAATTCTGGAATATTCCATTCGTCTTCCCTGGTGAAGGAATGTCGGAAAACTGCGTTCAATAACTCCGCTTTAGCGGCACAGTCGTCGTTAACAGTACCATCGGCACTGTGCAGCGAAGGTATTGACTGCATCTTGCCACTTGTGTACTTCACATACGACCAGAATTTCTTCGGATTTTCTACCAAATTTCGAGACAATGTTTCGTTGTGGAACCTATTAAAGGCATCTCGCATTGAAGTCCGTGCATGATTGGCGTGCTCTGGTAATCAAACAGTTCAAATTTGTTGTTTGTTTGATATAACTGTATGGGTTCTAAGCTTCTTCATTTAGCAATATAGCCCCTGCGTTTGTACTGTTGTGGAACTTAATCATGTTGTTGTGAGTTAGAAGCAGTATTTACAGTTGATTGGGCTTATCACTGCCTGGATAATATAGAATTGTCAAAAAAGATCATATCCATTTCTTCTAGGTTCTGTGTTTGAATCTGCATTCTATAGTTGCTGTGACATTACATTAGCTTTACACCAAAATTTTGATAACTGCTGCATATTGTGTGGCAGCGAGGGCTTGTTGATGTTGTATGAAGCTCAAAAGAATCGGGGCATCACAGATAAAAAACAAATCTGTGGAACTTTCGCCTTTGAAAATGCTGATGCTGAATTTGCTAGTGTGTGTTTCTAGTTAATTTGCATTATAAGATGGCAAGACACAGCAGAATATCAGCTGACTAGTTGGTTTGTTCTGCTGGTGTCAAAGACTGCTTTATTCTTGAGCTGATGTTCAGATGAGGAAGTGGGTAAGTATCAATGACTACGTGAATAGAATTCAAAAACTCTTATTTTTTGTGAAACCTATCTGTCTGTATTCAACACTTGTTCAAATACTTGTGCAATAAAGCACATGATTTATGATAAAGAACCCTACTAGTTTGGTGATTCATGCCTGTTTTGTCTAGGGTGTACTTTAATTGAGGCATGCTTTAACATGTATACAGGTACCACAATAGATAAATATTTAATCTTTTTTATTCAGTACTTACATTTTACAACTATAACAATAACAATGAGCTTTACAGGACATTACTATATTCCTCATACCATCAGCCTCATTAATAATCCTTTCATTTAACAGCTGCTGTCCTGTATTTGTGTTGCATCAGCACATGAACGGGAACTCAAGACTGAAGAAGCACATGTAAAAGCAGAGTTAGCAACAATCTCAATGATCGATGAATTTGCAAAATATGCTCGAATGCAACGTAAACTTAACAAAATTCAGAATGAGTTGAAAACTGTAGGTAAGTGTTCAATATATAAAGAATACTTGTCTCTATTTTCTATGTATTAAGAAGAAGGATATTATTTGAGACGTACTACTCAGTATAGCAGTTCTTTTTCCCTACTGCCAAAGGGAATGTACTTCTTATTAACATATTTCTTTCTGTGCTTGAGAAAATTGTCAGTTAGCAAAATAAGTCATATAATAATTATAGCCTTAAGGCAAAATACTGCAATATTTCAATACAGTTCACAAGATTGATAGAGGTATGTATTGTTTCTGTCTCCACTTGAGACAGCTCCCATAAAAAGTTGAAAAGAAACTTTAGAATAATACTGTTGTTTTTAATTAAAACCTTGTGTATGGTAAATCACATCATGTGAGGAATCCTTATATATGTGGAATGAGTCAAGATATAGTTTGTCACTAAGACACAGCTATTAGAAACTGCCTCCGTAGACTGCAGCAGTGATGATTCATTGATGACAAGTGGCTTATATTATATATTAAGGACAATGGTTATACTCTTATTTAAACCTAAAAAGATCACGAACTTTTGCCTTTCATATTTAGAATGACAGCCTTTACTTTGGAGATGGAAAAAAGAGCAGCTGATTTTCCAGTTACAATATATAGTTGTTGCTCATTTATTGCTATAAACATAACAATTATATGAATATGCTGATACCTTCAGTCCTAAGATTAGTTTGACACAGATGTTCAGACTAGTTTATCTTATGCAAGCCTCTTATTTTTGCATCTACAATAATTTGAAGGTGATTAGTGTATCCAAGTCTTGGTCTCCTGTAAAATTTAATTCCTCACCATCACCTCATTCAATTTGACATTCCATTTATCTTGTAACCTCTTTTCAAGACTCTACCCCTTTGCTATCTTTGGAAGAATTACAATGTTATTGGCAAACCCCAAAGATTTTACTTTTTCTCACTGAACTTCAATTTTCTATTTTATGTTTTTTCTTGGTTTTCTTTACTACTTGCTCAGTATACAGGTTTAATAATGTACCGGATAGGCTACAAACATGCTTCCCTTTCGTGCTGTTAGGCTCTTATAGCTGCAGTCTAATTTCTGTACAAAATGTAAATAACGTTTTGCTGCCTATATTTTATGCCTGCTATCTTCGGAATTTCAAAGAGTGTAAACTGGTACCTATTTCTTTCTGTTTTATGGAGACAAAGTTGTAATGAACATAATTTATTCCAGTGATGAGTCCTTATGCAATTATAGCTCATTTTTGTTTAATGAATACCTTGTTGACCTTAGGTTCATTGCTCCATGTGATTCTCATATAAAGTTAATTAGATAGTGATGGTACTCAAAGGAAGCTAGTATTTTTTCCCACAGTGGTGAGAGATGATTCTGTAGTCAAAACACATTGAACTGGGTTTTAATGATCAGCATTCAGTTTGGTTGTTCCATTTTGATTTGTTGTCTATCTTTACACTAAGAAATTTTACACATGGAAATTCTCTGTCTGGTGAAGTATCATCTAGTGACTAAGAAAATCTTTATTTCTGGGATCTTTGACCTCTGTGTTTACTGTGCATTTATATGAGGTGGATTTTAGTAAGAATAAGTCTTAAGCTGTTCGTTGTTAGCCGGTAGGCAATATATGCAGGAGAGTAAAAGTTCTGAATCTCATTGAACATTAAAAATATTATTTCTTTTCTCATTTGGACATTATTTGTACTTCTCTATTACTCTCTTTTAATGTCACATGCTCAATATTTATTTCATTGTAATATTGTATTGATATACTGTGCAAAAGTGCAAGACCAAATGCAAAAGTGCAAGGCCAAGAATGGCGCAATACTTATGCCTGGGAAGAGTCACTTAGAATTCTTCCTTTGTAGCGAACATATCAGCACTTGATGATGTATGATTCACATGTATTGTCATTGCTGTCACTACATGCTGCAAAAAGAAAAGCAGGAGGGAGCAGCTATAGGCAAAAAAGTGGCATGGAAAGTGTTCTACATATGGCCTTACTACCATGCTAAAAGAAATTGCAACACAGCCAGATGACTGTTGGAATTTTTTAAGGATGAAAGAGAAATCTTCCATCAAATTGGTGAACTTTGTTACACCATCTATGCACAGAAAAGATACTGTTCATGCACTCATTGGATTTCACTTTCCACAATGCTGGAAGTGATCTATAAATCTGAAATTTTTGTAGGGGACTGGTTGTTAAAGTTGTAATGTATTTCTGCAATAAATAACTAAGGCTTTAAAACAAACAAATAAGCAGTTGCAGCGTTATTTCCTTGAGCTTAAACACTTTCGTCAAATGTTTCTACACTTAATTCTGAGTAAGTATTAAATATATAATCAAGCTACTCACAGCGGCAACAGACTGTCTGTCCTTGGCTCAAGCAGTCCTTCTGCACTGTGTTTGCAGTTACAGGCCCCATTGTTTATGCCTGACCAACCACAAATCTGGTTTGTAGTCATGAAAAACACAGTAACTGACCTACGGGCATGCTCTGCTTATAGCAGGGTACAGAGATAGACACAACGAACACATATGTCAACCCACAACAACCATCAGTTAAGAGCAGCAACAAAGAAAACATTATCACTTCATCCGAGCTGTTACAAATACATAGAAGCCAAACGTGCTTGAGGTGAAACCTGAACCTCCAGGATGTAACCTAGAAGATCTTCCATAGTTAAAGAATAATTGCCATGGTAGTAAATCTACTCTAAATGCCATGAAAAGAAGTATGAAGTTGGAAAAAAGAAAAGGAGCCAGTACAAGGTAAAAACCAAGATTTAACAATGTCTTCCACGGAAAAGGAATTGGAACTGTTAAAATGGAAATAGAAAAATTGCAAAGGGGAAGGGCTTATCTCTGAAAATCATGTGAGGTCAGGGTTGCCACAAGTTCTGGAAATCAGGGAATTTAAGGGAAATCATTGAAATATCAGGGAAATTTGAAAAAAAAAAACATTGGAAAAATCTAGTTTTTATCTCAGTAGATGAAATGGTTTGTTTAGTGAGATGTCATGCATAGTCACTGGCTGGGTGCAGCTGAATATGTGAGCCACTTCCCAAATCCCTCATTCTTATTGCTTCTTCCCTTTCTGCCACTACCCTCAGCTTTCAGTCAGTGCTGCCACCACTTCTTGCTGCTAGCCTAGCAACTGCGGATGAGAGGCAGGGAGGTGTCAGGAGTGGTTTGTTTGGATCTGATTCTCAGACACTGTTGATGCAGCGGCCAGAGACAGCGGTCATGTGTGCATGAGTTGTGTCTGAATGATTGTGTGAATGTGTGTGTGCTCTCGTTTTCTGACAAAGGCTATGGCCAAAAATTTAGTTGTGAGAGTGTGACTGTCTTTTCTATGTGCCTGTCTGCAGCTCAGTAATCATCTTTACAGTGAGTTGCAACCTATCCTCATTAGTATCGATTTTCATAGTATTCACACAAGTTATCTATTGCATGGATTGATCACTTCAGTATCATTTTGTCAACATGGTGTCTGTGACATGTAAATAGCTGGCCACATCAGCGGACTTCCATGACAGGCCAAAACAGCAGGCCATTTCTGCGGGTATCTCTATCAGATCGGGCCTGCCAATCTGAAGCCCCAAATTTCCCACTAATGTGCAGACCCTGCCCATCGGATCTAGTCTCAATAATCTGACTGCAGCCCAGGTCTATTTGTGTGTGGTGTAATGTGCCAGATTTTCGTGGTTTATCCGTGGACTCAGGACTGTGGTGCTCCTCGGCAGGCCAGAGGCCACATGTAATGCATTTCAGGAATTGCAGCTGTCTCACCACAAGAACATTGTACAGTGTGGCATTTTATAGACATTTTATTTATTCTAGTACATTTTGGCACTTTGAAAGTAGATTATACACACATCAAAAAAAGTATTGCATCAGCCTGGTTCCCAGAACTCCTGAAGATAAGAGTTGGATATTGTATCACAGACGCAGTCCCTTTGACTGTTTAGAGATGTCACTAAACCTTCCCCAAGGTGTAAACAATCATCCATGAACAATGCCTATTAAATGGAGGGGGTTCAACAGCCGATAAGTTCCAATCATTCCACCAGGAAGGGGTACACGGCTTGTGTTGTCTGTAGTTCAACCATTCCTAGACGGTCAATACCAAGATTCCATCACATCTGCATTATTACTTTCTGCCAGGAAGGGCTCTCAGCAAGGGAAGTGTCCAGGCATCTTGGAGTGAACCAAAGCGATGTTGTTTGGACATCGAGGAGATACAGAGAGACAGGAACTGTCGATGATATGCCTCGCTCAGCCCACCCAAGGACGACTACTGCAGTGGATGACCGCTACCTATGGATTATGGCTCGGAGGAACCCTGACAGCAGTGCCACCATGTTGAATAATGCTTTTTATGCAGCCACAGGATGTCGTGTTATGACTCAAACTGTGTGCAATAGGCTGCATGATGTGCAACTACACTCCCGACGTTCATGGCAAGGTCCATCTTTGCAACCACGACACCATGCAGCGTGGTACAGATGGGCCCAATAACATGCTGAATGGACCGCTCAGGATTGGCATCACGTTCTCTTTACCGATGAGTTCCGCATATGCCTTCAACCAGATAATCATCGGACACGTGTTTGGAGGCAATCCAGCTAGGATGAACGCCTTAGACACACTGTCCAGCGAGTGCAGCAAGGTGGAGATTCCCTGCTGTTTTGGGGTGCCGTTATGTGGGGCTGACGTATGACGTTGGTGGTCACGGACAGCACCATAATGGCTGTACAATATGTGAAAGCCATCCTCCAACCGTTAGTGCAACTGTGTTGGCGAGGCATTCATGTTCATGGACAACAATTCACGCCCCCACCGTGCACATCTCATGAATGACTTCCTTCAGGATAACGACATCGCTTGACTAGAGTGGCCAGCTTGTTCTCTAGATGTGAACCCTATTGAACATGCCACGATAGATTGAAAAGGGCTGTTTATGGACAACGTATCCCACCAAACACTCTGAAGGATCTATGCCGAATCGCCATTGACGAGTGGGACAATCTGGACCAACAGTGCCAAAATGTATATTAGAAAGTATGGTTGATAAGAGAAACAAAATAGTGGCAGTCACTGGCAGTTTGTACACTATTTGCTCATATGTTTTGTGAAAGAAAAACCACACAATACCTGTAAAATAATAGACATATCACAGTGGGCAATAACCAACAATAACAAACATAGTAGAACCAACATTTTATTGGCAGTCAGCTATAGTATTGGTTTACACAACTCTTCCCTGCCTTATACATTACTTTCAAGAAGCCTACTTTCTTCTCAGGTTATTTCTCAAATCAGTGAAGATATTTTAAATCTGTCTTGCGATTCCAATGACATACGTATTTTTCTCACCAAATGTGTTTTGTTTTATTGAAATAAAATAACATCTCCGCTGTTAATGAAACATACATTAATTACATTTGAGTTGCTTTCTCAATATAAAAACAGTTCATAGTAAAAGGTGTTGATTTTAGTACTTAAGATTTTTGCTCACATATTGAGAAATACAGAAGTCCTTACATTCTTTTGTCAACTTATGCCTTGAGATCTCAAAATTTGTCCCCCCAGGGGGCCAACAACTCTTTGGTGGGTATATGGATGGCACTCATGGGTCCCTTAGCTTCTGCAGCCTTTATTCTTTTCTGGGCTGCTTTCCCTTCTCCTTAGCTGACCATCTTCATTTCCCTTTGCCCCTGCCGTTCCTTCTCTTGGTGTTCTTTATGTCGGCCTGACTATTCTCATGACTTTGATTCATCTTGTGATGTTGGTTGCTTTCCCTCCTCCTTTTTGGCTTTTATTTTTTGGTCTCCCTCAGGTGTTTGACCTCCATCTCTAAATCTGAAATCTGTAGGGGGATTCCTCTCCTCCTCCTCCTCCTCCTCCTCCTCCTCCTCCTCCTCCTCTCCCTCTCCATTTTCCCCCTTCCCCTCCCCCCCCCCCCTGCCAAAACCCTTTTGCCCCCATGCTAGGTCACCAGCTAGGTAGCCATTCCATGTGGTGAACCTGTTATGTACCCATCTGGCTAAGCCTCTGATACCACAGGAGTGACACTGCCAGTACCTGTGCAGTGAACACCTTGTGCAAGCCTAGGAGTGGTTGCCAATCTTTTCGGGGCATTGTAAATCGTGGCAACAACCGTCCCACTAGGCGGCCATTGCTGTGGTTGGGTGGCGCCCACAAGGCGAGCACCTGTTCGGAGGGGGGATTGCCAGGGTGGACGTTTGGCACAAGAAATGTGTTAAACACTCTGGTTGCTCTACTGCGGCTGTGTCTCTTCCTTAACGTAGTTCTGTCTCAGTTCCTGTTTCTGCCTTTCCAGCCTGGGAGGAGGGCCACACATGCCGACTTGGAGTGAGGCCTTTTCCATGGTTCCTGGTCTGTAACAGGACTGACAGGGAGACTTTTGCCACCACCAAACCCCTTTTCTTTGTGGAACATAGTGAGGACAAGTTCGGCGAAGTTCGAGTCATTAAGCAAGATGAGCTCTGGCTCTCTCCTTATAAAGACAACTTCTGCCAGTCAGCCAACATCCCTCTGTGCCTGCAACCGCTTAGGAGACAACCTCATGGCTATTGCTCGTCACAAGTCTCTCAGTATGACACAGGATATAATTTTCCATAGGGACCTTCTCCTTGAGTTCGATGATGAACTTATGGCAAATCTGGAACAACATGTCGTTCATTTTGTCTTGCATGTCCAGAAAGGCCCAAAGGACCATCGTGTGGACACTGGTGCTCTCATCATGGCATTTGAGGGGGATACCCTGCCTGAGAAGGTCAGGGTAATGATGTACAGATGCGATGTCAAACCCTGCATTCCACCTCCCATGCATTACTTCCATTGTCTCAAGTTTGGCCCCATGTCCTTGCGATGCGATGACACACCCATCTGTGGTGACTGTGGCTACCCTCTTCATGTGGGGAGCCCTTGCACCCTACCGCCTAACTGTGTAAGCTGATCTGGTCTCCATTGTTCCCACTCACCGGAGTGTCCAGTGTACATGAAGGAAAAAAGAATTCAGGAAATAAAGACCCTTGACCTTCACAGCTTCTTCGAAGTCTGGAAGAAATTTGACAGATTTCACCCTGTAAATCTCTCATCTATGTATGCCTCAGTTACGCCTTCCCCTCCTCACCCCTCACCCTTACCCCCATCCTGCCCCCCTTCCGTTTCCTCATCCTTGGCAGCTCCCATCCCTTTCCCTCCAGGAACCGCTCCTCCTCCTCCTCCTCCTCAGACGTGGAAGACATCCTCTTCTCTGGCTCCTGCTAGGGATGAGGCTCCATCTCAGAATACCCCTCCCTGGTGTTCTCGGGACAGGAAGCTTGCGTCCAGGCTAGAGGAGAGACACGCGCTCTGAGGGCCCCAAGGCCACTCGCTCTCTGTCCGATCCCGATATCACCGCCATCTATTCTCTCTGAGGAAGAAGAAGAAGCAGAACAAGTCAAAAGTTGAAGCTTCCGCAGCTTTCTGGGGGGCTTGAATCTCTTCACCTCATACTGAATCAAGGCCCAGTTTTTATGGATGTTACACCATCCTCATTGGTGAAGACCACCGACCAAGTGACTTGACCTTCCCTCAACTTCTTTATGACTCTCCTGGACTCTCACCACACGATAATCCAGTGGAATTGCAACAGATATTATCGCCACCTTCCAGAAATACAATGCATTGTTTCCTCCTACTATTCATTCTGTCTTGCTCTTCAAGAAACTCACTTTTGTGATGATCATTTGCTAAAGTTTTGTGTTATTGAGCATTCTCTTGGAACTGTGCCTGCCCTGGGATAGCGTCTGGAGGGGTCTGCATGTGGGTTTGCACCAATGTCATTAGTGACTGGATCCCCCTTCATACCAACCTGGAAGCAATAGCAGTTAGAGTGTAGACGACTGTGGCAATCACCATTTGCAACGTCTACCTCCCTCCAAGTAGGTCGCTTCCTTATGTTGAACTGTTTACCTTAATACAGCAACTCCCACCCCCATATTTCCTCCTTGGGGACTTCAATGCACACCATCCCTCTGTGGGGGAGTGCCACTTCATTCAGCAGGGGTCTTCTACTTGACCAACTTACTACAGACTTTGATTAGTGTCTCCTCAATGATGGTTCCCCTACCCACTTCAGTGGCACTCATGGAACCTTTACTGCTGTCGATTTCACAGTCTCCTCCTCTGCTCTCATGGCTTGCCTACATTGGTCACCCCGTGATGATCTTTGTGACAGTGACCACTTTCCAGTGATTCTGTCATTCCCCTGCCACCGCCAGGCTGATATGCCCCCCATGCTGGGCAATCCGCAGGGCCAATTGGCCTTTATATATGTCAGCTGCGCACTTCGACACCTCTCTCACGAACTGCATTGATGTGGTTGTGCAAGGTATTTCTGCCACTATTCTTCATGCTGCTGGTACTGCTGTCCTCCTATCTACAGGTCCCCCTAATCATCGACCAGTACCATGGTGGGACCAAGGACATAACAATCGCTGTCCAGGACTGCCAACAGGTGCCGCAACGATTTAAATGACATCCTTCACAGACCAACCTCCTCGCTTTTAAGCGTCTCTGTGCTAAGGCTTGTTACCTTATTAAGCAGACTAAAAAGGAATGCTCGCTATGTTTCCTCTCTGGGGCGTATGGCTCTTCATTGCAGTTTTGGTTCAACCTCTGTAGCCTTCTGGGCCACCAGCGACAGGCAGCTGTCCAGTGGCTTATCCTCCGAGGTGCTCTGTCTACTGATCCGTTAGTCCTTGCAGAACACCTAGCGACACACTTTTCGACAGCATCAGTATTCTCTTCCTATACTGCCACCTTTCTCCAGCAGAAACTCAGGGCTGTTTCAACCCTCACCAAGCTGAACCCTATAATGAACCCTTCATTAATGGGAATTCTTGCAGACTCTTACCGCTTCACATGACACGGCCCCAAGCTCAGATTCCATCCACAACCAGATGATCCAACACTTGGACATTACACAAACACAATATCTACTCAGGATCTTTAACCACATTTGGGTCACATGTGCCTTCTCCTCACAACAGTGTGGCAGTACAGTTATCCCCATCCTTAAGCCTGGGAAGAACCCAACGACAGCTACTGCCCAATTAGCTCAATGAACACACTTTGTAAACTGCTTGAGAGGATGGTTAGTTTCCGATTATGTTGGGTACTTGAATTTTGGGGCCTTTTGTCTCCATATCAGTGTAGCTTATGGGAAGGATGATCTCCAACACTGACAATTTACTCAGATTTGAAACTGCAGTCTGACTGGAATTTACTAACTGTAGGCACCTTGTCACCATCTTCTTTGACACACACAAGGCATATGACAGGCTTTGCACCATCGTATTTTAGTTACCCCTCTCCCATGACAGGGGCTTTCGCAGCTCCCTTCCAATTTTTATTCATGATTTTTTTATACCACCGGCTCTTCTGGGTTCCAGTTGGCACTTGACTCAGCACCCTTCGTATTCAGGAGAATGGTATCCCATACAGTTCTTTTAAGTGTCACACTCTTCCTCATAGCCATCAATGGGATTGTAACCTCTGTTGGCCCTCAGGTTACCCCGCGTTGTATGTTGACAATTTTTGCATCTGTTGCAGATCCCACTTGGTAGTGTCTGCTGAGTGCCGGCTTCAAGGGGCTGTCCGACAGACCTCTGCGTGGGCTGTCTCCCATGGCTTCCAATTTTCTCGCTCCAAAACATGGATTATGCATTTTTGTCATCAATTCATAGTACACCCTGATCCACAACTTTATGTAGGCGACCATACTGTAGATGTTACAGCACAATCATGTTTCTTGGGCCCTTTTTTTTATGAAAAGCTGACATGGGTGCCCCATATTTGCCGCCTGAAGATGAAATGCACGCGGAAGCTTAATGCTCTCTGCCTACTGGCTCACACATCTTGGGGTGCAGACCATGCTACTCTTCTCTATCTTTACAGTGCTCTGGTCTTGTTCAGACTAGATTATGGAAGTCAGGTTTATGGCTCAGTGGCTCCTCCCGCTCTGAAAATACTTGATCCTGTTCACCATTGTGGGGTGTGTCTGGCTATTGATGCCTTTCGCAATAGTTCTGTTGACAGTCTCCTCCCGGAAGTGGGATTCCCCCTCTACAAATATGATGAAGCCAACTCCTAGTTTCTTACACAATCACCATTTGCAGATTCCCTGACCATCCCATGTATCCTGGCCTATTTGGAAGTGAAGGATGATCACTGCCCATGGGTGGGATTGCCGGTTGGAATGTGTCTCACTTCCCTCTGTTGGGATCTCCATCTCGATTCACTGAAATGTGCCCTGTGTATTTCCCCCTCACACCCCCTCTTGGATGGTGCCTAGACCACAAATTAGGACCAGCCTATTCGAGGGTCCTAAGGTCTCTGTCGCCCCTATGGTCTTCCAGCATCTTGTACATTGCATCCTGAAAGAGTTCCAGGGTGCTACCATTTTCTACACTGATGGTTCTAAGATAACAGACAAGGCAGGTTACACTTTCACGTCTCCTACTGGCTTAGAACACTATTTATTGCCGGAATTGTGTAGTTGTTCACAGCAGAGCTGCTAGCTGTTACCAGGACCCTCCATTTTGTTACTTGGGCCTCCCTCCACAGTGTTTTAATATGTACTGACTCATTAAGGAGCCTGCTACTCTTGTCATCCTTTGGTCTCTGCAGTCCATGACCACTTCTCCTTCCTTGGCTGTGACATCTGCTCATTTGTCTTTCTCTGAGTCCCAAGTCATGTGGGTACCCCAGGGAATGAACGGGCTGACTGTTTTGCTAGATAAGCTGATACTCAAGCTCCCTTCTCTTTCATGACTCCAACTGCGGATATGCAGATCTATGTCAGATCTCTCTTTGCCCAAAAGTGGAATGACATTTGGTGTGCTACTGCTCTCAGTAATAAACTCCGCACAATCAAGGAGACTGCTGCACTTTGATGCTCTTCCTTTTGCTCCTCTTGGAAGGAGTCCACTGCTGCAGTTCAGTGCTCTTCCTTCCACTCCTCTCAGAAGGAATCCACTGCTTTATGCCATCTATGCATTGGTCATACCAGGCTCACCCATTGTGTCCTCCTCTGTAACGAACCACTGCCACAGTGTAGTTGTGAAACCAGACTGACAGTATCTCACATACTGAAAGAATGTCTCCTTCATGCTAAGTATAGTCTTCCTTAATTTTATTATTAGTAGACAATTCACAGATGGTTGAACTGGTCTCACTTTCCTCTGTGAAAGTGGTTATTTCCAGATATAAGGTTTTTCTCTACTCCTGGAGCAGAGGCAGGGTGGTTGGGTTGGGGCCTCTCTTCACGTTTTTTCAGTGCGGGTCCCCATGACCCCTCGCCTTGTAAAGTTTTTTTCCAGTTTTTAGATTTGGTCTAACCTTTTATGCCTTTTACTGTGTATGTTTTAACTTCCTTGTTTTATAGTTTGACTCCCCTGACTGGATCCATCCACTTTTAGCTGACCCTCTTTCCTCTGTGAGTAACTTTGGAATCATGGGACTGATGACCTCACCATTTGGCCCCAGAAATTAATCAATCAGTCTCAAAATTTGACAGGGAAAAATGCTAAAATGTGTTTGGAAAGCAGAGAAATGTCAGGGAATTTCACTTGGGGAAACCTGTGAGAACCCTGGAGGTTCAGGAAGTGAAGTCTCCTGATTGATTTATGGATACTAGCTCAGCATTGCAGTGTCAAACACAACAATGTACACCATATCCGTACATGTGACCAACCCATTTTGCAACTTGTCCACAGAATTGTCGCAAAACATTTGCTTTCGTGCCAGGGGATGCCAGCATCGTCAGCAACCAGTGCAACCATCACACAGCACGAGTTACGGCTTGTCTTCCATCAGCAGAACATTTGACAGCAAAGTCCTGCAGAAGATTGCATCCACCACAAGGTGGTGGTTGTGGCACCAATTCCAGGCTAGCAGTGGCACTAGTGGTGCTCAGATATGTCGCTGGCTGCACAGAACTATTTTCTCCCACCAGACACGTGCTGCAAATAGTTTGCCACATATCCTGCCACCCAGTAAGTGTTTAGGCTGACACACTACCCACAGTTAGCCACTTCCATCAGAGTGAGTGGACTGAGCCAGGTGCTGAGTACATTAGTACCTCTTCAGTGAGGGGCTCACTCTCTACGTGCCATCAGCTGTAAAGTATATTGTCACCTCACTCGCTCCTAGTACTTGACTTTGCTAGGCGATGTGATACTTAGGACAATGTTATTCTTTTACTCACTGTTTCCTTGTTTGGTTGTCAGGTGATTGTGATTTGACGACTTTAGTCAAGTGCAGTGTGGCACTGTTCTAATTTTCCAAGATTGTTTTTTTCTGAACAAGTGCCGTGTTCCAGACTTGAGACCACACAAGTAAAGTATCGTGGTAGTGTTTCTGTTATTAAGTTTGTGAGTCCTGTTTAGGCAGTACTGCATACAAAAGTGCAAACTTTTGTTAACATAGTCATTTTTCTGGAACTTTGCAAGCTGCAAGTAAACTTTCAAGTTTTGTTAAACGCTATCTGGGCTTCTTTTGTGGAAGTATCCTCAATCAAAGGATACTTCAGCATATAACATAAAAAAGCACATGTGAATGTATGCTTTCCTGGCGTATACAGCTTTCGAAGAGTTCTCGGGCCTCCAGCCGGGTGGCGGTGTCTTCAAACTGCAGTTTGAAGACACCGCCACCCGGCTGGAAGCCCGAGAACTCTTCGAAAAAAGCACATATTTGAAGAAATGCTCCAAGCGGAAAACCCGTCATTCCAACAGCCCTTGATTTTCACCTTTGTTTCTCGTTCGCAATAAAGATGGCTTGTGGTGTCTCTGTGGGGATTATTGCACTTTAAACACCTAGATAGTTCCAAACAGGTACCTTAAGCAAAACATTCTAGGTTTTACATGTACTTTAGCTGGTGGAAAATTTTACTGCATTATAGATTGTCACACAGCGTACAGCCAAATACTTGTGCCATTTTGTGAACTCCTGAAGATGGTGGTAGTTGTGCTCTTCGACAAATTTTAATTTTTATTTGTGCCATTTGGTCTCAAAAATGCCACACAGACATCACAAAGTTTTATGAATGAAGTGTTAAAGGTACTTCCATTTTCCTTCACATACCTTGATGACATTCTAATGTTCTCACCAAATGTATGGCTACACTAACAACATGCGTAGGAAACACAATGGCAGTTGTGTGACTGTGGCATAGTACTGAATAGAGACAAGTGCGTCATTGGCAAAGCAACCTCACCTTCCTAGGACATATGATTTCAACTGATGGCAGTTATTCATTACTGTTACCTGTGATCTTCAGGTGAGCCTAACTAGTGCACTGATCTTTGCTCACCCAGTGCCATTTGTGCTCCTAGCAATATTCATTGATGTTAACCAAACAGCAATATGTGCAGTGGATCGACCAACATTGGCAACCGTTAAATTTTCTTTCAAAAGTAGCAACCAGCACAGCACACCAGTGATGAGTGCTCCTCTTGGCAGTTCAGATGTATAGAGTTTGTCAGCCAGTTTACAATGGATGTGCATCACATAAAAGGAGCAGATAATGTTGGTGCTGATTACTTTTTGGATGCCGGTAGTTTGGCAAATGCCGTGGACTACAAGAACTCGCCAGCACTCAGACTGCAGATTCACAACTACGGCATTTATTGTCTGACCTTTCCACAGGACTGTGACTCACCCAAATCTCAGTGCTCGGCACCAGATTGTCACTATTGTGTTACATCTCCTAGCGGAATCAAAGGCTCTACATTTTACCAAAATTTCACAAAGCTGCTTTTGGCATTGCTCACAATCTGTTACATCCAGGAGCAAACACGATCATCAAGTTACTGACACACAGTTTTGTTTGTCCATCAATTAAAAAAGATGCTTGGTGCTTGGGCTCATTCGTATATTCAACGTCAACCATGCAAAATGAAATGGCACATATGAGCTGACATTGGGCAGTTTCAAGGTTCTAAGCCATGTCCCCGTTCATCCTGCAGACTCCCTTCTAGCATTGGACAGCTACTGATACATTCCACAGCAGTTGACGGGTGTACTCAGTGGGCAGAAGCTACACCCTCACAGAAGTTTCTGTCGAGACAACAGCAAAGACTATAATTGCCACCTCGTTAGTATGATTTGATTGCCCCCCCTCCACATATCTACCTAATAGAGTTGGGAATTCCAAACTGTTTTGTTCTAATAATTGTCAAAGTTGTGTGGCTCCCAACATCATCGTATGACAAACTACCATCCTGCCATCAGTAGGATGGTAGAAAAGTGGCATCAGACACAGCCATCGTGTGCTACCTTGAGAAATGGAAAACCCCCTTTCATTGGTCCTTTTAGGCCTTCGCACAGTGTAAAAGCTGGAGATGGAGGCATCACTAGCAGAAATAGTGTACGGGGAGCTGTTATGCATTCTGGAAGATGATCTGACATGTGCACTGCTGCCATCCACAGCAGAACTACCACATCTGGTGCAGTATAGCCGAGACCACAAAGCTAAGATCCAACACCTACCTGCTTCACGCCATGCCAAACTCCTATTTTCTGTGGTGTCACCGCCAGACACCACACTTGCTAGGTGGTAGCCTTTAAATCGGCCGCGGTCCGTTAGTATATGGCGGACCCGCGTGTCGCCACTGTCACTGATAGCAGACCAAGCGCCACCACACGGCAGGTATAGAGAGACTTACTAGCACTCGCCCCAGTTGTACAGCCGACTTTGCAAGGAACGGTTCACTGACAAATACGCTCTCATTTGCCGAGACGATAGTTAGCATAGCCTTCAGCTACATTTGCTACGACCTAGCAAGGCTCCGTATTCAATTGATATTGAGATTCTATTAATGTATCATCAAGAGTGATGTTCTACAAATGTGGATTAAAGTTAAGTATTCCAGAAGCTACGTACTTTTCTTTATAGCATTCATTACGTATCCTGTTTCAGACCTCACGCCAGCCTGCGTGAGTTTGAGCGCGTGCCTTTCGGCTTCCTCTCATTGTGTCTAGGCTGTCTTGTCTAGACACAACATTTTCATCCACAAAGCTTTGGATTACTGTACTCATATTCCACTCAACACAGATCTAACAGATTGCTGCTCCTACTATACAGACTGATCACTTTCTGATGTGACAAGGATTCCAATACCATGGAGATCTTTAAAATGTCAAAATCACAAAGGTCTAATGAGTCAAGCCAGCATAAGTCCTACCTATGTCCTTACCATGTTGACGTCGTTAGTCTCACCACACTGGAGACACCCATGCAGACATCACCGGTTGTAATCAGCCCCTTCCACCATCCAGCAGCTGCACCATTGTTGTGTCAACAGTCCAGACAAAACCCATCTGGCAAATAAAGTTCAAATTTCCTTACATTTCAGGTGACTCACATTATTTGGGGGGGGGGGGGGGGAGGAGAGGAATGGGGTTGGGGAGGAGAAGGCTGTGTGTGTCTAATCAATACAGAATGGACTGTAGTGTTTGTTACCACTGATATAAAGTTCATCTCTGAAGTTACTTTGTGTCAAGTTATCCTTTGTTATTTGGAAATGTGTGTTTGTGTAATTAAAAATAGAAAGTAACTCATACATTTTATTGCCATATACATTATTTTAAATGATGTATAAGCCTTACGCACTTATCTGTTGGTGTCATCATCATGTTGTTGATCAGACAACCAAACTTGAGGCACAGAATCTCAGTTTTGTTGTAGTGTTTCTTTATTTTCCGTTTAATAATGTTACAGTTCAGTTTCAGTTTATCTTTTGATTTGTTTTTATTTTTTGTGTGCATCATAATGAAGGTCTTAACAGTATGCACTCATTTACTGATTGCTGCTAGTCTTTGGAATTAAATGTGAAGTTCTTGCTTCCTGACACACAGTATTTGTATGCTATATGTTAAATACACTTTCCTGCCTTGTCTGAATTTACCGTACCTTCCTTATTCGAGACAGGTACTTACTAGATTTCAGTGTGAGCAATGAAATTACTGTCTGTAATACTATGCTCCAACATCATGGAAGACAATTGTACATTTGGATATCACCTAGTGGTAGGTTTAGAAACCAGATTGACTTCATCTGAGGGTGAGGAAGTTGGAAGACTTGGTCTTGAACTGTAAGACATTTCATGGGGCTGACTGTAGAAATTGGAAATTTTGGTTTTGTTTTGCTTTGGGGGGGGGGGGGGTGGAACTGGGGTCATACGCGCTTAAGTCAAGACTGTGGAAATGATCACAATTTGCTGTCCATGAAAATGGGGATTAACCTCGAATTCACAAGAAGAGTGGATAAGGAAGCACTTCGGGAATTTGGTGAGCTTGTAAGACCAAACTCCGAAAGATCAGTCTTGATAAGGAAGCACCAGTATTAAAAATATGGAACTAAATGGAGAAGTTTGTTTCCTTGTCACTTCCGACATCATAATGACCACAAAGTGCAAAACATTCTTGGGATATCAATGTTTTCACTATAGGCAACTGAGGAGAGAAGCAGTCTGAAGAAAACTGGTATCCACAATACCCAGGATCAAGGCAGGTATAAGAACCTGTGCTGAGAAATACAATGGAATTGTAGAAAAAACGGATCCACTTCAGTAGCAGTATCTGTGATGAACTAGAATAACATCGCAAACAAATCAAGTATGTGATCTCTTCAAAAAACTTAATAGCGTCACAGCCAGTGAATTTAATTTTTGTATGTGGGAGGCAGCCGATGAGAATGCCTACCCTATCAGAGACAAGGACATTGCTGTTTTGAGGTGGAAGAAGTACTGTGAAAAATTGTATTCTGGAATTAAAAACAGTGTGGTTGGTCAAGCAGTTGAGCAACTTACATTGGAACCTACAATCTTACACAGAAAAATAGAGAATGCAATTCAACATTTGAATAACTATAGATCCCCTGGTCTGGAAATTGTATCTGGGGAGATGAGTAAACAAATGGGGCAAGAAGGGATTAATATGCTGCATTCATTGTGTACAAGATTATGGGAAGCTGTGGAGTGGCCAGAAGACTGGCCGCACTCTCTCTTCCACCCCCGTATACAAGAAAGTGTCAATCAGGAACTGCTCCAACAAATGAACTATTGCTCTCATATCCCATGCAAACAACATTTTGCTCTACATCTTGAACCAGCATTTCAAGCCGTATATTCAGCCTCACATATCCACACATTTCAATGAAGGAAAAGGAGAAACTTTTGACTGTGTTTTCTAGGAAAACACAGACAAGTTCTGGCATGTCTGATTTCTTCAGGGAAGCAAAAGTTGTCAAACAGGGTTGTGTTCTATTCCTCCAACTGTATGACATCAGTGCAGAACCTATGTCACTAGGAATGTCCACAATGGTTGGACTAAAGGCATATCAGTTGGTGGTAGAACTATTAACAATCTCTGACTTGGTGATGACACTGTGCTTTAGTCAGCAGTGATGATTAACTTTCTGAGAAACTAAGAAAAATAAAGTACATTAGTTTACCATATGAATTAGACACCAACCTCAGTGAGTCAAAACTTGTGCTAACTGATTGAAGAGCACAGGTTCAACTTGCAAGTCAATTAAAAGAACTGAAAGTCGCGCATTCTTTCATCTATCCAAATTTACGGCTGGTTTCAAGACTTCCTTGCTGTTAGCAGTCAATACATCAGTCTTAATGGAACAAAATGGACAGGTGTAAAGGTAATTTCCGGAGTACCTCAAGGAAGTGTGACAGGACTGTTACTGTTTACAATATATATATAAATGATCTAGTAGAAAGTGTTGGATGCTCTTTAAGACTTTTGCAGATGATGCTATTGTCTGTAACAAAATAGCAACGCCAGAAGATAGTAATGATTTGCAGAATGATCTACAGAGAATTGATGAATGGCACAGGCTCTGGTAGTTGATACTGAACATAAATAAATTTAACATATACATAGGAAAAGAGGTCCACTACTGCACAGCTACACTATTGATGACAGACTGCTGGAAACAGTATCTACCATAAAATATCTATTAGTAACTGTCCAGAGTGACCTTAAGTGGAATAGAACAAATAGTGGAAATAGTAGATGCCAAACTCAGATTCATAGCAAGAATGTTAAGGAAATGTAACCCATCCATGAAGGAAGTGGCTTATAAGGCACTTGTTCAACTGATTCTTGAGTGTTGTTTATCTATCTGGGATCCCTACCAGATAGGTGTGATAGAAGAGATAGAGAAGGTCCAATTTCATCAAGGGATTGTGTAGCCAGTGTGAGAGTGTTACAGAGATGCTCAGCAAACTCCATTGGCAGATGTTACAAAGAGACGTTGTGCATCATGGAGAGATTTACTATTGAAATGTCCAGAGAACACTTTCTTGGAAGAGTCGGACAATATATTACTTCCCCACACATACATCTTGTGTAGTGATGACAAGGAGAAAATTTGAGAAATTGGGACCAATACAGAGGTGTACCAATAATCATTCCTTCCATGCACTATTTGCGAGTGGAAAGAGGTTGGAGGTGGTACAAAAAGTACCTTCTGCCTCACACTATTAGGTTGCTTGCAGAGAATGATATAGGTAGATAGGTATTCTCATGTCAACCAAAAATTCTCCAGTTCTTTGGCTATAGTGTGAGAAGACATGGAGAAAATCTAGAGAAAATAGTCATGGAAGGAAAGATTGAGGGCAAGAGACTAAGGGGAAGAGCACAAAGCAGATAGACAGATCAAATCAAGATCATCTCCAGTCTAAATCTTCAGCAGGCTTTGAGAGAAGATGGTAAACATCTGGGATTGAGTCACTTGGTTTATGGGGTCAGTGTGCACAGCAATGAGCATGACAACTGGCGGTAATGGTGGTGGTGACGAGGCCTTATTGGAAAAGTAAATTAAAAATGGTGGCATAATATGCAAAACAAAGTATTAAATTTATTGCCTATAATGCTGGGTTGTACACCATTCGTACAGTGTATCCTGTAATTCTTATCTACACAGTCGACGTAATTATATATGGTAATGACAGAAAATTCTTGGCATTTCTACCAAATTGAGCAGGGCAGTTTTCTGCTATTGTTTCACAGTTGTGATGTAAAGAGCCATTTATTATTGGCATAAATGTAATTCATGAAAAATAGATAGATGTATAAACATATTTCCAGTGATAGTTGCATTATATTCTATTCCATGATATGGTTATAAATGGAAATTGTATCAATATTCTTCTCATGTGTTTCTGATGAAGATTGACATTGTGAATTGTGGTTTATTAGTCTCATAACGTACATAATCTAAATCATTTGATTCAGGTACAGGAGACATGTCAAAATTTTGGTAAAGTTTTACCATATACATACAACACCTAATTTTAACAAATGGTACCATAACAATAATACAATATAAAAATACATGTACAATAAAAAACTAACAATTAATTACAACAGCTGATTTTAACAAATGGTATCATAACAATAATACAATATAAAAATACATGTACAATAAAAAACTAACAATTAATTCCAACAGCTGATTTTAACAAATGGTATCATAATAATAATAATACCATTTTGTTACACATACAACAAAAGACTAACAATTAATTACCCCTTGCTCAAATTATCATGTCATCTTGTATGAATTCTTCTACTGAATAGTAGCATTTCTCCCACAGAACCTGCTGTAGCCTTATTTTTAGACTCTCTGGCTTCATATTACATATATTTTTGCCCATTAGCTTGTTATATATTGTCATCCCCATATACTGTGGAGTTCGTGCATATAATTTCAAATGGTGTGTGGGTAACATAAAATTATTTTTATTTCTTGTGTTGTATGTGTGGTTAAAATGATTTTCCTCAAATAACTTTTGTCTGCTGTGTACAAAGATTATAATTTCATAAATGTATATGGAGGGAACTGTTAGGATTTGCAGGTTCCGAAATAATTGGTGACAAGATTCTGTTTGTTGTACATTACACATGTATCTTATTATTTTCTTTTGCAGTTTCAGTATTCGAGATAACTACTTGAATTTCCCCAGAAAATGATACCATACCTAATGACAGACTCAAAATAACTATGATACGCTATTTTTCAAATACTCATGTCAGTAGAGTTTGCTAGTATTTGCATTGCAAATGCAAAGCTGCTTAGTTTATTTGATAGGAACTCAATATGTGTACTCCAGTTTAAGTTGTTGTCCACATTTAGTCCTAGGAATTTGACTGTGTTAACTTCTTCCATAGGATGATTGTGATGATGTATTTTAAGATCCACACATTTCAAATGTTTGGTTTTGAAATGTACTATATTGGTTTTTGCAATATTCAGCTTCAAGCCATTTAACTGGAACCAGTTTTCTAGAGTACCCATTGTGCTCACAATGGAGCTCTGAATTTTTTATGCATAATCTTCAATTACAACAGAAGTGTCATCCGCAAACAGAACAGACGGGGAATTTATATTTATGGGCAAGTCATTTACATAGAATAGGAACAGGATTGGCCCCAAAATGGAGCCTTGAGGCACACCTTGTGATACTGTACTCCATTTAGAATAATAATTCACTGCATTTGATGTGACACTTACCCTTTGCTTTCTGTTGTGCAAGTATGATGTGAGCCATTTCAGAGGTATGTCCTTAATCCCATATTTGTTTAATTTGTAGATAAGCAAGTCATGGTTCACCAAGTCAAATGCTTTTGAAAGATCGCAGAAGATACCTGCGACTTTACTCCTCTGATCCAATGATTTGCATATCTTCTCAATAAAGTTATTTACTGCATCCAGTGTGTTTTTTCTTTGTTGGAATCCAAATTGGTTACTGACAATAATATCATTTTTTATGATAAAATTTTTGATCTGATTTGCAGCTACTTTTGCTAACACTTTTGACAGGATTGGGAGAATAGAAATAGGGCGATAGTTTCCCATGTCTTCCCTCGACCCTTTCTTGAACAGAAGTCTCACTTTGGCATATTTTAACACATCAGGAAAGCACCCCTGTTCAAAAGATTGGTTGATTATTTTAGCTAGCGGGGGTGCTGTTATGGCATATACTGCTTTAATCACTTTACTTGGTGTCCCATCCCACCCAGCAGAATTTTTATTTTTTAATGACAATATAACATTTTTAACATCCTTTATTGTGACTTTTTTTTAAATCTGTGAGATACTCAGCTTCTTGGTCAAGTCCAAAGGCATTTACTTTACTCTGATATCCTGCTACATTAACTTCTGACTTTGCTAAATTTATGAAGAATTCATTTAAACACTCTGATATTTGAGCTGGGTTTACAACAACATTATCATCTACTTTAATCTTAGTTATTTCATTACTACTGACTTTAACACCGAACTCAGATTTGACAACAGACCACACTGCCTTTGTCTTACTGTTATGTTGTAAAATAAACTTATTGTTTGCCATTTGTTTTGCTGCCTTTACAACTTTTTTGAATATCTAACACTCATAAATGCTTATAGTTTAAACAACATTAAAACATGATCAAGATGGAAAATTACAATCAACAGTGCGAATAGTGGCTGACTTGTGTAATGATTTCTGTCATTTACTGACCACATTGAAATTGTAGGATGATGGTATGCAAATCTGGGACTGTTTTCCCTTGTTAGGCTCTGTTAATTAATTCTGATCAATATTCAAAACATCCAGTTGTCTGCAAAAAAATTTAGATGATAACTTTTTTTTATTTCTGAGGCAACAAGTCTTCTCTACCACCGTGATGATGTTTCACTTCAGAGCCTGAATTATAATATCATAATTTGAAGAAATTTAGATGAGTTTGCTGAACATTAATTCTTCATTAAATGTACTAGAGCCAGCTACAGAGAATTTCCTGAAGATGTAATAGTAAAATGAGGTTCTACATAACATCAGTTACATGAATAGTTTATTTGGAGTTAACAATGGCAAAAGTCCAGAGGCTTTCAGTGATATGACATTCACAAATATTTCCAATTATTCATACTAGATATTAATGCTCTCTCCAGTCTTGGGATGCACTTAAAACCATTCAAAAAATCGTACCAATGTTTGGAACCAAACCTTGCCTGTTGCTGGCAGTGCATGAATGTGCAAATCAGAAGGTTTGGTTTCACTTTTCAGTCTGCCAACAACTACCTTTTGTGTTCAAAATACTGTGATGTGTCACAGGATGCAAAGAGCTTTTGAACACACCACTCATGAAGATAAGAAATTCTGGTTTTGTGCTTGTTGCTAACTCCACTTTCCTTTTGCTCATTCTCAAGCAGTATGTTCATAATTTGCAACCATCATGGTCTATCTGCTTAGTCTTTGTAATATTCTGAAAAGCATAACACATTTGCAGATATACCAGTTGATCTTTCAGTTTCTTGGTAGTGTTCTGTGCATTATGCCTGCTTTCCACTTAATGCCAATGTTTTATATTTCTGTTTAATGTGTTGCTATTAAGTTTTAGGACAAGACAGGATCAGCTTAATGCTTGAATAGTTGATGGCATTTAATTTTTTTGTCACTGTAAATCTATTTTCCTCAGCACTGATGCTATTTTATTAAAATTGTAGATATATTCCCCCTCATGTCCCATCCACCTGTTCTTAGCACTACTGGGTCATTCATGCCAAAGAAATACTAGCAGGAAACTGGGAACTGCTTAAAACAACGTGACTGAATGCAGTGACCTGTCAGCAACGTAACATAAACCTAATTATGAAAAGAAAAGATTGCTACTCACCATGTAGCGGAATTGTTGAGTTGCAGAGAGGCACAACAAAAGGACTACTGAACACACAAGCTTCAGGCCTATTTCGAAACACACACACACACACACACACACACACACACACACACACACACACACACAGTCCTGTAAAACCATATCAACCAAGCCCACATCTGCAGTAACGAGCGATTCCTCTCAAAACGTACTGAGGATCTCACTGAAGCCTTCGCAGACTGTAATTATCCTCCCAACCTTGTACAAAAACATATCTCCCTTGCCTTATCTTCCCAGTCTCCCACCACCTCCCAAAGTCCCACCATCCCACCAGAGAAGAACATTCCCTTCGCGTCTCACTACCACCCAGGACTGGAGCAACTGAATTACATTCTCCACCAGGGTTTTGACTAGCTCTTGTTGTGCCTTGAAATGAGAAATGTCCTGCCCACTATCCTTCCCACCCCTACCACAGTGGCATTCTGTCCACCACCGAAACTTCACAATATATTCGTTCATCCCTACACAACCCCTGCTCCCACTCCCTTACCTCAGGGGTCATAACCCTGTAATAGACCTAGATGCAAGACTTGTCCTATACATCCTCCTCCTCCACCACCACCACCACCACCACCACCACCACCACCACCACCTCCTACGCCAGTCCTGTCACAAACATCACTTATCCCATCAAAGGCAGGGCTACCTGTCAAACAAGTAATGTAATCTATAAACTAAGCTGCAACCACTGTGCTGCATTCTATGTGGGCATGCCAACCAACTAGCTGTGTGTCTGCATGAATGGCCATGGTCAAACTGAGACCAAGAAACAAGTCGACCACCCTGTTACTGAACACACTGCAAAACATGACATCCTCCGTTTGGATGACTGCAACCCTTCTGGCCTCAACCTTCGTTAGTCATGGTCCTCACCTATCCAGCCCCTTCCCTGTTCCCATTCCGGCACTACAGTACCCTCATTCCAACATCCCAGTTAGTCTTTTTACTTCTCTCCTTTTCCTCTACCTCCCCCCCCCCCCCCCCCCTCCTCTTGCCTGCCCTCCGTCTAACCTCCAGAACTTCACTGTCCGTTACCCCTACCCTACTATCCCCCCATCTTCCCACCCCATCCTCCTCCTTACCCAACCCAGTCACCACTCCCATCATGCACTTGTGCTGCTGCTCGCAGTGAGGCTTCAGTTGCCTGAGAGTGCTGTCGTGTGTGTGTGTGTGTGTGTGTGTGTGTGTGTGTGTGTGTGTGTGTGTGTGGTGGTGTCTAATTTTTACGAAGGCCTCACTGGCTGAAAGCTTTATTTATGACTGTCTTTTTGTTGTGCCTATCTGCAACTCAGAATCCCCACTTTATTGTGAATAGCAACCTTCCTTTTCATAATATTGTTGCAAAGAATATATCTTTAACTTTCAACTACCTACTGCTGACAGCGAAAACTAAATTGCACAGTAGTGGGCGATGAAGTCCAGATTGACTGCAACTGTTGTAGATCTTTCTTCATACACTGTAAATGCATACTACCTTGTTTACTCCACGCTAAGGGCATAATTTTAGCAGGGGAAAAAATAAAACTTTTTCTGACCAGGGAACGAAAGTTACCCGCAAAGGGCCAAAGTAACCTGAGATTACGGTATATCTCTTAGAGTAGATTAATGGGAACTGTTAAAAGCACGTCTATCATAAATGTTCCTTCATCATGTTGGATAGGCACATAAACAGTCTTTGACATAATAGCAGTTACACCATCTCCATATAGTGTATTGGCCCTGTGGAAAATATAGCTGACAAATCTGTGTGCTCTGAATAACAATAAAATTCCATAAGTTGCAACATTTGTGTCCATCCAGGATTTTCTGGCATTATACAATTATAGTAATAGTAGTAATGGTGGTGGTAGTAGTAGTAGTAGTAGTAGTAGTAGTAGTAATAATAATAATAATAATAGCAACAACAAATGTTTGTGACTGCATATGAACATTTAAATATGATTACATGATTCTCATTTTCATGTTTGGTTGGATATTTCTGCTAAAAGTGTGTGTGTGTGTGTGTGTGCGTGTGTGTGTGTGTGTGTGTGTGTGTGTGTGTGTGTGTGTGTGTGTGTATGTGTGTAAAAACCTAATACTATGAACTATAGCCCTGGTAGCAGTGAGCACTGTGTGTGTGTGCACTATAATTCTTACGATTTTTCCCCTGTTACAGCTGCTTCACGACTGGAATCACAAGCAAAAACCAAAATTGCTGTTTTATATGCTGCACAATTTGTGTTGGTGAGTTTGAATAAGAAACTTTGAAACATAAAACATATGGAATAATTATGTATGTAATTTGTGTATTGGTATTCAGTCAGTAAGAAAATTGGCTGTGAAAGGCAAGGGTCCAGGTTTCAGAGATAGCCAACATGCATTTTGAAACCAACCAGGAGTTTCACTATAGTTCACTTTGGGATTGCGCTTTTTTGTGTCAGCGTGGTAATGCTCCTGTAGACAGGGCAACAGAGAGAGACAGAGACAGAGACAACGAGACAAAGGGAGGGAGGGAGGTAGGTAGGCAAATGTCTTTCGGAAAAAGGAGTGTTAGTTATACAGCGAATAAATTCAGATGGTACAAGCCAGGAGGTGTTCCTGGGTAGCTAAATTGACAAGAACTCTTGCTATGAAAGGCAAATGTTCATGTTTGAGTCTTGGTCCAGAGCACAGTTTTAACCTGTAAGGAAGTTTTACAACAGCTATAAATTTATCTAGATGTTTGAGTGTAGTGTAGTAATTGACTTGAAATGTTAATAATATCACATACTCATTTCTTACATACATATTCCCAACACTGTGTGAAAGTTACAGAAACTTTAGTTCTGACTGTGTATCTCATATTTTGAGTTTCTATTGCTATCACTTATAAATCTAGGTATGAAGAACACTTCTCATAATGATGTACCCCTTAGCAGGCATGACAATATGTTCTAGAAATTTAGACTACTTAAATATTTGACAATAATGTGTAATCTAGGAATTTGTAACGAAAGTACATTGTGTATTTGTGAACTGATCACTTCCAGTACCCGCGTCCTCAACGTAGGTGGGTTCCTCTCATCCTATAGTCTGAGTCACCTGCCCATACCTTGTAATCTTCTCCAACCTATCCCACTCTCCTCCCTGAGGAAGGAACTATTAGTTCTACAGATAGGTAGTGTATCACTTTTACACGTGCTGGATAGGCAGTATTCCGTCTCCTAAAAGTACGTGCTGGCGAGCAATTCTGTCTCGTAATTCAGCAGTTTTCAATGAAACAAGATCTTTGTCATATATTCCCACTTATTTATCCATATGTCTCTGTTAGTAATGCCTTGTTAACTTACAGGGCATCATTACCTGCTGCTTTGTCTGGATGTATAAGCATGTACCTGTTGCAACTTTTCCACCAAATTGGATGAAACCTTTCGGTGCATTTCTCTCATGGCCATCTGGCATTGACGGTGGTATAAGTATTGTTATTTGGTTGTTTTGTGTTGGACACGTTGCAAGAAAAGCAGCTAAGCAGTTTTGTATTTGAGTGTGCTAAATATTGTGTATGTCAAGATGCCTAATTTTGTTACGAGAACAGTACTTGTATTTCCATCCCAAAGAAATATTTTAAAAATAAAAGTTTTGTTGCTGAGAAATTCTTCCTGTTTTGTGCCCTTCTTCATTTGATATCTGTGAAGCCACTGGAGCAGAAAATGTAAACGTATGTCATTTGTTTTAATTTATACAGTGCAGTCTAGGATGTCTGATAAACTAGATGCACCATCTACTAACTATACTGGTAAAAGATAATTACTTTTCAGTATTTTGAGAAAAAAAGGCTATCATCTAGCCCTAAGTCCAAATTTAGGTGTTTACAATACTGCTGTATTTACTGTATTTTACATACTATAAGATGCCCTCTTTTCTCCAAAAAATTGCCTCCAAAATTCATGTGTGTCTTATACCCAAAATTAATTTAAAAATGTCCAGTGTTTGATTTAAAATTCCCACCAGTCCTAAAAATGACCATATATTTGATGCCACAGGAAGCCTTTCTCTATCTGGCCACACGGGATTCAACTGGCAGCAGCAGTGCACTGATGCGATGAACATGAGTTGTGGTGATTCACAAGCTTGCTAACACTGTCACCCTCCCACCCCACCATCATAAACCCAAAACACTGTCTTAGCCTATGATGCATCACTGCAGTCTATGGTGACACTGAACTTGAATTGAAAGTGATTTGTGATATCAGTAACAGTACAATATTTTTGTTAGTAGCTAATTTTGTAATTGAAAGAAATAAAAGGTATTCATACGATGTGGCCTAAAAATTTGAAGTACTGTATATATGAAAAAGGAGGTTCAGATGACAATTTTCAGGGATTTTGAAGGTCAGTTCAGTTTTATGAACTAAGATTTTTTTTAAAGCCTGGCTTTGGAGTCTAATAATACAAACGGTAAAAATGTTATTTAAGAAAAAATTAAGGTGTATCTTATAGTCTGTAAAATAAGGTGGTATTGCTCAAGTGCTGAATGAAAAACAGACAGCACTATTAACCCTTAACCCGAAACATCATTCTCTCAGACGCATCATTTATTTTAAACATTGAGTGTGGTAGCACTGCAAAAAACAACAGCCTCTCTTTTTCAGTACCTTCATTTTAATACTTGCTGCAAGTAAAGCAACATTCAACAATTTGCTTGATTTTGTTGGTCTAACAATAAAGTATGTTACTTAGAAAAGAATGTGAAATTGGGTGCCTGTCTTGCCTGCATGTGTCACATTATATGTAATAATTACTACATATTTTTCTTTCAGTTGCTTTTTTAGATTTTCTTATTTTATAACATTTTATTATATACAAGAATTTATGTTATTTTTCAGCTGTAGCATGGAGCAACTTTCTAAGAGGAATAAGATGTCTGCAATTGATCCAAATTGTGAAACTTGGTTGCAGCAGCAATTATGTGATGTAGGTGAAGAGGAAAATTGGAATTACAAATGAAACCTACAATTATGGATAATGGGATGTAAAGCGAAAGGCTAGGGCCCATGTACCATCATGTGTCATTTCCTGTTACTAACTTATTGACATAAATACCTCTGAAACAGATAGGCCTTTGGCAATCTCAATTTCAGTTAAAATTAAAAAAACAGATTGAGTAAAACATCAAATCTCAATAATAGGACAATAAAAACAGGTAGGCCTTGATAAATAAGAGTTCCAGCTAATCCAAATGTTGAAAGAGCTCTTAATTTAATTAAAAGAGAACAGGCAGGCTTTCAATAATGACAGCTTCAGTTAAGTGATTTTACCAAATAGAAAATGAGCAGGCCTTCTTTAATAACAGCTTCAGTTAAGTAAGATTACCAAATAGAAAAAAGGTAGGCCTTTATGAATAACTGCTTCAGTTAAGTAACCAGGAGTTTGAATTGCCTCCTCACAAAGGGTGCTCTAGAAGGCTTATACACAAAGAACACAAGACTACACCAAACAGTAAGGCCAAGAAAGGTTACAAAGAGAGGACCGGCCTTCCAAGTGCCTTTTTGTTGAGTACAGACCAGTCAAAGAAATATTAACACAGCAAGGCTAATTATGTGAGGACAACAATAACTAGCCAAATGGTGTACCTGTGTCACTGCAAGATACAGCCATTACAACGGTGTGAAACACCTGAGAGAAAATTGCAAATTTTGAGACCCAGGCACCTCCTAAGCCAATATAATTAACAGAGCAATGACATCTGCAGTACCTGAAGGTATCTTGAAATCGGCTGAAGTTCACAAATCAAAGCTAAAGCTTGCTGGTTCCCAAGGGGGCCCAGAATTCAGCACAGCAAAACTGGCTTCAACTCTCTCATTGGTGTGCCACATCCCAGAGCTGGCTGGCCAGACTATGCATGAAGACAGCACACGAAGTCAGCCACGGATTCAAATCGGCTGACAAATACCCCCAGCATCCACTCACCAGATTCCATGCACAAGACGCTTGCGTAATGCTCACCTTAGTTGCCGGGCGCACCTCTCACTCTGTCCCCCTTGCTCCATTGCCACTCCCTAACTTGCCACACCACAACACGCCCCATCCCCATCAACAACCTTGAGCAAAGATCTTAGTGGCCTCAAACCAGAGGGACATCATATAATGGATCAATTTAGTGGTGCCAGGAATTCAAAAGATGACTCCAGAAACTCCCCCATGTCCAACCTCTCCTCCTCAAACCAATGGATACTGGTCCAGCCCACAGAAGAAGGAGGGGAAGTTTAATTAACGGGCTTAAGTTGATTAATATACTTACGTGGATATGGTGTCTGTTCTTTCGGACATGTCTGAAAGAACAGACACCACTGATGACCTGCAGCCATCTAGAACGAAATTAGAATTATATATTAATACCTTCAGCTGCTGACGGGTGTTGATATATATCAACGGGAACAGGTGAAAATGTGCGCCCTGACTGGGACTCGAACTGAGATCTCCTACTTACATGGCAGATGCTCTGTCCATCTGAGCCACCGAGGGCACAGAGGACAGTGCGACTGCAGGGACTATCTCGTGCACGCCTCCCGCGAGACCCACATTCTCACCTTATATATCCACACACTACATTCGTAGTGTCCCTACCCAACACACTCATTAATCGTGGAAGACATTCTTACCAGGTCCTGTAAGAGTTCGGGTAATATGTGTGCATCACCACAGAAGAGGAAGGTCATGGCCGGTATTGCCAGAACTATATACTTATATGGATATGGTGTATGTTCTTTCAGACATGGTATATATCAATGCCCGTCTGCAGCTGAAGGTATTAATATATAATTCTAATTTCGTTCTAGATGGCTGCAGGTCATCAATGGTGTCCGTTCTTTCGGACAAGTTAGAGAGAGGGAAACTGATAGGATAAGTAAACAAGAAAGTGGCAGGAACTGCCTTGGATGCTCCGTGCTGCACAGTGTTAAATGCAAAATTGATCCAAGGCAAGGTGGTATCCCGCTTACTCGGAGACTTACGATGGTAAATGATCAAAGCTGACTTAGAGTTGTGATTCACTCTCTCGGCAAAAGATGCCTGGGGATAACATCACGTGTTGGTTAGGTGCTTAACAGTGTTACGAAAGCCAAATTGCTTAAACTGTTCACAAACAAACGCTGGAGGGTTATTGCTAACAAGAGCCTTCGGAAGTCCAAACTAGCTGAAAGTGTTGGTCAGATGTGCAATGGTAATGGCCACCGTGACCCCACAACTAGGGATTAGCCATACACATCTGGAAAATATGTCAACAACCACCTGAATATATCTGTTCCCCTTCTTGGTACGAGGAAGAGGCTCTACATAATCGATAAAGAGTTTGTCCATAGGGTTCTCCTCATGCTTGGATTGTAACAAGTCCTTCAGAGGACTATTACTGGGTTTAGCCTTCTTACGGGCTTCACACTCGCCCATTAATCACCTGATATCCTAATACAAAGAGGGCCATGTGAGGTGAGCCTTACCCTTCTCTAAGGTTTTATAGAGGTCCAGATGTCCTCCCATTCAAGAATTACGAAAATAATGGAAAATGGGAGGCACCAGCTCCTTAGGCAAACAAATTTTAAAGTCTCTGGCTTCGTTAACGTGTTTACATAGAATGCCATTCCTGATGGAGTAGTCAGTAACCTCACCACTGGATAAGAGTTGCTTTCTTAATGGACCCCACACTGGATCTTGATCCTGTTGGGTTTTAAGGTCCACAAACAACTGGGGAACTTCAGCTAAAACGATATACACAACCAGGTGACACACATTAATGCCCTTATTCTCGACAGCCCCCTCATCCTGAAACATGCGACTGAGGGTGCTGGCGACTTGGTTGTTGGATCCTTTTATGCATAGCACCTTGAAATGACATGTAGAGATGCTGACCACCCACTGGCAATCTCACCATTTTTCCTGGGTTGAGCCAACACCCAACTTAGGGCTTGATTGTCCATCTCGAGATCAAACTCCCTATGCTCGAGATAGAACTGAAACTTCTATAAGGCAAAAAGCAAAGCTAGCACCTTACACTCATGAATGGAGTAATTCATCTCAGCACCAGATAACTTTCTAGACACAAAAGCTAATGGGTGACTTATATCGTAATCTTCCTGCAACAACACAGCAGTAATACCAGCATTAGAGGGATCAGTTTGAATGATGAATCTTTTGTTGAAATCCAGAATGATAGCTTCAAAAGCCACCTGTTGGCTCTCACCCCACACAAATTTCTCCCCCTTCCTACATAGTTTATTCAGGGGAGTGGCTATCTGGGCAAAATCAGAGACAAAATGTCGAAAATAATTCACTATCCCAATAAATCTGGCTATTTCCTTCCTATTTTGAGCCTGAGGAAATTTCTCTAACACCTTAGTTCATTCATGGTCAATCCTAATGCCATCCTCATAAATGAAATGCCCCAGAAAGGACACCTTTTTCCTAGCAAGTGTAATCTGGATGGCTTTACGGTCAACCCCACATCCCGAAACTTCTAGAGGACATCCCGAAGATGGGAAATATGATCCTCAAACGACTGACCATAAATGACATCATCATCAAGGTAACTAAAGACACAAACAAAAACTTCAAGTCACCTAGGATACGATCTAACAAATGAGACAAAACTGCCATCTAAGTGGACAAGCCGAACAGCACCCGGTTGAACTCGTAAAGGTTCCAGTCAGTGCAGAATGCAGTGACATGTTTAGACTCCTCAGTAAGAGGAATCTGATAATAAGCTTGGTTGAAATCAAGCACTGTGAACCACTTAAACCCCAGAAACCAGGTAAAGCAGTTGTGAGGCTCCAGCAAAGGGACAGATTCCAAGATAATCTTTTTATTAAGGAGTCTATAATCAACCACCGGCCTGTAGTCCTGGCCCTGAGCTTTGGGAACGAGAAAAATCAGTGACGCATAGGGAGATGGAGACAGCCTAATGACCCCTTCCTTCAACATACTTGCCAATTTCTGTTGCAAGATTTTCATTTTGGGTGGTGAGACGTAATAAGAAGATGCAACGGAATATCATCAGCCAAGCGTATGTGGTACTGTGTAACGTTAGTGAGCCCCAGCTTATTAGAGAAAATCTTGGGAAACTCCCCCCAGTATATTCAACAACTGCCCTGTCTCACCCAGTTCAAGATAGGTCACATCAAATTCATCGGAGTTACAATTTACCGAATCTTCACACTTGCGCAACGGCAAGAGCGAAAGGCTATCTTGTCACTAGGTGAAAACCTTAAAGAGAAGGTGTGGCTCACATAGTTGAGAACTGATCCAGTTTTCTGAATAAAATCACACCCAAGCAACAAATTGAGCACTAGTTCTTTAACAAGCAAGAGCGTAATGGGACATGAGAAATCACAAATGGACAAACAACTATGCACCTCGCTGACCAGAGGCAACTATTGCCCAACGGCGACATAACATCTCTGAGGAAGATAATTTACGCAAACTCAAAATACCAGTTATAATTCAATAAGTAAACGGAGCTACCAGAAGCCAACAGCGCGCACAAGGGTTCTTATCCTAGCAGGGCACAGATGAAAGGGAGGGCAGATCCAGAGGGTGCTTGAATATGCACCTCCGACAGAAACAGTGTCTCCCTTCTTCACCTGGTGTCATTTGCTAGGTCCAGGAGCTCATGCTATGGGACACTCATGCCCCAAGAGATCACGGGCACCACTCCGAAAACATTTCCTAGAAATATTTTGGATGACTGAGGAGCCATATTAATACTCGAGGTGGGCAGAGAAGCTTCCACATGCTCCACACGCCTCTGCTCCTCATCAGCAAATGACAAGGATTCAGTGGAATCAGCCATTGTTTGCAATTCCCGGAAGCTAGTGGGCAGGAAGAAAAGGCCAAATGCGACCCATCCTTGGTACGCATGCCTTCAAAATGTCTGATACAGTATTGAGTTCCAAAACTGACATAGCAAGAGCCAAGATGGCACAGCATAGAAAAAACACATTATCACTCTGACTCAGGAAACACCATTGGCTCGCACAGATTAAGATATCCTGTTAACGAACAAGCAAGGCCAGTATCAACTCAGGAAATGTAAACAACAGCCACAATACAAGGAACCAACTGGAGGTATAATAGATCAGCTAAGAAATCACAATGATCGCAACATGTATGTAGGTATCAATAACAAAATAACAGTTGAAGACCTCTAGATCAAAAACTTAACTGAAGTTAACAAATCGAAGTTGAAGCTTGCCAAATCTTAAGGGGGCGCAGAGTTCAGCCACAGCAAAATGCTTCAACTCTCTTATCGGTGTGCCACAGCTCAGAGGTGGCTGACTGGCCAGGCTAGGCATGAAGACAGTACTCGAAGTCAGCTGCAGGTTCATATTAGCCCACAAATATGCCCAGCAACAATTTGCTGGACTCCATGCCCAAGACACTTGTGCAAGTTCTCGCCTAAGTCGTCACCCACACTGTCCTCATTCGCTCCATTACCACGCCACAACTCGTTCAGTCCCCATCAACGTCAGCAACCTTGAGGAAAGACCTTAGTGGCCTCAAACCAGAGGGACATCATATGACAGATCAAGCTAGTGGCACCAGGAATTCAAAAGGCAACTCCAGAAACCCTGCCACAGCTCGACAATGACATTTTTGATGTTTCTGATGGTGATTCTGATTTTGCTGCAGCTGATGCTCAACATGAAACACAATGTGATACAAACGAACAAAGTTCTTTGTTGGAAGAAGAGCCTGTTGTGCCCTGTACCACAGATAGTTACTCAAAGCAAATACAGTTTTCTATGGCAAAAAATAAGTTCAAGTGGAAAAATTCAAAGTCTGTTGGAGCAAGAAAATCACCTCAATACAACAGTTTGATAGGAGGAATGCTCGGAGTAAAAACAAAAATTGAATTTTGCCACAAATACATGCCACATCTCAAATATAGGAGTATTATTTGATGATGAGATGTTAGAGGTATATCAAACAGATAGAATGGACTGAGGAATACGTGCGTGAAGCATCCTGTATCAGAGGAAAGGAAAACAGCGTAAAAGTGCACCAAATGTCGTCAGCCCCCCAGTTTGCCTGGAATGCAGTAGGGAGATGTGTGTAAACTGTGGAGAAGTTCTACAATTTAATTCCTTTGTTTATTACTGCCATTTATATTCTCTGCAATCTTTCATCTATATTCAACAATATTGCATCTAGTGTAACAACATTAACAGTCATCTCAAGATTCATGCTATATGAGTACACACACTCAAGATGTTTGGTGTTCATTTTTAATAATGTAATCAGTGGAGTCTTATTAAGCACTGAATAGTATTTCTTACTTACAATATGAAGCAGCTGACTATTCACTTTATTTTTGTCAGCTAATGTGGAGTTATGGGATAAAAAAATGTTACAAGGTCTACTGGACTGCATGTTGCTAGTTGCACACATTTAAGAGTTTTTTCAGGTGAAGGGTTAAGAAAAATTTTGTGGTGTCTAAATAACTTTTAAAAATACAAAACCATTTCAGTATGTGTGGTTAACTTTGTAAATTTTGCAGGGTTACTTATATCATGAAAGTAAGACGTTCAGTGTGACTACAAAAGTTTACTGTTTCCACTTAAAATATTTTTGATATGTATTTAAAAGTGATCAGGCTTAGGACATTATTAAGATAAATTCAGAAGTATTGTGAACAGAGGAAGGTCACAGAAACAAGTAACATGTAAAACAGTAGAGGAAGTCTGAGGCAAGCAATCAGATGCCCAGTTGGTGCAATAATCTAAACAGTATGATGGTGGGTTCACCTTATTCACCAAACCATCAACCAGGAGCACTGGAATTGTTGTCATATTTGAGGATGTTGTAAAATTTAACCTCTTTACACCATTAAACTGTTAGCATCCCAATGAGACATTACACTGAAAATGCGCTGGGGCTCAGCTGTTGTGGGTCTGTCTGCCTACCTCACTCACAACTTTAACATGCAGATGCTAGACGAGTGAGTGCTATGCTCATTATATATTAATTTAAACAAATTAACCAAAATCGCTGAAGTGTGGAAATATCATCACAGTGAGATAATAAATTAGATATGCAAGTAACTAACTTTATTTATTATGTACAGATTATGTAGTTAGGATTAGTTGTATGATAATCAAGTTTATGATTGCAAAGCAAGAATGCACTGAACAATATCGGTTCTTTGTGAAGAGAATTCTACATGAACCAAAGTGTTATAACTTCAAGTTGAACAAATATATTTCAAGGACGACGCAATACATGAAAGTCACAGATCAAGTAAACAGGGTAAGATGTGTGTCACTTTAACAGTCAAATCATAACTGAGTCAGAGTCTAGCAGCCGCTGGCTGGCTGGCCGCTTAGGTGGCGCTGCTGCTGCATGGCTGGCAGACAGTGCCGCATGTAGAGGATGTGCGTAACTGCGCGGCGGCACTTTGAAAGATCGGCGAGTCACAACACAAAGAAACGATTACTAAGCAATTACTATCATGAGAATAATCAGTTCTCTGAACATTAATAGCAAACAGTGGCTCATGAGAAGCTTATTTGTACCTTAATGTACATTGGAGTCTACATCAAATCTAACTGGAAGACTGCTTGGGAAGTGCAGAACTTTCATAATCTGTAGAGCTTGCAAAAGTTGTGCTGCAAATCCTGCAAATCGTGAGCTGCTACAGCGCTAATTGCGAAATGTTAAACATACTTAGAACTCAGCGGACCTCGGCCCTATGCATGAGTCAGTCCCAAACGCAAAATGGCTGAGATGGCAGTTGAGAATAGCTGTCATCAATGTCAGAACAGTTTCAGACCACCTTTCCATGGCAAGTCCCAAAACATAATGGTCGTCTGCTACTAATTTCCTCCCTTTCGAAAAATTCAACCTGGAGGGGAGGATCCCCAGTACTGCCACAGGCCACAGTGACCACCAAGAATTTCACTTTCTTATCTGGAATACACTACCCCATGAACCAGGAACCTTGCCGTTGGTGGGGAGGTTTGCGTGCCTCAGCAATACAGATAGCCGTACCATAGATGCAACCACAATGGAGGGGTATCTGTTGAGAGGCCAGACAAAGAGAGGCAGCAGCCTTTTCAGTAGTTGCAGGGGCAACAGTCTGGAAGATTGACTGATCTGGCCTTGTAACACTAACCAAAACGGCCTTGCTGTGCTGGTACTGCGAACGGCTGAATTAAGGGGAAACTACAGCCATAATTTTTCCCGAGGGCATGCAGCTTTACTGTATGGTTAAATGATGATAGCATCCTCTTGGGTAAAATATTCCAGAGGTAAAATAGTCCCCCTTTCAGATCTCCGGGCGGGGACTACTCAGGACGTCGTTATCAGGAGAAAGAAAACTGGCGTTCTACGGATCAGAGCGTGGAATGTCAGATCCCTTAATCGAGCAGGTAGGTTAGAAAATTTAAAAAGGTAAATGGATAGGTTAAAGTTCGATATAGTGGGAATTAGTGAAGTTCAGTGGCAGGAGGAACGAGACCTCTGGTCAGGTGAATACAGGGTTATAAATACAAAATCAAATGTTGGTAATGCAGGAGTAAGTTTAATAATGAATAGGAAAATAGGAATGTGGGTAAGCTACTACAAACAGCATAGTGAACGCATTATTGTGGCCAAGATAGATACGAAGCCCATGCCTACCACAGTAGTACAAGTTTATATGCCAACTAGCTCCGCAGATGACGAATAGGTTGGTGAAATGTATGATGAGATTGTTGTTGTGGTCTTCAGTCCAGAGACTGGTTTGCTGCAGCTCTCCATGCTACTCTATCCTGTCCAAGCTTCTTCATCTCCCAGTACCTACTGCAACCTACATCCTTCTGAATCTGTTTAGTGTATTCATTTCTTGGTCTCCCTCTACGATTTTTACCCTCCACGCTGACCTCCGATACTAAATTGGTGATAGCCTGATGTCTCAGAACATGTTCTACCAACTGATCCCTTCTTCTAGTCAAGTTGTGCCACAAATTTCTCTTCTCCCCAATTCTGTTCAGTACCTCCTCATTAGTTATGTGATCTACCCATCTAATTTTCAGCATTCTTCTGTAGCACCACATTTCGAAAGCTTCTATTCTCTTCTTGTCCAAACTATTTATAGTCCATATTTCACTTCCATACAATGGCTACACTCCATACAAATACTTTCAGAAACGACTTCCGTACACTTAAATCTATACCAGATGTTAACAAATTTCTCTTCTTCAGAAACGCTTTCCTTGCCATTGCCAGTCTACATTTTATATCTTCTCTACTTCGACCATCATCAGTCATTTTGCTCCCCAAATAGCAAAACTCCTTTACTAGTTTAAGTGTCTCATTTCCTAATCTAATTCCCTCAGCATCACCCGACTTAATTCAACTACATTCCATTATCCTCATTTTTCTTTTGTTGAGGTTCATCTTATATCCTTCTTTCAAGACACTGTCCATTCCGTTCAACTGCTCTTCCAAATCCTTAGCTGTCTACGACAGAATTACAATGTCATCGGCGAACCTCAAAGTTTTTATTTCTTCTTCTTGGATTTTAATACCTACTCCAATTTTTTCTTTTGTTTCCTTTACTGCTTGCTCAATATACAGACTGAATAACATCGGGGATAGGCTACAACCCTGTCTCTCTCTCTGCCCAACCACTGCTTCCCTTTCATGTTCCTTATGACACAGTACATCTGGCTTCACTTCTATAAAGAGTGATAACACATTAAGTTTAGTTCTGAGACATAGGCACTGCTTATGATTGTGGGAGTAACTTTCTGAGCAGTATGTGATCCGTTTAAACTTATTTCTTCTTTGTGTTTGTCACAGAAAAGATTATTTCATAGGAATATTGGCGATTCTCTGGAATAAAAAAACTATACATCACAATATTTTTGGGCCATGTAGCATTATCCATTACATTATATCTAAGCTCATAGTAAACGCTTTCAACCTTTTCAACTGTAAAGTTATATATATATATATATATATATATATATATATAGATGGATGTGTGTGTGTGTGTGTGTGTGTGTGTGTGTGTGTGTGTGTGTGTGTGTGTGTGTGCGCGCGCGCGTGTATACCCGTCCTTTTTTCCCCCTAAGGTAAGTCTTTCCGCTCCCGGGATTGGAATGACTCCTTACCCTCTCCCTTAAAACCCACATCCTTTCGTCTTTCCCTCTCCTTCCCTCTTTCCTGATGAGGCAACAGTTTGTTGCGAAAGCTTGAATTTTGTGTGTATGTTTGTGTTTGTTTGTGTGTCTGTCGACCTGCCAGCACTTTCATTTGGTAAGTCACATCATCTTTGTTTTTAGATATATATAAATTTTTTTCTGGAAGCTAATGACGTTTTCTGGAGTTGTACAAATTTTGACTCTGTTCAGATGTAGGCCATAATCATTTTTACCATACAGCATGCCTTATGCAGGTTTTAACAGGGCTATAGCTATAGCTATACTATGGCTACTTAAAAGCTGCATTTCGTCTTCCAAAATATTAAAAATAGTTCATATTCCCCGGTTTGGTCGCCCCTACTTGTGAATGCGAAATAAATCGTGGTTGCAGACTTGCAGTGTAGCCTTGTGTTAACTTTTCAACCACATTTATTTTTCTATATTTAACGCACATTTCGTTATAACAACTAAGATTCACAGGAAAAAAACTGACACTTATCGGTAGAATATTTCGGAGTATCTGTACGCACATACATCAATTACGCAAATTTCAATATGCGCCTACCGCGTAACTTTTACACTATTCTGTTTATTGAACATGAACAACTAAAACATTAGATGGAAATGATTTAATGCTTAACTAGTTCCTTCGGTATTCACGGGTGCAACTGCATGAATACCGTCATCGCAGCCAAGTGTTTACTGATGGGACAGTCATGTGACTTCCGGCAGCTAAACGTCAAAACAGCCAAGTGCATACTGTCGGGAGACACTCCCGCACAAACCTCCCGCGACAGCTTCAGGCGACAAAACACAACTGCAGATGTAGTGTACTACGTGAGCAACATCTGTGTCGCTGCCTGTCTCCCGCTACAACTGCGACGTTTGTATTCAAACTTGTTTGAATCTTGTCGCTGCAGCACGCGCGACAGCCACGTGTCTTCCCGCCAAAGCAGTGGAGCGGTTGCGACGGCAGCTATGAATTGCTTAACATCCGATTTTAAGAAAACTATTCGGTGAAATTTGATTCTTCCGCAACCTATAGCTTGATATCTTTAAACGATAAAGGTTAGAATTTATTTTCGTTATTCGTCATAATTACTGCGCTGCACGAAATTCAGTACATGGCTGCACGAAATTTTTAAAAATCTGCAGAGGTAAAATCACATGTGTAGACTTTCCGTATAGTTCGTTTAAGGCCATACATTATTGCTTATGAAATGTAACCAGTATATCTAAATTAGATTTAAAGTTGAGACCATTCTTGAGATATTGGTTGTCATATCCGCGGACGGGTTGCTCGCGGTGCGTCCGAACCTTTCCTGCGCTTCGGGAATCAAGTGGTCGTAAAAATCGTGGTATCTCAAAAAGGGTCAAGATGTCGAAACGACAAATTTTGGAAATTACAGCACGCAGAAAGGGCTATTTTATCATATGATTAACACTCAATACATTTTTGCAAATGCGTGAGCAGAGCCGAAAACAAGATGGTTGGTTGGTTGTTTCGGGGAAGGAGACCAGACAGCGAGGTCATCGGTCTCATCGGATTAGGGAAGGACGGGGAAGGAAGTCGGCCGTGCCCTTTGAAAGGAACCACCCCGGCATTTGCTTGGAGCGATTTAGGGAAATCACGAAAAACCTAAATCAGGATGGCCGGACGCGGGATTGAACCGTCGTCCTCCCGAATGCGAGCCCAGTGTCTAACCACTGCGCCACCTCGCTCGGTCCGAAAACAAGACTCCCTATAACTTACAACATGGGGTTTTGTCCAAATTTTCATAGCCAAGCAAAGGGAGAGAAACGGGGTATCAAAGTGACCAGCATGAGGTCTAGTTTGGCTGAAAATACAGGGTGGCGCAGATGGATCGGGTGGTTTTAAAATACTTGTCAAACTGTCAATTGTAAAGGTATTGGATTGAAATAAAGTGCAAAACGTGTAGTTACAATGGAAGTTTATTAACAAAAAAATAGTAATGTTAGTTTTTAAAAATTACATCCATCAAATGCCCTCCTTCTCGAGCGACGCATTCTTGGAGTCGGTCCTTAACGTTCCGCATTGCCCGCTCAAGCACATCACCAGGAATTGATGTGATTTCGGTGTGAATTGCTGCCTTCAACTCCTGAATGGTCCGGGGTTTGTTCATGTAGACCCTTGCTTTTAAATAGCCCCATAAGAAAAAGTCACATACCGTGAGGTCCGGCGAGCGAGGGGGCCAATGGACATCTCCATTACGGGAAATCAAACGGCCAGGGAACAGAGCGCGTACAGCTTGCATTGATATCCTAGCGGTATGTGCAGTTGCCCCGTCTTGTTGGAACCACATATTGCCCATGTCGTAATTGTTCTCTTCAAGTTGTGGGAGAAGAAAATCTTCAATCATGTTCACATAACGCTGCGAATTAACAGTAACCGCCTGCTCCCTTTCATTTTCAAAAAAGTAAGGACCCTACCTTAGAAACCCCACACCAAACCGTCACTTTGTCACTATGGAGAGGCCGTTGGTGTAGATCTCTTGGGTTAGTGTCGGCCCAGTAACGGCAATTTTGCTTGTTTACGTATCCGTTAATGTGAAAGTGAGCCTCGTCAGACATCATGATAATCAGGTTTACATCTTCCAATAACTCCAACATCTGTTGGCTAAACTGAAGCCTTTGAAGATGGTCTGTTGGGAGAATCTTCTGTACCAACAGGATTTTATAGGGGTGGAATTTCAGTTCTTCGTCAAGAATCCTTTGAAGGCTCCGACGTGACATTCCAAGAGCTTGAGCACGACGTCTCGTTGATCGACGTGGGCTCGCAGTGACATCGCGTCTCACACGCTCCACGTTCTCAGGCGTTGTTATTGTTGGCGGTCTAGGCGTCCATTTTGGAGCACATGAACCAGTAGTGCGGAAATTATGCACCCAACTCAATATCGTATCTCGCTTAGGAACACTACCGCGAGGTGGGATGTTGAAACGCCGGCGAAAGGCACGCGTCACAGCAACAATTGACTCGTTATTGCGTATGAACTCTTCCACTGCGAAAACACGATGCTCAACGGACCACGTAGCCATCGCGACTGACTGCCAGCCTGCAACTGAAACTTCCCGTCCCCCCCCACCACAGGACGAAGTCGCCGAACACCTGGCTCCCCCCCTCCAGACGTACAGTCCACTTCAAAACCACCCGATCCATCTGCGCCACCCTGTATTTAACTGCTTGAAAGTAATCAGGGTAATTAACGAAAACTTAATAAGCTGAGGAAAAATTGAAATATTTCACGAAAAGCTGCTGTAAATGAAATGTCAAAAATTTCATCTATTCCAGTCCTTGCTATTTCCACATAAAAAAATACATTGGTGCGGTATTTAAATGTCAAAAAGGCTTCCTTTGAATCAAGTATGTTAGGAAAGCAAACGAGGAGTCAATAAAATCATGCAATCTGAATGAAACTTGAAATTAAAAAATGTAAGAAATCAGTCAAATATTTTATGAAATGATTTGTGTAAAAGAAATAAGTAGGTCAAAGAAACGTTCCACGTCCCTTTGAATGATGCTCGAAATCATGAACAGAAAATGAGGTGCACCAAACGTTTCCCTAATATTTTTTATTTCATACTTTTAGACAAATCATTACACAAAACGTTTGACTTTCTCTTCAAAAATTTTGTAAGCTTTACTTTTACAGACTATTTAGAGTAGTTGAAACACTTGGCCTTAACATTGACTGCTGATGAATTACATTCGCAACATCAAATATCTGTAAAATTTCATGATTCATTGTAATTTATTAGGAATTAAATGTGTGTGATATACTGGCATAGGTATGAAGAGGCCATAGCCCTGGGTCTTAGCTAATTGTCAAACTCTCACAAACTGCCGCTGTACTGCTTGAAGAGTCTTCAGCAGAAACATCACATGTGTCTATGCTTTCGTTGAGACCACCAGAGGGAGTAGGAGCGAAACATGTCTTGTCTTCACTTGCTTCCATAGTTTCAAATCCAGACGCCGACCACGTGGCGGAGGCAAGAGTTTCTTGGTCGTCGTTTACAGATTTGGTCAAGGATTTCGTAATAGAACCTGCCAGATTTTCTTTTTGCCCTTTCTTTTCTCGTTTCTGATAATGAAACCGAGTCCCAGAAGGTTTTTTTTTCCTCTAATTCCTGAAACAATTTTTGGGCGAAACTAATGAAATTTTGATTCTTGAAGTTTTCCCGGCGTATTGAACGTTCGATGAGATTTTGGGATTGCAGCCGGATCATGTTGACTTCTTGCCACGATATTTCGGCTGGCAATCGTCCAGCCATCTTCAAGTGAGTGTTCGTCACTGGAGACTGCAAGATCCCGGAGTCAACTTTATAGCAAAAAATTGGCGCGAAAACGCATGCACATTGGCCCTCGTCACAGGAGCGTCCTCTATCGAAATCCACGCCCTCTGGAGCTACTGTTCTATCTGTGGGGCACAGGCGCATGCGTAAAGGTGAAAACTACATGTCCGCCCTCTGTCGGAATCCGCGCCCGCGTCGCTAAAAACAGACGTCGGATGTCGCCAGACATGTCATTATGAATAAATTGTCTTCTCTCAGAGGAAATTAGAGAGATCACCGGGTCCCAAACATTGTCCAGTTGAAAACCGCCATCACGATTTATAAGATTTTGCGCTAGCCGTATTTCCACAGATTATTTAATTGCTGAATCCCAGAAAGTTTTCGCTAGGGCTAAGATTTTCGTGGTAGAAAAATCCATAGCGTGCCGTGTGGTAATACAGTGCTCAGCTACGGCTGACTTACTGGGCTGGGGTTGGGGTGGTTGTGGAGGGGAGGAGACCAGACAGCGAGGTCATCAGATTAGGGAAGGACGGGGAAGGAAGTCGATCGTGCCCTTTCAAAGGAACCATCCCGGCATTTGCCTGGAGCGATTTAGGGAAATCACGGAAAACCTAAATCAGGATGGCCGGACGCGGGATTGAACCGTCGTCCTCCCGAATGCGAGTCCTGTGTGCTAACCACTGCGCCACCTCGCTCGGTTCTACTGGGCTGCGAAAGGCGATTGTGGCGTTCGTGTTCAACGCACCTTTTGAAATTGTTTGTTGGTACTTGATTGAATAAATTTACAAATAAATGAAATGCTTACCCTTCTGTTCTATAATATTTTATTTTGTGTTACTGCAGACATTTTAGAGCGTAATATATTTCCTTCCACTACTGACACTCTCGTTGTTTTCCCGGCATATAAGTGACTGTTGAATTCAGAATGTGGTCGATAACGCTACACAGTGTCTTAATTTTTTCGAAGAGTTTGTTAATTTAGTTTACAATTGACAACAGACCCAGTAAGGCAGAGCGAATAAATCTATCTAAATACGGAACCAGTTGTATGTATGTTAATGTAATACGGAATGTACTTACTGTACTGTTTTAATATTAGTAAATAGTATAGCCAATTTATTGGAAAATGAGGATTCGCTATTGGCTGACGTTGCATCCATATACGGTTGGGTTTAACAATGAGAATATCGGTGATGTACTGGAGATGATAAGCAACCAGTATAAAACGCGACATAATGTTTCTCAGTTGTTAATCGTCTGTTACGGACGTCAACTCTCCTTTGAATGCTGCATCATGAGGTCGTAGCCAGTGGTGGCTAGTGATCATGTACTACTGTACTACAGCGCTTTGTAAGTATCGTACGAAAATTTTGCCACTTATCTTCGAATGCAAGCCATAAATTGCAGTAAAATTACGTCACTTCTCTTCGATTGTGAACCGGAAATGGCAGTAAAATTTCATCTTTTCTCCTCGATTGTAAGTCGGAAATCGCAGTAAAATTGCATCAATTCTTTCCCAACGCGTGTTGGTATGTAAATAAAACGGAGTAAAATGCGTTTTGGATATTAATCCTGATATTAACAACGTAGGCTAATGACATCAAAAACTGGAATGTGTCACACAGTGTAATATGTGAAAGTAGCAAGTCATGTATCAATGACACAACGAATGAAACTTACATAATATATGTAGGTGTACGGGATGGGGGCATTGAATTTATCCTATAGTGCAACAAAATTCAAGACAACTCAGCTTATATACGAACCTGTTTATGACAGATAAGAAATCAGAAAGCTAGAAATCATGTTTATATTATTGACAAAATTTCATATAATCAGTTTACCACAATAATCAAATGCGTATTGGCACAAAATTAATTGCTCCTTCCGTAAAAGGAGATAAAGATGCTTACTTTTTTTGAGAATTAACTGTGTTATTCTTGTTTAAAAGTCCTTCGTTACTTACTGGGTGTAAATGACGTTTTCCAAGTGGCGTTATTAATAATAATGAAAAAAAAGGTCACTCCGAAAAGGCAATAGGAAAGGGAATTAGAGCAACATTAGCCTAACTGATCGCTGCACAAATGTTATAAACTTCCGCGAAAATTTAACTTCTAATGTCAAAGGTGAATCGCGGCCACTTTGGGAGAACGTTACGTCCGACCGATGGTTTCAAGCAAGGAGGTATATAAACTACATACAGTGGCTATCTGTGAGGTAACAGCGCTCCCAGCGGCAGCAAAAAGCAACACCGGCCGCAATTTTTTGAAACGTCTACCTGTCAGTATATTTATTATTTACATTTGGTGTATAGTACTGGCGTTAGAAAATCACTGTTCTCCGGTTGTAATTTGTTTTAAAAGTCTTACTGACCGATTGCGAATCATGCCCAGTGTATGTGCAGCGTACAATTGCGCTAATAGAAGTGATAAAACAACTGGAATATCATATTTCAGGTGAGTATCTAAATGCGTGTTGTACTTAGCGTCTTGTGCATAATTTTCGTGTTTAAGCTGTATACAAAATGTAAATAAGCTATTGTATACACGTCTCTTTATTTTTAGATTTCCTCTGAAAAAGAAAGAGCTGTTAAGTCGGTGGGTAGCCAATATGAGGCGAGATAAGTGGCAGCCAACTCAATACAGTTACATATACTCGTTTCACCTTGAAGATAGATACATGTATAGTACAAACGAGAAAAGGCGACTTCTGGCAAACGCAGTACCGACAATATTTACGTTTGCGGACCATCTGTAGAAAACAACTATAGTATAGAGACAACCAAGGAAATGGCCTGTCAGCTTCCTTATCAAATGAACCAGGTAAAATAATTTTCCTGTTATTTATTTGCTATAAGGGTTATGTATGAATTTGACTGTTAATCAATGTATGTTTAAAGAAAAATAAAGCTTAATGATAATATTTCATTTTTGTAGGTGAAAGAGTGAATCAGAATGATCGTACAGATCATTCTTAATGTTTGTCTAGCCCCAAAAAATTGAAACAGAATTATGAGGCACTACAGAAAAGGACTGAGAAGCCGAGGAAGCAAGCCGAACATGGAAGGCAAAATGTTTCAAGAAAGAAGAATCAAATTGTGACATATGAAACAGTGTTTGTAGGCCTAAATAAGAGACTTCAAGACTGTGCTTCTGAAGTGATAGGATGTGACAAAAATAGTGTTATTCTGAAGCACTTTTTGCAATGCAAAACAAATGTTCAATTCCTGAATATCCTAAAGAAATAAGACAGTTTGCCCTTACGCTCAGTTTTTACTCCCTTCAAAGTTTTTAATTATTTGAGGAAGTCTGTTAAATTACCCCATCCTGCGCTGTCAATTGGTCATTTTTTGACCTACTGAACTATTTTAATTGTTTTTGACCTAATCTATATGGCATAGCAGCAAAATGAACTGCAACATTTCGTAATAAACTTTTCAATTAATCGATGTCAGAAGTATGTTTCATTTCTTTTAGCCTTCATCACTATATGTTTTACAGTAGAGAAATCAGATTGTCAGTGCAGATTGGCTTTTTTTTACGCCATGCGTAGTAAACAATAACAACATTCAGTATTAGCAGACGATGTGTGGGCTGCACCTTGACGTTAACAAGACATGGCGGCTCAGTTTTCAAGTTGCTTCAAAGATGTCGGTGCCATAGCCAGTCTATGTTGTTTATATAGGTCGTTGGTTTCAAGTTCTGTATAGACACTGCTGTCAGAGGTTAACATGTTAAAACAGCGACTATAAAATAGGAAATATTTAGTATTAGAAATTACTACAATTAAACTATAAAACGTACTCACCATGTGGACTCTTCTTTCTCTGCCTATGTTTAATAAAACTAAAAAGAATATGCACTGATAACACTCTTTAAATTGCAGCAAACAATCAACGGCTTTGTGCAACGGCTCGGAACAAGTGAACACACGGGAGTTTCTTCAGTCAAATGCACCTATACGGGAACTGGCATCTGGGGGCGGCTCTGCCGGCTTCTACTTATTAATATCCCCATTGGGCATGTGCCTTCACAAGTAGAAATACCTGCCGTTTTTAATGTGGTTCACGTTACAGATGTTTCGTATTTTAATTCGAACAGTCAGATATACATTGCATTCTTGGGAGAGGATTAAATAATTTTGTCACTCAGATATGGAGACATTGAAACTAATCCGATCAAAGCGATTGAGCCCCTAGGCGTGCCGCAGCCTGCGCCGCACGCCTGCTCCCAGTGGCTCTGCATGATAACGAAAGATAGGAGAGACAGCGAGGATTGAATAGGCGCAAATTGGATGAGATAGCCAAAAAAGTACATCACAAGGCACATTAATTAAAATATCTTTATACTTAAATTTACTGTGTGATTTTAGGAAACAAAAATGCAGATTAAAGATGAAACATATATTGTTTTTAAGTAGCCATTCACATTTGAAAAGTAAAGGAGAAAAGAAGGTGCTCCTTGCCATTTCTATCTGTAACTACTTGGGCACAAGAGCGCCCATAGTTGGGTTGGGCAATACCTGGGGGTCTGGAGAATTTTCTTGAAAGAAAAACAGTTGATAAGACTATATTTTCCTGTTGTCGAGATCTCTCTCTCTCTCTCTCTCTCTCTCTCTCTCTCTCTCTCTCTGTGTGTGTGTGTGTGTGTGTGTGTGTGTGTGTGTGTGTGTGTGTGAAGGGGGCTGCGACTCCTCCCAATGCCCCTCCCATCTCGCCTTGAACCCATGTAAGGGAGCCCTTGCAGCGAGTTGCCTTATCTTGGGAACTAAATTTGTCAATTATTGACCACTACCGCACAGCCAAATTTAAATTAACCATTTCTCGTTATACCTTTTTGTCTTCATTTGTTTCTACTTTTATTTAAAATAAAATTCATTGACGCCCAACGAAATGCGCATGAGCAATTTTTTTAAATGTATCTAAAACAATGGACAATGGTGATAAATGTAACTCGATCCTTAAAAAATCTACCCACTCATCGGTAGCAGGAGAACATTATATATATATATATATATATATATATATATATATATATATATATATATATATATATATGCTGTGACTAGCCCACAGTTGCTTCATCAGGAAAGAGGCAAGGAGAGGAAAAGACGAAAGGGTGTGGGTTTTAAGGGAGAGGTTAAGGAGCCATTCCAATCCCGGGAGCGGAAAGACTTACCTTAGGGGGGAAAAGGGACAGGTATACACTCACACACACACACACGTATCCATCCGCGCATATACAGAGACAAGCAGACACATACGGGTAATGTATCACGAAGCAAATACCGTCCACACTGGTGGAATGTTACGTGATGCCACGTACTTATACTTTCGTGAATATTACAGCGCCATCTATCACAAAGCGAAAAAAGTGGTCCAACTAAAACATTCATATTTCTTTACGTACTACACGAATATGTAATAAAAATGGGGGTTCCTATTTTTAAAAAACACAGTTGATATTCGCTTGACCTATGGCAGCGCCATCTAGTGGGTCAACCATTGCGCCATCTGGTTTACCCCTTCAAGCTTATTTCGTGAGATATTTGGCCAGGTCACGATCAATGGACCACCCTTCTTTTGGCAGAAGTGGTGAAGGGAAAAACGAGGGGTGAAGGAAAAGGGCCGGTGAACTTTAGGAAAGGGCGGTAGTTCGGAAAAGTCGCCCAGAATCCCAGGTGAGGGGAGACTTATCGAGAAGGGAACCTTCTCATCCTGTCTGGTAAATTTGCCCTGACTGGAGGAAGGAAAGAAACCTCATCCTATCTGGTAAGTCTCCCCTGACCCAGGATTCTGGGCGACTTTTCCAAACTATCCCAATTTCCTAAACCTCACCATCCTTTCCCTTCACCCCTCTTCCTCCCCATGCAACCAATCTGCCATTAGAAAGAGCCACTGGGTCCGAAAGCCTGCAAATGTAAATACCTTTATATGTGTTTTCTCCTACTGCTGGTTGGTGAGTAGATTTTTATCTATCCAGTTACAGTAGATTTTCAAAAATTGATTATTTTCGTTGATTAAACAATGCTAAAATGTACGTGAATTGTTATGATCTTTTATACGTGCAGTTTTTATTTCTTTTGTTAATTGTTCATCTGAACTATCCAATTCGAATTGGAAAGTCTGAATTCATTATGTAATTGTTATTACTCATAATCTATTATCATTTTCACAAACAACTGAGTGTTTTGTGAGGTGTCTTTCCCAATTTTTTTGTGTGACAGGAGAGCTCTTAATGTTACAAGAGAGCTCTCACTGACGGGACATGAGTTCGTACCCCATTACAAGCGTACCCAGGGAGAAGAGCGTGAGGGAAAAACCTAGGATGGGGATGCACCGTCCGCGGACCCGCCCCACTGCCCCCACATATTTGTCATATCAGTCACGCGACAGGTTTCAGTTTATTTTTATTTTTATTTGGCCTATGAGTGTGTACTCAATTTAGCCATCGGCAACACATAGTGACAATGTACACATAATTGAATAAACAAATACAGAAATGCATATTTACAAGAATAAAAAGCTTAACTGTTACAGTTTTGTACATAATGTTTTAAAAATTTAATTGAATTGAATTGGAAAATAATTAAAAGTGTCTTGGCTTACAATCACACCAATTCTGAAATATTTTCATCAGCAAGACATATTTATAATTATCGGACATCATTAAAACCTACAGATTGTAACCAGTACTCTTGATGAAGTTAACTATCACTTTATATAGACGAACGTCTTTAGTACACAAAAGAGAAGAAGGTGATTGAGGAAGATGTTAGCCCATACTCAGCAATGTCTTCAGAAAGACCAACCATCCGCGGTCAAATTTGGGGCACATAAATAAGATGTGGTTGACATCAGCTTCCGATTCAGGATCACACTCACATGCTGGTGAACTGTAAACGTTGATCCAATGTAGATGTTGTGGGAAAGTGGCATGATTGAAGCGGAGTCTTATGATGGTAGAAATCGTGGATCGTCCAGATGTGTCCTCATGAACCACGACTGTGAAGGAATCCGAGGTTGTAGCACTACGTAATAACCGCCTTTTGTCTGTTGAGAAACGTTCCACATTTCCTGCCATTGTTGTCTTGCGTGATCATTGACTTCACGTAAGTAGTCTGTATAAGGAAGGTGCAGATCCAGGACGGTGCCTAAGGTTGCCACTTGTTTGGCTAATGCATCAACTTCATCATTGTAGAGGATACCAGAGTGGTAAGGTACCCACAACAAATGGATCGGTGTTCCTAGCGTTAATCGTGTTTAAGTGTATGTACAAGTATACTAGTTCATGTTGTGATTATTGGAATAAATAATGTGTGGTGTATCATCATCAATAATGACGTCCGTGGCTCGTGGTCTTGCGGTAGCGTTCTCGCTTCCCGCAAACGGAGTCCCGGGTTCAATTCCCGGCTGTGTGAGGGATTTTCTCTGCCTCGAGATGAGTGGGTGTTGTGTGTCTTTCATCATCATTTCATTCACATTATTATTATTATTATTATTATCAATAATGAGTAAGTGCAAGACAAATGAAGAGAGCAGAAGTTTCTGAGAAATATAGGAAGAGGAATTTTGTTAAGTGGACACTACGAAGGTACTGCTATTAGGTTAATATGCCGGGAAATATTGTGGAAATGAAGAGAGATTTAATTTGCCACCACAAGAGTAAGCATAGTTCACTGAAGGAAATTAAAAAACTGCTCATCTAAAATCAGTAATTTGTCATCCATACCACTTTATGTTAACACCACTTGGGCAAACTGAGGCTGTCATGTAAGCATTATATGAAGTACACTGACCAGCCAGTACATTTTGACCACCTTCGGCACGGGTAACAGCAGCTACGCGTCATTGCATGGAAACAGTGAGGTCTTGGTATGTTACTGGGAGGAGTTGACACCACATTTGCAAACACAAATCATGTAATTCCTGTAAATTCCGGAGAGGGGGCGATGAGCTCTGACGCCACATTCAGTCACATATTGTGGAAATGAAGAGAGATTTAATTTGCCACCACAAGAGTAAGCATAGTTCACTGAAGGAAATTAAAAAACTGCTCATCTAAAATCAGTAATTTGTCATCCATACCACTTTATGTTAACACCACTTGGGCAAACTGAGGCTGTCATGTAAGCATTATATGAAGTACACTGACCAGCCAGTACATTTTGACCACCTTCGGCACGGGTAACAGCAGCTACGCGTCATTGCATGGAAACAGTGAGGTCTTGGTATGTTACTGGGAGGAGTTGACACCACATTTGCAAACACAAATCATGTAATTCCTGTAAATTCCGGAGAGGGGGCGATGAGCTCTGACGCCACATTCAGTCACATATTGTGGAAATGAAGAGAGATTTAATTTGCCACCACAAGAGTAAGCATAGTTCACTGAAGGAAATTAAAAAACTGCTCATCTAAAATCAGTAATTTGTCATCCATACCACTTTATGTTAACACCACTTGGGCAAACTGAGGCTGTCATGTAAGCATTATATGAAGTACACTGACCAGCCAGTACATTTTGACCACCTTCGGCACGGGTAACAGCAGCTACGAGTCATTGCATGGAAACAGTGAGGTCTTGTGCATGGAAACAGTGAGGTCTTGGTATGTTACTGGGAGGAGTTGGCACCACATTTGCAAACACAAATCATGTAATTCCCGTAAATTCCGGAGAGGGGGCGATGAGCTCTGACGCCACGTTCAGTCACATCCCAGATATGTTCGATCGGGTTCAGATATGGTGGGGGACCAGCACATCAATTGGAACTTGCCACTGTGTTCCTCAAAGACTCGATCACACTCCCGGCCTTGCTGAAAATTGCCACTGCCGTCGGGAAACATAAATGTCATGAAGGGCTGTATGCGGTCTGCAACCAGTGTAAGATACTCCTTGGCCGCCATGGTGCCTCGCGCGAGCTCCACTCAGGGTGTATACGAAATCCGGGAAAAACTCAGAATTTTTTCCGTCCGGGAGAAAACGGGGAAAAACTCGGAATTTTTTTAGAATTCCGAGAATTTTTCGTTGTTTTTGTTTCCGTTAAATGTTTTTAAATTTTAGTGGTAAGAACTGATATCCTAATAAAATTACTGTGCTCCAGCAATAAAACGTAAACGAGAGAAAAAAAGACTAAAACTAACCTACGTTTCAAAGGAAATGCGCCTTTTGAAATAACAAATCACAGGGCACACACAAATGTCTGCCAATAGGAAAATGTAACGGAGGGTTTAGGACGAAGACTATGCAATACTTCATAACAACAAACTGCTATCGATGGGCATGATGGCCCGATGCTTACATTAGGTTCATTTGAGCAGTTTGCCACAGGGTCCATCCGCATGCATAGTTGAGTCGCGTAGAGCAGTACGTTCTCCAGCTTGTGGCTGCTTGAAGCGCGGCTGTTAGCTGTATCAAAAGTGGCAACAAGCAGCGAGATTCACCTCGAAAAAATATTTCTGACACGCCCAATCTGCCAGATACGCACATGCGCAGTAGTCTAAGTTTTAGTGGGAGGGGTAGTCTCCACGTGACCGTGTTTATGTTTGTTATAATACCACAGTCTAATATATATAGTCGCGATACACTGGCTGATTTTTATTATACACCGCGACAACAGCGCCCCAAGCGGTGGAGAAGCTACGCTGCGAAATACGGTATTCAGTAAATGTAAACAGTATCGTTTATATCAATTTTTGACATGGTTTTTACGAAAGGCAGCGTATGTAGCGCAATCAATTGCAGTACTAATAGGAAGAAGACACCACATTTGTCATTCTTCAGGTTTCCTAAGGACTCTGAGAGGTATGAAACTTCACATTAGAGCGCTCTTTATTTACAATTTTTTTCTACACTGTATTGAATTACTGAATTTGTTTTTCTTTTTTAGGAGCAAGAAATGGTTAATAAATAGTAAAAGACAGGACCTGCTGCAAAAAGATATCCTTTATTTGCACAATAACGTGAAGTTTTGTGCGTTACTTTCGAGTCAAACCAGTTCATGAGCGCGCAAAAGAAGAAATTGGTATGGAATGCAGTTCCTACGTTATTTGATGTGCCGAATAAGCTACAACTAGTGACGATCAAGAGAAAGTTGCCATACAAATGTGAAAGTGTTACTGCAAAAACAATAAAACTGTCACCTGACACAGAAGAAACAGCAACCACAAGTGTTCCTACACGAGAGACATATATAAAATCACTAACAATGGAATGTGCAACACAGACATCTTTTGAAGATGAAATGCTTAGATTACGGGAAATTATTCACGTGTTGGAAAGTCGCGTGAAATGTAAAAAGGTGCAAATCATTAGACTTTGTACAAAATTACTACGTGACAAGGAAAGTGCCCATCATAAGAATAAACCGCAACCACAACGTCACAGGACACAAATACAAAAGGACAAGCTCACTTTAAAAAGTATTGATTCCAAGTACTTGAAAAAAGATGCTCTCGATTTATTGATAAACCAGAATGGAGAACGTGATGCGAGATGAAAAGATGAAACTAATTTATTTGCAGTTAATTTTTTGTGTTATAGTACTCAGGCATACAGTTTTTTTATCACACTGTTTCAGCCTTCCATCAGTATGTACCTTACAAAGGTATGCGGAAGATATACAATTAAATTCTGGGATAAATAATAACATATTTCATCTTTTAAAGCAGAAAGTGCAGCACTTACCAGAAATTGATATAATTGTTAATTTGTCTATGGATGAGATGTAACTAATGGAAAATTTGATATATAACAGCTCTAGGAATCATGTTATTGGATTTGAAGACATGGGTTTCATACGTACATCTGTGGTTGCCAATACTGCATTAGTTATAATGATTAACGTCGTATTCTCAAATTTTAAACAACCATTAGTATATTACTTCTCCAAAGAACCAGTAGGAGCCACCCATCTGACGAGCATATTTTTTGAAGTTGTCAAAAAACTCTGAGATTGGTTTGGTTGTAAAAACATGTGTGACTGACAAGGCTCGAATATTGTGGAGTGGAGGCACAGACTGGGTATCACACCAGTTAATCCACGCTTATTACACGAAGGGAGTAAGATCTACTTTTTTATGACACCCCACACTTGATAAAAAGCATACGTAATAATTTATTCAGGTATAATATTATCCACACAACATATGAATGGATTGGCACTGCTTCATGGAAGGACATTTGTCAATTGTACTCAAGTGATTGTGAAAGGAAGTATAAGTTGGCCCCCAAGCTCACTAAAAGAGCTGTCCAACTGCAAGCATTTTCCAAAATGAAGGTAAGCACTGTAATTCGTATGTTGAGTCATACAGTAGCAACAGGCATTGAGACACTTGTTACTTGTGGCACCATATCATCATGTGCTACTGCTACTGTAGATTTTTGCCAAAAGGTAAACGATGTTTTTGCATATTTAATGCATATAGTGTTAAAGGGTCTGTATCCTTAAGGAACTGCATTACAAGTGCCTCAAGACATTTGGAAATATTAAAGACACTGAAGCCATGGATACAGTCATGGAAATTTGTAGATGTTGGCGGGAAAGATTTTTTGTCTAGGATTAAGTGTATTAAACGACTTCTAGGTAACACAAGCGCTTTGAACACGTTTGTTGATGATGTTTTGGATGGAAACAAGTTATATTTATTAACATGCAAAATTAATCAAGATCCACTGGAAAACGATTTCTCAGTGATAAGGCATAAATGTGGTTTTTGTAGCAATCCATCACCACAACAGTTTTGTGCTGCATTCAATAATTGTGCTTTAAGCAACTTAATGAACACACACAGTTTAGCTACCTCCAATTGTGAGGAGATCAACTGGGGTCAGACAATAGTGGATATGAAAGCAACGCCCAAATCACTTGTTTCACCACTGTTGGACATCAGTGACACGAGTTCAGTGATCAGACTACCAAATATGGAAGTCCAAACAGACCTCGGAGAGGCAAACAGCATGAGATACGTGTCTGGTTATGTATTAAAGAAACTGCTTACAATTCATGACTGTTATAAATGTAGAACAGTACTTGTAGATGGCAGCCAAGACTTAAATGCAAATGACAAAGTTTATTGTCATTTTAAAAGTTATGAAGGCAACTTTGGAAGCCTATTTATTTGTACACAAGATGTCAAAGAATATTTAACTCATTGTGAGACTAAGATGACTTCTACTTTTGATGAATATGCTCACATAAGTAATTGTGGTGCTTTCTTTGTGAAGATGTTGATGGACATCCCCAATTTTCCACCTGGGTGCTGTGCTGAAACCAAGCTGCTGTTAATAAGACTGTTAGTGAAAATGAGGCTCTTTTACATTATTAAATTCAGGAATCAATACTTGGTCTGTGGGAGCAAGAGAAGAAATAAAAAAGTGATGAAGCCGGCTCATTTGGGTTGCTAAAGTGTTAGGACTGAGTCATTCATTTAATTTTATTTTCGGTAAATGTATGAATGGGATATAATAAAGTTTTTAAACAGTCGTGCTTTTTATTGTGAAAACCTGATACCACAATGAATAAGATGGAAACTGTATTTTTGGATGTGGGCTTCCTGCAAAACAGAACATAATGAAAAGTGATATGTCGCTTCATTTTTACACAAGGAAGGGCATCTGTATTCTTCATATGTGGGGTATACAGTGTGTATTCTCTTACTTTCAGTGGAATAAGTACGATTGTATGCTACTTCTTAATTTTTTCTTCAAGAATATGTTGCAGCTTATGTCACTTAATTCAATAGTTTGTGCTCTGTTTACTTATATTTCACGATCATTTACCATATGTCTCTCGCTGTTCTCCTAACACTTGTGACGCAAAAATATACTAACTACTGTGTAAATTACGTACAAAACGAATTAAAAACAAGCATTTTTACGTCGCATCTGCCGTCAGAGGAAGGCGAACTTTCTGGCCGCTACAGGAGCTATATAGTGTCACTTGAAATGTCAAATGGTAACGACGTTCACAGCAGTGAGTGTCGCGACTGTATATATTAGACTGTGATAATACTGAGTTTGCTGTTTCCACTTCGTTGACGTCAACTCAAAACAAAACGGATTTCTGTGTCCTGGAGCTATCAAGTGAATTAAAATACATTCAGATAATCATGGAAGGTTAAATTATGGTATTAGTTTCAGTTTCCGATTTTTTTCCTTTTCCATGTTTTCGTTAGTCAAGCATTAACCCTTTATATCCCATCGTTTGATTGATTATACGCATGCTATTCTTAGGCATTGTAGTTTCCAGAAGCTCATGGTCAACAATTGAAACCTTTTTTATACCTTTTATTGTTAGTTTAGAAGTCCATTGTTGGAAACAACAATAACAGTGAAAAACAGGATCGTTTATTTCGTAGCGGAAGGTATTTATTCTAGTGCTATTGATTCTGCTGCTTTTCGTCATGGATAAGCGGTAAGTGATGATACAATTATTATACATATTGTTATAATTTTGCACATATTAGTATGGATTACTAATTTGAATACTCCAAATCAATGTATTAGCACAAATTTATAAAGCTTACTTTATTAGCATTGTTGTGGTATTGGCTTATATTTTGACGTATGAAATATCATACGGTGGGCAGTAAGGGATAATTTTCTATCAATTAGTACGATTTATTTCAGTACAATTTGGAAAAGGAGAGAGACTTAGAAGAGGTTCTAAATACACTATTCTCCACAGAGGATCAAGATGAAACAGCCATTGATGAATTTGATGAATGCCAGAAGCTTGAATTTGTGGTTGTTCCACCACATGATGGTGAGGACAGTGATAAAGATGACGCAGCTAGTGATTCAGAAGGACAACCCGCCACTGTTGCTGATTTAGGGAAAAAGGTTCTGGGACAAACTGAAGAGGTAAGAGTAGCAAAAAGTGATGGACTTATTGAAGATACTACATCTTTATCCACTCAGCAGCAAAATCACAATCACGATCCCAAGATAGGAAAAAAGTACACTGAATAGAAGAAAAATTAGACTCTTCATAAAAATTTGAGTTATCTCGTGATCCTACACCTGATATAATAGAACATCTCTGCACATCAAATTCGACTCCAGTTGACCTTTGTCATGCAGTTTTTTATGATGATTTGGTTGAGATTCTGATGAGAGAGACAGTAAAATATGCTGCTCAAAAGGGACACAACATTCAAATAAGTCATGATGACATTTACAAATACATTGCTATTTTGTTTTTATCTGGGTATTGTAAGGTCATGTGTAGACATATGTTCTGGGAGACCCAACCTGACACAAACAATACCCTTGTTTCTAATTCTATCTCCAGAAATTCTTTTGACAAAATTCACAGATTCTTCCATGTCAATGATAATGACAGCATTGGAAAAAAAAGATAAAGTTTATAAAGTTCGTCAACTAATTTCACATCTAAATAAGAAATTTCAAGAATTCGTAGAGCCTCTAGAGTCAAATTTCTCCTTGGATGAGGCCATGGAGCCTTATTATGGCCACCACTTTATGAAACAGTTTATAAGGGGCAAGCCAATTCGCTATGGTTTGAAATGGTGGTGTTTAGCTACATCTACTGGATATCTCATCAAATTTGAGCCATATGTTGGGGCAAGTCAAAGAGATCCCCAGAAGACACTGAGGCAGTCTGTTGTTGAAAAGCTTTGTGTGGGCTACATCCCTCGGAACAGCTGACTGTACATTGATAATTACTTTAACTCTTTGCCCCTACTTGAATCTCTTTCTTCACTTGGAATCAAATGCATAGGAACCCTGAGAAATGACCGCTTGGAGAAGGCACCTATGCCAGATATAAAGAAGAAACCCAGAGGTACTACTCGTGTGTTACACTGGAAATCTTAATATTAGTTTGGGGACTACTTCATTGTGAATCTAGACATACGGATGTGCACTTTAAGCCGAATTATGCATTTTAATATGGTTTACGAAATTTCGTTGCTCTTGAAACATCTGTGATGTCTTTTACGACGTAATGTAAGATCTCTTAATGCTAAATACGTACAAACATACTGGATTCCTACATCATCGAAGTTACGCAAGTGCAATAATGCCCGTTTCCTGATGCTCTCTGGCAACTGTTGAAATGAACTTAGCCGGCCGCGGTGGTCTAGCGGTTCTAGGCGCTCAGTCTGGAAGCGCGCGACTGCTACGGTCGCAGGTTCGAATCCTGCTTCGGGCATGGATGTGTGTGATGTCCTTAGGTTAGTTAGGTTTAAGTAGTTCTAAGTTCTAGGGGACTGATGATCACAGATGTTAAGTTCCATAGTGCTCAGAGCCATTTGAACCATTTGAAATGAACTTATTTCTAATGGATCGCGGGAAAAATATTGCGAATGGTGATGTGAAAAGCATTACTTTCAAAGTAAATTTCCTTTTACGGAAGATGAATTATGTTATATTAGAGAATGTGCAACGAATTTCTTAAATGACGGACCATTTGATTCTCATTTAAAACTTAACACTTTTAGGACCAGCCACTTAGAAGAATTTCAAGCCCAGAAGACTGGACATTTATGTCATTATTTAAAATTTTGTTGGCACATTTGTGTGATGTATATTAAAGTGCACACATGGAAAAAGACCAATATTATATATGGAAGTTTAACTATTCTTGTAGTTATTAATCTTCAAGGCCAAGATTATATGTGATAGCTTAGCTTTTCTTATAGCTACACTATGTTTATTAATTTAAAGCATTAATTTTTCCTGTCTGTGTGTTCGTGCTACTTGACAGTGGTGTTGCTATTGATTGACAACATTACATGTCCTATGCTTTGAATATCTGCTGTCATCGGTTGGTGAAATCACGTGACATTAACTATGATTGACTTAGAAAAAGTGCATCACAACCTCGATTTCAATGTTTTGGAAACAAATATGTTTGGTGGAATTCGAATTTATACTTTCGTAACATGAAAATATGCAGCGTACACGCTGCTGCACATAAAAGTTCTTTCCAAAACCTGTTTTCTTTTAAGTGGCAGGAAGTTCTACACCTGGGCCTAAAACCTTAACCACTCAAAGGATTGATAAGTTTTTCAGTTTTGAGGGGAAGTATACTGTCACTTAACGTGGAAAAGGTATATTTTCATCTTGGAATAGTGTATTTTTGACCGGGAAATCTGGGAACTTTTTTTCCTTGCACACATATACACACTGCCCTCAGGACCCATTGATGCCAATGTGAATATTCTCTAGAGCATCATGGAGTAAACTCCAGCTTGTCTCTGTTCTGCAATACAGATGTCAAGGAGCTGTACACTTGGAAGACGACAGATTAGCGCCCTCCCATCAGCATGATGAAGAAGATATCAGGGTTCATAAGGCCATGCAATGCTCTGCCACTGTGCCAACGTCCAGTGTCAATGCTCATGTGCCGATTTCAGTCAAGGTTGCTGATGTTGTGGTGTTAACATTGACACATGCATGGTTTGTTGGTTGCGGAGGTCCGTTGTTAGGAGTGTTTGGTGCACTGTGTGTTCAGACGTACTTGTACTCTGTCCAGCACTAAAGTCTGATCTTAGGTCTGCTACAATTCGCCACCTATCCTGTTTTCCCAGTCGGTCCAGTCTTCGACATCTGAGACCTGTAATGAGGTGTGGCCACCTAACCCCATGATATCTGATATCTGGATCTTGGTTTCCCCATGGGTCGAAGACACTCACCACAGCACCCCTTGAACACCTGAGAAGTCGGGCAGATTCCGAAATATTCGTGCTGAGCCTCCGAGCCATCACAATCTGCCTTTGGTCATACTGGGACAGATTACACATCTTCCCCATTTTAAACATGCACAACATACTCACTGATACTATACGCACTGTGCCTGTGTTCGACTAGCAGCCATTTCTCGCTAGGTGATGCTGCTATCTCCTGGATGGGTTTATATTGATAGTAGGTTGGTGGTCATAATGTTCTGGTTGATGAGTGTGTGTAATGTTCTTGGGAAAAAAGTACAAAACATCTCACTGATGCTGAATTAGTGAAGTAATGTAAGATGACTGTCTCTCAAATTTTGTTTCAGTGTTTCTCAAACAGTAAACAAATATTGGCTGAAATAAAAAACCTTGTACTTTCAGGGACTACCTGTGCTGCCACATGCTGGCCTGCGTGGCCGAACGGTTCTAGGCGCTACAGTCTGGAACCGCGCGACCGCTACGGTCGCAGGTTCGAATCCTGCCTCGGGCATGGATGTGTGTGATGTCCTTAGGTTAGTTAGGTTTAAGTAGTTCTAAGTTCTAGGGGACTGATGACCTCAGAAGTTAAGTCCCATAGTGCTCAGAGCCATTTGAACCATTTTTTTTTGTGCTGCCACATGGGAGATTTCGAAAATATGTTGGAGAGCACAAATAATGAAGTAAAAATATGCAAATACTTCAGGCTTGCACAGTACAGATCTAGCTCCAATGGTTCAGTTTCTATTATTTGTGATAGAAGAAGACTTCCTGGGAATTATAACCATGAGGAGTCAGGTCATGCAAAGGATTGTAATTTTATGAAGGCAATTAAAGGTTTTGGAGAAAAAAAAATGGCTTACCAACAAGCAGTTTAACATCAGTGTGTGCAGACGACTATCCGTCAATGATCGGCATAAACAGTGGTTTGATAATATTTGTTAAGCAGGAGTAGAATTTACTGGATGTACTGTCCATTCGCTGCTTACTACATCAAGAACGTTTGGCATGTCAGATGTCAAATAATAAATGAAGGATTGTACAAACAACATCACAAGTGTTAAAACTTCAGTCATGCATGTGAACTTTATCATCAAAATTTTAGAGTATTACTGGAGGAATTGCAACAAAGTGGCAAAAATTATGCTGAATTTGATAACGATGAATAGTCAGGGTGTATACGACCCAGGACAACCGGGAGATCCGGGAAAAACCCGGGAATTTTTTCATCCGGTAGAAAACCGGGAAAAACCCGGGAATTGTTTAGAATTCAGGGAATTTTTCATTGTTTTAGTTTTCAGTTAAATTTTTGTGATTTCGACTGGTAAGAACCAATACTCTAACAAAGGGTATTACTGTATCCCGCTACTGTAGAATAATACTGCAGCAACAAAACATGACCAGGGGAAAAAGAAAGAAAGAAAATAAAGCTTAAGTTGCAATGGAAATGCGCCGTATACAACAACAAAACAGTGCTCATACAAGCCCCTGCTAACAGCAAAGTGTGTCAAAGGCTTTAGGAAGACTATGCAATGCTTTGCAACAACAAATTGCCTCCCATGGGCGTGGTGTGACAACTGTTTAAATTAGATTCGTTTGAGCAGTTGTGGGCGGGCTCTTGCGCATGCGGAGTTGAGTCGCGTATGAGTAGTACATTCTCCCGCTTTTGGTTACAGATGTGTGGCTGGGCGCCACTATTTAATATTGCCCCGGTTCGGAAATTATTAAATCTGGGTCTGATACACAGAGCAGTCTGAATTGTGGTGGGGAGGTGGGTCGTCTTCACGTGACCTGTGTTTACGTTTAGTGATCTTGTTGTTTCCTCTTTGTATGTATATAAAGTGTCATCTAATATTTTGTGTAATGTAATATCTTGTATAGACACCTTTTATTAACCTGCAACGTTCCACATCATTACGAAGTGTCGTATTCATGATCTATGGAACAAGTACTAATCTAATCTACACAATTCATTAGTTCTTGACATAGGCTCCTTTGAGGGATATACATGTGGTTGAGTGATAGTCCAGATTTTTCATCCCATTGGAAAAATATGTTCTATTGAACTCTGCAAAATACTCATTAACCTCAAGTATCACTTCCTGATTTGATAAAAACTGCTTCCCAGCAAGACAGAATTTCAAGTTAGGGAAGGGGTAGAAATCATATGGAGCTAAATCTGGTGAATAGGATGGATGAGGATCTAATTCAAAGTGTAATTCATGCACTTTCGCCATGGTTATCCTTGATATGAAAGGGCACTTCTTTGCATGCCAAACCTGGTATTTTTCAGCCTTCGCAAGTTTTAAATGATCCAACAATGAAGCATAATAGTGCCCTGTTATGGTTCTCCCTTTTCCATCCCATTGGAAAAATATGTTCTATTGAACTCTGCAAAATACACATTAATCTCAAGTATCACTTCCTGATTTGATAAAAACTGCTTCCCAGCAAGACAGAATTTCAAGTTAGGGAAGGGGTAGAAATCATATGGAGCTAAATCTGGTGAATAGGATGGATGAGGATCTAATTCAAAGCGTAATTCATGCACTTTCGCCATGGTTATCCTTGATATGAAAGGGCACTTCTTTGCATGCCAAACCCGGTATTTTTCATCCTTCGCAAGTTTTAAATGATCCAACAATGAAGCATAAATAGTGTCCTGTTATGGTTCTCCCTTTTCCAAGTAACCTAGGTAGTCACCATACAAATTCAAAATTTCATAGAAAAATTTAAAATAATCTCAAAAAAGTCAGTATAGATTTCAAAAAGGCAAAAACACAGTATCTACTATAAATAATTTTGTTGATAAAATTAGCTCATTGCTAGACAACTCTCTGCATGCCACAGGAATTTTTTGTGACCTGTCAAAGGCCTTTGATAGTGTGAATCATTCCTTGCTACTCTGTAAACTGGAAAAGTATGGAAGTAGGGGCACGACATTAGAATGGTTTAAGTCATATCTAATCAACTGAAGACAAAGAGTGGTTATAACATCAGAGAGAGGAACTTAAAAATGGAAATCCATTTTACATGGAGTTCGTCAAGGTTCTGTCGTAGGTCCCATTCTGTTTTTGTTTTACATAAATGATATGCCACTTAATATTGGGTGTCACTCAGTTTTATTTGCAGATGACACATCTTTAATCATTGAAAGTAACAGTACTAATCAAAATCAACAAACTGTATTAAATACTTTAGAAAAATTAGATACCTGGTTTGTTTTAAATGGGTTAAAATTAAACATGGAAAAGACTCAGTTAATGCAACTAGATAAAAATCCATCATGGGGATCACATATACAGTACCTTGCAAATAAATTAAATAGCCTAGCATTTGCAATTGGAATATTGTACAATGCTACCAGTATGGGCATAAGAAAAGTAGTATATCACAGCTACTTTGAGTCAGTAATGGATATAGAATTGTATTTTGGGGTAAATCAAACCACATGTGTCGAATACTAAAACTTCAGAAAACCGTCATTAGAAATATGCACAATGTAGGGTGAAGAAAATCATGTCATCTTTGTATATAGTAACCCTGATTTATTTGTAGCAAATCATTTTCAACATGATTACAACACCAGAAATCAAAATAATTTTATGAGAAACTAGTGCAGAAATGTTACTATTCAGTAGAAGAATTCATAAATGACAACCTGAAAATTTGAGCAGGAGAGAGGAAGTAGTTAGGACTGTTAATCTTAAAAGTTTGTTACTTTCAGAGAAAAATTATTAATTACTTCATTAAGTCATTATTCAGTACTATATATTATATTACTGGTATTATAAGGAAAATTGTAAACCAGTTTTTGTGTTTTGATGAGTCTCCTGTACTTTAAGTCAATGGCTTGAAATTGTATGTTATGAGACAATAAACTTCTACTTCTATAAGGATTATTCCTTGTGAATCCCAAAGAGTAATGGCTATCACCTTACCAGCTGACAAAATGGTCTTTGACTACTTCAGTGCACTTTCACCTACCTTTGTTCATTGTATTGATTGCCATTTTGTCTCTGGCATGTAACATGCATGCAGGTTTCCTCAACAGTCACAAATTGGCACAAAAAGTCTTGCAGATTGTGATTAAACATCGCCAGACATTATATTGAAATGTGCTGGAAGCAATTATGGTTGACTGCGAGCAATCACAGTACCTACCATACATAGCTTCTTCATAGCCAATTCTCCATGCAACATATTATGCACTCACTCAGTTGAGACACCTACAGTCTCAGCAACCTTGTGAATTTTTATTTAGTGGTCTTGCATTACCATATTATGGATTTTGTTAGTGGTTTGCTTTGTGGTGACGTCAATTGGACTGCTGGAGTGTGCTTTTTCTTTGGTGCTTGTCCAACCATATTTAAATTCATTAATACAAGAGTGATTGTGCAGAGTCCAAGAGAACTTCATACAATTTCGTTTTAATTTATGCAGCAGTCCAGTCTTTCAAATGAAAATGTTTAGTAACATGGAACAAGGTTTTTCTCCATTTTCAGTCACAGTTCACACTGACCAATTCAGTTGACTGTCAACAATGAACTGTATGCTGTACATTGTTGAAATTCTTTACACAATCTTGGAATAATCAACCCGACTAACGATTATTTCATGGAAATTTATCAAACTTATCAAAGAACCCTTACACAAACACTTTGAGTCACTGAACTCCGGTTAGTATTGTGTTCATCAGTCTCTGAAAAGGGGTCCTCAATTTGTTATTCCCACTGGTAACCTTTTGTATTCATTATGTCTTTCTGGAGTAGAGATGGCTGCTTCCTCCCTGTCATCCTCATTCAACAGTATTTGGTACTAACACATCGCCATTCTAAAGTGGTGAAATATGTGGCTTTTCCTAAGCTGTCTAAAATATCATTAATATGGGGCAGTGGAAACACAAATGTCATTGTCTCCAGTATTTTGCAACTATTCACCACTTTCGTTTTCCTGAAGTGTCTATCAATCATCAATAATGGAAAACTGCACCCCCTTGCACTGGGTATAAAGATATCTTTCATTGACATCACATTAGCATTGTTTTGAAGAGCATCCTTTTATGCCTCTGGTAGTCGATATGGTTGAATATTTATTAGTCTTCCTTGCACTTCTGGTTTCAAATTAATTTTATGCTTCACCATCTCAGTGTACATTAATCTATTTCCAGGCATGTGAAATGCTTTGTGATATGTAGTACACATTTCAATAGTCGATGCCCTTTTTTCTTTGTTTAAATGAGTTACTCAAACCCCATTTGCTTTAATCTGCTAACTTGCAACCTTGTCTCTCGGTCCATTGAAACTATACTGTATATGCAGCATTCCTCACCTTCTCCTATGTCAGGTACTACTTCTTTCTTCACTTTGGGACATTCAAATATAACTTCTTCTTTTGTGGTATTCATAGTAGTTGTGATGCAGGTGCTTCTCTGCATGGTCACTAATTGTATAGGCAAATACACTCCCATTTTCAACTGCTGCTTCTCCACTATTCCTTTGGTCAAATCTGTGTTCTGCACTTTTATCATTAAAATCTTTTCTCTTCTCATGGGCCTATGCATATAATGTTGAACAGGCTCTCTTTCCTTTCCATCTGCTGCTCTTTGTTTCTTGTGTCCCTTGGATGCGGTATCTTATAACATTTTATCTCTTCTGGTTCCTTGGTTTGGAGGTCTCACTCTTCGCTTAGTCCAACACTACTCGAATTCCTACTGGCACCTTTGTTGTCACATTTGCCCCTGTGATATGTTTAACTCAGCGCGGTTCTCTCCCAGCCGGCAAGATTCATAAGTTCAGTTCCAGTTCTGCCTGTAATTATACTCATCTTCTCTTTACCTATAGTCTCTCCATTGCATAATCTATGATTACTCTTAAATTCTTGCAGAAGTGTCTGTCTAAAATTCCTTTGGTTCCTTTATATGGGATACCTAACTCATGCTCCACTATCTGAAACTTGTCCCCCCCCCCCCCCCCCCCCACACACACACACACCCAAACAAACAAACACACATACATTGTCATCTATCCACAGCATTGACATTGCGGCTCCCTGTGTCTCTATTATTTCTTTAGTGCTCTCCTTAAGTTTTGTTTTTTATTGTTATTTCTGCCCACCATACTCTTCAATGCTGTTTTCCTTATTATGCTCATCTGAGTGGCACTATCTACAGTGAAACTTGTGCACTTCCTTGTGCTCATATTTGCAGCTCCATTCCTGACCTTGCAATCTGCTGAGCACAATTTTGTGGCATAGGTCAACTGTTTACTCATGCCATTCTTTTGTTTCCCAGTTTCTGAGTCTTCGTATTTGCTAGCATAGCACTGGCATTACGCTGTTGGACTAAGTGCACTATTTCATTACAAATGTAACATATTATAGAGCTCACATGATTACATGGCCATGGACACCCTTGAAGATGGCATTGATGACAAACCATCAGTCACTGGCCTCAGTTTCATTGTGATGACTTCTACATCATGTTTTCTGTATCCTTCACGGTTGTGGTGGTGGATGGTGTGCCCCGTTTCTCTGCTCCACTACTACTTGGCTGCATGGCATCTGTTTTCCTGGAGGGTTGTTCCAGAGTACAGTTCTTGCATGATGGCCTCCTTTCTTACACCTGCAGCAGAAGTGTCTCAGGTATCTGGATTTACGAAACAATGGACAATCCAGGATAGAATGTATTGTTGGATTCACCAAACTTTACTTTTGGCTCTTTTCTGTGTGCTAGAGAACAATAAACATGCAAGGTAATCCAAAGTCCATTTTGACACTGAGTTCTTCAGTAAAATTCCATTTGCTGAAGTTGTTGTTTACTTCAAGCTGCACCCACAGTTCTAGTTTTAACAAATTTCTGTAACCAACCATGACTATTGGTTGGCATTAGTATGAATGATATGTCAAAATTATCTATGAATAACCGAAGTTCATCTTTATTTCCATCAAGAGCTCTTGAGATTAACTTAAATGTGTCAGACAAGACTATTTGCTCAAGGGGAACCTCGCTACCTTCCAGATTCGTATCAAATATTTTTTCATCCTTTTTCATAGCTGTAGAGCTTGTACTATGTTGAGATCCACTCACCCTTTTTCTTCTTCGAGTGTTGTGCTGTGTTGCTGTCTTGTGTACATGCCATATTGGAATTCATGCCACTGATGCAAACCTCAGTTGTTTTGACTGCTGCAAAGGCATCCTCTGTTGTTTACTGCCATGAGCTACTTGCTGTGGTCTTGTAATTCTTCAACACAGGATAGTGACTTCGTCTTCTTTCTTGCTTCTCCCCTGCTGTAAACTAAACGGGAGTGCTCTGCATGTGTACCATACCTGATCTGACTCAAAAGCTCACTCCGATTCATCCTAAGATGGAGCTGGCTAGTTCTCCTCAAAGAAAATCCAATCTTTTATATTCTAAGGCACCTTACTTCTTAGTAAAGGTACTCAGCTGGGAACTGAGGTCTGGACCCCACGTCTGACATGAGTTTTATGTGTTGTAACCCAACATGGGACCTGGCATACTTACTTTGGTAGTAATCTATTTCTTGGTATGTCAGTGGCTACATACATGAATGAAATGGTGATGGGGTCAAGCTGTGATTTTTCAGGTGTCTGCGGTGGGAGGGAGTATGGAATGACTTGGACATTAGACTATGGGTAAGTATGGAGATGGTAGGAGAAATGAGACTTTGAGTTGGTTTACTGGTCTGCTTTGTATTGCTTCTTTATGTGTTAGCATGCAGAAGAACACAGACACTGGTTAATAAATGAGGCTTACTACATTCTCCAATCATAAGTCTAGTCTAGAGGCACATACAGGCAAACCTTGCAAGTCCTTTTTAGTACACAATGCTAATTGAGTCTGACTGCTTACTAACATAGTATTTGCTGAAGGCCCGTCCATCCGAGGCTGCCATTGCTCGCTGAAACTCCTCAACTCTGCCTTGACTGCCATTTGAGGAACTATGGTATATTAAGGTGTTTGGGACTGTTTGCTTATAGACGATACATGACTGTGTCATTTTCTGCCTCCAGTTCGCAATTTATGTGTGTAAATCAGTGGTTTCTCAGTGCGTATGACCATTTATTAGAGTGATGAGAGTGCCTTGCACTGTGCACCTCTACTTAAGTTACTAGACTAAAAGCTAACATTGATACTTGGATTATTTTTTTCTGGGCAACCTTTCATGAGTCAGTCACTACAATACCAAAGATTGACTTATAGAAGCAATCAGTTGATATGATGCATCCTGAGGATCATGGAATCTTAAGTTTTATAGTAGAGGGAAGTATGAAGGGTAAAAATTATAGAGGGAGATCTAGGCAAGAATAAAGTAAGCAGATTCAAATGGATTAGGTTGCAGTGTTTATTCAGAGATGAAGAGGCTTGTACAGAATAGACTAGCACAGAGACCTGCTTCAGATCTGTTTTCAGCTGGAAGACCACAACAGCAGCAGCAACAGTTTCTGCACAAAATTTGAAAAAGTCATTTATATTATGTGTCATGTTTAGCAGCAAACAGGGCCAGTTCAAACATTTTTCCACACAAGCAACTTATCACTTAGTGCCCCCTTTCCCCTCGTGTCAGTTTTTGCAACTAATTATGATATGCAATGAATAAAAATCTTGCACTAGAGTGCCCAGCTCATCTTGGTGCCCATATAGCCATGACTAATGTTGTGAAAAGTCCTATACAGAAATCTTACAGTTGTGGCCTCTCTCAGCATGGCATCCCGAATGGCAGCTTGTGTCTTAAACCAGCCCTGGTGGCAGATCATTGATGTACATCAAGAAAAGCAATGGGCATGGAATGGAACCCTGTGGCACCTCACACTTTAGCTGACCCCAATCAGTTTCAAAGCTCTTCTCTGTTTGTTGAGACAGGAGGACAACCTCTGCTTTCAACTTTTCAGATATGAAGTGAACAACTGTTGAGATTTGTCGCTAATCCCATAATGTTCCAACTTAGACACAAATGTTGCATGGTTCACACAATCAAATGCTTATGTTAAATCAAAGAAAAGTCTGCTATCCTCAACCTATCATTTGGCTCTGATAATGCTGTATACTCAAAAAAATAATTGCATGTTTTGTGAGTGCTCATTTCCTGAAGCTGAACTACAAGCCTGATAGCAAGTTATGTACACTGAAGTGTGCCACTTTTAAAAACAATGGTAGCAAAGAAATTGGCCAGTAACCAACTACATTCTTTCTCTCTCTCCCCCCTTTTTAAGTGGTTTCATTAACGATTATTTCAATCTGATAGGAGACTGACCACACACGAGACACATTACATGGGTGACTGACTACAGAAATAATGCATGGTGCCACTAAGCTGGCTACTTGAACTTTCATCATACTTATGGAATCTTGATTCCTAAATGATATAATAATTGATTTAATTAATCTTTCCTTGTTTCCTGTAGCTGCATGTGATCTACTTGTCCCAGAACACCAGCTTTCAAGAGTTCCGCATATTTATCTGGACCAAAGGAAATTTTGATTTAATTACTGGTTACTGACAACAAGTGATTATAAATATTTGCACAACTCTGATGGATCACTAACAGTTTCATTACCACACAAGAGAGGTGTAATATGAGGTGATCAGAGTACAAGTGGTGTAAGACCATAAAAATTGTATTTTGAGAACAGAGGCTTAGTGCACTCTGAATTTACAGAATCTTTGGCGCAAACTAGTGAATGAAGTCCTTGGTTCAGCACTATGGTGCCATATGGTAACATTTTACTTGGCAACTGAAATAGCTGCTTATTATTTCAGATGACAAATGAAGTAAATCCACACTGCATGCTTTGTAATTCCACTACACCAAATAATCATTACTATGGAAATAGACTGTTCAGAAGAAAATGAAGATAAAATAATGTAATTCAAAACATACTGTGAAGCATACATTACATTTTTGTCACTTATAGCATTTCTAACAAGATTAACCAATAATATGTCCAGTCGGGAACCACTAATGCACTACAATGCACTTATTTGTCTCAAATTTTACTTTTCAGTGTTTGTAACAGCTATTTTTATTGTATGATTTGTTGTAGGGTTGAGAGAGGGAATCAAAGAGAATAGTCAGTCACCATTAAAGCAGAGAGGAAGAAAATGTACATGAAATGTGGAGACTTGGAAAACCAACAAAAGGAAAATTCTCCAAAGTACTGGACAAAAGTTTATAACCAAAAAAGAACAACTGGTTAAAAGAAAAGTTTTTATCAACAGAACCTGCACATGTCGATTAAAATGTTCTGCAAGAATAATGGAAGAGCAGTCTAGGAAACTGTTTCATTCTTTTTGGACCCTAGGTGACTATTCACAACAAAATATTTATATTTGAGGGACAGTGCAATCAGTAAGTGTGAGAAGGAGACAGTGCAAAATGGTTCTGGAAACCAGAATTTATTCCTAGGTTTGTAGAGCATTCTTTCTAAATACATTTCAGATATCTGATGGATGACTGTACTGTTGCATATCAAGCCGGATATTTTTGCTGCAGTTAACTCCCATGGCAAGAAGAACCCGGGAACTAAAATTGACGACATGGATGTTATGGAATATATAAAATCATTTCAAGCTTATCAAAGTCATTACACATGAAACAAAAAAGAAAGTACTTAATCCCAGACTTGTGTATTTCCAAAATGTATAGCATGTACTTCCAGAAACATGATGAAGAACATCAAACACCAGCAAAAGAGAAATTCTAATACCAGGCCTTTTCAACCAAATTTAATCTCCATTTCTAACGACCACCAAAAGAGAAGCGCAGTTTCTGTGATGAAATTAACTTGAGATTTCAGTAGAATGGAATGAAGCTACAGTGTTATGCATGACACAGGAAAAAGATGTTCACTTACGAAAAGCTGCGCATGCCAGGGAAAACCTGAAATCAAATGCAACAAATATTTCAAATGACTCGTACATACTGACTTTCAATCTACAGAAGGCATTCCCGTTTCCAAAATTTTCCACATCAGAAGCCTACTACAAGAGGAATCTGTATGTGTACAACTTTGGAATATATTCATTTAACGGAAAGAATGAATTATGTATGTGTGGGATGAAACAGAAGGGGGAAGAGGATCACAAGACCTTTCAACATGCCTAATGAAGCATCTCAAGGAACATGCAAAACACTGCAAGCATGTGATTTTATATTCTGACAGCTGCACAGGACAAAATCAGAACATAAAAATGGAACTTGCTTTGTAGAAACCAGTACATGAAGCTGGTATGGAAACAGAAATCATAGACCATAAATTACTTGTGTCAGGGCATCTGCACCTATAAAACGAAGCCAACTTTGGCTTGATCCACGCGAAGAGTAGAAAAACAAAACCATATTTATTCATCATGTGACTGGATAACCACTGTGAAAGAACCTAAGAAGAAAATCTATTTAAAATAGTTCACATGATGCATACTGACTTTTTATCCACAAAGAAATTGGAAGCAGCCATTGCAAACCAGAAGAAAACTGTTATAGTCACAAAGTGAACTGGGTAGACATTCAGTGGTTGAGGTATGAAAAGAGATGAAATATAAAAACAGGCTCGATTCTGACATACAGTTCTGTGAAACTAATTTGGCAAAAAAAAGGTAAAGGAAGACCAGCACATCAGCTACCAGAAAGATAGCCTTTACAAACAATGACATGCAGTTATGGATGCAATGGAGGAGGATGTGTTGGATTTGCTGCTTTTTATTGCTCTCATTCAGCATCTTTTGTTCAAACATATTCCTTGCATTGCAAACTCACTTTAAAAACGGTTTGCTGAAAATGACACCAAGTCTGAAGACAATGATTTGCTCTAAGTGTACATAGGTAAATGTAGTCAATACAAGAACGGATATGGAAATATTAAACATGGAACTGTTATATGGTATACTATTTTGTTTGCAATTATTTTCAGGGGTCTGCTGAAGCAAGTCCATTGTTGCAGTCTCCAATGAGTGTTCTACAAACTCCATTTTGCATGGAACAAGTGAAGTACAATTGTCTGTTTCAAAATAAAGTAAATTTATGTTTGTAAAATTTGTGCTAATTTTTTTATTCTCATATATCTTTATCCTCTGATACCTCACAAACAATTTCTCAGGACTTGTACCACTTTTATCCTGAATGCCTCATATATTTGATGTCCACATTCTGCCCTGATAGCTCTTTCACAGTTGAACATACAGTTTTAATTTTGTTTCTCAAGGCTTTCTATTCTCTAATGCATTGTTTTAGTCTGTCTGATGACGTTTCTCAGCAATTGGCAGTATTGTGTGTAGTGACATTCTGCTACTGGGCTCTGACTGCCCCTCATATTATGATACAGCTCCTGTTTCCTAGTACATGACACTGTAATGACAATAGTTATCCAAATCAGTTGCTTATTAGTAGCGCATCTCTTTCTGAATTTTTTAATGGGAAAGAGCTATCAAAGTGGTGAAAGAAGAAACATGTTATGTTTTTCAGTCATGTCATCTGTATTGTATGTGGACTTCTTGCCAAGATTCCCCTTTTGGGCTTCAAATGTCTTCAGAGCAGGTGGACCCATATCTCAAAATATTTTATTCATTACCCTGGGATATGACTCTTATTTGATTCCTTTCAGTATTACTATCCGTGCATCATGATTTGACATGCCATTGTTCTCACACTGTGCTCTTCAATATGAGAAAAATCTATGAAGATATTGTCTGCGATCATGCTGTTATATCCTTCAACTCTGGGTGGAAAGTCTATTGTCTGTATCAGGCTGTAATATTCAAGTTAGTCTACGAAATGTATCATATTTGCATACTTACTGACATTAAGCTAGCCAATAGAGAATAATTATATATATATATAATGGAAGGAAACATTCCACGTGGGAAAAATTATATATAAAAACAAAGATGAGGTGACTTACCGAACAAAAGCGCTGGCAGGTCGATAGACACACAAACAAACACAAACATACACACAAAATTCAAGCTTTCGCAACAAACTGTTGCCTCATCAGGAAAGAGGGAAGGAGAGGGGAAGACGAAAGGAAGTGGGTTTTAAGGGAGAGGGTAAGGAGTCATTCCAATCCCGGGAGCGGAAAGACTTACCTTAGGGGGAAAAAAGGACAGGTATACACTCGCACACACGCACATATCCATCCACACACACATATATATATATATATATAATTATTCTCTATTGGCTAGCTTAATGTCAGTAAGCATGCAAATATGATACATTTCGTAGACTAACTTGAATATTACAGCCTGATACAGACAATAGACTTTCCACCCAGAGTTGAAGGATATAACAGCATGATCGCAGACAATATCTTCATAGATTTTTCTCATATTGAAGAGCACAGTGTGAGAACAATGGCATGTCAAATCATGATGCACGGATAGTAATACTGAAAGGAATCAAATAAGAGTCATATCCCAGGGTAATGAATAAAATATTTTGAGATATGGGTCCACCTGCTCTGAAGACATTTGAAGCCCAAAAGGGGATGGATATGTGCGTGTGTGCGAGTGTATACCTGTCCTTTTTTCCCCCTAAGGTAAGTCTTTCCGCTCCCGGGATTGGAATGACTCCTTACCCTCTCCCTTAAAACCCACTTCCTTTCGTCTTCCCCTCTCCTTCCCTCTTTCCTGATGAGGCAACAGTTTGTTGCGAAAGCTTGAATTTTGTGTGTATGTTTGTGTTTGTTTGTGTGTCTATCGACCTGCCAGCGCTTTTGTTCGGTAAGTCACCTCATCTTTGTTTTTTTTTATATATATATATATATATATATATATATATATATAAAATCCATTCAAACAATGGAAAATCCAGGATGGAATGTAATTATTCATTTATTGCTGGACTAGTATCGAGAGCATGTACATCATCAGTGTCACACGTCTTATGTAGTGGTTTCTTAGCGCATGCCAAAGATGTTTGCCATTGTCATATAATTATAAAATTATGTGATAGTTTTAATCAGCATAATTATGAATTTGGGACAGCACAATGTGCCCAAGACATTCAGGCAAGTCCATTGACATTCTTTCCTGCAGGGAGTCGGTCAGAAAGTGTATGTTCAAATCTCCACACATCAACAACTTCATGCCTTTCTTAAGAAATGATTGTAGCATGTCATCAAGTATAGAAAGCGAAACGTTGAGGTCTTTACTAGGGGATCTGTAAAGGCCTATAATGAATTTATTTTTAGAAAATTGAAACACTTCTGCACAATCTTCGAATATGTAGTCTTTATAATATTTTAATGCCAACTCTCCTGAATGAAACATTACACTTAGTATAAATGGCCACTTCTCCCTTTTGCAACAAACTTCTCACATAAAAGTCTGTGAGATGTACCCCTTCACAGGAAGCCTTAGTATTCCTTTGATAAGTAAATGATGCCCTTAGAAACAAATTTCACTGTCAAGTTTTATTAGCAATTTATGTACTTACCTTTCAACCAGGGATAGCTCTTCTTGACTTCATCCTGAAAATGATCTAGCCCTTCTCCACATTATGATCAGAATTTGACTTTGAGTTATCCCAGATCAATCTACTAAACTATCATTCATAAGCTGCACCAACTGAGCTGTGTGACTTGTCTGCAGTCATCAGCACCTTCTCAAGTCCCATACTAACTTAGCTCACAGCACTGTCAAGAATGGCTGTACGGCATTATCATCAGTGGTAGAGTTTGAGCAACAATCGTATCCAAATCACTCGCTATACCGCAAGACCATTCCCTACAAAGACTATTCTCAAACACTCCCACTACCTGACTCTCTATAGTAAAAACCCTACACAAAGTACCAAAATCTTTGGTTACCTTATTAAGTCCAGCACTTAGTATAAAAATGCTTGTGACTCGATACTACTTACCTAATGTCTCCTGTTGCTGTGGGCCTTCACCACATCTATGACTACAACACAGCAGCAGAATACTTTGTTGCACCCAGCATCCAACAGCTTAGTGGGAAATTTTGTCTGCGCCTTAAGATCCAAATATAAAAAGGTACAAGATCAACAATGAACACATGCCACATATGCAATTAGCCATTACACGCAACACGGTAATGCAATGGAAACTGTTCATCAGAAAAACAAAATACTAAATGTTGCAATGGCCAGCTTTTAAATGTACCCACAGGATACCAGCTGACGTGCCCAAAATCTTTAGCGTCTTTGAGGTAAGGAACTAATGGTTGGAAATAAATATTTTGTTTTTATTGACATAAATAATTTACATCTTACAGCTCAAGAATTTTAGCTAATACCAACTGTTCAAAGTAATGACCACCATCCTTGATGCAAGTATTACAACACAGTCCACTGACAAAACAGGTATAACTGCTGTTTCACCATTACTCTCCACACTATATTTTCTTAAGTGTGTATTTCATGGAGACACTAATAGGTGCTTGGAAGAATCTTTTTCCAAACCATGCAAAACAATCTCTTCAAATCCTACTGTATGAATAGTTCTTTAATGAAAACTTTGGCTAGCTCTCTGTGGACGGAACATGGGACTAACTGACCCAAGAATTTTGCACAAACGAAGAAGTCATATCATTTTATGAAACTACATTTGCACTGAATACACCTTTTCTGCTCATAATATACTTGTAGAAAACTCAGCTGTCCATGGGTCACATAGTAACTCTCCACAATATTTCAGCAAACAGCACGTGGTTCCTGATGACTGCTGCTCTGCTCATATTGGCATCTTTCATACATTGGCTGTTACCCCTGCATCACTCTGTTCCTGTTACTGTCCTAGCAGCCACCATGGTGGGGGAGATGGTAATGTCCAACAGTGAACAGTGTCTCCAGTGTCTGTACTATTGACATCAAGTTGTAATGTAGCAAATTATAAAGAGTTGTCGTCATTCACTGAAAGCATAGCTTGCTGTGGAGCCAGGAGGAGAGCTCATTTTGTTCTCACTCTCACACAGCTGAAGCTGGCTACTGGACAGAGCTAGCTTACAGGAAATTTTAGACATTTTTCAAATGAGTCGTGCAATAGTACCGAAAGTCCAATATTTTAACTAACTTTCAGAATGTTCATAGAATGGAGTTTTGTGGCCTTTGCATGGTAGGTATTTAGTGGAATTTTTGTCAACGCTGCTTTTGTTGTCTAAACCAGTATCTACCATTGCGGAGTGAAGTGGCAGACAACCTGAAGCGTATCCAGATAGGTGGACAGATTGTTTAAAGGGTAGTGAGACAGGAACCAGCCCCACCACATAGGGTGCATTTAGTGGCAGAGAAAAGTAAAGTTCACAGTCAAATGAAGTTTAAAAGCAGCACTGTAAAATCCATGTTAGAAAGACCCGTGCATGTGCAGATAAACTTTTGAACTGAAGTGATGGGATGAGGACTTAAGTCCAGTGCAGAACTGTGAACAATATTAGCAGAGGTTCAGGACACAGCAGGCAGGGAGGTGAGTGAACTTCAGGAACGCTGACGGAAGTGGCTTGTAGCAGCGTCCATAGTAGGTCGGCAGCTGAAGTAGTTGGCAGCCATGGACAGTGCTGTGGACCGGACATGGCAGCCTTTGGCGGAGGAATTGCAATAGCTGTGCTGACAATGTGGAGGAAAAGTTAAGTAGTGTTTTGCTTCGTGTGGTGTGTCAGTGTAGAAAGAAACTTGTCAACATGGAGAAAAGTGACAAGTCTGTAATAAGTGAAAGGAAGTATGGTGTAGATTTTGATGTTTCAGTACTTGCAGATGATAGGAAATTTTAGCTCTGATATGTCTCAAATTAATGACAGTGTTTAAGCAAAATCAGTATCTGATTATTATAGGTCAATTAATGAGCAAGACGTGGTGGAAGATGATGTTAAGATGGCACCAGGTATTGCAAACAAAATAAAAAGGGAGTCAGGTTTTGAAGTTGATAAGCAAAATATAAGCACTCCCATTCAAAAAATAAGTAGGGGACAGACACCCGCTCTTAATGTTAAATTAGTACCATTTACTGTCACTGAAATATGAAAATAGAGCCAGCATTGGGGACTGGTGAGCAGAATGTCTGCATTGCAACCATGTTACAAAACATTATGAAACAGATGGGTGGTATTAGTAGTAGTATGAATGGAGTGAGATCTGAAATAAGTGAACTGGGTAATGATATAAGAATTATGGATAAATGAACTTCGATTTGATGTGGATAATAAAGTAAGTAGATTAGTTTCTGAAATTAATCAGGGGTTTATAAAACAGTCAGAAGATTTTGATTGTAAATTGAAAAATCTTAAAGGGGAAATTCAGGGGGAAATGGATCACAGAATTTCAGGCTTAAGTGATTCTGTACAAAATGAGATATCACAGCTTAACAAAAGCGTGAATGGACAAATTTCCCACGTGAAACAAGAATGTGAGAATGATATTGTAACAGAAAAAAATGTTCAAATGTGTGTGAAATATTATGGGACTTAACTGCTTAGGTCATCAGTCCCTAAGCTTACACACTACTTAACCTAAATTATTCTAAGGAAAAACACACACACCCGTGCCCGAGGGAGGACTCGAACCTCCGCCAGGACCAGTAACAGAAAAAGGTGAACTAATTACTCATATAAAGCAAGTAACTGAAGGTTAGTGAACAGCTAGATGAATAGTTAAGTGCTCACTTGACTAAACTACAGGCCCAAGTAGATCATGTTCAAAAAAAGTATAACGAGGATCATAAAGTTCTGGCTATTAAAATAAAGGAGGAATATGACAAATGTAAACTGTTTGAAGGGCAAGTGTGTGCAAATATAAACTAGAAACTAACTTGTCAGGATTTAGTACAGCAGTAAATGGTAACCTACAAGAGCATGACATAACACTAACAAATATAGAACAGAAAATTACTAACAGTAGTGGTCATGTAATAATAAATAGTGTTGAATAGTGTTGCAGAGTCCTCTGGAATTGCCTATGTTAGCCACAGACAGTTTTTGAGATTTGATCCCAATAAGTGTGTGCACCCCAACGAGTTCTGGAATAATTTTGAGGATGTGTTGCCTAGGTCATGGAATGACAAAGAGAAAAAAGGCTTTGTAGTACCTAAACTTAAGCGAGAAGCTTGTGTTTGGGGAAATTTAGCTGTAGACAAGTATGACAACATGGAAAGTTTTAAACAGGTTCTCTTTGAGGAATACTGGGGAAAAAGAAAACAGATGGAAGTATTAAACAGCTTTTGGTCAGGTGAAAAGTTTAACCCACAAAAAAGGCTATGAAGAGAGTAATGAAAAAGTGGGTAACTATTTTGTCTTACATGACTACCAAGTTAGAAACGGAACAAATTATTATAGGGCTAGAAAACAAGTTGTCTTTGTATTCGCGAAATAAAATCATTTCTGCACCCAGGGAGGACATAAACAACTTCATTGGTCACTTGGAAGGGTAGAGAATCTTTTGACAGAAGAAGAAAATAATAATAGAGGTTATAGGGCTCCTACTAGGCAAAGTGAAGTGCAAGTAAACAGAGTAGGTGTGCAGAGAGCTAACTATCAGAGAGGAAGGTCCAGAGGACAATGGGGCTTTACTGGATATAGAAATTATGACAGGAGCAGGAATAACAGTTATCATAATCAGCAGTCAGCTGAGAAAATGGAATAGCATCCCAGACAGCTGAATGAATGGAACACTACAGCTAAGGGCAGAATAGGCGATGAGGAAAACTAGCTGCAGACCGCCAAAATGCATGTTAAATCTGCTAGTAAAGCCCTTCGTAAGCCAGCAACCAACACAACACACAGTAGTGGTACAGGTACTATAAACATATCAAAGGAAAGGGAGGAGGTGAAAATACTTAATTTTCAGGGAAACGCGGCAGAATTTTGTGAAAGATTAGATGAAAATTGTGTATCTAGGAACCAGGTCAGCAAGGAACAGGCATTACCTGATAAGAATGTGGAGCAAGATCTTAGTCCAACTGAGCACAGCAATACTAAAAGAGGATCCTATACGGAACGTGGAAGAAAACACTGTATATGGGGCAAGTGTAGCAGAGGAGTAAGATATACCAGCAGGTGAAGTTTTAGCTAGAATAGAGGAGATTCTGTCTGATACTGGTCAAGCAGTTTCAGATGTCAATTAAGATGTAAGTAGAGTAGAAGAAAGTTCATTGGATAGTGATGCAGCTACAGAAGTAGATGAATCTGGGGGTTATTTTGAAAAGTCTGACAACTTAGAAGGAAGTGTTGCAGAATATGAAAGGATTAGCATAGGTGCATTTTTGGAGAAATGTTTTGACTTGCCATTAGTAGACAGATTACTTAAAGCTGCCACAATTAAAGAGGAAAAAGACACCATAAATATGTGTGTTATTTTCCCAGGAGGTATGGGATTCGACACATGTGAGATAGTGCAAGATTTATTGAAAGAAACAGATCCTAAAACTGTTGAAGAATCATCAGGACAGCCAATAATAGAGGTTGTAGTTTTTGGTCAAAAGCTTCCTTGCTTTCTTGATAGTGGTTCAGATGTATGTGCAATGTCAAAAAATTTTGTAGGTGCTATTCCCAATGGTTCATGGCGTGTCATCTGCCCTGATGCCACCCACTCCGACCAGGAGCCCTCCCCAAGAGCGCCACCCAACCACAGCAAAGGCCATCTGGCAGGATGGCCATTGCCAGGAGTCCCGATGTCCCAGGGTGATGGGCATCTACTCCTTGGCATGCGTGGGGAGTTAGCGGTGCAGGCATCAGCAGAGCGATCCCTGTGTTGTCAGTGGGCTACAACCAACAGGGTACATGGCGGCCCCAACACAACGCACAGGTTACTGTGTTGGATATGAGGTACAAAGAAGTCCATGGTCATTGTCAGCACAGAAAGTGACACTGCATTGTGTGTGGTGGAAAATGCACCCAGGAAGGTGTCCTCGCCCAAGAAATGGAGAATGGGTGGGACTGAAATGTGACGACAAGGAAGTAGGCTAAGGATCTCGATGCATGATGGACACAATGCACCATGTAAGGCGCCCTTCCCCAATTGGCTCGCTCTTCAGGAAAATTTTGAAAAATGGTCAAAGCCATCACATAAAGGCTTTTAGTTGCCTCTTATGATAGGCAGGAATACCTTGGGCCTATTCTAATCCCCAAACCTGCAGGGGAGGGGGGAACTAGAACCTTGAAGGATCCCCACACGAAAAAGTCCGGTGGTGTGAGGTCTGGTGATCACGCAAGCCATGTTCTACAAGCACCTCTGCCAATTACACGGCCATTGAAGAGTTCATTTAAATATCCACATACAGCGTGACTGTAATGAATGGATGCTCCATCATGCTGCAACCACAGTCATAGCCTTATGTCCAGGGGAACATCTTCCAGCAGGCCAGATAGAGTTTTGCAAAAACAGACATAATGTCTGATAGGATAGCCGCAGTCAGTGATTTTACAATGTTACTTTTAATCCGTCGTGATTGCAAAATGTTTATTCATATGATCGGTTTTGGTTCATCTAGAACCATCTTCAGATCTGACATTTCGGTTACAGGAGTAACCCATCCAAATACAGCAACTTCCACATGCTGTGTCACAAAACTGGTCATATAAATAAACGTTTTGCAATCAAGACAGATTATAAGTAACGGGTAGAGTTTCTTGCAAAAAGTGAAGGTAATTTGTCCTGGTAAGTCTAGGAGGTAGACGGACCAGCCCAATCAGATTGTCACCCACAATGCTTGCCCAAATGCTGAGCGAAAATCATTCCTGGTTTCTTTGGGCATACGTGACATGAGGATTTCCCCTTGCCCAGTAATGAATGTTTCGAGTGTTGTAAATCCCAATGGAAGGTGCAGTCGTCAGTAAACAACACAATGGTGGGGAAGTCAGGATCTCATGCAACACAGCGCAGAAAGCACCAGCAATACCCTAGCCTGTGTTGATAGTCCACCACAGGATTTAGATCTTTGACAGTGTGGAAACTAAATGGATGCTGGCCATCGTCCTTCAAAACCTCCCAGACTAACCCCATGTAGTGTCCAACCACTCGAGTACTTGTCATAGTTGCTTCCTCGAAGTCCTCGAGACCAGTCTCTTCAAATACAGCATCCTGTCGTGTTTGAGGTCTCCCAGCATCACCATGATATCCTGCTAACGAGCCTGTTTCGCCCAGTCGCCAGTGAATTACTGTAAACGTTAGCAGGTTTGGGTGACGTCTTTCTGGGTACTGTCCCTCATACAAACCTTGTGCTTCATGTGCATTACCGTCAGCTAGTCCATAAACAAAAACCCTATCTTGTTGTTCTTCAAACAAATACTGCACCACCACACTTACTGTATGACTAAATCGCAGGTGACGTGTGTGCTTCGAAGTGAAGCTTATGTGTGAATACCTCTGACGTGAGGTGGAGACACCTGTGTGTGTTACGTTGGGGCAGTGGCGGGACGAGGGACGTTTGTATGTGTGAACCGACAACTATAGCACTGCCCGTCAACCGATGGACAATTAGAGAATCTGGCAACAAGTTTCCATAGTTTAAAAATGGTGTGTTTTCGGCCTACACAACATTAGTAATTTTGGTTCCTAATGGCATCAGCTATCCAGGGTTAAAATTTCATGACACAAATTTTCTCCACCCTGTGTGTGTGTGTGTGTGTGTGTGTGTGTGTGTGTGTGTGTGTGTGTGTGTGTGTGTGTGTTTTATTTTTTAATTTCCACAAAGAATCAGTTACTGGAAGCAAAATGTGAAGAAAATATACATTGTTACAACACAAGAAGCAATAGATGCATTTATACTCCATACCACAGACTGTCAAAATCACTTAAGCATAACTAATCATACAAACACTGCATGACTAGTTAGTGACCCACAGATTCTATAATATAAAGGAATTTACCAAATGTAACATAAAACTGTAATGTTAATAACTAGCCTGTTTTTTCTTTTAAATTATCGACTGTATTATGTGTGTGTGGCAGCCTAATAACAATATTTATTATTATTATTATTATTATTCACTTATATAGTGAAAATGTATTATAATAATAGTGATTGTGCAATAAGTAAAAAGAAAAACTCCTCACAATTCAGTCTCATTCTTAAAAACCAATGACACAATATAATAATCCTTACCTCCCAGGTCATTTTTTGACATACTTTGTCCTAGGTATGGTCTGACAGACCGTTATATTTAAATAGCCATAAACATTCAGCTATTTCATTGACACAATTCAGTTTTTTAAGTAAAGGTTACTTTAATATGACACAAAAATATATTTAAATAAATTTTAGTGTTTATTTCTATGAACAATACGCACTGAAAAAAAAGAATAGCATAACATTACATGAAATGCCATAAAAAGTCAAACACCCTGAAATCTAAATTTTATTTTTTGCTGTATTTTTATTGTATAATATTCACATAATAGTAAAAAATATTATACTCCCATGAAAGATATAAAAATAAAAATCACACTAGTATTTTTAGGGTATTTGTTTGTATTTAAAAAGTTTTCTTTGCACTCACTGCAAACTTCTGTTGAGCACATTACATTTGTACTTGTTCCACAGATCATGAACACACCTCATGTACGGTTCATCAGTTTAGCAAAAGTTTTCTGATCTCTCTCTCTCTCTCTCTCTGCATATTTTTACTAACATTTCTTAATGCATCACCGTGGGGCAATGGGACTCCTGGCAATGGCCATCCTGCCAGATGGCCTTTGCTGTGGCTGGGTGGCGCTCTTGGGGAGGGCTCCTGGTTGGAGTGGGTGACATCAGGGCAGATGACACGCCATGAACCATTGGGAATAGCATCTACAAAATTTTTTGACATTGCACATACATCTGAACCACTATCAAGAAAGCAAGAAAATTTAGCCCAACAAAGTACTTGCTTGGAGCAGCTGATCTAACTCTACACTGACTATCCTGACAGAGCTGTTCGATTGGGGCTGATTGTACCACATGAAAGCAGGAACCAAGCTAATATTTGTATGGCTCAGTGCAGATGCTATTGTTACCAGGTCACACTCATTGTTGTAGCCATGTTCCCTGTTTCCTGCTCCACCCCTTTTCACAACATGATCCTGCTTTTTAAAACCCTTGCACAGTGATTCTACATCCTCTATCACTTGATTAAGTTTTGCAGTGGGCTTGAAAAAACTTGGACCTGGTACCTGTCACCTATTTTTTCCTGCAAGATCTGGCCCCCACCTCTTCCATGGCTACTACCTAACAACAGAACACTTCTCCTATTTTCTATCTTTTTGAAACAGTTGGTTTCCTGGTGAAAATCTGTTGAGTATTAATTGCACTTGCAAACACCTGAGCCTCTTCCTTAGGTAAATGAGGTAGCAAGCCAAATGTGTTGTTGGTGCCAATGATGGTACAGTCAGATTCTGATCTCTTTCTATGGCCCCTGTTCCTTGCTACCATTTCCCACCTGTCTTCACCCGTCTCCCCCATTAAACTCATCAGTTCCTCCCTAACACAATACATTAATATTTGTTCCTTAGATAATGAATACAACATTTTGTAATGATGTTAATGAGTTGGTTTACCATAAGTATTCATAAAACTTTTTTTTTTATTTATTCTTTACAGTTACTACTTCATATCCAAAAATTCAGCTATTGAGTAGAATTTGTCATTCAGACATTATTTTAATTTGTTTTTAAATGCTGGTTGGCTATCTGTCAAACTTTTAATGCTATTTGGCAAATTACCAAAGATTTTTTGTGGCAGCATAATTCACCCCTTTCTGTGCCAAAGTCAGATTTAACACAGAATAGTGAAGATCATTCTTTCCCCTAGTGTTGTGGCTATGCACTATGCTATAATTTTTGAATTAGGATGGGTTATTAATAATAAATTACATAAGTGAGAATATGTATTGTGAAGGCACTGTGACTATCCTAAGTTCCTTAAATAAATGCTTTTGAGGTGATCTTGGGTTGGCTCCGGCTATTATTCTGACTACACGCTTTTGTGCAATGAATACTTTTTCTCTTGATGATTAATTACCCCAAAATATGATGCAATATGAAAGCAATGAATGAAAATTGGCATAGTAGGCTAAGTTACTGATATGTTTATCACATAAAATTTGAAATAACCCTAATATCACTCAGAAATTTAGAATATTCTGACTTAGCAAGACTTCTGTTCAAAATCTACATTTATCAATGGAGTTATGCTATTTACTGTGCAGAAATGTATGTACTATGGCCACATTTAGTGAGAGGCCATTTGCAGAGACCACTTAATAATTTTATGAAAGACATCATTCATAATTTTTAAGGGATCCAAGACTGAATCCCATGGAATAACACTCTCGATACCTCCCTAGTTGGAGGGAAATTTCAACCTTCCAGTTAAATATGAATTAAACTATTTGTGCACAGTCCCACTCACACCACAATACTTAAGCTTACCTAGAAGAATTTCATGATTCACACAGACAAAAGACTTTGAGAGATCACAAAAAAAAAAAAATCCCAATGGATGATGTTCGGTTATTCAGTGTGTTTAATATTTGATCAGTGAAAGCATATATAGCATTTTCTGTTGAAAGGCCTTTCAGAAAACCAAACTGGCATTTTCTTCGTACTTCATTTTGACAAACATATGAAGCTACTCTTCAACACATTGCTTTTTCAAGAATTTTGGATAAAGCTGTCAGACATGATATTGGGCAGTAACTATTAGCATCCGACCTATTCCCTTTTTTATGCAATGGCTCAACAACAGCATTTTTAAGTCTATCCAGAAAAATGCCTTGTTTCAGTGAGCTACTACATATGTAGCTGAGAATCCTGCTTACCCTTTGGGAACAAGCTTCTAGTATTCTGTTGGAAATGCCATCAATTCCATGCAAGCTTTCATTTTCGAGTGAATTTATTATTTTCCTAATTCAGTAGGAGAGATGAGTTGAATTTCAGTTTTATCAAACTGCATAGGTACTGCCTCTTCCATATACAGCCTCACATTTTCTAATGAATAGCTGGCTCCTATTTTCTCTGCAACACTTTAAAAATGATTATAAAAATATTTTCTATTTCTGACTTTTTTTTGACAGACGTTTCATTGAGTTTCGTAGGAATACAGTCTTTTTGCACTCTGGATTTCCCTGTTTCCCTTTTAACAATATTCCAAGTTGTTTAAATTTTATTGACAGAGGCGCTAATGCCAGACATAAAACACATACTTCCACATATTTTTAATAACTTTCTGTTAATACAGTGCAGCAGTTTTTATTATGTTTGTTTTGGTATCATTACTCCTTCTAGCTACAAGATCCATTTCCCTTCTCTGTTTACAAGATATTTTTATCCCTTTAGTACTCCATGAATTTCTAGATGGTTTCTTACAAATATGTTTCATTATTTTCTTACAGAAGCTGTTTTCAAATATATTCAAAAGGTATCTTGAAATAGGTTAAATTTTAAATTAGCATCTCAGTCTAACTGTTGTAAGATTTCCCTAAAATTTGCAATTGTTAAATCATTAATTGAACTCAGTATTTTGGAGGACTGTTTTGTATTACTGAATGGAACTATGTTCTATGCTATAACTAGCTGTGCATTATGATAAGACAGACAATTCTAGAAAAGGAAAAGTTTTTATTTGATTAAATTTATCTTGGTCAATAAGAATATTATCTATCAGTTTGCTGCTTTCATTTGAGCAGGAAAATCAATAACTGATATCAAACTGAAAGAACCAAGTAATACTTCAAGGTCCAGCTTTCTATCAGACTCTTTCAGAAAATCTACATCGAAATTCCCAGAAACAATGATTTTCTTCCCTTTGTCTGACAGACAGCGTAACAAAATTTTTTCAAAAATTGCTGAAAATTTCTCAGTGGGGACCTGTACTCGGCTGCAACTATAAAAATACCCTCATTTAATTTAAGCTCACACATGTTAGACAATAACAGTAATATTCTATTAATTACAGGTCACAAGATTCACTGAAGTCATGTGGAACACCAATATATGTGTATACTATTAATATAGTAAAGTAATGCACTTAAAATAACGTTAAAAGTGAAAACTCCTACACCCGAAAAATTAGGCCTTTGCATGATTTGAAAAGAAATAAAAGACAGAACTCAAAACCCTTTATTCTTCGAGTAGATGCATCACTACTAAATATATGTGTAACGAAAACGATCTAAATTCTTCACTTAATGTGTACGCAAACATCTTAAATGTGTATGAAAACCTACGTTTCAAGTACACAGTTACCGGCACTCAGCATTTTCTTTTTCTTTTTGGAGAAATGTATTGACATATGTGAAACCTTCAATAGATAAGAAGAAATAGGCTGCAATTAACTACCTTACGGTGTAATATCAGCTTAATTCACAGAGATTAGAAAATTAACTACTACACTCGTGCCTAATGAAAGTGTACTATTGGAAGAAAAAGAAACAGCTGCATCAAAAAATTCCCTTGCAATTAATGAAGAAGCAGATAGGAAAACTTCACCTACAAAATCACAAGAAACTAGCGGCGAATTATTACACAGTCAAAACTTGGATACCGCTATTCAAACAACAGCTCAATAAGGCAAGTCTACGAGATCACACCATACTCCTACTGCAACATATTCATCATTGGAGAGTCACTTTTCTTCTGAGAGTACAGCTTCAAGCAGCAAGATCTCAACATCTCTGAGAAGATCGTCAAGAAAACCAAAAAAAAAGTGTCAGCTAATAATGAAGATTTTTTATGGTCAAGTCACATCTTTCGCAAGAGGACACAGCATACATAAATCTTCCTCGCATAGAACAATGTGAACAACCTTAACATATACTGTCACAATGTACAAGGATTGAGAAATAAAGTAAGTGAACTTGAAATTCTTACAAGTGATACTAATGTTTTGTCAGACATGCACTTACTGTGTATTAGTGAACACTGGCTAAAAGAGTCTGAAATACCTTATCAGTATGTTCAAAACTTCAGATTGGTCCACCACTCTTCTAGGAGAAATTACAAAGGTGGTGGAACTTGTATATACATAAGAAATAGCATTAGCTGTGAACCTTTCCATCCCTGTGAAGTGTATTCCTTAAGACAAAGACATTGAAATAGCTGGGGTAGTACTTGCTGATCTAAATATGTATATAATGTGTATATATAGATCACCTAGTGGTAACTTTTCAGTCTTCCTCAGAAGCTTTTCACTATTGCTAGAAAAAGCTCGTCACAACAATTCAAAAAATATAATAATATGTGGTGATCTCAACATTGATTTCCTTGAAGAATCTGCTCGAAAGTCCCAATTAGTAAATTTAATGATGTCATTCAACTTAAATATGAAAGATATATGTCCTATGAGATTAAACAGCTGCCTTGATCAGGTTGCTGCTACTAACACTGATTGCACTGTAAAAATTATAGATGTTGGCTTTTCAGATCACAGTGCACTAATAATATATTTTAATCCACCACTCAATGTACTCCCAACAGGAGAAAGTGTTATTAAATGCAGAACTTTGTACTTAGCTTAGAGAAAGAAGACTGGCAAAGTGTATTTACTTCCTCAATAACAAATAAAAATATGACAATTTTCTGCACATATTTGAATATTACTTTAACTGCCATTTCCCAGAGAAAACAAAGACTATCACTAACAAAAAACAGAATGCTTGGGTCACAGAAGGTATTATAACTTCATCAGAAAAGATGAGGCTGCTGCACAGACTTAGCAAACTGGACAGTGGCAAATCCAAAGAGTTCAAGGTATACAATAAAAATTACAAAAACACATACAGGAGAGTTATCAAATGGGCTAAAAAAGCTCATAATGACAAAACAATTAGGTGCTCTTCCAACAAATATAAGACCATCTGGGGTATAGTAAATGAACAGACTGGTAGAAAGTTAAGGATAGAGGATAAAATCACACTAAACATAGACGGACAAAAGACTGAGAATGCACATAAAATTGCCAATAAATTCAACAGCTATTTTGCAGAAATTTCCACAAATCTCCCAACTAACTCTTCAAATACTGTTCACTCTCCTCCCACAAATCTCCTGACTAAATCTCCAAATGCTGCACACACTTGTCTCAAAAAGAATACTCCTCTGAACTCCTTTTTCCTATCTCCTACAACGCCATATGAAATTGAAGATATTATTACAAAAAGAGTCAAAAAGATTTATTCTGCAGGGCATGATCTGATACCCTGATTCTTACTTCATAAGTGTTCAAATTACATCAGTGGACCCCTGTCAAATATCAAAAATACCTCATTTCTAGAGAGAACATCTCCAAACCAGCTAAAATTATACCTCTCTAAAAGAAGGGAGAGAAAACGGACATGACAAACTATAGGCCAATTGCTATACTATCTGCCTTCTCAAAAATATTTGAATACTGTATGTTAACTAGATCAGAAATATTTTTAAATTCTAACAACATAATCACATCTTCCCAATATGGATTTCGGAAAAATAGGTCCACCACATGTGCTCTGTATGCATTTCTAGAAAAGTGTTCAAGTTTCGTTGACCATAAACAACCTGCTCTCGGTATATTTCTTGATCAGTCCAAGGCCTTTGACACGGTCGACCACAAGCTGCTGCTTATGAAACTCCATAAGCATAGGATTAGAGGTGTAGCCCACAATTGGTTCCATAGCTACCTTAATCAAAGAAAGCAATATGTAGAAATAAGAAAATCAGAGACATTCATGCACTGCAGGTCAGATATACTACATACAACAAATGGCGTCCCTCAGGGATCTGTCCTTGGCCCTGTTCTTTTCATATTGTTTATAAATGATCTCCCAGAACACATACCAAATGCCAACTCCTTTATGTATGCGGACGACACAAATATCCTGATAACCAGTAGAGGTGACACATTGCAAGATGCAGTTAATGAAACTACTTGTCATTTACAATCGTGGTTTGAAGCAAATAGACTACTCATAAATACTCAAAAAAACTGTAAGTATGAACTTCCATACTAGACAAAATCTAACCCCCTTCAATGCAGTTATAGTTATCGGCAAAGATGACATTACGAACAGGCAGGACACCAAATTTCTTGGACTTACCATCAGTAACACACTAAACTGGAAACCACATATCGAGGCATTGTCACAATAGCTTAGTAAAACTTGCTATCTATAATGATCATTAAAAGACACAGCCAATGTAGATACCATGAAGCTGGTGTACCATGCCCTGTTTGAATCTTGTCTTGAGCTATGGCCTAATCTTCTGGGGAAAGAGCTCCGATTCTCTCACAATTTTCAAGTTACAAAAACAAGTAATAAGAATAATGAAATGTAAAAAAAGAACTGAACACTGTAAACCACTATTTCAACAGCTAAAAATCCTGCCACTGCCATGCCTCTATATATTGGAACTAGCTTGTTTTACAGTACAGCACTTGGGACACCCTCAACAGAAATGCAGACCGCCACACACGACACCAGAAACAAAACACAGTTACAAATTATAGGCCACAACACAAAATTATATGCGAATAGGGTTAAATGTATGGGCATTATAATATACAACCACCTCCCAACAGACATAAAAACAATGAAAAACCCAAAAATAATGAGAATTAAATTAAAAGAATTCCTACTAAATCACTGTTTCTATTCCATACATGAATTTCTTGAAACAAATTACTTGCAATAAGCTGTTTATTCAGTTGTAGATGTTTCTACTAAGTAAGATAATTTAATTATTGTATCTTATCTATATTATGTCTGTGTCTCATATATGTATTCTGCTATGTGAACTATGTACCACAATATTTTAATTACTTGTAATAAGCTGTATATTCAGTTGTAGATATTTCTATGTAGTAAGATAATTTAATTAGTGTTTGTTACTCATATTTTGTCTGTATCTCTTATATGTATTCTGCTATGTGCAGTATGCACCGTCATCATCTCTCATCACACACCACATTTTTTATATTTTGTCTATATATCCTATATGTATTCTGCTATGTGAGTTACGTGCCACTACTGTCATCTCTCATCATATACCATGTCTACACAATTTTTCAAATTGACTTGTCCTATATCATGATGTGCTTTGCTGTACAAACTGTATGATATACATGACCAATAATAAATCAAATATTCTAGGGTGTGCGATTTGCTCCGCGGCTGCCAACTCCCATGGCAGATTGGTTTCTTGTAACACTGGTAAACAAGGCGTCTTCCTCTTCTTTTCTGGGTCACTGGTGCAGCATGTATAGCGTTTTTCCGATCGGTCTGCAACGACTTCTGCTCTCGGTTCCGCTACACCCAAAGCACTGCGAATGAATGCACGAAAAAAAGTTTTAGTCAACATAAATCATACTTAACATCTGGATCATTTTCTGGCCTTTCTTTGTTTATTTTTACATTAATCAATTTAAATATGATATTCAAACACTGACAGTCATAAACAAATTACATATAGTAAGAGGATCCGGATGATCACCTACTGGAGCTGGTGGCCGCAATGTTGGTGAAGGAATGCTATTATAGTGCATATAAAATAAGTTGGGACTTTTGACAGTTCTGTACGGAGCAAGTGGAGGAAAGCATGGTTGCCAGCGTGTGCTGAACGCGTCAACACGTGACAGAACACCACCTTTTAGGCGCGGAACCTGTCAGGCTCGCTTGACAGCAGGAACAGAAAGCGGCGCAAGCTGGCCGATCTGCGGTTTTTTCTCAAACGTTTTTAAAGAAACTATTCGGTAATAAGCTCTAATTCTCGCAAATCTTATAGTTTAATTCGCCAGCTTTATGATGAACCGGCTATCATTTCGTTAGTGATCAGAGTTATTGTGAAATTTCGATAGTACGTAAACTACTGTAAGAAATTCTTAGTTTGCAGAGAAAAATAGGCATCGCTATGAATTTGTGTTTGGTGCGTGATAGGTTACATGTTACTGCGTATTAAATGTAAATGATATATTGAATTATTCTTTAAATTTTTAAGAACACCGCCGTCTGTTCCCAATTTCGAGAAAATTCCATGTATTTAAAGCACTCCCTGACAAACTCGTGCGTCAGTGAAAAAACTATAATAAAATTTTCACATATTACTCGTATCTCAAATGGTTTGAGATATCCAAACAAAATTTTGCAAATGACAGCGCGCAAAGATGTGTGTGTTTAGCCGTAAGATTAATATGCGAAACTTCCGTATCTATCGAGATATTCAGACGACTAGAGTTTTTTCAATGAAATAATTTAATTAATTAGAGCCATCGATAGCTGGTGAAACGAGAACTGCTGTGGATTTTGTGACAATATAAGTGAAGAAATTACTAGTTTATTTTTATACTAAGAATGGACTGTTTCATAACATATTGACATGACTAGCACTCAGTTGTTAGTTTAATATGACACTATTTCAGGGTTCTGTTGAAATTTCAACTGCATTAGAATGGCAATGAGATGAACATTTCTGAACTCTTCTGTGTTTTGACAGAAGAAGCAGATTTTAACATGGCAATAATAGAAGTTAGGCATTCGTCAAAACTTGAAACAGTCCTTCGTGAATCAATGTCTCCTGGAGTACCTTCTTGGTAAGGCTGACAATTCAAGACCAGTCCTGTCGTGCAACATTTTCAGTGGCTTCTTTGGTCAGCGTTTGAACCTCACTGAGTGTAAACTACTTGTTTTTACCACGGGACTTTTCATCTACGTCCATAAACTCTGTCGGAATAAATGAGCATGATATGGAGGAAGCCTGATTGAACTATTCCCTTTTCCGTTGGCCAGTTCGTCGATACGATAGCGCGAAGTTTTGGCTTGTGCACTATAACTTCCATCATCTTCGTCTTATACATGCTAGGTTCACATTTATCTCACGGAACATTTTTTTGTACCCGCAAAATATCCGCTTTTCTTCACTGCGTTGTTGAAGCTTTGTGCATTAATAGAGTGGTAATGCGTTTTGTCCATTACTACTGTCGAATTCCGAGGAGTGTTTTGCAGCACAACGTTATCTTCCCAACCCATGAACGTGTTCGCGAACATTTTTATTGAAATCTCTTATTCAGATGTACTGCACTGTTGTTATTAGTGCAATACCAGCACAAAACACTTGTTCATAATACCTTGACGACTACAGAACACTTCAGTTTCATAAAATACGACGTCACAACGAGAGCTGACGAACATTGATGCATCTAATTCGTGCTGTTTAGTCATGGTGTTGACTGGTTAACGGCGTCACGTCCCTCTCCGGTCAGCCAAACGTCAAAAGTCGCAACTAATTTTAAACGCACTATATGCTGCCGCCACTTGAAAATGCTGGAGAGAAAGTTTCGACGATCAGCGATATTTGTTTCGACCAATTACATTGCTAGAAGAAGCTGTAGCTAAAGATGCAAAGGCAAAAAAAGTCGTTTTCACTGTTACACTGTTCAGATTCTGAATTACATTCGCGTTCAATTATGTTGTTACCATCTGATATAAGATGACTTCATGAACTGCCTTGAAACCATTTTAAAACGGTATTGTCAAAGTCAGGGTCTGTAAAGCCGCGTACACACTGCCACTGGAAACATGTTTCTGCCGGAAACATTGTTTTCTGCGATGTTTCGCAAATGTTTCCGACTTTGTTTCTGGTCTCTGTTTCCGTCCACACTGGCGGCAAACATTTCTCGTGTGTTCACGCCGTCTGCAGTGCCCCTTGTGTTATTGTGTTCGTATCGTCTGCTGCTGCGTTATGTCTGGTGTCGAAGAAACAATAATGATATGTGGAGCTGCATTATTAATGCTAGAAGGTTTACACAAACAAAATGAAAGGCGTCCTCGTCGTTGGTGGAGAAAAACATTCTATAGAAGAACTAGCGGAAATAATCTGCTACGTGAGCTGAGTATGGAAGACGGCTCTGGCTTCCGCAACTTCACTCGGATCTCACCTACCGATTTTGAATATCTGGCAAATATGATATCACCATTTGTTTCAAAAAAAGACACGAATTTCAGGAAAGCTATTTCAGTCAACCAAAGGCTTGCAGTTACTCTTCGTTTCCTGGCAACAGGAGATTCATTTCAGAGCCTTGCGTATTTATTTCGCATTTCGAAACAAGCAATATCTAAAGTAGTACCCGAAGTATGTGAAGCTCTGGTGGAAGTACTGAAGGATTATGTAAAGGTAAGTAAATGAAAAACATCGTTAAATAAGCACATTTACGAAGGTTATTATTTCTCAATTACGTTACATAATTCGTCAAACACAACTTCTTCAACTGCGTTGTCACTGTCACTGTCTACATAGCTTGTAAATGTAACAGGGGAATTGTTACTTGATGATGATGGCCCTGCTACATTCATACCCCTTTTCGACTGCTCACTTTCTAAATACGCTACATGTTGTTTCATTAGTACATTATTAAGAATAGCCATTGTTTTTGCTCGTTGTAACTCGGGCAATTTCCTTAAAACTGAGGCCACATACTGCCCATACGCACTGCATTCATCGTCCTTGTCTTCTTGTTTTTGCAGCACTTTAGTTAGCAATTGAGTAGCAATCTTGAAGGGTTGCTGCATGTCTTTTTTCTCGCCCATCATCCTTCTGATTTTTGGTGGTGGAGGACTGGAAGGTCCAGCTGCAACCTCTTCGTCCTCAATTGTGCCCTCTGGCGAATGTACGAAAACCTGAAAATCAAATTTCTTTCTTTCAGATACCTGCGACTGAAAACGACTGGAGTGAAACAGCATGTTTATTCTCACAGATTCTTCAGTTCCCCCATTGTGTCGGAGCAATTGACGGGAAACATATCGTGCTACAGTGCCCTGTTGGTAGTGGAAGTGAATATTACAATTATAAAGGTTCATTCAGCATTGTGCTGCTTGCTGTCGTCGATGCCAGCTACAACTTTTTGTACGCAGACATCGGCTGCCAAGGCAGAATATCAGATGGTGGTGTGTTCAAAAACGCGAGCATAAATGAGTTGATTAACAAAAAGAAACTTAACTTGCCACATGCCGAATGCTTACCAGGTGGCACCAAGGCCCTACCATATGTTTTTGTAGCAGATGATGCATTTCCCTTACAGGAAAACATTATGAAACCCTACCCGGGAAAACATGTTAAAGGTTCAAAAGAGAGAGTTTTTAATTACAGGCTTTCAAGGGCCAGAATGGTTGTTGAGAACACTTTCGGCATTATGGCTTCAGTTTTTCGTGTGTTTAAAAAACCTATGTTGCTACAACCGGAAAAGGCAAAAACTGTCACACTTACAGCTGTATGTCTCCACAATTTTTTAAGGCGAAATGCTGCGGCAAGGAACCAGTACTCCCCACATGGAAGCTTCGATTCCTACGATTTACAAACAGGTGAAATGATTCCAGGCACATGGAGACGAGATGACACTGCATCAGTTTTCATTTCAGCACAGAATATACCAAGGAAAGCTGCTTCCACGAATAAACAAATTCGAGACGAATTTGCTAATTATTTTTTAAGCCCACACGGAAGTGTACCGTGGCAAAATAACTATGGGTGAATGTGACTGTGTACTATAAAATACAAATAAAGACAAACAAGCATAATTTTCGTACCTCATTTTCCACAGTATCTGTTGTCTCCTTTGGCTCATGTACATCGTCCAAGAACTGCAGCAGCCGATAGCCGAACCAGTTCGAGTCATATGCAGTGTCTGCACCACTACCAGATGGTCTGCTGGCAATAATTTTTCTTTTCTCGCGCCTGTACGCAACCACTAGCGATCGTATTTTCTTCTCAACACTTCCCTTGTCCGTGCTAAAGGCTGTTGCAATTTTTGCAAGAGCATCGTGTTTTTTAAGGGTATTTTTGTAATCCTTGCTCCGGACGTTCCATAAACAATCCTCCTCCTGGTACATTGCAATTAAATCGACAATTTGTTGCCTTGACCACTCCATTATTCTACAAAACAAAGCGAAAATGAAAACGACAGTAAACAGAACACCGCTAAAAAGTTGACGACACACACACACATACGCTAGCGCCGTGCAGCGGTGACAAGTGGTAGCTAGCCGGAAACATTGTTTCCTTTGATCTGTACCGACACTGCTACGGATAGATGTTTCTGTGTTTCCAAACATGTTTCGAAACATGTTTCCAAATGGTGTCCACATCAAGCTACCGGAAACATGTTTTGAAAACATGTTTCAGTCTCAGTGTGTACGCGGCTTAACACAAACACTATACGATGACCTAGGGGAGACTGCACCCGTGACGTTAAATGGAAAGAAAACGTATAGAACAATACTACTATTTGATACCAGCATTCTGTAAATTTTACTCGATTTGAGTGCCATAGTACACTTTTATTGTGATTTAGCGCCTGAAAGCATTAAATCTTCGATTTAACCATCATATGATAATTACGAACACGATGTTTTTGTTGATATTTACACGCCTGTGTTTATAAAGGTACCATAAAATGAAATGTGGACAAGAAACAGATAAACTCGTTAGTCGCCATATTACTTAACACAGGCCCGAGATATATGAAACAAACTATTTTGATAATTTTAGCATATATGTGACTGCATCATAGTTAAACTATACTTAGTGAGTAGTACAGACGAAATTATGATTTTGTGATACAGGGTTGGTACTTGGTGTGTTGGCAGCGTGGGAAAGCAAGCAATAACTAAGCGCGCGAGATATGGGAATATGTATGTGGTGTTGTGTTTTTAGCTTTTGTTATTGACAGATACATTTGTTTTCGTGAACCAATAGAATCGAATGTATAGATACTCTGAACTATTGCATATAAACTTTGGTACTGAATAAAAGTGTGGTGCCGTACTAAAAGTTTCAATTTTACGTAGGTTATACAAAATTTGCTTCACGATATTGAATAGTTGTAGGTTAAAATGTTGATCTCTCTCTCTCTCTCTCTCTCTCTCTCTCTCTCTCTCTCTCTCTCTCAAGGGGACCAATAAAATACTGTATTATAGTTTACAACGCGTATGAGTACGAGAAGTGACTATCTTTTCTTTTTCTGTAGGTTTTAAGAGCCCTCATAATGTCTGATACAGACGACGACGACAGCAGTGAAAACTTCAGTCTTTTTCCGGACATCAGTAAGGAATATCAGAGTAAGTTTTTATTACTCTTACGGTTTTTTATCCATCATTGCCTTTCTGAACATCTGATTGTTTTTTAAATAAAAATTCCCTGTTTTGTCATAAATAGCCTTATTTCTAAATTCATTTACACTCTGAAGAGCTGATATTCTAGTTTTCCTCTTAAATTAACAAACTGCATTGCCACAAATTGTTGGCATAGGCATTACTTAAGTTTATTCTGTTTCCATTCAGAATTTGCTTGGCAGTGTTTCTCTTTTATGTACTCACTGTGTCACATATATTTTGTGACAGAGCGAGTACCATTCCGTCACTGCCATATTGTTGACGTACTTGGCATCTTATCATATAGTTGTATGCTTTAATTTTAAGTAGAATCACTATCATTTATGTTATACCTTGTACATAATGACCACAAATCAAGCTGTGTAACATTTTTATTTAATACATGAGGACATTAATTTCTTAACTTTAAGAATGGAAACATAAAATTAGTGTGTTTCAAATCTGCTTTTAAGAGTTGGTGTGTTAGTTAACCGGTAGATAAGTTATTTTTCTCAGTACCATAGGTAGGGTTTGTATGAGAAGCCCAAATAACAATTGCACCATTTTCATACTGCAGGAAGAAGCATTTAAAATTATGTGTACTAGTGTCTTGCATCTGCTGGGTGATAGAGTAATAGTATTTCATTGTGATCTGGAAATTGTTGCATCTTTAACTATCTGCTTAGTGCAGCTGTAAGGTCCATTACTCATGTGTCACACTTTATACTGGACAGACTTTGCCCGCTGTTAGTCCACTACTACCGTAGGTGAAATTGTATATTGTTATCAGATTGGTTAGTGGCTTTCTATTCTGATGTCATACTGTCATGTCTGTCTTGATTTCTTCTTTTTGCTTTCAAGAAATTTGTTGACCAAGAAAATAAAAGTAATATTTATGTCCGAGACAGAAGTGTTAGGCCTACTCTAAGATCCTAAGAAATGACCCCCACAGATTACTATCAAAATACTGGTGATCAACGGCGAAGTATTCACAGCAAATGTGAATGAAAACCAGTGGAACTCACATAACAGATAATGAACTCCATGTTGAAATCTACATCAACAATCTACAAAACACAGTGAGGTGCATGGTAGAGGATACATTTAATTTTATCAGTCAGTTCATTCGTGTATGGAGTGTGAGAAGAATGATTGATTGAATGCCACTGTTCATGCAGTAATTATTCTAATATTTCTTGTCTTGACGATTTCTATGTGAGTGATACATAGGGGATCGTAGTGTATTTCTAGACACATTATTTGAAGCCTGTTCTTGAAACTTTGTTAATAGACTATCTTGGGACAGATTATGTCTACATTCAAGAGTCTTCCAATTCAGTTCCTTCGGTATCTCTGTGATGCTCTCCCAGAGATTAAACAAACATGTGACCATTTGTGCTGCCCTTTTCTGCATTATGTTCAATATCCTTTTTTAGTCTTATCTGATATGGTTCTCACACACTTCAGCAATATTCAAGAACTGGTTGCACAAGTAATTTGTAAGCAATCTCCATTGTGGACTGATTGCAGTTCCTCAGTATTCTGTCAATAAACTGAAGTTTACCACTTATGGTGATCAATACATTTCAGGTCCCTACAAAGTGTTACACTCAGGTATTTGTATGAGTTGGTTGATTCCAACAATGACTCATTGATATTATAGGCCTAGTAATTGGGTACAACATTTTTTCGTTTAGTGAGTACATAATTCTACATTGCTGAACTTTTGCAGCAAGTTGCTGATATTTGCAACATTTAGAAATCTTGTCAAGATCTGACTGAATATTTATGCAGCTTCTTTGAGATAATACTTCATTACAGATAACTGCATCATCTGCAAAAAGTCTATTATTATTATTCTCATCTCAGAAACGTTCATACATAAAAACACTGTTTATACAATTATTGACAGGTCAACACAGTTTATATAATCTCTGACCAAAATTTGGGCCATTCAGTTGGCTGGTGAAGATAGTCTTCTGTACAGTTTGCAGGACACATTTGACCCTGAAACGTATGTTGAACAGTCTGTTCTTTCCTACAGTCACATTGAGTTTTGTTTCCTTCAATGTATCCCGATTTTGCCAGGTTAGTCTGTGTTCTGCCCACACCTGACCTCAGCGTATTCAAGGACTTCCAGGTTGGTCAATTCTCACCATGACCAGGGGGTAAAGATTCTGAAAATCTTTTCCAACCAGGAGGGTGGGATGTCTCAGCCCTCCATAGTTGCAACCTGACTTCTTCATCAATGGTTGTTAGTTTCTCTGATGGTCTGAAGAAACTTTTTCTTGACCTTAGTCATTGTGCATAGGATTGTTACCCATGCATGGGATGCATTTTTTCCTGCTTCAGTTTAATTCTTTCCCGGTTTGCTGCTACTTTTTCTTCGAACAGGAGGTGGTGCAGTTCCTGCAAGGTGGTAGAGCCAATCAACTGTAGTTGACTTCAAACAGCCTGTTATAATTCTGCATGTGTCATTTAGGGCAATGTCCACCCGTTTGACATGTGTTGACTTATACCAAACAGGGCAAGTATACTCTGCAGCGGAGTAGCATAATGCCATTGCAGAAATTTAGATCATTTCAGCTTGGCTGCTCCACTGTGATCTGGTCAGTTCTCTCACTACGTTGGTCTGGTGGAGACTTTTGATTTGAAATTCGTGCGATGTGTTTTAAATGTTAGAGATCTGTTGACTGTTATTGCTAGGTATTTTGGAGTGTCACAGTGTTCCAATTTAACCCCTGACCATTCAGTCTTTCTTGTGGGTGGTTTCCCTATTTCTCAGATTGAAAGCACACACTTGTTGTGTCTTTGATGGTTTTGGTTTAAGCTGGTTTATTCTGTAGTATTTTGACAGATCTTCAAGAGCATTCTGTAGGGTGATTTCTATTGAATCACAGTTTGAGCTCTGGGTTGCCAGATTGAGATCATCACCATACAAGAAACTCCTGCAGTTGAAGACTATAGATTGGTCACTGCTATATATATTGTACAGAGCTGGAGCCAACACACTTCCCTGAGGAAGGGCATTTTTCTGTAGCCTCCATCAGCTGTGATGTCCTTGGAGGTTAATAAAGAATCTTCGATTCTGTAGAAGATTGGCGTTAAGCCTGGTGAGGCTGAAATCCTTGGTTAGGTTGTAGACCTTTTTAATAGTAATTGGTGGTTGATGGTGTCGTACACTGCTGTCAAGTCCATAAATACCACTCCTGTCACCTTACGGGCTTCAAAGCCATCTTCTAAAACTGTTTAAGACTGAGTAATTGTCCCGTGCAACTTTTACCAGGGCAGAATCCAGCTTGCTGCGATATAAGCAAGGTATCAATAATAAAATGTGAGAGTTGGTTTAGTCACTCTCTCCAGCAGTTTGTAAAGGTGACACAGTAATGCGATTGGTCTAAAATTCTTTGGACTATTCTTTACCTGGTTTCAGTATAGCAATTACTTGACCCTTCTGCCATATCTTTGGAATTTTACATCTATCAACACATTTATTGAAGAGTTGGAGAATCCATTCCGTTGTTGCTAATCCAAAGTGCTTGATTTGCTCAGTTCGTAAGTTGTCCAAACCAACTGACTCACCAGTATTACTCTGTTTAATAGCTTTCTGTAATTCATCTATTGTGAATGGAAGTGAAGAGTTGTTATTCTCATCTTCCTCACATCTTCATAGTTTTGGTTTTTTGGATTTATGGCTGGGCTTGCCATTTAGCAGTAGCTGGTGTGCTATTTGGTTGGTGGCGATATTTTGGTGTGTTTAGTGATCTCAGTTGGAACATTGCACAGGTGGCACAGAGTCTCCAAGTGTTATAACTGTCTCTTTTTGGATCCAGGTTTTCTATTGTTTTAATCCATTTTTACATTTTTGACTCTCTTATAGAGGAAATGAGTTTGTTTCCTGTTTCTATAGTTGTTTCACTGAAAGGGTTTTCTGTAAATAAGTTGCTGAATGCTGTAAATAAGGCTGTCTGATATCATGTAAGCCTAGGAACGTAAGATTTTTGACAATCACGGTGTATAGATATTTTGGTAGTTGTTGCACTGTTCTGGTGTTGGTTCCATAGATGACACTTTGGAAACCAATAAATATGCAAATCTTGATCAGTCAGCCTTTCTAAAGTTAAACCTCCTCCAAAATGGTGTTTTTTTTTTTAGGTCTAACAGCAGCAAATTTTGGCAGGTTATTCTGTCTGAGGCTACTTTTAATATTGTCTACAAGGTCATTAATATCCAACATGAATAGCAAGGGTCCCAACACACTTCCCTGGGGCACACCCGAAGTTACTTTTACATTTACTGATGACCCTCCAACAAGATTAACATGGTGTTTTGTCCTTCCTATCAAAATCCAGTCATAAATTTCACTTGACACCCCCATATTATCGTACTTTTGACAATAAGCGTAGGTTTGTTACTGAGTCAAATGCTTTTCGGAAATCGAAGAACATTGCTTCTACCTGGTTGCCATGATTCAAAGCTTTCAGTATGTCGTGAGAAAAGTGCAAGTTGGGTTTCATGTGATCGATGTATTCAGAATCCATGCTGGCTGGTATTGAGGAGGTCGTTCTATTCAAGATACCTCATTATGTTTGAGCTCAAAATATGTTCTAAGTTTATACAACAAATTGATAGATTTGTGGATCGCTTCTTCTACCCTTCTTGTAGATAGATGTGACCTGTGCTTTCTTCTGAGAACTGGGCACGGGTTTTTGTTAGAGGCATCTCTGGTAGACTACAGTTGAAAGAGGGGCTAATTCAGTATAGAATCTGACAGGAATTCTGTTGGGCCCTGGAGCTTTGTTCAATTTTAACTATTTCAGCTGTTTCTCAGCGCCATTGATACTTATTTCATTCGTCGTTTCAGTTGGATGAGGATTACATTGGGGTAATTCTTCTAGGCTTCCCTTTGTAAATGAATGTTGGGAAAAAAAAAAAAAAAAAAAAAAAATCCCTTCTCATTTGCTAGGGACTGGACACTAACTTTGGGATAATGGAAGCGTCTGATTCCACCCCTCTGCTTTGACCAATGACATCACCACGGTGGCGGAAATGACCATTCACAACAACTCCCATACCGCTCCTATGACGTCATCAAGTAAACATGACAACAAACACAAAAATAGATTGAAAACCACCAAATAGATATTCCTCCAAAAATATAATGAAAGTAATGGGGAAATTGGGGGTTTTTGGGTGGGGACAAACTAAATATAAACACACACCACTACACCAAACGACAAAAAACATTAAAATAACAAGACCCTCACAACCTTTCCAAATTCCACTACACGCAAAATCCACTGGAATCGATCGCTTCCCTTGATCTATATAGGGCAACAGAAACAACCGATACCACACTATAAATCTCAAAACTTTCACCACCACCACACTTAATCTTTAAAAAAAAAAAAAAAAAAAATCCCTTGAAAATCAAAAATGGAATTGAACACTTCCCTTGATCTGTTATCCTTGCGACATCTCTACATATAGCTGTCCCTGGTCCGAGACGCCAGAACTTTAGCAAGCCTCATTTCTTCATGACACACTGAACACTTCATGACCTTGTCAGTCATATCCATACCTACAACACACACAGCGAACATAAAAAAAACTACAATAACGTTGACATAACAAAACCAAAATCGTTAACTCACTGGAAAATATTCCGCTGAAAGCACAGTCGCTACCGATACGACACATGTGCAATGCTACCACACAAATGAATCCCATATGCCACATAAAACGCTACCCATAAACACACCACCAGAGAGAACCACTGACCGCAACAATACGCCACCTGTAAACACACCACACACGCAAACTAAACCAAAAAAGTCACCTAAGACACAACACATACACACACCACCAGAGAGCACCACCAATCACGTCAAAACGACACCTACAAACACACCACTCTCACAAACTAAATTCTGCGCCGTTGTGACGTCACAGTCCACAACAGCCTTACGTCGCAGCTCAAAGCCGAGTGGTGGAATCGGACGCTTCTGTTGACCGCTAACTTTGGTGCCACTAACAGTTTTTACAGATGACCAGAATTTCTTTGGGTGCTGTGAAAGATCATTTAACAATATTCTGGTACGGTAGTATTTGAAGGCGTCGTGCATTGCTCTCTTGACAGCCAGATGCATTTCATTCTGCACTAACTACATGCCTAGGCTTTGTTTTACTTGTATAAAGCAGTAATTTCTGTTTCTTTAAACTTTTTTTACAGTGACTATATACCAAGGAGTTTCCCTCCCTCTATTAACTATTCTACTGGGTACATACGTATCCAGTGCATGGTAAACCATTCTTTTAAACTTGACTCATAGTTCCTCTACATGCTCCTACCCAGTACTGAAAGTTTAAAATTCCTCATTGAGATATGCACTACTGATGTTTTATCTAGTTTACTAAACATACATTTTTTTCTGCTTGTTTTAGACATCATATGTACTTTGGTAATCATTATTGCCGCATCTGCGTCGTGATCACTGATACCAGTTTCAAAGTGGATATCCTCAAAGAGGTCAGGGCTATTTGTTACCATTACATCCAATATATTTCTATCATGAGTGGAGTATCTGACTCTCAGTTCTACTTAGTTTTCAACGAAGGCATTTAGTAACATTTCACAGGATGTCTTATCACACCCACACTAACAAAACTGTAATTTTTCCTATTAATTGTTGGATGATTAAAGTCTCCACCAGTGATTGCAGTATGATTGGAAACTTACGTGCAAGTGAGCTGAGGTTTTCTCCAAAGTTTTCGGTTACATCAGGAGATGAGTGTGGTGGGTAATATAAGGATCCAATTATCATTTTGTGTCCACCCTTAATACTGAGTCTTGTTTCAATTTCTAACTTGGTGATTTCTGTTTCTTGTCTACTGCGACAAATACTCCACACAGTTTCCCATTTTCCTATCCTTTCAATATACACTTAAATTTTTCCCAAAAATCTCGCTGCTATCAATTTCAGGTGTCAACCAGCTTTCTATACGTAGTATTTATGAGTGTCAAGAGTGTTTCAATCTTTGGCATTTTGTTCTGAATGCTTTGGCAGTTTGCCATTAGGATTTTAACAGTCTCACCTGTGGGAGGCATTTCTTTTGATCTGATACTTCTTGGTTTCCTACAGCTATTATTTCTGGTTTTCTGATTGAATAGAGAGTTGCCTACCTTAGTAGGAGCCTCTCGTGTAGCGCACACCTGACCTATTAAGGGGGCCATATAGTTCTCCACCCATGACGCGAGTCCAGAAAGTTACAGTGTAGCTTGTCACAGAAGTTTGGAAGTCTCTGATTCAATCCTTTTAGTCAACTCAGAACCCCAGGACCACAATCAGTTCTGGGAACAATGCTGCAAATTGTGAGCTTCATTGAAAGTCCCAAGTGCAAGGCTGGTCTTCTCAACCTTCTCTGCCAGTCACTGGAATGACCCAAGTATGACCTTGGAGCCCAGACCTAAGCATCATTTTTCCAATGTGTGTCACAGTCTGCAGTTGGTTGCATCCTGTTTTCTCAGTGGCTGAAAGATGGTGAATCAGGTGCCCAGGCATACACACTTCAGTGCACCTGGTGTCCATTCCTGTCCCTTGCTGCCATTTCTCTAGGGTTTACCGTCATTCACTATACGTTTAAACTGTCGACAATTAAGTGACCCACCTGTACCCTTTTGTGTTTGCTTCCTTTTGACACCGGAAAAACAGGTTTCCCCAAAACAGATGAAGTGAGTCCCACTGTCTCAGTTTCAGCGAAAGTCAGCACCTCAAACTTGCTGGTTAGTGGGACTGATACAATACCCTGAGTCCTCCCTGGTTCCTGTCCACCCTGTGCAGGATGCCTAGATCTTCCATTGACACACCCTTGCAGTCAAGTGATTGAGTAATGACAGATCCTGTACTTTCTGCAGAGGAGACAGGATCCACAGGAGAAGATAGTATTTGAGGTACCTCTGGTACCATTATCTCAAGTACATGACGCTTGGGAGCTCTTCCAACACACCAATTAGCAGCAGCTGCCAATCGTTTGAGAGTAGTCAGGACGATTTCCAGCTTAAGAACGTCGACTAACTCATCTCATCTTCCTTTACAAAGGAAAGTCCATGAGTAGTGTGCCGGTTAAACCACAGCAAAAATAAGGAGCATGAATATTAGAGTCAGAGGCATTAGAAACAGCTTATGTCCCTAAAATTGAGCAAAACTTCAGGGATACGTAGTAACGTCTATCAAAAATTCTATACTGAATTTGCAGTTGATGTAGCACCTCTTTTAACCGTAATGTACTGTAGATCCCTCAAACAGTGCCCAAGAGCTGGAAGAAAGACAAGGTTATTCCATCTATAAGAAGGGTAGTGCAAGTGAACCACAAAACTACCATCCAACATATTTGACATTTATCCGTTGTAGAATCTCAGAATGTGTTCTGAACTCAAACATAATGTGTCTCAGGCAGAATGACCTCTTCCGTGACAACTAGCAATGACTCTGCACGCACTGGCCATTTGAAACCCAATTCACACTCTTCTCACATGACATTGGGAAAGCTATGGGTAAAGGTAGTCAGGTACATGCATTGAGGAAGTCTTGGTAGGGTGGACTAGCATATGTTGGATGGCCTCGTCGATAGATATGGAAATGATTTAAGGTGTGCCTCTTGGTCCTGTGTTGAGGGTCATGTTGTTCCTGTTGTATGTTAATAATAATGTGTTGTGGACTGGCAAGACAGCCAATCCACAATGACGGGTAGCCGAAAGGCACGCGTTTAGCTCACGCAGGCTGGCGTGAGGTCTGGAACAGGTCAAGGTCTTATAGTAGCAAAAATAGTACGTAGCTTCTGGAATACTTAACTTTAATCCATAATTGGTGAACATCGGTCTGACGGTACATGCATCACAAGATAAATAGCAAATGATAATGGCGCCTTGCTAGGTCGTAGCAAATGACGTAGCTGAAGGCTATGCTAACTATCGTCTCGGCAAATGAGAGCGTAATTTGTCAGTGAACCATCGCTAGCAAAGTCGACTGTACAACTGGGGGCGAGTGCTAGGAAATCTCTCTAGACCTGCCGTGTGGCGGCGCTCGGTCTGCAATCACTGATAGTGGCGACACGCGGATCCGACGTATACTAACAGACCGCGGCCGATTTAAAGGCTACCACCTAGCAATGTGGTGTCTGGCGGTGACACCACATAATGTGCTACAAAACATTAATAGTAACCTCAAAAATTTTGCAGATGATGCAATTATCTATAATGAAAAACCTTTCTAAAAAAAGTTGTACAAATATTCAGCAAGATTCTAGTTAGACTTTGAAGTGGTGCAAAGATTGGCAGGTAGCTTTAAATGTTCAGAAATGTGCACCTCATAAAACGGAAGAATGTGGTGCACTATGACTACAATATCACTGAGTCACAGCTGGAAGCATTCAGCTCATACAAACACCCGAGTAACAATTTGTATGTGTATGAAATGGAATGTTCACATAGGCTGAGCTGTAGGTAATGCAGATGACATGCTTTTATTCATTGGTAGTATACAGGGAAAATGCAGTGAGTCTGCAGAACAAATTGCTTACAAAACCCCTGTCTGATCTGTCCTAGACTATTGCTCAAGTGTGTGGAACCCATACCAGCTAGTTTCTGAGGCTGCTTTCAGTTTCTGATTAAAGCTAGAGGATGTAGTGTATGCTGCTGGCCTTGATGGTAGAATGAAAGCATAGCCTACCATTGCAACATTGTATTCATAAACACACACAGCAGTAAGGCTATTGTGTGCCATTACTAAATGGTTAATGCGGTTCATGCTTCACAGTGTCCCAGTTCAGTTAAAAGTTGTCTCTCTAATGACTTCTAAAGGCAAGGGAAATTTCATTTTCAGTATTTTATAAAATACTGACCAAATTTAAAAACTTAAATGCTGTCATAATCTGCTCATTAAATGATCTCAGGTTTATGGTTTTACACTGTACACAAATACAGTCATTATACACCCAGAATTTGATAATGAGAGCACTTAGTGAATTGCAACAAACTTTACACATCATTTCAAACCTTTACAACACTTTTTCTCACTTTGAGTTTCTGTAAAACATTGTCAGTCGTGGGGATTTTGCATTCTTTTAAATTTGGCATGCTATTTTCATTGTTTTTGCAACAGTGTTTTGACCTGTTTTGTGTACCATGACAGATCAGTTCTGCCTATTTTTAATTTTTTTAGGTATACTATCCATTGGTGTTGATGCTATTTCTTTAAATTTAAGCCACATCTGGTCTACACTTTCACAATTAGCGTGGAAAGAATGGAGGTTGTCTCTGAGAAAGGCGTCAAGCAGAATTTTTATCTGCTTTCGCAATAAATTTATATCTCTTTTAGTGTGTTTTGGTATCCAGTCTCACTACAACGACCCTGTGGTCACTAGTCCCTGTATCTGTCACAGTGCTTCCTATTTGCTCGGTGCTATTTGTTGCTAAGAGGTTGAGTATGTTTTCACAGCCCTGTACACTCTGAGTTTGTTCAAGATAATTTTCGAGGAAAGCGTTTAGTATGATTTTGGACTTAGTTTTACACCTACCACTGACTTAAAACCTGTTATTTCGCCAATATACTGAGTGTAGATTGAAGTGACAACTAAGTGTAATTGTATGAGTGGAAAATGAGACTCAAGCCTTCTTTGAACTATTCAGCAACTTATCATCTGAGTTGGCAGGTCGGGTAAAAGAAACCAGTCATTAATTTATTTTAGTTGTCAAGTGTAACCCTGACCCTTAATAACTCACAGGAACTATATACTTTAATTTCACTACAGGGTAGACCACTATAACTGGAACATAAATGCCACCACCAACTGTATTCAATCTATGGTTTCTGAACACCATCAGGTCCTATGTAAAAATTTCACCTGAACTTCTGTTTTTAGCCAGCTTTCAGTACCTATAACAATTTGTACGTCAGTACTTTCTGTTAGTGCCTGGAGCTCTGGAAGCTTATTTTATACATGGGAGTTTCATTCTTTAAAGAATCAGGGGTCGCTGAAATCAACAAATTGATGAATAATTTCCTGTATTTGGAATGGGCACTTTAGAGGTGCAGTACATACAGAAAAGCTACTTGTATAGCAGAGCATGTGTAGCTATATGAGGTTTGTTAGAAAGGTTTCCAACCGTTGGCTGGGAAAGAGAGAACAGGCTTATCCAGGGTGTTGGACATCTAACCACCCTCAAAATAGTTCGCTTGGGACTACACACACTGCTCTCAGCAGTGGCGCTATTGTTGGAAGCATGCTGAAAAAGCCTCATTTGGAATGGAGTTTAACTCAGCTGTCATTGCTGCTATAATGTTTTCTATTGTCTGAAATCACATTCCTTTCAATGGCCTCTTGAGTTTGGGAACAACCAAAAGTCGCAGGGTGCAGGAGAGTAAGGAACCTGTTTAAGCACAGGAATCTGGTTTTTCACTAAAAAATTGAGAGTCAAGTGAAGGAATGGCTGGAACATTGTCGTGATGGAGGCACCAATTTGCTGTTGACCCCAAGCCCATTCTCTCGCACCACATACATCCCTTTGCTAATTGTTTACCCTGTGGTGGGTACTTGTGGTGTATCATCCTGGGGGAATCCAAGAAAGCAGTCAGCATCACTTTCCTCTTTCCTCCAGTTCCAAAGCCATCCCTTCCGGGAACCGCTACCTCTCCCTGGTGAAGAAGTGTCCTTCTTTGGCATCTGTCGGTGATGAGGCCCTTGCCCCCCTCTCCCCCCCTTCCGGGTGTCTCTTAGGCCGGAAGCCTACCACCACAACTTGGCCATGAGACACACCATCTGTGTGCCCTGAGGTCATTCACTCTCTTTTTGTTCGCGATCTTGCAGAAGACTGCTCTCTCGCTGTGCACTGTCCTCCTCCAGAAGAAGAAACAAAGTCCCAGGCCAAGGTGCCCGCACCCCCAGTGCCTCCCTCTCTCTGGTGCCCCTGGAGGTGCCATCTTCCCCCTGACAACCGTACTCTACATATGATTTATGGATGTCACCCCATCCTTGTTGGTGACAACTACTGACCGAGTGACATAACTTCCCCTCAGCTTCTTTATGTATCACCTGGACTCTTGCCACATGATAAACCAGTAGAATTGCAATGGATATTATAGTCACCTGTGGAAAATATAACCACTTGTTTCCTACTATTGTGTGTTCTATCTTTCTCTTCAAGAATGCACTTTCGTGATGACCACTCTCCAACGTTTCGTAGTTATCGGGCATTCTGTCAGAACCTTGCAGGCCCTGGGATAGCATCTGTAGGGGACTGCCCTTTGGTTTTCACTGATTGTCATTAGTGACTGCATCCCCCTTTGTACGAACCTGGGAGCTATAGTGGTTAGAGTGCAAACAACCCCAGCAATCACTGTGTGCAGTGTCTATCGCTCACCGGGTAAGCCACTTCCTTACATTGAACCGTATACTTTAATGCAGCAACTCTCGTCCCCATATCTCCTCCTCAAGGACTTCAATGCACTCCACCCACTGTCGGGGGTGGGGGGGTTCAACTAGATGGTAGGGGTCTTCTAATTAATTGACCAGCTTATTACAGACTTTGATTTGTGTCTCATTAATTCATTACCCACTTCATTGTCGCTTACAGCACCTTTACTGTTATTGATCTTACCATCTCATCTTCTGCTCTTGTGTCTTTCCTACATTGGTCACCCAGTGATAATATTTGTGACAGTGACCACTTTCCTGTGATTCTATCATCCCCTGCCACCACAAGGCAGACAGGCCCCCATATTGGGCCTTCTGCAGGGTCAATTGGCCTTTATTTATGTTTGCTGTGCACTTCAGCAACTCTCTCTCGAATGGCATTGATACGATCATGCAGGGCGTCTCTGCCACTATTCTTCATGCTGCTGGCTCTGCTATCCCACTATCCACAGGTCCCCCTTATTGTGGACCAGTACCATGGTGGATCGAGGATGTAGCAGTTACTGTCTAGGACTGCCGATGGGCACTGCAAATATTTAAATGACACCCTTCACAGACCAGTCTCCTCACTTTTAAGTGTGTCTCCTTGCTAAAGCTCACTACCCATATTAAGCAGAGGAAAAAAGGGATGCGGAGAGTGCTATGTTTCCTCCGTGGGGACATAGGCTTCTTCATTGCAGGTTTGGCCCAAGCTCTGTAACCTTCTGGGCTGCCAGCGACAATCAACTGTCCAGGGTCTTATCCTCCAGGGTGCTCTGCACACTTATCCGTTGGTCCTTGCAGAACAATTGTGACATACCTTGCGACAGCTTCAGTGTCCTATTCCTATCCTGCTACCTTTTTCTGGCAGAAACACAGAGTTGAACAGACCCCTCTGTTTCAACCCCCACGAAGCTGACCCCCATAATGAATCCTTCACTGAAAGGAAATTCTTGCAGGCTCTTGCCTCTTCACATGACATGGCCCCAGGCCTGGATTCCATGCACAACCAAATGATCCAACACTTGGATGTTATTACCTACAGGCATCATCTACTCAATGTGGTCAACCGCATTTGGCTCACGGATGTCTTCTTGTCACAATGATGGGACAGTATAGTTATCCCTGTCCGTAAGCCCAGGAAGAACCCAACATTCCTCGACAGCTAAGGCCTGATTAACCTGATGAATGTACTTTGTAAACAGCTCGAGAGGATAGTTAGCTTCTGATTATGCTGGGTACTCGAATCTCGGGGCCTTCTGTCCTCGTACCAGTGTGGCATCCGGGAAGGACGATCTTCAACTGCCTATTTACTCAGATTGGAAACAGCAATCCGACAGGCATTTACTAACAGCCAACACCATGTCACTTTCTATTTTGACCTTCATAAGGCACACGACATGGCTTGGCACCATCACATTTTAGTTACCCTCCATTACTGGGGCTTTTGTGGCCCTCTTTCAATTTTTATCTGCAAGTTTTTATCCCATTGGCTCTTCTGGGCTAGAGCTGGCACTTCACTCAGCACCCCTCAGATTCAGGAGAATGGTATCCCACAGGGTTCTGTGTTAAGTGTCACACTCTTTGTTATAACTGTCAATGGGCTTGTAATCTCTGTTGGCTCTCTGGTTATCCTGGCAGTATATGTTGATTTTTGCATCTGGTGCAGCTGCACTCGGTAGCATCTGATGAGCACCGGCTCCAAGGTGCCATCCAATGGGTCTCTGCATGGGCTGTCTCCCATTGCTTCCAGGTTTCTCCCTCCAAAACATGGGTTATGCATTTTTGTTTATTTTTATTTATTATTTATTTATTTATTGTTCTGTGGGACCAAATTGAGAAGTCTCCATGGTCATGGAACGAGTCAGTACATGAAATTATAACACGATAGTAGAAACAGATAAAATGAAATATAAGAAACATATTCAGGTGACAAGTCGTAAGTTTAAATAAAGAAAATCAACAATGTAACACTGGAATTTACTTAATTTTTCAGCTCTTCCAGGAGCTCCTCGACAGAATAGAAGGAGTGAGCCATGAGGAAACTCTTCAGCTTCGACTTAAAAGTGTTTGGACTACTGCTAAGATTTTTGAGATCTTGTGGTAGCTTATTGAAAATGGATGCAGCAGAATACTGCACTCCTTTCTGCACAAGAGTCAAGGAAGTGCATTCCACATGCAGATTTGATTTCTGCCTAGTATTAACTGAGTGAAAGCTGCTAACTCTTGGGAATAAGCTAATATTGCTAACAACAAACGACATTAAAGAAAATATATTCTGTGAGGACAATGTCAGAATTCCCAGACTATTGAATAGGGGTCGACAAGAGGTTCTCGAACTTACACCACATATAGCTCTAACAGCCTGTTTCTGAGCTGTTTGAATCAGAAGAATTACCCCAAAAAATAATACCATACGACATAAGCGTATGAAAATATGCGAAGTAGACTAGTTTTCGTGTTGAACTGTGGCTTATTTCAGATACTGTTCTAATGATAAATAAAGCAGCATTTAGTTTCTGAACAAGATCCTGGACATGGGCTTTCCACGACAGCTTACTATCTATCTGAATGCCGAGGAACTTGAACTGTTCCGTCTCGCTTATAATATGCCCATTCTGTCTGATCAAAATATCGGTTCTTGTTGAATTGTGAGTTAGAAACTGTAAAAACTGAGTCATACTGTGATTTAGCATCAAATTATTTTCCACAAGCCACAAACTTATTTCATGAACTACATTATTTGATACTGTTTCAATATTACACACAAGATCTGTCACTATCAAGTTGGTGTCATAAGCAAACAGAAATATTTTTGAATCACCTGTAATACTAGAAGGCATATCATTTGTATAAATAAGAAACAGCAGTGGCCCCAGCACCGACCCTTGGGGAACGCCCCACTTAACAGTGCCCCATTGGGATTGAACATCACTACCACTCTCAATATTGCGGAGAATTACCTTATGCTTTCTGTTCTTAAAGTAAGAGGTGAACCAATTGTAAGCATCGCCTTACTCCATAGTGGTCCAACTTCTGCAGTAATATTTTGTGGTCAACACAGTCAAAAAGCCTTCGTTAAATCAAAGAAAACACCTAGCGTTTGCAACCTTTTATTTAATCCATCCAAAACCTCACAGAGAAAAGAGAATATAGCATTTTCAGTTGTTAAACCATTTCTAAAACCAAACTGTGCATTTGACAGCAAATTACGTGAATTTAAATGCTCCACTAACCTTTTATATACAACCTTATTGATAACTTTAGCAAACACCGATGGCAGAGAAATAGGTCTAAAATTGTCAACATTATCCCTGTCTCCCTTTTTATAAAGTGGCTTCACTTCCGAGTACTTTAATCGGTCAGGAAACCGACCATTCCTAAAGGAAAAGTTACAGATATGGCTAAGTACTGGGCTAACATACATAGAACAATACTTCAGTATCCTGCTAGATACCCCATCATATCCATGAGAGTTCTTGGTCTTTTAGTGATTTAATTATTAACTCAATCTCCCTCTTGTCGGTATCATGGAGGAGCATTTCAGGTAACAGTCTCGGAACGCTTTTTTCTAAGAGCGCTGTATGACTCCCTGTTGGGACTAGGTTTCTATTTAGTTCACCTGCCATATTCAGAAAGTGATTATTAAATACTGTACATATATGCGACTTATCAGTAACACAGACATTCCCACTATGCACTGATTCTATATCCTCGACCTGTCTCTGCAGACCAGCCACTCCCTTTACGACTGACCATATGGTTTTAATTTTATCCTGAGACTTAGCTATTCTATCTGCATACCACAAACTTTTTGCCTTCCTAATAACATTTTTAAGCACCTTACAATACTGTTTGTAATGGGCTGCTGCATTTAGATTTTGACTCTTTCTAACGTTTTGATATAATTGCCACTTTGTTCTACAAGATATTCTTATCCCTCTAGTCAGTTGCCCAGGCTGCCTGTTTGTGCTAGTACCCTGTTTTGAACGTACTAACGGAAAGCAACTTTCAAAGAGCACGAGAAAAGTCTTGAGGAAAGCATTATATTTATCGTCTACTGTATCAGCACTATAAACATCTTGCCACTCTTGTTCCTTGGTAAGGTTTACAAAGGTCTCTACAGCAACTGGATCAGCTTTCCTAAACAGTTGATAACTATATTAAACATGTGTTGCAGCACAAAAATCTTTTAGAGTTAAAATTTGTGCATCATGATCTGAAAGGCCATTCACCTTTTTGCTAACAGAATGCCCTTCTAGTAATGAGGAATGAACAAAAATGTTGTTTATGGTTGTTCTACCGTTCCCTTGCACTCTCGTTGGAAAGAATATGGTTTGCATAAGATTATATGAATTAAGGAGGTCTACCAGCATCGTTTCCTTGCACAATCATTTATACAATTAATATTGAAGTCACCACATATAAAGTGAACCAAGAACCTCCTCTAGCTTTAGGTAATGTGTTGTGAAATTGGCGTCTGGGGATCTATAAATAAGAACAGTTAGAAGTTTAGCTCCACTAAATTTAACCACACCTGCACAACATTCAAACACCTTTTCAGTGCAGTACTTCGAAACATCAACTGACTCAAATGGGATGCTGTTTTTCACATACATGGCTACTCCCCCACACTGCAAAGAGCTCCTAGAAAAGCTGCCAGCCAACCTCTATCCTGGTAAAGGAAGCCTCAGAATTATCTCCTTGTTTAAGAAGTGTTCAGATATACCAATAATTTCAGAGTCAACATCTATAAGCAGTTGGCTTCCCGCTGTACACCATGATTCAGAAATTTTATTTAGGGGACCAGCTTGTAGATGTTGTTGCACAGTCCCGTTTCTTGGGCCTTATTTTTGATAAAAAACTGATGTGGCCGCCCCATATTTGGCACCTGAAGACTAAATGCATGCGGAAACTGGCCCACACATCTTGAGGTGCAGACTGTGCTACCCTTCCCCATCTTTACTGTGCTTTGGTGTTGCTCAGACTAGATTACAGTAGCCAGGTTTATGGCTCAGCGGCTCCTTCCACTCTGAAAATACTTGACCCTGTTTACCACTGTTGGCTGCGTCTCACTATTGATGCCTTTCGGACTAGTCCCATTGACAGTTTCCTTACAGAAGAAGGGATCCCCCCCTACAAATACAATGGAGCCAGCGCTTGGTTTCTTATGCAATTGGCATTAGTCGATTCCTTCACCATCCTGTGTACCCTGTCTGCAGACAAGGGATGTCTCCCTCCTGATAACTGCCCATGGACGTGACAGCCGGTTGGAATGCATCTCGCTTCCCTCCATCAGGATTTCCATCTCTACTCATTGGAATGTGGCCGTGTATATCAACTAGAGCGGATGCAGAGAAGGTGCATAAATATGCATCAGCTACATGAAACAAAACAGAGAAGGAATCAATCTGCAGATGAAAATATCTGTCCAGAAAAGAACTGATTACCGGAGATGGTGCCACAGGGGAGTTTCCTAATTTGCTGGAAGTGTCATGAGGATACTTTGTACGGGAAATTTGAAAATGTTTTGAATGCAGAGGGTATTTGGTTGTGCGAAAGCACCTTGTTATGAATGGTAGCTAGTTATTGTTGATACACCATTGCTGTACTGCTGCCGTCTGGGTGTGTCAAGGGAGTATCTCTTGTGGAGCCAGAGCTCATGTAACTTGCAGTCTGTGCTTGTAATGTGGGTAGCCGTAGTTGCTGTCGAAGGCCGTGGTTACGTCAGACAGGGCCTTCAGTTATTGAATATAGATGAAAAAGAAATTTGTAGGAGTGGTGAAAAAGATATGAAAATTATATAACTACCAAATTCTTCTTGTAATGGAAACTGCAGGATGGGATATCAACAGTATAAGGAAAAAATAGATTGTGTTAAATTATTCCTATAAATTTTTATAATAGGAAAATCAGTCTATGAATCATGTCAATTCTGTAGCAGGTCCTTTGATTGCGAGAAAACTGTGGACCTAAGTTGGGTGAAAATTGACAACGATTTCTGTATGAAGAGGCACAAACATGAAAAAGTAATAAAGTGAAAGTAGATTTATTTATGTTACAGTAATAAAGCTACACAAAACTAACCCTTATCCAAACAATTAAACCACTTCAAACAGACTACTATTAGGTTCCTGTCTTAGCGTGCTTATGCTAATATATAGATTGCTACAAAACATAAAATTATATTAAAAACATTCATTATTAATTGGAAGAACTATATTATCAGACACTGTTGAGTGAAGCAGTGAAGGTGCATAGAAGGTGGCTATTGTTAGTTACGGTGAAAGTGTGAAAGTTACTGAAGTTTGTTGTAAGGGTCCCCTGTAGAACCTTTGAGCAGCACAAGCAGTCTTGAAATGTATGAGATGATTCGGGAAATCAGAAACTGAGATGAAGCCAGTTGCTGTGAGCTAAAAGTAGTAACAATTTGCAAGTCAGTGAAAATGAACAGGAAGAGAAAAGTGGGTCATTATGCATGTACTAAGATGTGTTTCTTGATGTTTTCCTGATGGACTGAATACTCCATCTTTTGGGCATTCATCCGGGACAGTATTATTTCTTCTTCCAATGTTTAGGCTGATAACTGTACATCTGTCTTCAAGGTGAGTCGTTGACAGAAGTAAAACCACTTGACACCTTTTTTCCCCATTTTAGAGTCGTCTCTCTTCCAACTGTTTTTCTGTGGTCCGCCATGAATGGATGTGTCCCAGAGTCTGTCTTCGCTTGCAGTTTTTAACCTCTGCAGCTCCCTCTAGTACCATGGTACTGATTCTGCGATGTCAGAGCACATGTATCATCCTGTCCCTTCTTCTTGGTAGCATTTTCAGTACTTTTTTTTCTTCTCTTCTTAAGAGTGTATTTTTGGAATGTGGATAATAAAGGTATCAGTAATAATATGGTTCGTATGGTAATTACTTATGTCATATTTTGCATTTGGGATACATTTGTTGTGGTCAGTCCAATTTATGTCATAACACTTAGATATAGCTCAGATCTGCGTTTCAGTGCTGTCACAATTGTAGTTACACATGACTGTAGTATGTTAATGTAGGAGAATAATATATATATATTTCTTAATTGTGGTACCTTCATTATCTATGTAGTAGATGGCTTGTGAAAATGGGCAAAGCCCAAAACTAGTCAGCCAATAAATAATGTTTGGTGTTAAACATTTAAAAAAGTGTTTTCTTCGAAATTTGAGAGCTGCAATCTGTGTACTGAAATCATTTACTTTCATCTAGTTCTCTAGTTTGCTCTCATTCCATTTTCTGTACTCATTAGTCTTCATTCCATTCCTAACATCCTTTAATTCTTCTTCATTTTCACTGAGAATAGCAATGTCATTAGTGAATCTTATCATTGATGTCTTTCACACTGAATTTTAATCCCACTCTTGAATCTTTCACTTGAATCTTTCATTTATTTCCATCATTGGTTGTTCAATGTATAGACTGAACAGTACCAGTGAAAGACTACATTATTGTCCTACAACTTTTCTAATCTGAGCACATTCGTGGTCTTCAATTCTTATTGTTCCTACATGCTTCGTGCACATGTTGATTATCATCTCTGTTTCCTTATAGCTTATCCTGTTTTTCTCAGAATTTTGTATGTGTTCCACCTAGTTACATTGTTGAATGCTTGTTCCAGGTCAACAAATCTTTTGAACTTGTTTTAATTTTTCGTAATTGTTATCAACTGCAGTGTCAGAACAGCCTCTGTGATGGCCTTATCTTTCTGAAAGCCAAACTGGTTGTCATCTAACATATCCTCATTTTTTTCCCATTCCTCTGCATATTATTCTACTCAACAACTTGTATCTGTGAGCCAATAAGCTGATTGTGTGATAGTTCTTGCACTTAACTGCTGTTGCTGTCTTCATGACTGTGTAGATGATACTTTTCCAAAAGATTGATGATATATCTCGAGACTTGTAGTTTTTGCACACCAGTTTAAGTAGTTGCTCGATTGCCACTTCCCGCAATGATTCCAGAAATTCAGAAGGGATGCCATCTATCTCTTGTACCTAATTTGATCGCAAGTCTTCCAAAGCTTTGTTAAAGCTCTCTAATACTGGATCCCCTATGCCATCCATACCAACTTCCATTTCTTCCTTAATCATGTTATCGAACAGTTCCTTTCGCTTGTAGAGACCTTTATTTTGTACCCTTTCCATCTATTGCTCTCTCCTCGGTGCTTAATAGTGAAGTTCCATTTGCTCCCTTAATGTTGATGCTGTAGCTTTTAATTTTACCAATGATTGTTTTTAATGGCTTGGTGCATAAGTTCATGGTGTTTTTCCATAAGTTTAATAAACACAACAGATACACATAACAGAAAGTTTAGTCATCAATGATATATTCTCCTTTACAGTTTACAGCAGTCTGCCAACACTGGGGTAACTTTTCGATTCTATCACTGTAGAAATAATATGGCTTTGAGGTGAAGAACTAGTCAAGCCATGTTTGGATTACCTTTTCACCTAGAAAGGAAGTTCCATGAAGGTTATTTGATAGAGAGTAGAAAAAGTGAAAATCTGAGGATGCAGGATTAGGTGAATAATGTGGATGTGGAATGACTTCCCAACTCTTGGTGCAGCGTTTTTTGTCAGTCTAGCATAATGCGGGCAGGAGTAGCATCACTTCTTGCGGTCTTCCTGGTCATTTTTCTTGGATTGCATCTGCAAGACGTCTCGGATGTTGACAGTAAATGTCAACAGTGTTGGTTATATCTCGGGGATTGTGTTGCTCAGTAACTATGCAATATAGCAATGGTCAATGATTTTCGTGAGTCAGTTGATGATGAGCAATTAGAGATTCACTTTGGCCATGCACAGATTTTTGTGATTTTGGCTTAGAGCATGCAGTACCCATACACCCATTTTTTGGAACCTTCCCCATAGCATGCAAATGTTGGTAGATGGCGGAATGGTAACAGGTCATCACATTTGCCAGTTTTCGAGTACACTGACGTGGATCATCATGGATTAATGTGTTTCTTGCCATGCTCTGTCCAGTGGCAATATCCCCATACACAGCACAAATGTTTCTGGCTGCCTCCGCTGCTGTCACCCCTCTTTTTTCTAGTACCTTCTGCCGCGGAAGTCGAACACTCAGCAGAACAAATGGACGTGGTCAGCCCATAGAGGGCTCCACCTCCGCGGTGGCTATTCCGCGCAGCGGCTCTCGCGCAGCGAGGGCGCCACCGCTAAGCCACGTGCAGACAGCGGCCAATAGCCGCTCCCTCTGGTTTCGTATATAGGGACCCGCTCTGCCCTAGTCCAGCCAGTCTGGTACTCGCTCTGGATTTCTTTTCTATGTTGGCGGTACTGTGTTCTGGTCGTTGCACGTTGTTGACATTTGCCTGGCTCTGGTTCCGAGTGGATTTACGTTTGGTGTTTGGTGTTGTGGTTTCCACAAGCCTCCGTTGTGTATCTCTTCCTTGTTGTGTCGCTCATAGTCGGTCGTGGTCGGTTGTTGTCAGTTGTCGTTGGTCTGTCGTCCGACTCATCCTGTGTTTACCCGGTGGTGCGTGCTCCACCGCTGGCGGCTTCCCCGCCTGGCGGCTCCAGTCCGCACCCCAAGGCATTCCCGCTGTTGGTTGTGGTTACTACATTTTTAATTCATGTTGGAAATGTTGAGATTTCTCCTCTTTACACTTCATTTTCGAACATCCACAGCTCCACATACCACCTCCAAATGACAATACGTAAACTCATATAGCAACAGTAAACTACAAATAAAAAAAATTACAGTTGATAAATAAATCCATAGCAACAGGAATGTCAGTGTGCAGAACAAAAACACTATGAATTTGGGCAACAACCTAATACTTGTTTATGTGCTGTATCAGTCCTTCCAACAGTCATTTCTTTTTAGATTTCTTCACATCAATTTGCCTTGGCTACCATGTGCTTCCTATTTATTTAATTCCTAAGTGACTTAAATTTCTGTGTTCCTAAATTTCCATGATCGTTTTTATACTTCCTTGTTTCTTTGATCAAGTGAAGTATTTCTTCTGTTATCCAAGATGCCATATTAGGGAATGAATCATGGCTGTTACCATCTTGTACACGTAGCAGCAGATCTGATCTCCGGCATCTCACTTCAGCTTGCTTTAACTTTCAATTTCTATTAGCGCTACAGTAGTAACACTTCTAGGAGAAGGGATTTGATGGAAAATATGGGTTAATGACAACAAAAATAATTTATGACATTGAACAAAATTTACTATGATGTACTTTCTGTCTTGACAAACCATTTCTGCAGATATGTTCATACTAAAGCATTCCTTGTGGCATCAACAGCTACATGCGCTTTTAAAAGCCAGTTGTGGAGTGCTAAATAGGGCAGTCTTCTGATATTTTCAAGTCACTGTAGCTTTTAGAACATCCTTCATGTGGGTACTTTTGGAGAGAAGTATAAAACATTTTAACTGTATTGATTGTGACGTTTGTTAACTGTTGAAAATAAAGAAAATGATTTGTGATAAAATCTTCACTATGTTTGGACGAATCTCCATTGATGATAAACCATCACAAAGAATTTTGTGATGATACATTATTTCAATTTATTCATATGAAGTAAAACACACACAATACAGCTACATTAGAAAGCTGTATAAACAGAACTGTTCTGGAGATCAAGTTGACACTTGACTTACACTGCTGTACAACTTATAGCAACATGTTGTGATCTTCAGTCCAAAGACTGGTTTGATGCAACTCTCCACACTAGTCTATCCAGTGCAAACCTCTTCATCTCTGAATAAGTATTACAAGTTACATCCTATTAGCGCTACAGTAGTAACACTTCTAGGAGAAGTGACTATTCCTTGAAGCCTTAGGATGTGTCCTGTCAGTCGATCCCTTCTTTTAGTCAGTTTGTGCATAAAAGTCTTTTTCCCCCATTTTGATTCAGTACCTCCTGACTAGCTATTCAATTTCCCACATCTTTCGCGTTCTTCTGTAGCACCACATTTCAAAAGATTCCATTCTCTTCTAGTCTGAATAGCTTATCATCCACATTTCAATTCCATACAAGGATGTGCTCCAAATTAATACCTTCAGAAAACACTTTCTGACACTTCAATTTGTATTAGATCGATGTGTCATGTACTAATAGAGGTGCAGTGAGAACACTGCCCAGGTAAACAAGGAAGAATAGTTTTATTTAAATATTAAAAAACATAAACAAATCTCCCTAGTGGAGTAAGTTATTTACAAGGAAGAAAGGCAAATAATGATTAAGTGAGTAACAAAAGGTAAGACGAGTAACATAAGGCTAGAGTCAAGAGGCACTAATGTTAGGCTTGTGTAAATTCAGAGCTGATTATGACTTGTAAATGTTTGAAGGTTAATCACATGATCAGTGCTTAGTTGGCGTAATGAAGAAATAAAGTCACTGCCCTAAGCTAGGTAGTGATTCGGAGATAAACACTGCATGGCGACTGTCCAATGATGATCCCTTAGCGAGCTTCTGATTGATGGGCTGTGGATGCAGCTGGCACCTGGCCCAGAGAATTCAAAGCAATGACTGATTCAGTCTGATTGCTTGGGCTGTGTTCCAGCGAGCGCCTGGCCCAGAGAATATGAAGGAATGACCAATTCGATAGCTGACACCAAACTGCTGGTCCATGGTTGAACACCAGCTTAAATACTGTCACAGTGCATGGATACAGCACAAGTTAATAGCGAACACATGACATGATGTAGGAAAACAGTGCCTGCAATAGCAATTGCAATTGCAATTGCAACACACTGGTCATAGAAGCATGTTCTGGTGGCAGCACCCTTATTGCCTTCGGCTGCCAGAATCAGTTTGCTGATGTTACTATTGATGTTGTGGTCTGGAACATTTACCAACATGCGGGATGAGGGCGGATCATTGTTTGGCTTGTAACCAAGTGTGCCTGTCATGGTGGACAGTGCTTGATTGGCCACCCACAAGGTGCAAGCATGTTGTAGGTTAGCTAGTTGCTATTGTAGGAGGTACACTACATAGATGTTAACAAATTTTTCTCTTTTTGGAAATGCTTTTCATGCAGTAGCTGGTCTGCATTTTATATTCTCTCTACTTTGGCCACCATCAGTTATTTTGCAGACCAGATAGCAAAAATCAGCTACTTTTATTGTCTCATTTCCTAATCTACACTGACCGGCACGAAAAACGCAACACCCAATAAATGATGTGTAATCTTTGTGGGATTATCTGTTTAATCAGAGTGAAACACTTAACCAATTTTTTGAGACAAGGTATGTTACTGGTGTTGCTTTGCAAGCAAACAATGAAGTGCTGATTGTTTATTGCACTAGTCTCAATTGTTGTTTCCCGTGTTACCTGGGAAACACATCACTGAATGTGAGCGAATAATGTTTTCTCACTCTTGTAGTGCTTATTGTTGTTCCTTGAATTATTGCCCTATCAATCACATGTTTGTAAAATCATTCTGTGATTGTTGTAATCAGCTTTCTGAAATAAACATGCTGTGAAAGCTGTTGCTTTGGTGGAAGATGGCCACAGCATTCATTATGTTGCAGAATTGTTGAGGACTACATCTCCATAATTTCCAGAAACATACATATGAAGGTACAGGGAAACTGGAGGCTTTGTAAGGAGACCAGGAACATGCCCGAGAACAGCAGCATCGGAGAGAGATTACTGCTGTTTACAACTTCAAGTCCTTTGCAACTGTCACACCTCTGCCATTGAAGCACGAAATCGATTCCCACCATGTTAGTGAGAGAACCATTCGAAGAAAACTGGAAGAAGCCAATCTTCAGTCCAGAAGACCTGCTACAGGTCCAGAACTCATCAGAGAGCATTGTACAGCTAAACTACATTTCCCAAGAGAACATCTTGGCTGGATAGTACAACAGTGTTGCTTACTGATGAGTCACGATTTGGTCTCAGATTACCTGACAAGAGAGAGGTTCTGGAGAAGGCCAGGGGAAAGGTATTCTTCTTGCACATTCTCATCCAGGACGTGTTTTTAGGACAGTTCTGTGATGGTATGCCCAGGAATCAATACAGCTGCAAGGATGGATTTGGTCTTCTTGGAGCATGGGAGCCTTACCTAGATCGGTTTGTGGAGGAAATCCTTCTGGAGCTTGTTGCTTTTGCTCCGTTTATTGGTGCTAATTTTTTACACTAACGCACAACAATGCATGCCCACATATTGTGGGAATTATGCAAGAGTTCTTGAATGAAAAAGGAATTCATGCTATGGGTCAGCCTGCTCGAAGCCTGATTTAAATCCTATTGAGCATATTTGGGACCAGCTGGGGGAAGAGCTCGTCAACACTATCCAGAGAACCTACAGGACCTACAAAACGCCCTCCTGGATCAGTGGGAATGCTTCATAAACAGGACATTACCGCATTAATCGGGAGCATGCTGAAAGGTTGAATGCCATCCATTGGTGCAAGACGTGGCAATACACACTTTTGAAGGTGTGAACAGAGATCTCCAAGATCGTGTCTCAGGTCTGTGAAGTAAAATGTGACTTATATAACATCAAAACGGACATGCATTACCATTATGCGCTTGCTCAAAATTTCCTGGAAGTGTGCATATCTGGCTTAATTTGTTAAATTTCTTTATAATCATCTTTCTTTTTTTATTGTTGGATGCTTACATGGGATTGTACCACAATATTCCATCATAAGATAATGGATTAATGTCATAAATTTAAAATAAATTTCAGTTTTTGTAAGAAGTTAAAGTGTTGCGTTTTTCGTGCTGGTCAGTGTAATTCCTTCTGTACCATCTGATTTAATTCAACTAAATTCCAGTAGTCTTGTTTTACTTTTGTTGTTGATCGTGTTATAACCTCTTTTCAAGACACAATCTCTTACATACAACTGCTCTTCCAAGTGCTTTGCTGTCTCTTAGGGAATCGCAATGCCATTGGCAAACTGCAAAGTTTTTATTTATTCTCCCTGAACTCTAATTCCATTACGTAATTTCACTTCAGTTTCCTTCACTGCTTGCTCAGTGTACAGATTGAATACAATCGGGAATAGGCTACAACCCAGTCATGCACCCATCTCAATTACTGTGCCCTCTTCATGTCCTGTGACTCTTATAATTACAATCTGGTTTTTTGTACAAGTTGTAAATAATGTTGTTCTCCCTCATTTTATTCATCCTACTTTCAGAATGCTAAAGAGAAAATTCCTGTAAACATTGCCAAAAGCTTTCTTTAACTCTACAAATGCTATAAACATATGTTTGTTTTTCATTTACTTATATTCTAAGATAAGTTGTTGGGTCAGTATTTTCTAGAATGCAAACTGACCTTGCTTGAGGTCGGTTTCTACTAGTTTTTCCATTCTTATGTAAATAAATGATGTCAGTATTTTGCAAGCATAACTTATTAAACTTCAGTAATATTCACACTTTTCAGCACCTGCCTTTTTGCAGTTGTAATTATCATATTCTTCTTGAAGTGTGAGGATATTCCATCTATCTCATAGATCTTCCACATCAGGTAGTATAGTTTTAACATGGCTGACTCTTCAAAGGATCTCATAATTCTGAGGGAATGTCAGCTACTTGAGAGACCTTTTTGGGATTTGGTCTTTCAGTGCACAGTGAAACTTGCTGTACAGTATTGCAACTCCCAACTCATCCTCATCTACTTTCTGTTTCCTTTCTATAATATTACCTTCAAGTTCATTTTCTTTGTGTAGCCGTTCTATAAATTTCTTCCACCTTTCAGCTTTCTCTTTGCTTAGTTTTGGCTTGGCATCTAAGCTGTTTATATTCATGCAGCTGCTTCTCTTTTGTCGAAAGAGCTCTTTAATTTTCCTAGAGACAGCTTTTGCCTTTCCCCTAGTTATTCGTGCTTCTGCATCCTTGCATTACTCATTGAGACATTCCTGCTTTGTCATTTTTCACTTGGTGTCTATCTGTATTCCTTTTGCCTTCTTTGTTTGCTGCACTTTTATATATTCTTCTTTCATCGATTAGATTCAATATTTCTTACTCAGTCAACCATTGTGTAATACTCCCTCTCAAACTCTCAATTACATCTGGTTCTTTCAACTTATGCAGGTCCCATCTGCATTATTTCCTATCATTCTACAGTTTCTTCAGTTTTAATCTGCCGTTCATGACCATTACATTATGGTCAGATTGCACATCTGACCTTGGAAAAGTTTTGCAGTTTAAAATATGGTTTTGGAATCTATCTCCTACCATTATGTAACTGATGTGAGACCTTCCTGTGCTTTTAAGTGTCTTCCATGTATGTAATCGTCTTTCATTTTTCAAACCAAATGTTAGCGATGATTAAATTATGTTTTCTGAATATTGTACTGTGTGAAAAAATTAAAAAAAGAAAGTATACTGGAGAAAGTCTGCTGCCGTGACTCTCTCTCCTCAACAGATACGCATGCCATTTGTCTGCCATGCTTGGCCACCTAACCCGTGCCTCCTTCGATGACTCCCTTGATCGCCAGTATATGGTGTGTCCCTCATCTCTGTTAGCTCCTGGAGTTCGCTTTCAGCTCTTGCTCTGACAGCTTAACTTCACGCTACCTGCCACTTTCCCGATGGGTGTGAACCCTTCACCACCTTGGTTTCATATGGTAGTCCGTGTTCCCCTTGGCCTTCATTCACTTCCTAAGGACACTACTCTAGCCTCACTCTATTGCCTTCAGTTTCACGACCTTCGCACTGAACTTCACAATTGTATCTTTGTGTACACTGATTGTTGTTGGACTAACCATGGTGTTGGATGTACCATCATCATTAGCACCGATGTTTTTCAATATCGGCTTCTGGAACACTGCTCAGTATTTACAGCAAAGCTCGTCGCCCTGTATCAGGCCACGTAGTACATCTGGCGACACAGGCTTTTCAATTGCATCATCTGCTCTGACGCTCTCAGATCCCTTTAAAGCCTCTGTGTGCTGTACACCATATATCCTTTAGTACAACAGGTCACTTGCTCACTCTCGATGAAGCCACTGTGATGTTTATACGGGTTCATGATCACGTTGGTCTGACAGGAAATGAGGCCACTGACACTGCTGCCAAGGCAGCAGTCCTAGTACCTTAGCCTGCTAGTTCTTACATTCCCGTCGATGATCTGTGTGTTGCCATCTGTCCATCTGTCAGCAGGTGGTGTTACTTTTGCATCACCACTGGTCCTTCCTTCATGGGAACAAGGTCCGGGCTATGAAGCCTCTCCCAGCAGCTTGAACGACCTCCTCTTGGTGCTCTCACTTGAAGAGGTCATTTTAGCTAGGTTGCGTGCAAGCATACCATGCAACAAACTGGCTGACAGGATGGTTAAGTACTGGGAACCCCCCCCCCCCCCTCCCCCTTCCTGGTACTGATATAAGAACACATCTACAACTTTGCCTGTGTACAGAAATGGCAAATTTCTACACTCCCTAGCAAATTGTGTGCAATCAAGGAGACTGTTAAGGAGTGATGAGTTTCACCCTAGGTCTCTCGAAAAGATGCAGTAATCTTATATTGGTATGTATTGGGTGACAACTGGAACCACCCCAGTGTGCCAGTGCACCACCCCTGAGGGTGTCTCATATCTTCTTAGTGTGTGTCAGTTCAGCTAAACTGTGATGTGAGCTGAAGGTGGATATGTTATTATGTCAGATACTAGCTGACAATACAACAGCTGCTGGGATTGTTTTACACTTTTTATGATTAAACGGTTTGACAAAATTTAATGACACACTTTTGTGCATCAGTGCTTGGGGCAGCCATGGACAGAATGCATTTTTGGTGCTGGTGGTGCGCAGTGCTAAGCTGCCCCAGCCCATTAAGTCTATATTTACTCCATGTTTTTTATCCCTTTAGCACATTACACAAGCTTTAAGATAATCCTAAAGTACTTTATGCATGGTGTTGTTTGATGGGGGGTGGGGGCAGGTGCCTCGCCACACTCTGGTGTCAGTCCTGGAGCTGCTACCAGCTACAGCTGGAGCCCTATCCATGTTTTCACATAATTATCTCTCTCCCTTTTTGCTACAATAATTTTATCATTACTTTTAGATACTGATTTCACCTTTTGTGATCCTGCTTAGCTGGATGGTAACATGCTTGCCTCCCATACAGCGGGCCCGGGTTCAATTCCCAGCCAGGTTGGAGATTTTCTCCACTCGTTGAGTGGGTGTTGTGTTGTCCTCATCATCATTTCATCATCACCGGCACGTGAGTCACCCAATGTGGTGCCGACTGAAATAAAATTCCCACTTCTCGGCTGAACTTCCCCAGATGGGGCCTCCCGGCCAGCAATGCCATATGATCGTTTCATTTCATCATCATTACAATTATCATGACCTCTTCCTTTCATTCATATAATGTTTTCTGTAGATCCAATGATGGTAGAATGTGAAATGAGTCAAAACAGATGTTATCATATGTTGCAAAGACCATAAACTAAATTCCACAACTAAAACAATATCAGTATGGATACATAAAAATCATTTATTGTAAAAAAAATAACAAATTTTAAAATATATTTTTACAAAGCTCCAACCATTTTGTAGGCTCTTGTCATTGTGTGGCACAAGTTTTTGTACACCTTAATCACAGAATGTTACTGCCTGCGTCGTCAACCATGTGGTAACATATTCTTGGAGCTCATTATCGTTGTTAAATTTTTGACTATCAAGAAAGATTTTCAGGTGCAAAAAGTGATGGAAGTTGCTAGGGGCGAGGTCAGGGCTGTACGGAGGATGGTGAAACTGGCTCCACCCAAAGTCTAATAAGAGTTGTCATATCTGGCTCCTGTCTCAGGACAGGCACTGTCACAAATCAAAGCAATACCATTTGTGAGCTTTCTGTGACAATTATTTTGTATTGTGCAACACAGTTTTGTAAGCATCTTGCAGTAAACACTTGCGTTGATTGTTGCACCTCACAGTAAAAATACACCAGTGGAATCTATGCAGAAAGAGTGTGCATATAAATTTTAGAAGTGTAAGATTTACAAATGAAAATCATGATATTGTGTATCTTCTATGGTATAATGTAGGACACACACAGTATTGTGATTCTCATTTGTAATTATGAAGCTGTTCTACCAAGAAGTGACGGAAGAATTAGTTAACGTATCAAGATTTGCTTTACTGGTGAAGCAATGTGCCTCCGCTCGTTGGCTGTCATTTCAGTTGGATTGTTTCATAATGAACCTCCTATTCTCATCCCCAGTCACTATCTTGCTTAGCCAAAATCATTACTATCTTTGTTATAATGTGTCCAAAAGTCAACTGAACTGCCCAGAGTTGATTTTTTTGTGTTGCTTTGTAAGAAGTGATTTTGAAATTACTGAAAAGTAATGGAAAGATTGTGCACTGTAAACTTATGATTATCCTTTATGGGTTCTTCAACTGCATGAACCAACATGAATGCTGCTTTTGTTTGTCATTGTGTACTTGATCATATCCTTCATTGAACTGTTGGACCCATCTCCTTTCTATTGAATTACACATCACATTTTCTCTGTAAACTTCACAAATGTGCCAAAGAATGTTGACTGGTTTAATGTTCTTCACTTCCAGAAAATAATTTACAGATCTAATCTTGCAGGTAACAGGATTTTCACTCAACTTTGCCATACTAAGCAAGCATTATACACCATTAACTTCACATGAAGATTCAAAATGTCATGATCTTCTTCTCCTTAACTCAAAGCAACTATCATGCATGTGCCAAACTACGATTATAGCACTACTATGGAAAGAAATACAAACAGAACTTACTTTATGGATGTAACTCGTATAATTACTTCTGTAATGTACATTAATAACTAACATTGCTTTTGTTAAAAAATAAGCAACATATGCTGCTTGACAATTTCTAAGGGACAGGAATAAAAACAGGAACTGAAGGACAACATGAAACACAGTAGGTACACATGTAATAGAGGACAAGTGGTACATTTATAGTGAAAGCAGTATAACAGACATAAATAATGTTCTTGTTTGACACAGGTCGGACACATGTCAGACTCCCAACATAAAGGTAAATATCGGACTTCCGGTAAGAAATATGCCCTCATCAGGCCCTAACGCACATTTTACACTCGTCATTCACGCTGGCTATCAAACTTTTGAGGAGTCCTTGGGGGATATTGCCCCACCCCTCTCTCAAGGCAGTTTTCGGTTCTTCCACAGGTCAGCTAGATGATGATCATTGAGAAACACTGCTATCAAGGCCATCCCAGGTACGCTGTATAGGGTTTAGTTCGGGGAATACGCACGTCTTTCCATACACTCAGTATCTTCACATTCGAGTGTATCTGACATCTCAGAAGTCCTGTGTGGATGGGCATTGTCAACCATAAACAGAAAGTCGTGACCTACCTCACCCCTAAACAGATGGACATGATCCAGAATAATCTCCCTGCAGTACTGCTAAGCTGTGATGTTCCCTTGCGCAGCGATATGTGGCGGTGTTTGGCCATTGTTTCTAATGCCCGCCATGCCATAAGACCTATGCAATACTGATGATGCTCGTAAACGTTCTGTGGTGTGTAATACGTTCCCCTCTCTCTCTGCACTAACTGGTGGGCAGAAGCACATGCCACAGTGAAGCAGGATTCGTCGGAGAACACCACTCTGGACCACTGTTGCTGACCGCAATCAGCTTCCTCCCTACACCAATGAAATCTTTCGTGATGATGGTATGGTTGAAGTAGGATCCATTTAACAGGCTTCCAAGCATAAAAACCAGCCTGATACAGTGACTGCATAATGGTTTCGGTACATACATGTTTAATGCTGGCAGTTGTAAGGTCTACAATGATTTGCCAAGGAATGAGATGTCTGTTCCTTTTCGCCACTAGGGCTACATATCATTCCTCTTGCAGTGTGATGATCTGTCTGTTACCAACAGCATGCTTTCACATAGCATTTCCATCTTCAGAAGCCTTTTTTAATCATGAGATGACACTTTTGGACACATCCATTTCTGTGGCCACTGTAGTGACTCTTTGACCAGCTTCAAGCCATCCAACTGCACGTCCTCAATTGTAATCGCTCAAATAATGTCTTGCAGAGATGTTACCATACCACAAGAAATGTCAATTAATCGATTCCACAACCACCTTCGTCAGGCAAGGTACTGCAGGAACTGTCGAACACATACTGAGTGTTAATGCACAGGCTTCACTGCAGTTAACATGCCCCACCCTCTACATTTCTTTTACTATCATTGATCGGTTGTTCCGTAGCAATTCACAGTTGTTCCTTAGCAATTGTCAAACAGTGTATGTTATTTGTCAGAAGCACTTGCTACATTTTTCTCTACAATTGCGCAAGATACAAATCTGTAGACTTCTTAACCAGCAGAAAATCTGTTGTTTCAAATAAGCTGCTGCTTTATTAATTGTTGTAGTCCTGTGATATGTTCATTTGCTTGTGCACTCTTAACAGTAGCAAGAGTGTACTGATTAATCTTGAATAATAATATTGATGTTTCGTTTGTTGTTCACTTACATTGAATATTCTGTCTTATATTAATTATAATGTGAAATTTTAAATTTATAATCTCAATATTCTGATAATTTATGTCATTGTTGCCTAATGAGATAGATCGCAAAAAGTATGGTTTTCATAGGTCCCATCCATGCAATTTCCATGTAATCTTTTCTTCTGTCTGTCTTCCATTATTTTGAAAGTAATATTTTGTTTGCTGTAATGTGGCTTTTGTTTCATGTAGCTGTTGCTTTGTGTGTCAGTTTCACCACCAGGGAGTTTAACAGTAACAAGCACATACAGCTCTTAGTTTTACTAAATTCTTCATCCCAGAGTAAAACATGAATTACACTGTCATCAAAGGCTTGCAAAAGGCTTAGCTTATGAAAAGTAATACGTCATTTATATTTACACAGTCCAATCACATTAATGCGACCATCACCTATGTTTGACATCAACCTGCGATAACCACTCACAAACGGCAGGTTGTTGCGCTAGCAGTGGTGGGTATATAAAGCATGTTGGAGGAGGGGGTGGGGGGTAATGAGGAAAACAGTTCAATCATTGTTGCAATGTGGAAATGAAGTGATTTATCTGGTGTCCAAAAGAGCATGATTGTTGACCTTTGAGACAAGGGTGGAACGTTTGTGAGATGGCTAAGTTCGCAAACTTTTTGCGTAACATCTTGGTTAAAGTATATAGTGAATGGCAGGATGGCACTATCCAAAACCTGTGCTGAGGCAGCTGTAGTGCACCATGGGCCATAGATGACAGGTGTAGATGTATACAGCCTAATACACATTCAATTGGTGAGCAACTAACTGTCCAGATGAACCAAAGTGCTACTCCTCAGAGATTGTTCAGTGACAGTTCTGCCGCATGTCGGCTTCTGGAGCAGGCACCTAGTTCATGCACTAATGCTGACTGGCATTCATGGGTGATGAAGGCTCGAATTTGCATGCCAATACTGCAACTGGGTGTTCACACTGAGTGGTGGCAGGTCATATTTTCAGATGAATCATATTTTATGCTCCATTGGACAGATGAATGTTGGCGTGAAACATCTGAAAGCAAACACTCTATAACAACCTGTGGAGGGGTCCGGGCTGGAGGAGGAAGTGTTACGGTATAAGTAATGTTCCCGTGGCATTTTCTGTGTCGCCTCATCATTCTGGAAGGCACAGTGGATCATCACATGTATGAAACTATTCTTAAGAGCCATGTCCACTGCTACATGCAGTCTGGTTATTCTTGGTACAGTGGCATCTACCAGTAGGACAATGCAATGGGTCACACAGCTTGCAGTGTACAAGCGTGGTTTGAACAGCATCAGGACACGTTTACTGTGCTCTCCTGGGTAACAAACTCCCCATATTTAAACCCAATCAAGAATCTTGGGACCACCTCATTTGTGCTGTATGCGCCATGGATCCTCAGTCGCCACTGGTGTCAGCATAGCTCCAGGTCCCTTTTGGTACCTTCCAGAACCTCACAGACTCTTGTCCTACACATCTTGCAGTGTCCGGGCTGCATAGGCCGGTTATTCAGGCTTTTGACAGGTGGTCACATTAATGTGATTGGACAGTGTTATAGGACATCGCCCAATGATACTCCTTTTGCAAGTGTATTTCACCTTTTTTGTCTTTGAAATTTGTGTCTGACATGGTTACTTAGATGCATTGTGTCTTTCTAATGTGATAACTAGTGCCACAAAGCAATGATTGGCAGTGAGAGGTCTGTACCAAAACCCATTTACTAGTGTACACATGCACTGTACATTAACATAGATACAGTTACTAGTGAAGGAATTTCAGTTTTAATAACAAAGTTCTTGTCTTGTAAAACCAACACTATTATCATTCTTACTTCCAGTCATCATGTCCAGTTACTGGCTGCACAGTAGTATAATCCTAACCATGTACAAAGCCAAATGCATTTTTCATAATTCCTCCTGCAGTTTTTGTTTAAAGATTCTATCATTAAAACTACATCATGTTGGTGGGGATTCATGTAATTCATTGACATATCTGTTTCCTGCGTGTAATGTTATATTCTGTATACAGTACTGCCAGTTCACATCTATTTGAAATAATTTAGTGACCAAGAGTTATTAATTAACATTATCCAAAAATGTATTTCAATCATATTGTTGGACAAAATTTTGTTTTAATTCTGCCATCTTATTGTATCTCACAATGCACGAAAATAAACAGGATGGATGAATACTGATCTCAGTGAGTTCATGCTTAAGCGTGATCCAAACGCTCTTCCTTTAAAACCGGTTGAAAATGATGTAGAAACACGACAGTGTAAAAGAAGAAAAGGTGACACTTCAACTCAGAATGAAGAAGAAGATGATGAGTAAGTCCTAAAGCAAATCTTTGCACATTGTCTCACAGCCATCAATCAGTATAATTTATTGGTGTTCTAAAGATTTTCAACTATTAGGATTTGTGAATAAATTTTGTCATAAGTGCTATTATTAACATAGCGTACACAAATAACTAAGGGTGGTTTCACGGTACGCTATGCATGGCAATATACACTGATGAATGTTTGAATTAGAAATAGATGACATGTTGAAGAGATAGTATTAGTAATGCCAGAGAAGTAAACAGTTTGGTATAGTAATTGAATTTAGTGTCACCAGGGCCACCCCAGTGACAGTTACAACACAGTATGAGCAAGATTTGAAATCGCAGCATTTTCCACTGTGACCTGACGATTTGGAATTGAGTCTTTATCTCAAAAGGTGTTGCAGTAATGCTATTTTAATGGATAACTGTATCAAGGACCTAGATTGAGTAGCTTAACCTTAATAAAACTGCAGTTCTTTAGAGTTAGCTGCCTTGATACATGTTGTAGGGCCCATTGTTAATAGATTTAACCATATATATGCAAGGCACAAATGTGCCAGGTTCCACTCTCGTCATTGTAAATCTAGGTTGCTGGTCATAGGACCTAAAGATGTTTTGAGGTTGGCTGTTCTTGGTGTTTTCAGGGGACATAGTCTTGGAATGAGTGAGCAGTCAGTTGCTTATCCACATTAGTCAGGCTTAATTAACTCCTTAGGTCTTTTTACTTTGACACTGACCAATTGGCCATGACCATGTTGCGTTGGTAAATAGTGGATTCGAAATGTGTCCTTCAACTCAAGAAGTTGTCATTGGTATTTAAAATGAAGTCGAAGACACTATTTGAAATCACCTTTTAATTCACAGTATCATTACAGTCAGATTAGATGGTAAGTGAGCACACGCAGTATGAGTAGCCTGCATTGTGTCAAACAACCATCTACCTTGTAGGAGAGGTGCTTTTATATGTGCTGCCAATTTGTGTCTACAATCACAGTAGTGTACTGCTGTAAGTAAATGATTAATTATAATCACAGAAATTTCCATTCCATGGTTCTTCCTGACTACCATTATTCGTAATTCCAACACATATGGCAACAGTAGGTTGTGTTTTCAACATGTCCAGCAGCAACTTGGAGAACTACACATATGCTAATAGCAGTAAGGACAGTCCTCTGAAGTAATACTGAATACAGTGTCTAAAAGTTGATTGGAAAACTAGTTCAACTATTCAGCAATAGAAAATCCGGACTGGAATAACAATAACAGTATGAGAAGGATAGATTGCTACTCCCCATATAGAGACATTGAGTTGCAGATAGACACAACAAAAAGACTACTATACATTTAAGCTTTCAGCCAAAAGGTCTTCTTCAAAAGCAGGAAACACATGAACATTCACACAAGCACAACTCGCGCACACACATGAACAGCCTCAGTGGCCAGTGGTAATCTGTGTGTGGGTAGTGCCTGTGTGAATGTGTATCTGTTTAATAGTTTAGAAGAAATTCAAATGTGTAGCAGTCTTTTTCTTGTGCATGTCTGCAACTCAACAGATCCTCTATATGGTGAGTAGCAATCTGTCTTTTTTGTAATATTGTCATAGTTCAACAGTCGACACATGAAAGAGATAATATACAAGGGTCATTCGGAAAGTAAAGAATGTTTTGTTTTGACACCACCACTGCTGACTGACCACTGACCTTGGTACTAGTCTGCTTCAGTTTTGGGGCAGCTGTGCTCCAATACAGTTGCTTACTGCTCAGCTATGCAACCTTAAAATGTGAGAGAATTGACAGCTCACCAGGTCTGAGGTGCACGGTGATATCCACTTTTTAAATGCGCAAGGAGTCCATCCCATTGAAATTTACAGACAGATAACTGAGTTTTACAGTAATTTGATGAATGAAGTGTCAGTTCAGATGTGGTATATTATATTTAGTAATAGATGGAAGAACGTTCATGACGAAGATCGCTCAAACCAGCCCTTACTGGTGACCGTTGGATTCAGAGCAAGGACTGAACCGAAAATCCAAGATGATCTCTCCAAACATTCCAAGAATTGTGTTGTACAAGATTTTTAGTGCAGTTGTGGACTATAAACAACTTTGTGCCAGGAGAGTTCCTTGGATTTTGTCAGACGAACACAAAACGAAATGAATGGCAGCTACATTGAAATTTCTCAGTCACTATGAAAAGGATGGTGATGAATTTTTGAATCACAGTTTACAGTTGATAAGACTTGGATATCACATTTTGCACCAGAAACTGAGTGCCAGTCAATGGAATGGCTTTATTCGCAATCCCCAATGAAACTGAAAAGAGCAAAACAAATGTTGAGCACCAGAAAGATTATGGCTAAGATATTTTGGGATCATAAGGGAGTCCTGCTCATCGGCAACATGCATAGTAGGTTGGCCCATATGCAGCGGGCTACTGTCAGATGCTTCAGCGACTTTGCCACACAATTAAAACCAAGTGCTGTGGAATGCTATTCAGTGGAGTCATTCTTCCTCACACACAATCACCTGCAGCAGTATTGACACAGGACTTGCTTCAGCAGTTTCAGTGGGAAATATTTCAACATCTTCATACAGTCTAGACTTAGTCCCCAAGTGATTATCACTTATTCCCCAAATCAAAAGATTTTTTTGAGTGATCAGCACTACAGAAGAGACGAACTTAAAGAAGCTGTTAATCAGTAGTTCAACACCTTGGTGGCAACTGCATATGTAGAAGGCATAAAAAAGCTGATAAAACAATATGACTAATGCCTAAATTTGAACATTGAATGTGTATGGAAAAGTAGCCTGGGTATAAAAGTTATATATAAAATACAGCTTCGTTTAATTATATCAGATAAAAATTTCTGTAGAAAAAAAAAAAGTTCTTTGTTTTCCAAATGACCCTCGTAGATTAACTGGCTACAAACAGTCCCAATCTTTTTAAGAACATCACCAATGAGAGAACAATTAGTGACCATGATGCTATTTCAGTGCCTGAATGTGGCTGATGTCTCGATTTCCCTTATCTTGTTTATACATGGCCACTGTATATATCTGTTGGCTGTACAATAATGAATGAAGACAGCTCCTGCCTGTAAATAATTTGTGTCATTGTTTTGCAATCGTGATGTATTAAACTGATGGTTAAGTAATTTTCACACCTTTCAGCAACTGCTTACTTTGAAATTGGAATTATTACATTCTTCTTGAGGTGTGATGGTATTTCGCTTGTCTCGTACATCTTGCACACCAGACGGAAGAGTTATTGTCATGGCTGGCTCTCCCAAGGCTATCAGTAGTTTTGACGAAATTTCGTCTACTCCTGGGGCCTTGTTTTGACTGAGGTCTTTAGAACTCTGTCAAATTCTTCTTGCAGTATAGCATCTCACATCTTATCTTCATCTACGTCCACTTCCCTTTCTATAAAATTGCCTTCAAGTCTACCTCTCTTGTATAGACCCTCTATATCTCTATATACTCCTTGCACCTTTCAGTTTTCCCTTTTTTTTTTGGGGGGGGGGGGGGTGGTTTCCCATCTGAGCTCATGATATTCATGCAGCTGCTTCTGTTTTCCCCAAAGACCTCTTTACTTTTCCTGTAGGCGATTTCTGTCTTTCTCCTAATGACATACACTTCTAAATCCTTACATTTGTCCTTTAGCCATAACTGTTTAATCATTTTGCACTTCCTGTCACTCTGATTTTTTAAACATTGGTATTTCCTTTCGCCTGCTACATTTTTATATTTTCTCTTTTCATCAGTTAAATGCAATATCTATTCAATATCTCTTCTGTTATAAGGATTTCTACCAAGCCTTGTCCTTCTGCCTATTTGACCCTCTGGTGAAGTCACCGTTTCATCTCTTAAAGCTACCCATTCATATTCACACATGACATTTTGTGAACAATAGATGCAGGTGAACAGAGAGATACTATTGTCTTAAATTTTTAAGAGGTATTTACTACTGTGCCACACCATTGCCTACTAATGAAGATATGGCCATACAGATTATCTTCACCCATATATGATTGGTTTGATGAATATTTGACTAATAGAACACAGTACTTAATAGAGGGCAGCAAATCTGCCATAAAAATGAAAATAATATTGGATGTGAACCAGAAGGATGATACCTGTCTCAGTTCACTTAAGTTATTTATCAGCAGTACTGTGAGATTGTTCACTGACAATACTGTTTTTTACAGGAAAGTATTTTCATTCAACAATCATAAGGAAATGCAGAAATGCAGTGGCGAACATCTTGAATATGTCACTTTGTATGAGTATTTAGGGCTGATACAAAGAAGTTATATGAAGTGGGACAATCAAACAAAGCGAGTAGTAGAGAAAGTGAAAGGGTGAATTAGATTTGTTGGAAATCACATATAAGGTACAATTGAGATCAATTCCAGAGTACTGTTCCATTGTTTGGAGACTTTATTCAGTAGGCATGTCAATAGACATCAAACAAAGTCAGAAACATGTTGTTAGATTCGTAAGAGGTCAGTATAGCCTATACAAAAGTGTAACAGATGTGTTCAAGGAACTTAAATGCAAATCTTTGGAAGAGAGCTCACATAGTCTTGCACAACCTTGTTGGTTAAATTTAAAGAAACTGTACTCAAAAAAGACTCTGCTACCAATATACTGCCACCACCAAATATCTTGCGTATGGATCATAACAATAAGATAAAAGCCTAGAATAACTTATCTTCCTTATGGTGCCTACATCTCCAGAGAGATCAGTATATTCCTTTTGGAAGCATAGCATATAATATACACCATGTGATGAAAAGTATCCAGACACCCCCAAAACATACGTTTTTCATATTAAGTGCATTGTGGTGCCTCCCACTGCCAGGTACTCCATATCAGTGACATCAGTAGTCATTAGACATTGTGTGAGAGAAGAATGGGGTGCTCTGTGGAACTCACAGACTTTGAATGTGGTCAGGTGATGGGTGTCACTTGTGTCGTATGTCTATATGCAAGATTTCCACACTCCTAAACCTCCCTAGGTCCACTATTTCTATTGTGATAGTGAAGTGGAAACATGAAGGGACACGTACAGCACAAAAGCGTACAGGCCGACCTCGTCTGATGACTGACAGAGACTGCCGATAGTTGCAGAGGGTTGTAATGTGTAATAGGCAGACATCTATCCAGAACATCACACAGAAATTCCAAACTGCATCAGGATCCACTGCAAGTACTGTGACAGTTAGGCTGGAGGTGAGAAAACTTGGATTTCATAGTCGAGCGGCTGCTCATAAGCCACACATCGTGCCAGTAAATGCCTCGCCTGGTGTAAGGAGTGTAAACATTGGATGATTGAACAGTGGAAAAACATTGTGTGGAGTGACAAATCACGGTACACAATGGGGCAATCCGATGGCAGGGTGTGGGTATGGCGAATGCCTGGTGAATGTCATCTGCCAGCATGTGTGGTGCCAACAGTAAAATTCAGAGTTGTGGTGTTAATGGTGTGATCACGTTTTTCATGGAGGGGCTTGCACCCCTTATTGTTTTGTGTGGCACTATCACAGCACAGGCTTACATTGATGTTTTAAGGGGAGCTGGAGCAATGAAAATGACAAAATTAACTTTTTTTCATTAAAAAATTATTTGGAGTTTTTTGAATAAAACAAATCAAGTTTCACCCTTCTAAGTGAATTCTAACTGTGTTTTTTATCGCTGCAAAGTTGACGCGCCGTGGCACCGCTCGCTGGCTGCAAGCAGGGTATCTTTGCAGAATTAGACAGTGTTTTGTTTTCCAATGTTGTGTGGCTTTATCTCTGTGACAGGTGTCTGTTCATATCGGTAAACATAAACACTATACTGTGTGTGTTGACTTGTGGAGTTTGCTTTGTGTTGTTTAGCTGTTCAATTTTGCGTATTTGACAAATTTTGTTCATACCTATTTTACGTATTTGGTTTGTGGATATCAATATGCCCCGTTTCAGCAATCGGGTGTTTAAGAAAAGGCATAATGAGTGGAAGAAGAAATCTTTTGTTGTTTCGACGGGAGATGCTGCTCAGACTGCTTCACCGACTACTCCAAATGAATACGATAGAACTTCTTCCAGCAAGACACTTTGTGACAGCAAAGAAAAATTTGAAAACTATGAAAGTGACAGTAATGATGTGAATGAAATAATTAACATTTCCTTGCTCTCAAATATTTTGAAACATAACATATTATGCCAAGTTTGCAAAGAAAGCCTGGAATTGAAAATAACTTCACACATTGGTTTGTCATGTAAAATGTTATTGAAGTATAACAAATGTGCTGCAGAAGTTTCGTTTTCTAATTCTAACAGTATTTCTCATAATGGTAATAGTGGAAAGAAGGTGTATGATATAAATGTTAGGCTAGTGTATGGCTTGGATTGCATTGGCAAGGGCAGTGCTGCGGGGACAACGTTATGTGGAATTATGAACTTGCCAAAACCACCAACCAAGTTTGGATTTTATGGTGAATTGGTGGGATCTTCTGCTGAAGATATTGCTCAAGCAACAATGAAGAAAGCAGTTGAAGAAGCTGTGACAGATAATGGGAATTGTAGAGATTTAACTGTTGCTTTAGATGGATCATGGCAACATAGAGGTCATAAATCTCTAAATGGAGTTATGACAGCTACCAGTGCTGACACTTGCAAAGTAATTGTTGTTGCTATTCTCTCAAAACATTGTAGATGTAAGGGCAATACCAATGACGAACAAAGTGAAAGTTGTGAAGCAAATTTTCACGGCACGAGTGGAGTGATGGAAGTAGAGGGAATGAAAGCAATTTTTTCCAGATCACAGGAGTGGTATAATGTACGATACACTAACTATATAGGAGATGATGATTATAAGGGATATAAAGCTGTAGAGGAACTCAAACCTTATGGCAATGAAATTCACATTAAAAAACAGGAGTGCATTGGACATGTGCAGAAGCGCATGGGGGGCTTGCTTGCGCAAACTAAAGCAGACATTAGAATCCCTGAAGCTTAGTGATGGTAAGACCCTTGGAGGAAGAGGAAAATTGACAGATGAAGCAATTGATAGATTGCAGAGGTATTATGGGCGTGCAATTAGCCAAAATACAAGAAGCATTGAGCATATGAGGAGAGCAGTATGGGCATTATTTTTTCATACTGCAGCAACAAATGAGCACCCACACCCACAACATGCACGGTGCCCCACAGGTGATGACTCATGGTGTAAGCTCCAATCAGGTAAGGAATATGCCCATAAAAACAGTTTGCCAAATATTGTAATTGATGTAATTAAGCCCATATTCAGAGATTTATCACAGCCAAGTTTATTGGAAAAGTGTTTACATGGGAAAAAACAAAATCCATATGAAAGTGTAAATAATTTAATTTGGATTAGTATTTCCAAAAGAGTGTTTGTACAGATAAAAACATTGCATTTTGCAGTGTATGATGCAGTGGCAACATACAATGAAGGAAACGTTATCAAATGTGATGTTCGGAAATGTTTGGGTTTCCAACCAGGACACAACAACATTACCACAATGCACATAATTGATGAAGAAAGACTAAGAGGTGCAGGAAGAAGAGACAAAAGCCTACAACATGCAGCAAAAGGGAAGAAAGACCAGTGAAAAGGAAACTAAAACTGGAAAAAGAAGAGGATGCTGATAATCCATCATATGGGGCAGGAATGTATTAAAAAAACTTTGGAAGCCATTTCCCGTAACTTTAAAATTTTCACCTTTGAGGAACATTTTCTCAAAAACTGCTAACAGTATAGCAATGAAATTTATACACAATATTGTTTACTTCTTTTCCTTCATTTTTATAACAAATTGTAAAAAACATATTGTATAATTCAAGAGTTATAGAAGGAAAAGTGCAAAATTTTAGAGAAAAAAATAAGCATTTGATTAAAAAAATTGTAAAACAGAAACCAATAAATATTTCTTAACATGGCATTATTACTTTGTAGAGAAATATTCACTGAACGTGTAGTCCAAATTTCAGAGCAATATGTTTAGTTGTTTTAGAAAAAATGTTCCTTCTATTTGCTAAAATTAACATGGAGGAAATGGATCGTTCTGGCTCCCCTTAAGCACCTTCTTGCTTCCCACTGTTGAAGAACAATTCAAGAATGGCAATTGCATCTTTTAACATGATCGAGCACCTGTTCATAATGCATGGCCTGTGGTAGAGTGGTTACACGACAATAACATCCCTGTAATGGACTGGCCTGCACAGAGTCCTGACCTGAATCCTATAGAACACCTTTGGGATGTTTGGGAAAACCGACTTCGTGCCAAGCCTCGCCGACTGACATCGATACCTCTCCTCAGTGCAGCATTCTGTGAAGAATGGGGTGCCATTCCCCAAGAAACATTCCAGGACCTGATTGAATGTATGCCTGTGAGAGTGGAAGCTGTCATCAAGGCTAAGGGTGAGCCAACACCATATTGAATTCCAGCGTTACCGATGGAAGGCACCAGAAGTAATTTTCAGCCTGATGTCCGGATACTTTTGATCACATTACATATTTTGTCCCATCAACAAAAATAAAAAGTTTCTTTGTAATGTTAAAGACAATGTGGGTCCAAAAGTTGAACTGTACCTTATTCCATGCAAATATGGCATTCCTTATTTGGGGACAGACTATTAGAACAACCAAACAAATCAGCAGTCACTGAGCACTGTCTCTATTACAGTTGTGAGAGGAAATATGAAACCAGTGGTGCAAATTTCAAGTTCATGGGTCAGCATGAAGAAATAGTCTGTCAAATAAAAATGTCTGAAAATATAATGAACCAGGATGGCAGTTGAAATTTAAGCAACACTAGGATCCACCACTCAATTTATTAAGATCTTACCAACTATCTCATCCATCAGAGCAGGAGAAAATGACTGGGTCGGTCTTCAAATTGTTGTGCATAAAAATGGAATTAACAGCTTAGTTAAACATCCAAAACCACACTATTAAGGTAAAAAGAGATTAGGATGCATACAGAGGCAATCAGACAGTCATTTTTACCTCACTCAATATGTGAATGAAATAAGATACAAAATCAATAATCATGACCATGTATTGTACAGTCTCTTGCAGAGTATATATGTAGATAGAAGTGACATGTATAACTGTCATATTTACAATAATAATGTTTGCTAGTTGTTAACAATCTAGTGTTGTCTAGTGTTGCACCTTCTCCCCCCACTGAGACTTAATAAGTTTTCCACATGGAAAAAAAAAATCCTCATTCCCTCTATATTGGTTACCTACTGCCAATTTTTCACTGTCAGAAATTACTGTTATGTGGTTGTCTGAATACAGGTTGCTTGATTAATTCCCTCTTTTTATAAAGCAGTGAAGTATAGAAGATTGTATTGTGAGACATGAATATTATGTAATCACTCATGAATTCCATTCTGGGTGATAACAACATGTGAGCTGCTTAAGACATCCTGCACTAGTTCATAATTGCATGCCACTGGCAACAGCAGTTGTCATAGCTACAGGATCTACATTACATACTTAAATGTTTTTGGGGCTAATGAGTCATAATACATGTTGTATATTGAGCCATATACGACGTGTGATCAAAAAGTAATAGGAATGGCTTAATTTCATGGGCTCATAGATTTGATTTTGAATTTTTAAAATGTTTTTGGTACACATGTTCCTGATATATATTTGTATTTTCAACCATTTAGAATATTTAATTTATTGTTGACAGCCGAAAAGGTTATACAGGTTTCTTAGTACTCAGCGAATTTTTACTTTCAAAACAGATGGATCAAAGAATTCACATTAAATTTTCCTTGGAAAATGAAATAAAGTGCAGCATTACATTCAAAATGTTGACTGTAGCTTATGGAAAATCTGCTATGAGTAAGATGAGTACACGAGCACTATAAACATTTCAGAGAGGGTCAAGAAGGTGTTGAAGACGACAACCGTCCTGGATGCCTTAGTATGGTCATTACAGATGACATTGTGGAAGAAGTAAAGAAAATGGTTTTGGGAAATCACTGAAACATCATGTAGGTTGTTGGTGACGTTGGCATATCCTGTGGCTGATGCCAAGCAATTTTTTCAGATGTTTTGGGCATGAAACATGTAGCAGCAAAGCTTGTATTGGAACTGTTGAATTTTGACCAAACATGACGTTGCATAGGTATCATTCAGAAATTGCTAAACGAAGTTGACAATGCTCTAGAACTTTTAAAGGAGGTTACAACAGGTGATAAAATATGACGTTGAAAACAAGGCCCAATTGTCCCATTGTCCCAATGGAAACTGCCTGAAGAGCCAAGGGAAGGGGGGGAATCAAACAGTTTGATAATATTGGAAGGAGGTTCTTCTCACTGTTTTCTTCTGTTGCAATGGGATAGTGCATCATGAGTTCATGTCTTATGGTCACACAGTCAATAAGGAATACTACCTGGAAGTTATGCACCATTTGTGTGAAGCGATATGAAGAAAACAACCAGAATTGTGGCAAAACTATTCATGAAAATTGCATCACGACAAATGCTCATGCATACACCTCAATGCTTGTTCGTGACTTTTTGGCAAAAAACAAAACTGTTACGTTGTCTCAGCCTCTGTATTTGCTGAACATGGTCCCCTGCAACTTCTTTTTATTCCCAAGGCTGAAGAGAACCATGAAAGGACATCATTTTGCCACAATTCAGGAAATAGACACAGTATCACAGCATGAGCTGAACTCCATAATGAAATGTGAGCTCCAGAAGTGCTTCCAAGATTGGAAGAAATGTTGGCACAAGTGTGTTATATCTGAGGGGGATTACATTGGAGCAGACATTCTTTAAGAAAAACAAAAATTCCCCGTACTTTTTGATCACATCTCATATAGATGCTTTTACAATCACATGGGTAATGTTTCCCACTTGCCTGTCGTGTACAATCAGTCATTATACTGTTCAGTCCGATGAGGTGTCTTATTGAGAACGCTTATATAGGACAAAATGGCATCCACAGTGCAGCTTCTGTTGTAGCCTATAAGAAATGGAGATATGAATCTGTTGGCAGATAATGTAGAAACATGTATTCTGATCGGCACCCTGCTGAAGGTCTTTACATTTAGAAAGATAATGCATCACCCCATTGCTGCCAAATTGTGTCATAGTGATACGTTTAGTATACTACAGAATGAGGATAATTGCTTGAACCCTAAGATTAACTGAACATTGTGTTTGAGAACAATTGGGTTGTGTGAGTTTTATACTTTGCACTAATCATTGTGAGATATGAGTTTCTTTTGAACACTTGTAGGTAAGATATAGTCTATCACAGTTCTAACAGAATTCTTACCATGACAAGGTGGTCTCGTCTCAGAGTGCAAGATATGTTTGTTTCTGGGCAGGTGTGTGGAATTCAGCTGCTTGTTAAAGAATGTTGTGTATAAATCTTCATCATGTATGAGGCCAAGGAGAAAATGGCTTTGCCTGGAACAGAAATGGCACTGATATCAATGACGTTATGTTTGTTGGTTCATGTGAAATAATGTAACTGAAGTGTGAATTTGATGTTTTGAGCAGTTTTCTTCATATATTTTTTAAAGGAGTCATAGTGTGCCTATTTTGTTCTAGTGGATAAGCTTATAAGAGTCTGCTCCCATCATTTTCAAATGGCTGGCCAAATTCAGACATATCATACTTCTCTTGAATATGATTTATGTGAAGGATGTACCAAAACTGGCATTGGACAGGGAGATTTCCCATGAGAGGTGGACGAATTGACATTGATCAGTGACAGGGATGCAGAAAACAACTGATGAAGCTACTGCATAAAAGACATGAGTTTACCCACAGGAAATGTGACCTCAGTAATGATCTCTCCATTGGATTAGTCCCTCGTTTGGATATTTGCACTGGGATTGCCATGGGATAGGTGGCCCTGAGAAAGAAGACTGAAAACCCAATGAAAAGGGTAACTTTTTTAGAGTTGGATTGTGGAATGTCCTAAGTCTGAAGGATGTAGAAAAACTAGAAAATCTGAAAAGAATTGTGAACAGCCAAAACTAGATGTAGTAGGGGTCAGTGAAGGAAACACAAATAAGATTTTAAAATATCTGAACAGATGAGTATAGGGTAATACACAAAAAATTGGATAAATTATAATAGGAGTAGAATTTACTATGAGTAAGAACTTAAGGTGAAGAGTGAGTTACCATTGACAGCTCAAAGGACACTATTTTATTATCATCAAAACTGGAACCAAGCCAAATCCATCATCTGTATAGTCCAGTCAATGAAGGAAAATTGGGGAAAAAATTCATGTAGTTGGAACTTTTTGTACAGTGGTATGATCGACACCCATGAGTAACATACTAAAAATCCTGACTGTTGCAGTGGGCGTGGGGATGAAGAGCCTTTAAAAGTAACATTTTTATGTTTTTCTTGGCTAAGTAAAAAATTGTGGCTTCTAGTGAAAATGTTTTTCCATTACAAAACTATACTACATTAAATTTGCTACAAAAAAGGTCCTATTCACATTTCCTCTAGTACTAATAGCTTCCACATTGCAGGGGAGCAGGGGATTGACAAATCAGATTTTAAAAAATATTGTTTTAACAGTATAAAATAAATGCTTATCTTTAAATGAAGTGGATTGTAAACAAATATTAAATGTGTGTACGATGTCGAAGTGCAGGAGAGCAATGTTAAGGGATAAATTGTGGTCTTGGGTTGGTAACAGAATGAATGGGGTGGAGGTTAAGGGTAAAAGTGTGAAGGAAGTTAGGTGGCTGGATTGTTGTCATGCACTTCAGTCCTTCACAGGTCTGCCAAATGAAGATTGAGCGTGTGATTCTGCACTCTCTCTATCTCGCAGCATCAGAAGATGCAACTACAGGGTGTTTCAGAAAATTATACTATTCGTCCATAGCACACCACTTTGGTGTGAACCAGGGAAATGTGTTGGGACCTTTGCTATTCGTATTGTGTATTAATGACCTTGTAGACAATATTAATAGTAAAATCAGGCCTTTTGCAGATGATGCAGTTATTTACAATGAAATGCTATTTGAAAGAAACTGCATAAATATTCAGTCAGATATTGATAAGATTTCAATGTGATGTGGACATTGGCAACTTACTCTAAATGTTCAGAAATGTAAAATTTTGCAATTCTTAAAACGAAAAAATGTAGTATGCTATGACTATAATACCAATGAGGCACTGTTGGAGTCAGCCAACTCATACAAATGCTTGGGTATAATACTTTGTAGAGATATGAAGTGGAATGATCACATAGGTTCAGTTGTGGGTTCAGGCGATAGAGTTTGGTTTATTGGTAGAATACTGGGGAAGTACAGTCAGTCTATAAAGGAGATTGCTTACAAATCACCTGTGTGAACGGTTCTGTAATATTGCTCAAGTGTGTGGGACCCATACCAGATACGACTAACAGGGATATTGAATTAGTACAGAGAAGGGCAGCATGAATGGTCACAGATTTGTTTAATCCATGGAGAGTGTCACAGAGATACTGAAGAAACTGAACTGGAAGACTCTTGATGATAGACGTAAAATATCACCTGAAAGTTTCAAGAACAAACTTTAAATGTTAATTCTGAGAATTTGTAATAACCCACTACGTATCGCTTACATTGAGATTGTGAGGATAAGATTAGAATAATTACTGCACACACAGAGGCATTCAAATAAATAATAATTTTTCCTGCACTCCATATGCGAATGGAACAGGAAGAAACCCTAATAACTGTTACAATGGGACGTACACTCTGCCATCCACCTCACGATTGTTTGTGGAGCATAGATTTAGATGTGATGTAGATAACGCAAAGGGACAGAATCTACGTAAATTTTTCCATCCTCTGCAACATGGGAACTACTAGTTGTAAAGAAAAATAGGACTTTTTTGTAGGAAATTGTATGTAGTTGAATTTTGTAACGAGAAACATTTTCGTTAGTATCCATGAGTTTAGAGTTATTCAAGAAAAACATAAAAAGGATTTTTAGTTTGTCATGGCAGTCATTCCTACCACTGTACATAAAATTGTGACTATACAATTCTTTTCTCCCCAGTCGATCTCTTTTGTCTTCCTTGACTGGACTAATAGGTAAGATATAAATGCTTAAGCCACAAGGTGAAGGTGACAAGGTAGAGAGGTACTGTGCACATCATTATCACTGCTGTCTGGCTGCTAATAACAGTCCAAGTGGATTGTTGTTGTTAGTGGCCAAAACGACAGTGAAAAAAATGTGCACATTATTCATATTATGATTGAATGCCTCCTGTGTGATTTTGTGTTTAAGTTAAAGATAATGAGAGTATATAATTGACTGAATATGTAACTCACAAGGAGAGACCATAATGTTCGGATCACAGATATAATTCAAACTTAACACAACGTAGTGTGCAAGTGGTAAGGCATACTACGCGGGCAATTTGCAGAAAATTGCAAGAGAAGTTTGAAGCATCACTGATGTACTGGTGCGTTGTAAACTGTGATGTCTGGTTACAAGCTGTGCAACTATGTAGAATTTGTGGCGTCCCGTGTGAACGGTAGCTCACAATGCCACTACAGAAAGCCACAAGCTGTGGCACCGCATTAGATTTGTATATGAAACTGGCTTAACACAAAATCTTTGTAAATATTGATGCCAAAAACTGGCACTATACAATTGAATGTATTTTAATATCATCTTCACATGTAGTAGTTTCTCGTTCTTTGTCAGTCAAATATGAACATGTGCGAAAGTGCTTGATCAAGTTTTTAACTTGCTTGTGGAAATAAAAGTCGCTTAAATATTTGTTGCAATAATAAAAATTAGTGAACTGCATAATCACATGCAATGTGCAATGTGTAAGAAGTAATGTAGCTAGTGTTGAAAAAAAAGCATAAATTAAAAAAAAAAGGATGAGTGGGACTTGATCCTGCGATCCACCTATTATGAAGCTCGAACGCTAACCAGCAGGGCATAGTTCGTGCCAGCAAAACGCCTGGCTGTGCTGACATTTTGGACCGGAAATTGACATCACATAACCACACCCACCCGGCTTTGCCTGCTTTCAATTCACTTGCTTTCTTCGAAATTTTGTTTTGTTTTTATTGTTTTATATTTGCTGTGGATGTGGAGGAGAATGGAGAGAATAAGCGGGATGGGAAAGTGAGTAATGAAAGAGCACTGGAAAGGGTTGGTGAGAGAAGATGTCTGCTGAAGGTTGTAAGAGAAAGGAAAAAGAACTGGTTGGGACATTCATTGAGAAGGGAGTGCTTGCTAGCAGATGCTTTGGAAGGATTGGTTTGTGGGAGAAGACTGAGAGGAAGAAGGAGATACAAGATGATAAACGACGTAAAGGGAAGAGGAAATTATGCAGACCTGAAGAGGATGGCAGAAGACCGGACAGCCTGGAGAACTACCATGTGAAAACCTGCCTCTTGGTAGAACACTGATGATGGTGATGGTGATGGTGATGGTGATGATGATGATGATATTTGCTGCTGGAATTTACTAAAACAGGTTCATAATCATTTAGGTTGCAGCAGTTATTTGGAGACAAAGAGGCTTGCATGGGATAGGGTAGCGTGGAGAGCTGTAGAAAACCGGTCTTTGGACTGAAGATCACAACAGCATTGCTGTGGTGGTGATTGTCACTGTTTAAATAGTCAGCTATTCTTTGCTGATCACGTTACCATAGTCTTCATAATGTAAATACATGGTACAGGTAGAATACCTAAACTCTTAAACAGGGGAATAGAGGTGTTTCTAGGTTCATGATTCTAACGGGCTATTTTGTATTCTGAAAACTAACTTAGCTGCAGCCAAATTATGTCAAAATATGACCCCATATTAAAAGTGGGAAAGAAAGCAGGCATAATAGGTGCTCTTAATTGTTTTTTCGCATGACGTCAAACAACATTGAAGCTGAACTCAGTGACGGAGTTAATAAGTATGCTGGTCATATACCTAGATCTCAAATTGATATTGTAGGCACACACTCAGCTGGTATAAAGGAAGCTATTAAGTGGTTTCATCCTTCACAAATCCTTCAACATTGTAAGTGAAAAAGAAAGTTGCTTGCACACTACACTTTCTTCTTAACATTTTCATCTTTGTATTGGTCCTGTGGCTATTATGCTTTACACTAACACTACTCCTGTGGTAAAAGAAAACAACAAGAGCTATCAAAGCAATATTGAATACATGGCTGAATCATACAGGCCATCCTTTTCAGTGATTTATAACATTAATTATGTTACCATTACACACTAAAAAAAGATGTGATATACATTTGATGTGGTTGTACTCTAGATTTCACTTTTAGACTGACTAAATTTTAATAGTTTTAACTTCCCTGAGATGAAGATGTTGGTGAACTACCTTTGACAGTGATAAAGACACCTCGAAAAATAAGAAAGTTTATTGTCATACACCAATTACTAAAAGAGAAGTGTTTATGAAATTTGAATGTTTTCTTTACTTGGTTTAAACAGTTGTACAACACTAAAGTAATTTATGGGCATCGAGTAATAATTATATTTAAAGTATCTATATAAATGTATTTAAAGTAATCCACAATCGTGCCAGTAGCATATGGTATGGGCTTATATTACGTTTTGTGGGAAAAGTCTTAATACATTTCTCAATGTTTGATGCACAGTGCACATTGTTACAACAACTGTTGACTACCGTTTAATTTTGAGTCTGTTTCTACAATGGGATCACCCACTTTCTTTCTCTCAGGCAAAAGTTCTGAAGTGCAATTGAAATGTAATTGGCACCCTATTTTCCCTTTAATAGTAGTCAGCCATTTTCATATACTCACTAATGTGTTTAATGCATATAGATAACTGAGGGATCAAAATGAGGACATGTACATGTATTTTATAGCTATGAATATGCGATCATATTCCACTTGAGCACAGAGCTCCACATCAGCTGTTCATCTGTCATTGTGGGCATTCTTGTATACAATATAGACAGGTGATGCCAGTTTCCGGACCAATCCATTTACTGGTGCAAGACACACCTCTAACCCCACGACCACTGCCAGCTTGTGCTCGGGGCTGCAATGTGCTGGTACATCATTCATGCTTAACACTTCTTTTGTGGTTTTCCTGAAATTGCCCAAGTAACATGCCTTACTACATTATGTTGTCATAATGGACTATTAAAAGTGTATAAAGTTTGAAGTAAGTCCGTGATCCTGTCACAGCCTCTCCTTGTCAGTATGTAAAGAGAACCGAAAATCTAAAAATAATGGGAGGTTGCAGTGCTATAATAGCTGAAAAAATAGAAGACAGAGTTATGGAAGAATGTGGACTCAGTCATAGGTATGAGAGACGAGTAAGACTACTTGAGTTATAAAATAAATTCTAGAAAATACAGTGTTTAAAAATTGCAAGAGGTGGTGGTATTCTTGAAAATGCCAGGAAACACAATTAAGATAATAGCTAGAGTACACAATGGTGATCAGATGATTCCAAAATCAGATATTGGATTGTATAGTGTATCCAACAGCAGATAAAGACTCAGATCATAATTTACAATGTATAGGAGTAGACCGAATATAAGGAAAATCATTAGGAAGACTCAGTGTACAGGGAAGTAGAATGTTAAATTACCTGGGAGTGATGCCATGAATTAGAAGTTCTCTGTGGCTGTAGATTCTGGAATAATAAATATCTCAATAGGTATTCCAGTGTAGAAGAAGTATATGTCTCCCAAAAGGTTTATCACAGAAGTTTGTCAGACAAATACCGGTAAAGAATAGTAGTTGTGAATTACATTCTGTCTCCCTGTAATTTTACAATTTTCCCAAGTGAATTTTCCTTTTGATCTATGCAGCAATACATGTCACTTAGAAATGAAATCAGTAGGAAGTGCGAAGGAGGTGAAGTGAAATGGTTGCAGAAAACATGCAAAGAAATCCAAAAAATAAATTATCAGTAGAAGAATAGTTTCAGCATACAGAAAAGTGAAAGTAACTTTTGGAAGATTGAAAAATATTGTTGGCAGAACATTGGCAGTGGAAAAGAACTACTGTTAATAGCAGAAACAGTCCAGATTGGTGCAAAGAGCACAGTGTGGATCTTTACCAAAGGGAGAAACTGTCTGCTAATATGGTAGAAGATGGCCTCGGTACTGCTTTGGAGGAAATAGGGGATTCTGTATTAGACTCAGTGTTAGACTTAGCTTTGAAGGGCTAGTGATAACCAAGGCAGAAGGATGGATATAATTTCTAAAATCAAAAACATCCAGATACCTGCAGCTGATTTGAAAATTTCTTACAGTTTAAAACTGTCTACTAGACAAAACTCAAACCTTCCCTTTCATAGCAACTTCTCTTGCCAGTTCAGCTTCCTGCTATGTACTGTGTGACCCATTGTAAACATTAAATTTGCTGTGTACATAGGGGAGAATGGTTGTCTCCCTGTGTTGAACATACTAATAAAGAAGATGACAGATGCTACACTAGGCCATACACTATATAGTAAGGAAATCAATGCAGACCTCTATCTGCATGTCTCGAACTGTCGCCATTCAGTGCTTAAAATCTGGTTTCTTCTAATTTTTGTACTTTTCAGAATTGTTAAGCTTTTGTTAATGCTGGACAGTTACTTTACTAGTTCATCAAACACTGATGTCTTTAATGACTCTACACTGGTGGGTCTTCCTGATTATTTCCGATTTATGTCTGTGAACTATGTATGATGACAAAGATCCATCTAACTCATGTTACATAATTACAGGCACAATTCAATTATGGTTTGTCTTACAATAACACTTCACTTCTTAGGTATTTGAGAATGTACCTTGTCACAAAATTGTTGTAATGTTCCAATAAATATGGCATTGAATTTTTTTTTGTAATTCCTAGTAAAGAGATGAAATTGCTGTTTTATCCCTGTTGTTCTTGCACGTATGTGACTTGTGGATGACTATCCTTTTTGATGCACACTCCCAGAAATATGTCTAGGTACTTGATATTGTTGCACGTTTCCCCCTTGTATGTTCACTTCATGCTACCTGTTCTTTTACATAATTGGGGTTTGGATGTTATACATGTTAGAACACTGGTGTAATTATAAAGTTGCGGGTGTATCGTTGTACAAATATCTTTCACTATTCCAAAAAAATTTGGAAAGATTTTTGTACTAGTGTTTCCCCAGGTACTCAATGCCTGTCATATATATAGGCATCCTAGTAATACACAGATGTGAATTTGTGAATATTGTATTATTAAAAAAAAGTTCTAATTAATGATATGAATATAATAGAGGGAAACATTCCACGCGGGAAAAATATATCTAAAAAGAAAGATGATGTGACTTACCATACGAAAGCGCTGGCTGGTCGATAGACACACAAACATACACACAAAATTCAAGCTTTTGCAACCAACGGTTGCGTCATCAGGAAAGAGGGAAGGAGGGGGAAAGACGAAAGGATGTGGGTTTTAAGGGAGAGGGTAAGGAGTCATACCAATCCCGGGAGCGGAAAGACTTACCTTAGGGGGAAAAAAGGACAGGTATACAGGTATACACTTGCGTGCACGCGCGCACACACACACATACTCATGTCCATCCGCACATACACAGACACAAGCAGACAATGCTTGTGTGTGTGTGTGTGTGTGTGTGTGTGTGTGTGTGTGTGTGTGTGTGTGTGCTGTGTGACCCATTTTACATAATTGGGGTTTGGATGTTATACATGTTAGAACACTGGTGTAATTATAAAGTTGCGGGTGTATCGTTGTACAAGTGTACGAGTGTATACCTGTCCTTTTTTCCCCCTATCTTTCCGCTCCCGGGATTGGTATGACTTCTTACCCTCTCCCTTAAAACCCACATCCTTTCGTCTTTCCCTCTCCTTCCCTCTTTCCTGATGAAGCAACCGTTGGTTGCGAAAGCTTGAATTTTGTGTGTATGTTTGTGTTTGTTTGTGTGTCTATCGACCTGCCAGCACTTTCGTATGGTAAGTCACATCATCTTTGTTTTTAGAAATAAAAAAAAGTTCTGTTATACACTGATCAGCCAGGATCAAGCATTTCGTTAACTGCACTATTTGTCGGGTATTCGAGGAGTGCTGTGGTGAGTGTCTTCAACACGAGGCGAAACAGAGATGAAACCATGTCCAGACGTCATGAGGTTGGGTGGCCACCAGTCATTACAGATGTCAGATGTCATAGGCTAGGCAGACTAGTGAAATAGGACCTGTGACGGAACTAACACCAGACTTTATGCTGGGCAGAGAACAGGTATGTTTGAACACACAGTGCACTGAACACTCCTAATGATGGGCCTCCGCAGCCGATGACTCATGCATGTGCCAATATTAATACCACAACATCAGCAAGTACGACTGAAATGGGCATGCGACCATCAACTTTGGAAGTTTCTGCTGCGACGGAGTGTTGCATGGTCTGATGAATCCCAATACCTTCTTCATCATGCTGATGGGAAGGTGTGAATCTGTCGTCTTCTAGGCGAACAGCTCCTTGAAACTGTACTGTGGGATGGAGAGAAGCTGGCAGCGGCTCCATTGTGCTCTGGGGAACATTCATGTGTACATCCGTGGGTCCAATAGAGACTGTGCAAGGCACCATGATGACCAAGGAGTATCATACACCGGTTGCCGACTCCCCTAGGGGTTCCACAACTCTTTTGTGGATATGTGCGTGGCAAGCACGGGACCCCGAGCTAGTGCGGCTCTCTTTCCTTTCCGGCTGCATACCTTCCTTTTCCACGTCCTCCCCCACCCCCTCAACCTCCCTCCCCCCCATCCTCCCTCCCCCCCTCACCTGCGCCTCTTCCCTTCCCCTTCCCCTTCTCCCCCTGTGGGAGTATGTTTTGTGCCTACGTCCGGAGACGGATACTTGCAACTGTAAGACATAGTCTCTCTTCTTTGCTCTCTTTTCTTTGCCTCTTCTCTTTACCCTCTTGTCCACTGTGGCATTTGAGACCTCTCTTCTTTCCTTTTCTTTGTTCCTCCCTTTCTCTTTCTTTCCTCCCTATGCATGTCTGAAAGCTGACCTATGCTTTCCCATGCATAGCCGGTGATGAGGTAATGAGTAATTCCCCGCCCCGGATAGACAGGTAGGACACATACGTGCCCCCTGGTAATGGCCAGCCCCAGGGAAGGGTGATTACCTGAGCTGGTACCTTCTGAACATGCTGATTGGTCCCTCTGTTCATTTCTCAGGAGGTGTGACCTGAGGTGTGAACAATCACCTAAGGCAGGAATGCCCTCGGAAGGGCCCCCACAAGGAAGGAACGCACCATCGGAGACGCCAGTAATCATGGAGGATACTTCCACAATGGTTTCCTCTATGTCTACAATTTCTGCTCACAAGTGAAAGTTAGATGAGTCTCAGTCATGGACAATTCTTCCATCAGTGCCACAGTTCTTTGTTGTTTCTCAGTCGGACGAAGGTCAATACTTCTCCTTGGTCAACCCTTTCATTATTCAGAAAGCTGTTGACGCAATTGCAGGTCCTGTAAAGTCTTGTTCCCGATTACAAAATGGCACCTTGTTGTTAGAAACAGTCAGTGCCCTCCAGGCACAAAAATTGCTGCGAACTACACTGCTACACACCCCTGCCCAGGTGGAAGCCCACCGCACTTTAAATTCATCACGCGGGGTGGTTTGTACACGCTCACTCGACGGATTGTCCAATGAGGAAATTCAAAACTACCTGTCTGACCAGGGCGTAATGGCTGTACATAGTCATGAAAAGGGTTGACAAGGACTTGGTACCAACTTGTGCTATCTCCTTGACATTTGACAGAGTTCAACTTCCATCGAACATTAAAGTGGGGATATGAGATAATTTCAGTTCGCCCTTACATTCCCAACCCTATGCGTTGCTATTGGTGTCAGCATTTTAATCATACCAGCCAGTCGTGTTCCAATCCGGCCAGATGCGTTACGTGTGGCAAGGATGCCCATGAAGGTGCTTGTCCACATCCATCCCCTCATTGCATCAACTGTATGGGCGATCATGCTGCTTCCTCTAGAGATTGCCCCATTTTCAAAGATGAACGACTTATTCAGGAAATCAGAGTAAAGGAAAAGGTATCTACATTTGCTGCTCATATACGCCAGTTGAAAGCCCATTGTGCCTCCAACAGGTAAATATAGCACTGTCCTTGCATCTCCTCGGCCTACTAAGTAGGCAGCCACATGGACTAGTGATCTCACCTTTAGTGCCACGGTTGTCAGATCAGCCAGCACAAATATTGCCCGTTCAGCCTCCCCACTATCAGCTGCTCACTCTACGGCTCACCCTTCATCGGCTCCTGTTAAATCACGAACCCCAAAATCAGACACCTGGACTTCTAAAAAAAGAGCCTACTCGGGAAGATTTTTTATGTACCCAGATTTCACAACCATTGATTCCTCCCTCATCTCAACGTCCTGTTTCCAAGAAGGCTCATAAAAAACCAAGTTCCTCTTCTTCTCCGCCATGGTGTGTCTCATGTACAGCACCACCTGGTGGTAACCTCCCTCGGCTGTCTTACTTGTCGCCAAGGCGCACTGCTGGCGGCCTATCAACTGGCCGATTGCTGATGGCAGGAGCTGCCCCCGAACAACCTATGGATCAGGATTAGCTGCCTTTGGCTGAATGCCGTTCCACACTGTCGGCTGCCGGCTCTCAGCAGTCGTTGAGTTGAGAGCAACTGTAGTAAGATTCTTCCCTTTTCTGTACACCGTATGTCAATTATCCATTGAGATATCCGTGGCATTAGAGCCAATTGGGATGAATTGTTGATCCTCTTAAGATTCTACTCGCCGGTCATCTTCTGTCTTCAGGAAACAAAGTTGCATCCCCATGATCACTTTGTTTTCCATCATTTTCAGTCAGTCCGGTTTGATCTCCCCTCTGTTGATGGCACTCCAGCACACGGGGGACTTATGATTCTTCTCCATGATACTGTCAATTATCACCCAATACCCTTAAACAGTTCCTTCCAAGCTCTTGCTGTCCGTCTTTCCCTTTCTGGATACACCTTCTCTCTTTCTACCATATACATTCCATCGTCCACACTGATGGCGAGAGCTGATCTCCTTCATCTCCTTGGGTCTGCTCCCGCCCCCCTATTTGCACTGTTTGCCATCGCCATAAATCCAATTATGGATTGTCTCCTTCCCGATGTCTCGGGCTCCCTCTTTGTGGACGATTTTGCAATCTACTACAGTTTTCAACGGACCAGCCTTCTTGAATGACGTCTTCAAGGATTTGTCGATCGCCTCCACTCTTGGAGCATCGGAACCAGCTTCTGCTTTTCTCCCAGTAAGACCGTTTGTGTCAATTTTTGACATCGTACGGAGTTTCTTCCGCTTTCCCTACATCTAGGCCCTATCGACCTTCCATTTGCGGACATTGCTAAATTCTTGGGAATTATGTTTGACAGAAAACTGTGCTGGTCCTCCCACGTTTCCTGTCTTTTGGCTCCCTGCCTGCGATCCGTCAACTCCCTCCATGTTCTGAATGGTACATCCTGGGGAGCAGACGGAGTGGTCCTTCTCCGCCTATATCGCGCCCTAGTGTGCTTGAAATTGGACTATGGAAGCATAGTTTACTCCTCTGCTCAGCCGTCTGTTCTTCGGCATCTCGACTCTGTCCACCACCGGGGGTAGTGCCCCTATTTCACTCTGCTACACGCCCGTTTACAGCTGTCGTCTGATATATCTCCCATTTTAGCAGATGACACGCGCTCAGTCGTTCACATCCTCGAGTTTATCAGTGTCAGTGAGATGTCGTTGGTCATTTGAAGCTATTTTTGGGGAGAAACACCCCCCCCCCCCCCCCCCCCTTCTATAGTAGTTTTCCAAGCTTTCCTTCTGTTTTTCAGTTTCTCCACTTTTTGAGTTTCGTTCCCATTGCTGCTGAATTTCCTTTTTTAAAATTTTTTTTATTATATATAAGAAACATTCCATGTGGGAAAATATATATATGCTTTACATATGTCTGCTTGTGTCTGTATATGTGCAGATATATATATATATATATATATATATATATATATATATATATATATATATATATATATATATAGTGTGTGTGTGTGTGTGTGTGTGTGTGTGTGTGTGTGTGTGTGTGTGTGTGTGTGTGTGTGTGTACCTGTCCTTTCTGTCCTTTTTTTACCCCTAAGGTAAGTCTTCCCACTCCCGGGATTGGAATGACTCCTTACCCTCTCCCTTAAAACCCACATCCTTTCGTCTTTCCCTCTCCTTCCCTCTTTCCTGATGAAGCAACCTTGGGTTGCGAAAGCTTGAAATTTGTGTGTGTGTTTTTTATTGTCTATCTACCAGCGCTTTCTCGTTTCGTAAGTTACAGCATCTTTGTTGCTTTGTTGTTTATATATATTTTTCCCACGTGGAATGTTTAAGAAAAAATATGGGGGGGGGGGGAGGTGTTTGCGGACTATGTACACCCCTGCATGACTATAATGCTTCCCAAATAACAAGGCCAGGAGTGTGATGGAGTGATTCGAGGAACACAGTGGTGAGTTCCAGTTGATGTACTTGCCCCCAAACTTACTAGATTTGAACCTGATCGATCACATCTGCGATGTGATTGAACAAGGCATTAGAACTCATCATCCCCCCTCCCTGGACTTTATGGGAATTAGGTTACTCGTGTGTGCATATGTACCAACTCCCTCCAGTGACCTATGAAGGCCTCATTCCTTCCATGCCACGATGATGTTATTGGCACCAGAGGTTGACTGTAAGTGATCTGTATATTGCAGATGCCAAGTCTTTACTCGTTCCCATGTAGTAACAGATGCCTTCTTTTCCAGATTTCCTGATTGCCCTTTTGTTTCCTCATGCTGTGCTGTTCCATGTATTTAACTGCTGACTTTGTTTCCTGTTGCAGAGGAGTGAGGGTTATAAGAGGGCTTCTACATGTAAATAATTCAATACAAAATCACAAAACACTGTTTCCATAATTCTTCCTAATTCAAATAAGTTAATAACTCATAAAAAATGATAATTAACAAAGCTTTCAGGGAACATGTTCATACATGATGCTTCAGTGATTCACCAAAATCATAAGTTCATACTTAACTCCAGGTTGCCTGGCATAGGGACTATTTAACAACATTAATTTTTCTTTAGTGCTTGACCATTTCGTCAGGCCCCTTTTTTCTTTGGAATCCACAACCTCCCCAAAGCACAACAGCAAAGTGCAAGTGACGCCTCACTGACTATCGAAATTACACATCAGTCGTTGCTTTCTGCACTGTGCCCACATTTTTCTTTCTCATATCTGGACATAAATTCCAAAATCCCAAGTGTAATAGATGCTCTGAACTCTACTACTAATTAAAATCGCATTTTTCACACGCACATGATTCGTCAGTCTAGTAAAAGGAAAGTGGGAATGTTGCTATGCTTTATAGTTTATAGCAATATGTACAACTACAGTGGTCTTTGCTGTATCACCATATGCTTACTGGGGTTCTACATGTAACCTTGCTTCTCGATTCTCAGTTGCTGTATTTCAGTTGAATGAGTCACAATCAGAGATGTGAATCATGTGAAATACTTGTGTTTGAAATGCAAATACGAAATACCTATTTTTACTTTACATTTGAAATATTTTCTTTTTTCAAAAAGCATTTCCTATTTTATTTGAAATATGTAAACTACAGATTTTTGTATTTGTAAAATGCAAAATGCTTCTCTTGATTTTTTTTCATTTATTTCTTCATAGTTCATTTAATGAGCCATTTGTTTGAACAAAAGTGGTTCCACAATTCATACAGATGGCACAATATGTGCCAAAGGTATACCTGTCAAGGGAATATGGCCATGACCATAATTATTAGGAAATACAGTAAGACTTGAGTACGCATTACATGTTTACCATATTGTTTGCTTAATGTAAAATGTACAAAAGTCATCTGATAATATCAAAGTAACTGAATGAAGGAGGGAGTGGGGTCACACACGTTACATTTAATAGCTTCAGAAAATATCTATAAAGCCAGATCTCAAAGTAATTCATACAAAAAAGTTAATGATGCAGCCACATCAAAATGTCAAGCACTTAAATCTGTGTTAAAGATCTCCTAAAGCTTGTGAAACCTGTTTAGCACCAAGTGGAAAATCCTCTTCTTCTCCGTGTCCAATATGATGAAATTCTCACTTTAATTCTATTCAAGATCTACTTACAGTCAAGTACATTGTAAATGAAACTTCAAGGAAACTCAGATTAGCAGCTTCTGAAGAAATTGAAGTACAATGTTTTAATGAATACAACTTGTGCAAAACCTATTGCTGACAGCATCGGAAGTTTGAAAGGGGACAAAGATACCTAATGTAGATGCCTTCTACCAGAACTAAAGAAAATGCAAAGAACGCTAAGCAGCTTGCAAAGGATAATGTGCTGATATAAATTATTAAAGAAAGTCTTAATAGGCTTTTTAATAGAGTCTGTAAATTAGAGGAACCAAAAGCAAAGGATGGCGTATTAGCATCCATATCTTATCCTTTTTTCAAATTGAAACGGGTATCGAAGTCTAGCAGAGAATATGTTAAAGAACTGTTTATTTCAGAAGTGTAGAGAATGAAACCAGAAGAAGAAGAAGAAGAAGAAGAAGAAGAACTTGGAACATTTTGATAGAAAAAAGGTTAAATCTTATTATATGTTTGTTGAGGTCTCTCTGTCTCCTGTAACCAGTGATAGTGCCAACACTACAGTGAATCTGGAAAGATTACAATGTTTAAAAGATAATGACGGTAGTTTAGATTCCTTGAACAGATATGCAACTGGGGGGGGGGGGGGAGGGGGGGGGGTGTAGTAGTGATACTTGTTTATCAACTTCTGCTCCTGCTGAACAACTTTTTTCCTTTGGTGAACTAATAATGTGGCCACATAAGCAAAAGACGAAACATCTGAACAATTATGGATGTTAAAATCAGCGAAGTAAATGGCATGAAAAATGTTCACCGACAAGAGGTATTTTATTTGAATAGAAGTATTTTGAAAATATGTATTATGTCTTATTTGAACACATTTATTGAAAACCATTTTGTATTTACACTTGAAATAGAAAAAATAACGAAGTATTTGTATTTTGAATTTAAATGTTTTTAATAAACTATTTTGCACATCTGTGGTTACAATATTTGACTGGTAATTGTTGAAGTGTGTCGTCATATGCCCTGCAGTATGGCATTTGTTTGCAACATGATACATGAAGTGTAAAAGTTATATGGTATTTTGCTTTGTCAGTACTTTTTTTCAGTTATCTGCATGTATAATGCTTTAGTACTTAATGACTATGGATTGTGCATTTTTCATAAGTAACATGTATTATTCCTTTCTTTCTATCTGGTATAGTCCCTGGTAGATGGTGATAATCAAAACTGCTTGGAACGAATGTGTAAAATTCCATACAACGGGTTAATATGATGTTTTTATCAGGGTAGTGGGGATCTGCTGTTTGCCTACAACTGTTTGTACTACCTATGCTGGAATATTCCTTAAATAGGTGGGATCTGTATCTGTATCTGTAACCAAAGAAACATGAGATTTCGCAAAATAGGGAGACATGATTGGCAACAGGCCACTTGAATCACAGAAGTGTGTTACCTAAATGGTGAAAAATTCCAGTGTGCAGGTTCTTGAAGAAAATTGAATGATAGTGCCTAAAAATAAACTTAAGAAATTTTTTCCAGATATAATCAACAGGTATTCTCAGGGACTCTACATACCACTTCTGTAGAAACTATGAAAGGTGGGGGAAAATTGCAACAACTTCTGTAGAGGCAATGAAACAGTCAAGCTTTCTGCACTTCATCTATCCATCTGTGCATGGTACAACCAGAAACCTATGCATTAATTGCAATAAAAAGTGCTCTTTGCAAGGAACACACAGTAGTAGAAATATATATGGGTTTCATCCACCCTTCACCTTTATGACAGCTTGAAATTTGCAGACACTTTCTGTTACGTGTTTGAATGTCTGTGGATGAATGGCAGTCCATTCTTCCTCAAGAGCCAAACCAGAGTGATTTTGGACTCTGAGGTCTGGAACAAAGGCGATATTGTAATACATTCTAAAGATGTTCCATTGTGTTCAGGTTGGGACTCTAGGCAGGCCAGTCTACTTTAGGAAAGTTTCCCACAAACAAATGCCTCACAGGCACTGCTTTATGACGGGGTGCATTATCATACTGGTACAGTCATTGTCGCTGGGCTGTTGGTGCACTTTGGAACTCACAAGTGATTCCTTCTGCTGATTTGGTGTGATTTTTGTGCAACCTCCCTCAGTTATGCCCAATGGTTCCAGTCTATCAGTACATGAGGTTGCCTGGTTTTGGGTTAGCTGTGGTTCTTCCTTTGCGTTTCCGCTTAAGTCACATCACCAACAGTTGACTTGGGCAGCTTTAGAACGGTTGAAATGCCCCTGATGGATTTGTTACTCAGGTGAAATTCAATGTCTAGTCCACAGTCAAAGTCACTGAGCTCTCCAGACCAACCTGCTGTTATTGCTTTCCTTGTGACAACATAATATTCCCCATCTTTTATTATACTAGCAGGCCCATATCTCATTAGATCTAATGGTCAGTTCTGTTCTACATATGGGTATCCACGTACTTTTGATCAGATGGTCCAGTGTTAGCAATTATCAGTGCCATCTTACACAGTTTGGATTGATTTCAATCTTGAATTTCATGCTTGAATGAAAATAAAATGCCTGGGTAGCATTCACACAAAAAAGTAGTAACAACCAGTGGAAAAATGCCCTTTAGAACACAAAAAAGGTGAATATGTTCGTGTTTAAAAGACCCTGACTGCAAACTGGGATACCACTTACCTCATTCTACCTTACATAATACCTTTCAAAAGATTCCCAAAAATTTGGGAATGTGTATTTATTCACACTCTGTTTATCATGCTACTCACTTCTCACCCCCACAAGCTCCCCTAACCATAATTCGCTCACAGTCACTAGTCCATCGTTGTAAATCGCTCATACCCATCCCCTCGTACTTGCCCATTCTCTCACTCACTTATCCTGCCCAACTCATTGACATTTTCCCTTTGTGTCTCTCTGTCACATCTCCTGTCTCACAGCCACAGTATTCTTTGTTCTGTCCTACTACTGCTTCTGCCACCGCTACTGTCTCCTGTCATTCTCAGTGTCTCCCTCTTGCTCTCTCTTACTGTTACTATCTCATTCCTTCCTTCCTTCCCACTGCTGCTGTCTCTTCTCCCTGTTACTATCTCTCTCTTCTTGTTATTGTCATAGACACACACACACACACACACACACACACACACACACTCTCTCTCTCTCTCTCTCTCTCTCATTATCACTGGCTTTCACCCACTTCTACTTTCTCCTCTATTCCTCACCTACTGCCACTATCTCCTCTCTCAGCATAAAAAAGAGTGAATGTGCTCACATGCCAAAATGTGAAAGAAAATTTTTAAAGATCCTGAAGGAGGTGGAGTGAGGCAGCTGATATCTCACTTTCCAACCTGTCTGTTAATAAGCAGGAGCATATTTGCCTTTCTTGGGCTCTGATAGGAGCTTTTTCCCGCTGGTTACCCTCTTTTTTTCACTGCTGCAGTAGGGCATGCCACTCTTATGAAAGGAACTCTATGGGTCATTAAAATTTTGTTAATTTACGTATGTGAAATTGAAATAACTCAGTTTTATTTTACACCTCAGACTGGATTTTACGTGCGCAAAAATTTTGGCTGTGCTTCAGTACTGCAGCATAGGGTTTCCAGAACACTGTGGAGGATAATGGAGCCACTTTATAGCTTATTTTCCCATGATTACATCACTTTATGAACTTACATTTTCACCTCATAACAGATTTATGTGTACAGGTATGGTAAATTTCAACACCTATTTATTAGAAACAGATAAGGATATCAAGAAAATCTTGAAGGATTTTCAAGATTTGAGCCTTAGGAACACATTGTGAAAACGTCAACAATTCGCTGTATGTTGCCATCTTGGAATCTCCAACTCAGTTTTAATACCAAAAAACCGCATTTTTTAAATGTTTTTCTAAAACGGTTACAGATTTTTGAAAACAGGAAGATGGCACTTCTAGATAAATACCTAGAGAATATACTGTTAAGATTCAAGCAATTCACTGTTTTAGCTATTTAGATATCTGCTGCTGATGGTGAAAAAATGCTTTTCTTGGATTTTCTCAGAAATTGCCCATGAACTAAATGGTGCCTCCATAAGCTCCTTAATGTGCACAATAGATCAAATGTAATACAAAAAGAACAAAGCAATTTGCTCCATTTGCCTAAGTTGGAGGAAGTGTGTAATTTTCAAACTCTGATGCTGTACTGTAGGATGGTCGCAGTAAGACAATTTTTTTGTCTGGCATACAGCAGTTCCCTAGCCCAAGGGCTATCCGAAAACTACCTTTCTGTCACCAATAGAACCTGAGATATTTGTGGTATTTTGGAACACATGGGTATATAACAATAAAATGAAGTTATATACTTTAGCTGGGAAAGTCCAGATAATAATAGAGTACACAGACATACATTGTGACATGAGGAAAAGGAGATTTAAATTTTATGGGTGCCCACTAGATTGACAAAACAAATAGTAGAATTCTATGAAAAGAAAAGTGAGGCCAAACCTGAGCCAACTAAATGGACCATTGTGGTTAAGGAGGATCTTAAAGCAGCTGATACAACTCAGGCAGCCATTACAGATAGAAAAACATTCAGACAGAAGGTATTTGATTGGAAAATTGGTCACAGGGAAATTAGGAAACAGACTGGAACACCGTGGTCTGATGAAAGAAAGAGACTTCATTCTGAAAGGGTGAAATAAATTTGGACACAAAGGAAGGCCAACCACCAAAGCGACATGATTGATTGTACATCATGTGGTCCTATTGGGCCCATATTTGAATAATAATAATAATAACAGAAGTAGAATAGGGAGAAACCAAAGCCGTAACTACTACTTGACAGGATAAAGAGTTTGGGTGTGCAGTATACAGGGTGATTTGTGAAGATATGCAAATATTTTAATATGTTAAAGAAAATAAGTTCATATAAACATAGGCCCTCAAATGTTTAGTTACAGAGTTATGGCTAATAAAAGATTTTTCCTGAAACTTCGCTAATATGAAGCCATCGCAAAACTGTATGAGGTTAAAGTAAAGCACGATTTTCATTTATTTTGTTGTTGTTATCGGTCTGGTGAATCTAATAAAACATGTGCCAGACACGTATCTGCAGTAGTTTTCCAGAACATCCAGAGAAGCAAAGATGTAATTTTGTAAAATTTTTAGTTTATTAACTACTTGGCCCAATTTGTTTTTTAAAATCCAGACATTTGCACAAAGTTTTCAACAGAAGTTGTAGAAAATTTAAATTTGGAAAAATTACAGTGATAACATTAACTTAAGCTATGAATGTGTGAGATAATGTGCTTTTGTTAATACCATAGCACCCATGAATTCATCTTGAACTGGAAAAGACAAAGATCAGTGTTAAGGAAGTTGTCTGGTGTACATTCAATTTCACAATAAATGTCAGAACTGTCTCCACAGAGTTCAATGCATTTAGCTGCATGTGTATGAACAGATTTTGCTGCTCATTTCAGTTTCACAGGGTTGTTCTTAATTTTGTCTAGTGCATTCATAATGCAAGAAAGTATAATGCCTCACGTGTATCTCATAAACTATGTCTTTCACCCGTCCTCATGCACAAAAAAATCTATTGGTGTTAAATCGGCTGATCTGGGTAGCCAGACGTGTAGCACCACGACCAATCCATTTATGGGGAAAATGTTCATTTAAATGTGTTGTAACGGCATTGGTGAAATGTGGAGGCATGCCGTCATGATGAAAATACATTTGCAATTGCATAGCAGGTGGAACATCTTCGAGCAAGTGGGGCATTTCTTCTTGAGGGAACTGTAAGTACGTTTCACCAGTTGGACGTCCTGGGAAAATGAATGGTCCAGTAAAGTGTGTGTTGATGATACCATACCACACATCTGAGCTAAATCACTGCTGGAAATTGTGTTGCATTGTTGCATGTCAGTTTGTTTCAGACCATATGTGCTCGTTATGTAAATTGTTTATACCATCTCGAGTAAACTGTGCCTCATCAGTAAATAAAATGTATTTGTGTAACTGCCTATTAGTATTTAACCAGTTGCAGAACTTGAAGTGAAGGGCAGGATCTCCCGGATTTAAATGATGCACCTTTTTTTATGGTAAGGATACAGATTATTGTACTTCAGTGTACGCTATACATTAGATTGTGAAATGCCTAATCGTTGAGAGATACGTCGTGTACTGATACCCAGGCTATGTTGAACAGCATCCATAATATCATCATCATCATCTTCTCGTATCGAGTGCTCGTACTGATAGTGAACATTAGGTAGAGAACCTGTCTCCCGTAACATTCGAAATACTCTGCTAATGGTTCATGCATTCGGAACCCTCTGAGTTGGATAATGTATGTGATGTTCGTTAACTGCAGCCATTACCATCACATTTGCCATAAATATTGGCATATTCCTCTGTCGTAAATTTGAAAGGCATCCCTATTTCATAAATAATCTACAAACTACAACAGTTACTATGTGGTTTCACTTAAACACACTGTTGTTATCATGTTCTTTCACCGAACAATACAGAAAACATGGATGTTCTAGAAGACTACTGCAGGTACATGTCTGGGACATGTTTTATTAGATACACCAGACCAATAACAACAAAATAAATGGAAATCCTGCTTTACTTGAATGTCATACAGTTTTGTGATAGCTTAGCTAATATGAAGTTGACAAATTTGAAGCAAAATTTTTATTAGCCGTAACTCCGTAACTAAACATTTGCAATTATGTTTATATGAACTTTTTTCTTTAGTTTTACTTGAGAATAACATATTAAAATATTTGCATCTCCTTGTGAATCACCCTAATAACATATTAAAATATTTGCATATCTTTCTGAATCACTCTGCATACTGTAAATTAGACACTGCTACCCACATAGCTGACTGTGTGTGGGTTGCCCTCAGCAAGGTTTTAGAGTAGTTTTGTCTCCATCCATTCCAGATAATGATAGCTGTAGGTCCCCGGAGGTATCAGTATGTGGTGCAAAGAAATGCCCCCTACAAGTGAAAGTATTAAAATCCAAGTGATTAACTGCCAAAATATTCAAAACAAGGTGCTCAAGTTTGAAGTGCTCCTAAAAAGCATGGAGCTTACATAATACTAGGTACAGAAAGTTGTTTAGAACCCAAAATTGAGAGAAGTGAGAATTTTGGGGAACATTTCAGAATATATTGTAAGGCTAGGCAAATGTTAAATGGAGATGGTATATTTGTTGCAGTAGACCAGAAATTCAAATTTCGTGAGATAGAAATTGAAAGTGCATGTGAGATTGTCTGGCCAAGACTCAATATCAGGGGTTGGCATAAACTTACAATGTGATTCTTCTGTTAGAGGAAGCCTATGTTTGCTAGCACATAAGCTCTCCAAGTACACTGTTGTCATTGGAGAAGACTTTAATCATACAACAATTAGTTGGGAAAATTACAGTTTCTTGAGTGGTGGACATGACAAGATGTCCTGCAATAGATTATTAAAAACATTACCTGAGAACTACTAAGAACAGATTGTTCAGAAGACTACACATGGTGCAAATGTGTTGGACCTAATAGCAGCTAATAGACCTGACCTCTTTGAGGGTGTCCACATAGGAACTGGAATACGTGACGGACGGTTGTAGCAACAATGATGATCAAAGTAGAAAGGGCAACTAAAACAAAGTAGGAGGATTTATATGTTCAGAAAATTAAATAAAGTGCCAGTAGCATTGCGTCTCAGTGAGGAACACAAAACATATAGGTCTGCAAAGGAGCGTGCAGAAGAACTGTGGCTGAAGTTTAAAGGACTAGTTGACCATGTACATGGCAGGCATGTACCTAGTAGAACAGTTAATAATGGGGGACAGTCCTGCTATGATATAGTGTCACTCTAAAGAAACTTCTAAGGAAACAGAAACTGTTGCATAACAGGTGTACAACAAAGCATAGTGTTATAGATAGGGAGATACTGAATGAAACACATTTGGCTGTCAAGAAGGCAGTGCATGAAGCCTTCAACAATTATCATAGTAGGATATTATAGAAGGATCGCCTATAAAACTAAAGATATTCTGTTTATATATAAAGGCTTTAGTTGTACACAGTTGGTGTCCAGACAGCTGTGGACGAGACAGAAAGTGAGATTGATAATGACAGGGGAAAAGCAGAAACGCAGAAATACTTTTTCAAATATTCCTGTACAAAGAAAAATCTATGGGTATTGCCCCAATTTAATTCTCACACCACTCCAAAAGATGAGTGAGATAAGATATTAGTGTCTGGTGCTGAGAAACAGCAGTAATCACTAACATTGAACGAACCTCTAGAGCTTACTGGAATTCTGTCCGATTTTATATTGAATCTGCAGCTGAGGCAGCCGTGCTTTTAACTGTAGTGTACTGTTAGTCCCATCAAACACAAAACTGCCAAGTAGTTACGAGAAAGCACAGGTCACCCTCATCTACAAGAAGGGTAGCAGAAATAATCCAAAAAACTACCTTCCAATATACTTAACATCTGTGTGTTATAGAATCTTAGAAAATAATCTGAGCTCAAACATAATGAGGTATCTTGATCAGAATGATCCCCCCCCCCTGTGCCAACCAGCATGGATTCCAAAAACATTGATCATGTGAATCCCAACTCTCATGTTTCTCACATGACATCCTGAAAGCCATGGATCAGCGGAATCAGATAGATGCAGTATATCTCGATTTCTGAATAGCATTTGACTGTTACCACATCTGTGTTTATTATCGAAAGTACAACTAATGGAGTATTAAGTGAAACTTGAGACTGGCTTGAAGATATTTTGGTTCGATGATGCAGCTTGTTACCTTTGATGGAGAGTCATTGACAGGTATAGAAGTAATTTTGGATGTGCCCTTGGTAAGTGTGTTTGTACCCTTGTTGTCCATGTTGTATATTAATGACTTTGCAGGCAATATTAATAGTAACCTCAAACTTTTCAGAGTTGATTCAATTATCTGTAATGAAGTACTGTCTGAAGAAAGCTGTACAAATATTCAGTAAGATCTTGATATGATTTAAAAATGGTGACAAGATTGGCAACTTGCTTCAAATGTCAAAAAATGAAAAATTGTACACTTTGAAAACCAAAAATTATAGTATTCTTTGACTACAGTATCAGAAATTCTCATATGGAATCAGTCAACTGATACAAGTGTGTCGGTGTAAAAATTTTTAGGGGCATGAAATGGAACAATCCATTGGCTCAGATGTAGGTAAAGCAGTTGGCAGACTTCTGTTCACTGGCAGAATATTAGAGAAATGCAATCATTCTACAAAGGAAATTGGCTATAAACCACATATGCGACCTGTCCTACAATATTGTTCAAATGTGTGGGACCTTATCAGATTGAACTAATGGGGATATTGAACATATAAACAGAAGGGCAGCACAAATGATATTTAGGTTTGTTTGGACCATGGAAGTTCTTTATTGAGATGCTGAAGAATCTGAACTGGCAGACATGTGAAGATAGATAGAAAGGACCCTAAGCAAGCATTCTTATGAAGTTTCGAGATCCAGCTTCAAAATATGGATCTAGGAATATACTACCACTCTTTACGTATTGCTCCCATATGGATTGAGAGTTCAAGATCAGGTTAATTACAGTGTGCACAGAGATGTTCAGTCAGTCATTTTTCCCGTGCTCCATACTTGAGTGAAATGGGAAGAAACCGTAATAATTGGTACTGTATGAGGTGTCCTTTGCCATCCACTTCACAGTGGCTTGCAGAGTGTGGATGTAAATGTAGTAAACTTTTTCACAACGATGTAAAGTTGTGAGAATGTTTGAAGCAATAGTTTATTGATACTTTTTCCTAATTAACATTTCACATATTAGTGAGGAAAGATGCTATTTTTTATGAATGTGGCCATTCATATTTCCTCTCAAATTGTGAAATAACTGGCTTTTCTTGTATGTCCAAATGTTGTTAGAGTTTGCTCTGCAAATAAAAAAAAAATCCATGAACATGGTTATGGAAGAACCACAAACCACATTCCGTTTTGCCAAACCTATACTACTTTATTCACTTCTTTATATAAGGGATGATCAAAAAGTCCCTGTTTGAATGCTGTGTAGTACAGAATCGTTGTGCCAGTTTGACAAAATTGCTATGAGTATTGTGGCAATTGTCCCACCAACCCTCCAGTTTGGATATTCACATGAGGGATGGGTTTTTGGACTGTAGGGTGGGTACTCAAGTGTGTGTCACTTGATTGGGCATAACTTCTGCATTATGACATTTATGATATGGGGATGTGCATTATCATGGGGCAGCAGCACCCCTTGGTGCACCATTCCACAATGGTGCTTTTCTGCAAGTATGTTGCCCCATACACATTTTTAATTCTCTAATAAATGCTTACTGATGTTTGTCTTTCAGCAGCCAATAAAAGAATAACAGCACACTGGTCCTGTTTGGATGCATTTGATAATTGCATTGCCATAGTTCACATTTCCACATTTAGCACATGCAGGTTGGAAAGACATGGATGGCGCATTAATCCCTTGCCTACATGTCTGTGCTTATATACCTGTATCGAAGTTGTGCTGTGTTGCATATATGCTGCAGCAGTGCTCTCTGATGGAAAAATTTTGATTGTCCTTGTATCGTAACATTAAAGTAATGAGATTTACCAAAGAGATGAAATATTAATTCACTTGGAAACATTAGTTCTGTTAAAAAGTACACCTCTTCCATATCATGTATAATTGAAGCACTAAATTTGAACATTTTGTTGTATTGCCAGCAAGTGATAGTTTCCATAACTGTAACTCATTCAGCTTCATTTGTATGTTGATGTGTTAGAACGTACAACACAATTTTTGAAGAAGTTTAAGTCAGTTTGTTGCATCTGTGTTGTGTGTTTGCTAGGGGTTCTTGCATGATACATTTCACTTCAGGGCTTGGGATGATCTCTGCCTCTATACTTACATATATGAGGTGTGATAAAAAATGGGATGAATAATTTTATTAGAAACAAAGTAATAAGCTTACATGGAATTTGAGTTAATCTCCTTCAAAGTAATGTACTTTACTAGCAGTGCATTTATGACACACTGTCATGATGAAAAAGGAACCCATTGGTCCATTTTTCTTCCCTCTTTCTTTGTACATTGTTTCGCAAATGTTATGGTACACACTTGCAAAATTTGACATTTACAGGCGTTCCCCTTGGACCGAACTCTGATTGCACTATGCCTTCAATATTTGGGGGGGGGGGGGGGGGAGACTTTGATACTCAATTCTGACAGACTTACCTTTTTTGGGTGAGGAGATTCTCTTGTTTTCCACTGAGAACTCTAAATTTTCAGCTCATACCTGTAGACCCAAGTTTCATCTCTACTTACATTTTTGGACATGAAATCCAGATCTGAATGAAGAGATCCTTCTGCTCCATGCAAACAGACACACGATTTTCCTTCTGTTCATTACTCAAAAGTCTGGGAACAAATTTTGCACTCACTTGTCTCATTTGTAAATTATTGGTCAAAATGAGATGCTAAGTTCTCCAATACGTTCTAGAATTGTTGTTCACCTGTTTGAATGAACAATTTTTGCTCCGTTTAGCATGTTTTCTTCTGTTTCTGATGCTAATGGATGTCCCAAATGTTGCTCGATCTTCTACCAACGTATTTACACTTTTTAATTACTCGTACCACCTGTAAACAGTCTTCAGAGTTACAGCATTATCGCCATATGCTAATTTCAACTTCTCATTATTTCCGTGGGCAGATTTATGCAACTTGAAACAGAACTTAATGTTCACGCATTGTTTGACATCCATGATGTGCGACAGACACGGTAAACCCAACCGCACTTTAGCTCCTCTGGATACTGCATGACGAGTCAGAACATGTTCCAACTTGACGCTACCTGTCTCAGTGGATCAGGCTATCAGATATATTACGTCTAATGATTGTAGTGTGAGCAGTTGCTGCTAAAAAATTCAGTCACGATATTTTTTGAAGACTCTTCATAAAACATTTCATTTACTTGCATTTGTTGAACTAACACACATAGCTAAAGCTGCAGCATAAATTCTGAGCCCAACCTGACTCTGACGACGGTTCAACTGTGATCTTAATGCAGTCTGCTTTCAGGCATAAATGTTATATTTGTATCATTTCTATACGGTAATGGCCTTGTAAATACATAAATTAAATGTTTAAGTTCATTAGTAACTGAAATAGCAAATGTTCCGGAGAGCAGTTCAGGAATTGGATTTGAATGTAAGATACTGCACAACAAATAAGGTTTTTTCATGCACTTTCGAGTAACATTGTGTATGTTTCATTTTCAAAGACTGATTTGAATTTCTGTGCATTTAAGACAGAAGAATGTACACTTGAATCCTTTTTATATTTTTCTTACAAGAATTTTGACAGTGTCTTACTGCTGTGTGTGTGTGTGTTTAGCTTTCCATGTAATGTACTCTCGTTATACCTCATGCACTTTATCTGTACAGTGTTATTGAAATTCGGGACACATCTCCTGAACCTGCAAGACAAACCAGAAGTGTCACCAGAGGCAGAGGGCGAGGGAGAGCAAGAGGAAGAGCTAGAGGTAGAGGTAGAGGTAGAGGCCATGCTAGAGGAACCGGGGGTGATAGTAGAGGTAGAAAGAGTATGCCCGTTATCACCAATGAAGTGCCACTCATTGTGGAGGACTCGGTATGTCAGATTACCTCATCAATGTATTTGTTTTTACTGGTAAAAAATATATGTAACTTAAATTTTTTCCATGTACCCATTTATTCTTGTTATATGATGTGAGATGAAATGGTGGTAGTTAGTGAATTACTTATTTGCATGGATCATAATTGCGATCTCTTGTTACGCTGTAGAACAAGTTGATTTAGAGTTATAGTACACTTTCTCAACAAAAAGTATGCAACATTTACTTAATTACTTTTACATTAATCTAAGGTATCATTCCTGTTTTTATATTTTTTTGTTACATAATGTGATTTATATTTAGCTGCGGTCTCTCCCCCCCCCCTCCCCCTCCCCCAAACTAACTACATGATTAAAATTCAAATATTGTTCTATGGGTTAGACTGGGTTGTTAAGGAGGACTAAGACATGATTTCATCTACTCTAATCTTTGTCTTTGAAGTTGTAATGATATAAGGACCCCAGCCTGTAGTTTAATGTGGCCTCTTGGTAACTGCGCCACTGGTCCTCTAGCTGAAAATGTTCGTGATAGGATTGTGTCTCTTAATACATAAAAAGAGATGCCCAGTAATTCTTTTCACATGTTCACACAAAATCGCTTTGCATATTTAGTTACCGAATTTGATTCCTATCGTTAAAGACCAGGCCTCATTAAAGATCCAAAATGTTTATTCAGGCCTCCTTGTACTCACATTTGACAGATAACTTTAACTTATATTGTACCAAAAGGATGAGAATCATTAATCAGTTGGCACACAAAGTAATTTTTCCAATATCAGAGTAACAAGTTGTCTGAAAGGCACATGGAATGGTGATAAATGTTCGTTAAGATACAGTAGAATGTTTGCAAATGTTACTTGTTAAGTCTATCACTGATTCTAATAATCACTGCTCTTATCCTCGAATAAACCCGAGACTAGTTCAAGCTACAACCACACAGTGTAGGTAGTACTGAAATCTCGGAGCAAGTTATATACTGACTAAGATGTAACTCTCAGAAAACGAGAAGTGTAATTATGGAATTGGGCGCATTTTGTCTTTATATGGACGTGCAATTGAATATTATGTGATGTGACTTACCAAACGAAAGTGCTGGCAGGTCGATAGACACACAAACATACACACAAAATTCGAGCTTTCGCAACCTAAGGTTGCTTCATCAGGAAAGAGGGAAGGAGAGGGAAAGACGAAAGGATGTGGGTTTTAAGGGAGAGGGTAAGGAGTCATTCCAATCCCGGGAGCAGAAAGACTTACCTTAGGGGGAAAAAAGGACAGGTATACACTCGCACACACTCACATATCCATCCGCACATACACAGACACAAGCAGCCATTTGTAAAGGCAGAGAGTTTGGGCAGAGATCATCGTATTAAAATATACAGAACCAATTTATGTTTACACTATGGGAATTCCTGATGCTTAGATATGACATCCATATTGATTATCAAAATTTGGGTATTAAAAATTACACAATTCTTAATTATGGCAATTGCATATTTGTTATTGGCATCATTTGCCTGAGAAAATTTAGCCAATCAGTAGCATGTTAACATATTCCAGAAATTTATAGTGGTTTGATCAGAATATAAGGTGAAAGTTTGGGCTGGTTGAAATCTCCTGAGTTAATGAAGTTTGAATAAAATAAACATGTCTTGTAAATGAGCAAAAATTGATCTACAGTTTAGAGATAAACCACTTTGCTGAATCTATGTATTAGCTCACTAGATTTTTATGGATGCCTTCTAGATTGAAAGCTTTGAAATGCAATAAATTTTGAAATATGTTATTTCCAGCAAAACATCTTAATACAAAAGTTCATGTAATGTGTGCTCAGATAATGGAGTCTATCATCAAAAGTTTTGGGAAGAATAACAGCAAGGAAAGAAAAATAACTAGTATATATCCTAACTATTATAAATAGGAGTGTGAAAGTGAAAGACAGAGTAGGATGGTGGGGGCCAAACCTGCTTTGTCACAAAGTTATATAAAGATCTTATAGTTGAATAACTCACTCCTTTCTCTGAGTAATGGATAGTGTCAGTTATTTCTCTTTCTTGTATTATATTTATAAATGTTACTGTTGTTTTCAAAATGAGATTGACTTGTGATAACAAACTTCAGATAGGAGTAAATGTATTGTATGACTTTAAATTTCCATCTAAAAGAGGTTTTAGAGTTATCTATATTAAAATTTTTTGTGCAGCAAAAACTTTTGTTTTCAGGTAAGTGTTACCCCAGAATGTGATGCCATAAGACATTAGTAAATGAAGATCCGGAAAGACTGTTCTGGCAGATCCATATTAAAATGGGAAACGAAATTTTTCATCTCCAAAATCTGCTGTTATTCTTAATACAAAAGGTGTAAGACTTAGACATTTAAGATGATCTGACATGTGTGACTTCCAGTTAAGAGTTATATCAGTATGAACAGGCAAAAATTCTGGATATTTTGATTCCTTTATTGATTTTGCCTGACCCATTACTTCTAACAATGCAGTTGGGTCTTGTGCGGTACAGAGTTGGATGCATTGTGTTTTATCCAAGATTAATATCAGTCATTAATTTTCAGAAAAATGTTATTTGTTTTTCATTGTTTTGACATTTCTTTATTTGGCGTGATTATAATACCTGCATTGTCAGTGAAGATAATTATGTCTTCTTCTTGAACGTATGATAGTAGTGGACGCATAACAATTGCTGTGGTATTAACAGTAGATTGAAGTAACCTCCAACTTTGAATGTATTAGTGGAGGGCCTATTTGAGATGATACTCAAGTTTTCTTTGAATCTTTCACCTATCATTGGAGTCAGGAGGCCGGTAAAAACAACCAATTATTAATTTATTCTGGTTGCCAAGTATAACCTTAACACATACTATCTTACAGCAACTATCTGCTTCAATTTTGGTACAAGATAAACTACTTCTAACACCAGGAAACATGCCATCATCAGCCTTATATAATCTATCCTTTCTGAACATGGTGAAGTTGTTCATAAAAATTTAGGTTGATCTTATCTCTGGCTTTAACCAGCTTTCATTACCTATAACGGTTTGAGCTCCAGTGCTTTCTGTTTATTTAGTGCTTGAAACTCTGATTCTTTCCCAACACAGATATGACGGTTTATTACTATAGCACCTATGGTTCCTAATCTGCCTTTTCCCTGTGTTTGAGTTGCACCGTTTGAGACTAAAGCACTTTTTTTTTCTTTCTTGAGATCCTCTAACTTAAAAAACCCTTTAAATATGTTGAGCAATCTGCAGCCTACCAGGTCACAGCATTGTCTGAGCTTCTGATCCCCCCCCACCCCCCTCCCCCTCCACTCACTTTCTGGCAAAGATCCACAGTCAGACCTGTTGACGATGGGTCGTTCATCTCGTAAGCAAGACCAGTAATTCTTACCAGTTCAGATATCTGCCAGAAACCAGAGAATAGCTAAAGTGTTGTACGTCATTACTAACAATATGAACCTCCACCTGCAGTTGTCTGTGCCCTGTGCACTTCATGGCATCCAGCAGGACCATCTGGGATGACTCGCCCCTGGTAAGTAGGGGCCCCTTTCATGTGTCTTACATTGGAGCCCCCAACTACCAGCAATCCCACCCTCTGTGAATGCCTGGATCTTGCAGGCTGAGAGGCTTCCTCGAAACATGACAAGCAACAAGCTCAGGATCTTTCATTAGCCATAGATAGTGCCTGAAACTTGTGTGCCAGATGAACTGGGGAGCCAATTCAGTACCCGTCCCCCTTCCCCCGCACCATGAGTAGTCTTTCTCTGCCAGCTACACCTTGGAACGACATCCTATTTAATTGTGGGTGAGGGGTCAACACCGCGGACAGGCAGTGACCAGGGCAGCCACAGTAGTGGACCAATAGGTGGATGTGTGGGACATGCTGGATCTCAACATCTGTCTCCCCAGAGTGATGCCCATTGGCAACGGCCTCAATCCGCATGACCGAAGCCAGCTGTGAGCAGAGGGCCACCAAAATACAGCAATCACAGTTTCTATCCATACTAAAGATGGCAGAACTATACACTAGGCAGTTGTTAAAAATGTGGATCAGTGCCTAACAAATACACAGATACTCAGTAAACCTTAGAATTAAACTACTAAATACTCAGGTAAAAGAAAAATAAGTCACTTCTTAGAAGCTCATAAAATAACTCACAAATGAACAACTTACTGTCTTATGGTACTGCAGCAATGGAAGCAGCCTAGCTAATGGCATAACTTAACATAAAAAATAAATATAACTAAAAGAATTTCCACAAAGTGATAACCAGACTAGAGATAAATGTTGTAGAAAATGCAGCTTAAAGTTTCAGCCTGGGCTTATATGTATCGGTTGAAATTGGCATTACACACCCGGAAGAGGATATAATGCTTGTGACAGTGTTGCTTAGGCTTCACTGGTTGGTATTTATCCTAAGTGCCTGTCTGGGACATAAAATAACCTGTGACGTCTATGGCAGATGCTGAAACCACAGCAGACTTGTTCTAAAATTCCATCTTGAGGGCACTCTACATTTCCCTACATTTGTTTAAGTGCTTTCACATCTAAGGCCAATGAAGCATCTGGATGACTAATTGGCTGAAGATGGTGAGAGAGTGTCACACTGAAATATTACAAAGTTTCCACGATACGATCCAGTGACAATCCCTAGATCATTGACAATATTTCCAATGTTGGGAAAACCTTAAAGAGTATATTGATACTTTGTTCTGCAATTCATTAATTCTCATTACTTATAGATATATTATACTTTCAGTTTTCCATTGACCAAATACAGTGGTGATACCAGTTTTATAGTCTTGCTGGCAGTATTTCAGACCGTAAAAGCCTATTTAATCATCAAAGCATCTGCAGGATTACCTTTCGTAAAGTGCAGTGACAATGTGCTACCTCATGAAAATACATTGTGTCTGTGCATGGGATGGACACAATATGGAAACACCAAAAATGCAAGAAATTACCATGTCTCATACGGTATAGGAAACCCATTGGCATTCAAAATAGCTTCTGGTCATTGTGGAATGGCTAAACACAGATCCTACATGGTTTTCAAGGGAATCTTATACCACTCTTCCTGCAAAAAAATGGCAAGTTCAGTTAAGGAAGGGGGAGGGGGGGAGGGTTAGGACGTCAAACGGGCCGACTTGGAGCAGGAGAGGCATCTCAGGACATTTTAATTTCCAGTATCTGTACTTTTACAAATAAATTCATAAAACTTTGTCAGCATCACCAGGAAGGATTCAGGATTCACACTCATTGCAGTGGAAGTTCGAAAACATAACAAAATAAATTTTTTTTACGTGCGAAATTTCATCATTTTTTCACTTACTAACAGCTGCATTTGTTGCTATAGGTACACTTTTCTTCATAAGTTAGAGAGATTTTTCGATGAATTTTGCATAGCATACATACCATACTCACAGGTGTATGAAACTCTAGGATTTATTTAATTTATGAAAAAACGAATGAACTGTTATATTTTAAACTTCATGTTTAGAAAAAACACAAATATTATACTTAATTACCTCAATTTTTACCACAGTTTTTAACAGATTTGGAAGATTCTAGAGTTTCATACACATTTAAGTATGGTTTGTATGCTGTGCAAAATTCATCGAAGAATCTCTCTTACTTATGAAGAAATGTGTACCTATAGCAACAAATGCTGCCATTAATAAGTGAAAAAAATGATGATATTTCACGCGTAAAAAAAATTACTTCGTTATGTTTTAGAACTTCCACTGCTATGAGTGTAAATTCTGAATCCTTCCTGGTCATGCTGACAAAGTTCTATGAATTTATTTATAAAAGTATAGACAGTGGAAATTGAAATGTCCTGTGGTGCCTCTCCTGCTCCAAGTCGGCCCATTTGACGTCCTACCCCCCTTAATGACGGTGGAAGCAGGTCACAATCACGCACCCTTCTCTCTGAAGAATACCGTAAATGCTCAATAATATTGAGATGTAGTGAGTCTGGTTGCCAGGGGGTATGTGATAATTCATCCCCGTGCTCACAAAACTTGTCTTTGGCAATGCAAGCTATGTGAACAGTGACCTGGTCATCTTGGAACACTGCATTACCATTGGGAAACAAACATTGTACCATGAGATGGATCTGATCAGCCAGAATGGTACATAATCGTGGGCAGTAATGCAACCTTGCAGAGTAACCATGGAGTGCCTGGAATGCCATGAAACGGCTACCCAAATCTTCATTGATCCCGTGCCATGTTTCACTCTTGGGATGTGAACTTGGCCAGAAGTTGGAAGCAGGTCACAATTCTCTTTAATGTCATCTCTCTCGATCATTCAACACACACTTCTTTCTGCCTTGTGACCTAGCAGATAAGGTTTTCCTGCTTTCCCTGTATGTGGTATAAATCTGCAGTATAGCGCCTCTTGCAGCACTGAACACTTCAGCTGCCTTGGTTATGTGGGTGCTATGACCCTCGTTGTTTTTGCACCCTAAAACAAAACAAACCCTTGGTTATGAAAGCACCCACCATACATGCACCAACAATTCGCCCAAGTTTGAATTCGCTTAGCTTGGACATAATGCACTTACAACTACACAAAACACTGTTCTGACCACAACTGACTCTTGCAACTTGTCGAGGACATTGCAAAGGTACTGTTAGTGGTCAAAAACAACAGTACAACCTGCAGACTGGGCTAGCATGTGGATTTATGTTCAAGCATGCAGTTCGTACACAGTTTCTTTATTTTTGTCCAGTCAATCTCTAAGAGCCAGACTAAGAATGCAGAGGTTGGGGGTTCATTTCCTGGCTGATTCCTGAATCTTTTCCTGGTGCTTAATGTGACCTTTCAACTCGTGTATAACTGCACAGATACAGAAAATGCTACCCGTGATTGCAAGAACCTTGTCTGCATCCAGAACTTTTGTATTTGCATCAACAGGTTTTTCAAGGTAGCCACAACAAAAGAATTCATCAGTCTTGTCAGTAAAGTCATTTTACCTCCTGAAGTTGCACATGGAAATGGATCTCTCAAGACAACACTGTTTCTGTTGATGTAGAGGCCAAGTAAGGATCAGTGAGTCTCATGGAGGAGCAGCAGCTCTCCGGACTGCTCACTGCAGCAGTTCGGAAACCTTGCAGTGTGGATGTTAAGAGTATGAGGTTGATGGTCATGTATGGCATGGCCGACAGATTATAAGGCACATTTGATTGTTCATGGCCAGTGATCATATTCCACAGTGTGCCTGCCTATTTTATTGTTCCAGAGTGTGACGATGCTCCATGAGCTGGAACTGCATGTTCTGTAATAATAATTTATTACTTCATGCTTTTTAAAAGTTTAGTTAGGCACTTAGAGATCACCATTATTTAATTTCACCATGTTTCACAAATCTGATCGTGATATTAAAGTTTCTTCAGGGTGTATATGACCCGGAATAACCGGGAGATCCGGGAAAAACCTGGGAATTTTTTCATCCGGGAGAAAACTGGGAAAAACCCGGGAATTGTTTAGAATTCCAGGTATTTTTATGGTTTTCGTTTTCAGTTAAATTTTTGTGATTTTGACTGGTAAGAACTAATACTCTAACAAGGGATATTACTGTATCCACCTACTGCAGCAACAAAACATGAACAAATGCGCCATATACAACAACAAAACACAGTGCTCATACAAGCGTCTGCCAACAGTACAGTGTGTCGAAGGCTTAGGAAGACAATGCAATGCTTCATAATAAGAAATTGCCTACAATGAGCATGACATGACAACTGTTTACCTTGGAGTTGTTTGAGCAGTTGCGGGGGGCTCTTGCGCATGCGCAGTTTAGTCACGTATGAGTAGTATCTTCTCCCGCTTCTGGTTACAGAAGTGTGGCTGGGCGCCACTACCTAATATTGCCCCGGTTCGGAAATATAGTAAATCTGGGGTTGATGCACAGAGCAGTCCGAGTTGTGGCGTGGAGGTGGGTCGTCTCCACGTGACCCGTGTTTTCGTTCAGTGATTTTGTTGTTTCGTCTTCGTTTATTGCTCTCACATTAAATGATGATGAAATGGATTTTTGTGGCCGGGAGCTATCAAATGAATTAAAATACGTTCGCTTAGTAATAGAAGGCTAAAATATGTTATTAGTTTCAGATTTTATTTCCACTTTTCTGACAGTCGAGCTATTAATCACCTTGCAGAACAATGAAGCTATTTTTGTCAGTTTGCTAAAGAGATTTGGCTTTTATTAATCTTTTCTGCTGAGGCAGTAAATTTATTTGAAGCGAAGTGTTTAATTTCACACTCTTGGCTGGTTTCAACTGTTCACTGCATTTCAAGTGCACGTATTGTGTTGTACCATAATAAAGAACCAAACATGAGATAATACAGCACTGGTACTCCAAGAAAATTTACATCCGAATATGGACATACGAATGCACACTTTAAGCCAAATTATGCATTTTAGCATGTTTCACGAAGTTCCGATGCTCTTGAAGTATCCTCTGGTGTCCTGTTTCTTTTGTGACATAATGTAAGATCTTTTAATGTTTTACACGTACAAACATATGGGCTTCCTGTGTTGTCGTAGCTGCACGAGCGCGATGATGCCTGTTATCTGGTGCTTTCTTGCAACTGCTGAAACAAACCTATTTCTAACAGGTTGCAGGAAAATATTGCAAATGGCAGTTTGAAAAGTGTTACATTCAAAGCAAATTTCCTTTTGCGGAAGATGAACTATGTGCGAGAATGTACGATGAATTTATTAAATCACAAAGCGTTCAACTCCATTTAAAATTCAACTCTTTGGGGATGACCATTTAGAATAATTTCGAGCCCAGATCAGACATTTACGTCCCGTTATTAAAAATTTTAATAAATTTAAATTCTTAATTTAAACCATGAACTTTTCTTATTTGGGTGTTCGTGCAAGTTAAGAGTGGTCTTGCTGTTGGCTGACTACATCACGTGTACTATGCTGTCATCAGCGGGCAAGATCAAGTGACATGATCTATGACTGGCTTAAAAAAGCATATCGCATTCTCAATTTCAATGCTTCAGAAAGTGACATGCTGTGTTTGGTGGAATTCAAAGTTATACCTTCGTAATACGAAAATATGCAGCTTACATTTGGAGTGTCCTATGTGCTGGGCTACTTATAATGGCTGTTGGAAGAAAGGCCACATTGCCTTCATGTGTCATTTGCTGCATGTTGCTCGGGATATGGACATGGATGCCAATTGTGTGACTCAAATGCTTGTGACTTCTCACAAGTTGTTTTTCAAGTTAAGTGATTTTTGGCAAGTGATCTGGCTACAGGTCGACACAAGTGGTGTAGTGATGTTATTGGATTCTCAAACCAATGCGAGTTCAGGCTCGCCACCGTTATAACAAACAGAACATGGTGCTGTTGGGACAGTTTATGGCACCTGCCTCTTACAAGTCAGTGGTTCGTTCCATTAAATTTTTGGTGGTTGCTGATGCTGGTGTTGAGAACTTGTTCGGGATGGATGCATTTCAGTCATTTTGATTTTTATTACCAGCGCCTGCACATTTCACCTTATGTCTGATCGGGTACTGTATTCTCAATTGGAAACACTGTGGAAGGAGTTTTTGGACTTGTTTGTGGAAGGTATAGGGTGTGCTACGAATTTTCCTGCTCATATTTCTTTGAAATATACTGCTCGGCCTCATTTGTGATTATGATGTATTCCTGTCACCCTGAAAGATCAAGTGAAAGCGGAATTTTATGGGCTTCAATATCTAGGAGTGGTGCAACCTATTATGGCTAGTGAATGGTCCTCTCTGCTGGATGTAGTTTGGAAACAGTCGGGGAAACTTGGTCTCTGTGGCGACTTCAGTACTACAGTCAATGTGCAGTCAATCGCGGATACGTATCCTCTTCCATACCAGGAGGAACTGTTGGTGAAATTATTGAGTTTCAGTATTTTTCTAAAATTGGTTTGTCTGAAGCATACTTGCAGGTTCCTGTTTATGAAGAGCCTCGGCGAGTTCTAGTTTTGAATAACCCTTTTGGTTTCTATCGATATTTGCATCTTCCTTTTCATGTGGCTAGAGTCCCTGCTATTTTCCAGTGACTTTTAGAGTGATTTACTATGCCTGCTCCGGGTTGCATTAATTATCTGAATGAATGATATTGTTGTCATGGGCTACTCCACAGCCAATCACTTGCAAACTTTGTGCACTGTATTGTCTGTCTTACAGTCCGTGGGCTTATGGCGTAACCTCGTGAAATCTCAGATTTTTCGGCATTCTATTGTTTATATGGGGTTTCAGGTCTTGTGGGATGTGTGACAATGTCTCCTTCTTCTGTTTCTTCATTGTTGTCCTTGGTGTCGACATACTGTGTTGTGATACTGGCTGAAAATTGGAGTCTGGAAGTACAACGCTGACTACTTCAAGTAATGTAGCCGACAGGTGCCCAGTTACATTTCACAGTAGTTTACTCTCACTGTTTACAACCCCCCCCCCCCTCCCCCCAATAATATACAGTTATATATGGCCAGTGCACTATTGTTTAACTGTCGATAAGCCTCATTAATAGATTGCAGGTGAACATCCACCTAATGCTACAATAGTTTCCTGTTGAACGTCTACGAGCAGTAAAAACCTTAGCACAAAGTTCACTGTTCTTGAAGAATAGAAGGTACATAGGGAGCAGACACTGTCATTGTTTGAACACACAGCCTAATAGTGTAACACTTATTTCACAGTTAAGTTGAAGCATTGTTGTTGTTCTAACCAACACAGGTTTCTCATTTGAAATTCGGCCGTAAACTGACTGTCTCGGGACCAAAAATCTCGCCCTGATATATCCTCACAATAATAGGTGCTGAAACTACATATAGTTCAAAATTAAATTTACAGAAATTACAATTAAAACTTAACTCATTAAATTAACAGAATACACCAGAAAATTGGTTCTTTTTAACAGTTTCTTCTACTACAAGAGTTAGGCCGAATTATTTGTTTAAATCATGAAATTAACAGATATCATTACACAAACAATACTTTTCACAAAACTGTTAATTACTTTGGAATTAATTAAGGGCTGATTTTGCTAACGTGTTTCCGGCTAGAGCCAAATAGATACTTTAAGAATACTAGCATTTCGCCTTCCGAATGTTTATAATTAGTACAGAATTTATATTTGTATATATGTGAACAGTAGAATTTAAGTTACGAAACAGTCACTGATTTCACCCTGTAACAAAAGATACTAACTAGGCATAGTCAAAATAAATTAGAAAACCAACTACATACATAAAACTAAGCACAAAGTTAGATCTGGTGTTATATTCTTTAAAACTGAGGCCCAGCCTTTCTCTCTTATGAAAATACAGATCACATTCGCGTATGTTAATGGTTAATTGATTAAAATTGAAAAAACTAATTTAAGTAGGCGGATGCAAAACAAGAGGGGAAGTAAAAATATCCCAGCCTTTTTCGTCACGGATGTGGTTTTCCTTCTGTTGGACCACATCTCTTTTGTTACATCTACGCCTTGCCCCTCATCCACAAATGAGCTTTAGGCCTTCCTTGGGATAGCCTAAAACCATAAATTCCTGGATAGCAGAAGATCTTTTCAAATGTTTAAATCCAGACTACTATTGGCTCCTTGTTTAGCTACATTCTCTCTCAAGAATAGGCGACTTCCAGAGTGTCTGTCCCACAGGCTCACACCACAGCAGCCATGGGAATGCATTCATGTAGACTTTGTTGGTCCCTTCCTGAATTTCTATTGGCTCTTGGTTGTTTATCCATTTTACCAGTTTCCTTACAATCTCTGTTGTGCATCAATGTTGGCTAAGATCACAATTTGTACAGTCTTAAGATTCTTTTTTTCTATTGAGGCATTGCCTTGTATCCTAGTTGCTGATAATTGGCCCCAGTTTGTTTCTCACACCTTTCAGTTGTTTTGTTCCCATCATGGCATTTGTCACGTTATAGTTCTGCCATTCCATCCTCAATCAAAGGGTGGGGTGGAACGGCAAGTGTGTATGTTCAGTTCCCTAATGAAAAAGTTTGTTGTGGATTCTTCGCTGGATGACGCCCTTTTCCATTTTCTGAGCACCTATTGCTTCATGGCTGGCAGCCATGCATGCTCCTCCATCTTCAGCAGCCTGCACTGTGCCTGCTGCTGTCGGATTGGTCTGCCAGCTTTGTGCCAGGATCGAAGGTGAGGGCATGAGCATTTGGTCACTGGCACAAGTGTTTACCAGGTACTGTTGTCCACTGCCAGGGACGCCGTCTCTATAATGTTGATATGGCCGATGGGCTGATGGCATGCCAGCTTGATCAGTTGCACGCGTGCTTGCCGCCAGAAGCTGCCGATTCGCGGATGCAGCCCCCATCACCGTAGCTCGTCCCACTGCCCTCCATCTTTAGCCCGTCGTCGCCTGTTGTGAAGGTGCCCCCATCCCATCCCAGTGCCTACCTCCTCCATGTGTGGCAACTTGGGGTTCCAACTTTCCAGTGCTGGGTGCCAGTCTGTCTCTGGCCATGTGTCCTTTGCTGCAGCCCACCGTTCTGGTCAGGCTGTCTCCACCAGGCCCCTCTCCATCATCACATGAGCCTTTGGTGCAAGTGGATCCAGACCTTCCGCCCCCGCACTGGGACCTGCCTCAAGATGACGACGTTGATATGGCAATGGCACCCTTGCCTGGGCATCCACTTGGCACAAGGGAGAAGTGTGTTGTATCCTGTGCCCAGTTCGTGTGAGCTGAGGGAGGTGTCACTGAGTGTGCACCTTTGAATCAGCCGCCAACTGTATTATTGCGGAACGGCCGCTGGAGGCTGCCTGTGGGAGGCGAACACACAGTGAGGTCTCCACCGTGCCATCTGCCACCGACTTGTGCATATATAGGCACAGAGCACTGCTCATTGGGTTCTGTTGTGTGTCTTTCCAGTGTGCCATTCACGTCAAGAGTACTGTGTCTTATGTGAAGATCCACAGGATAATCCCTCACGCTGACCATTCAGCTACCAGGGGCAGACAACTCCATGATAAATTCACTTCATTATTTGAAATTAGCTTTCTGCACAAGCTAATAAGAAAGGAAATTAAACAGCTCTGTAAAAAGCAATGGATCACTAGAGCGATTAAAGTATCTTGCGAAAGGGAAAGGGAAATGTATCTATCGGCAAGAACAAGTCCAAATCCTACAGTAGTTGCACACTACAAAAACTACTCAAAATTATTACTAAAAGTTATTAAAAAATCAAGGAACATGCACATAATGTCAGAAATCAGCAATTCAGACATCAGACTTAAGGCTATTGGAATGTAGTAAAATTAGAGACAAGACAACCATCCATAGAATGATACAACATCACTATTGATTTAAATGGGAGGGCCGTAAATGGTCAGTCACAAGTAACAGAAATGTTGGATAATAATTTCTTAAATGTAGTAAAAAATACAGGGACACACAGTTCAAGAGAAAAATCAAAGCAGCATATTGAAAAAACAACTCGTGTAAAATTAAATCATATGAGTGTTTCACCAACTTCTCCTTCTGCAGTTAAGAAAAATATGTATTTTGTCAAAAATAAAAACTCATTCTGGATTTGGTGATGTTTCCAACAGATTATTAGAGACTTGTTTCCATGTAATAAGTGTTGTCTTAAGTGAGGCTATCAGCGCAGTAGTGGCCTAACCCACATTTTTGGAAAAAATGAGGTATTCGCACAGAACGTCACCATTACGTCCTACAGTCACCAAACATGTATTCGGACACCATGTACAATGTGGCAGCGTCAGATGTTGTTTATGCAATGTGCAGTGCCATACGAAACGGGGCGCAATAGTGGCCTGTGCTACATAGGCCACTATTGCGCCATGTATGCATAGCGAGTAGGCCGGTGGGACAACGTATCATATGTCATACAGCACGTGATGGTTGGTGGAGGACACAGCTGCAGTACAGACTCACAGTATTGTAGTTGACACACCACTGAACGGTCATTAATGTGTGTGTACTACAGAACGACATGTGCAGTTTCCCTGGTGATGATGTTGAAGCCGCATTGTGAGGTAAGGATGGTGTTATGTTCCCTTGTTGGACTCTTATGATTTGATATGGACACTGGTACAGATAAGGAACATTTCCATTTCAGACCTATTTGGATCAGGCACAACTACTGATGCCTCAGATGTGGAATGTCCACCTGGCCGATTCAGCCAGTGTGCAAGTGGTACGGTGGATGAGTTACGTGTCATGTTAGCAGAGCCCATTCTATCTGGTACATTGAAGGATACCACAGCCACTACGTCAACCATGGACGTATTGGAGGGGGCTAGTAGTACTGATACCGTAATTTCACAGCAACAAGGAAGAAAATGGGTCTGGAATGCACACCTGTGGGCATGGAACGTTCGAAAAGAAAAGCGATCAAAAGGGGAAGAATACATTAACATGACGGGAAATGTAGTGCCAAAGAAATGTCTCATCTACAGAGCATGTGCTTGTCAGAAGGAATGTGGTCGATATTTTTCAGCTGAACATCAGCAACATCTATTTGACTCGTTCTATGCATTAGGTAGTTTCGTCTTACAGTCGTCATACATTTTTGCTATGGTGAAGGTAGTCTTTACGGTGTGCGCGTGTTCCTCTGGTACTACAGAATCGCGACGAGTAACAACATGCCTATACCATTTCCAGAATGAAGAGGGAATGGACATGAAGGTGTGTACAACATTATTTAAGAACATTTTGCAGATATCAGATGGTAGGATTACAAGGGTTCTTTCATACAAAGTGCAGCACCAGACCCCACCCATAGATAAGCAAGGCTCATTCCCTGCTAAAAACAAAACACCAATAGCAAAGGCGGTTGCAGTAGAGAACTTCATAAAATGGCTTCCAGCATATCGGAGCCATTATGCACGAATGAATGAAACAGTGGATTGGAAGTATTTGTCACCAGACCTGAGCATGGGGAAGTTATACCATTTATATAAAGCCAAGCATGATGATCCGGTCTCGTATTAAGTATTTGGTCAGATATTTAATACAAGATTTAATCCAGCCTTTCATCCCCATGTAAGGGATTCCTGCTGTAAATGTGTCCTCTACAACATCAAACATGGTGCAGCTGACACTGCGGAAAGGAAGGGTAAATGGGAACGTGAAAGAGAGTTACATCAACGAAAGGCCGAGAACGCGTGGACGGGAATGCATCACATCAGGTCAACAATATGACCATGATTGCTTTTTATTTGATGAGGACTTTACTGGCACTGGTACTTACAACAGGTATGTGTTACTACAAGCAGCAATTGTGGACCTACTGCCTTGGAATACATGACATACGTACCAAGAAAGCTACCATGTATCTACGGAATGAGGTTGAAGCATCCCAAGGACCACAAGAAACTGGAGTCCAAACAAAGCGACTGAATATGTACTCGGATCAATGTGGTGGGCAAAATCAGAATATAAAAACGGCCTTACTGTGTCAGTTCATGGTTCTGCATGCAGACTTCACAGTGGAAGTAATCCACCATAATTTCCTATTCAGTGGGCATTCATATCTACCATATGACCAGCACTTTGGTATCATCGCTAAGAACAGGAAATTTCACACAAACGTATACAAACCCTCTGACTGGATGAATGTTGTTATCACTGCACAAAAACAACAACCCTTCACTGCTATACCAATGACAAGGCATGATTTCGTGTCCACTGTACGTTTAAAGAGAAACAAACATAACCTTAAAATGTTGACACAAAATACCAGGATGCAGTGGTTCCATATTCAGTGGCTTCAGTATAAAGCATCCTCTCTTCACAACGAGTACTCCAATGAGCCAGATGTCTCGTTTGTCAACGTCAGTTTTGCTAAACATGGGTTGAAAGTAATGGAGACTCTGGACTTACTATATCCCGATGGGCACACTATTAGCACATTGAAAAAGACCGATTTAACGACCTTGCTGCAATTTGTACTCCCAGTGTACCATGGTTATTACTGTAACTTGAAGACATCTGCACAGCCATGTGGCGACACCATCCCTGTAAATGATGATATGGATGATGAACATTAATACCTCATGTGTATCTTTTCAGTATTTGACTACAGTGTGTAAAGCAATAATGGCCTATCCCACGTATATCATGTATTACGGCCAAGTGTGCCAAAACAATAGTGGCCTAAGCCACACAAAAAATGGTCTAAAAACACTATTGCAGTTAACTCCATGTATAGCCGATTACCGGACACCATACCACATTGTGGATACCACAATCATTTCTATAAGCCACAATCACTACCTTACACACAAATTCTGCAAACGTCAGTATCTCCCAGTTACCATTCCCACAAACCAGTATGCTGTGGGTTAGGCTACTATAGTGCTTATAGTCTCAAATATGTAATGCATCAGCAACTCAGGATATTTTTGCAGAGAGACTGAAATATGCCATTGCTAAATTCCTCTACAAGAAAGGTGTTAGGAAAGGCATAAATAATTATTGACCCTTTTCACTACAGATGGTATTTTCCAAAATTTTTGAGACGGTGATGTATTCTGGAAGCAACAGTAATATCCTCAGTAAATCAGTTTGGATTTCAGAGGAGCTGTGTAACTGAAACTGTTCAGTCATCAAATTTTACAAGCATTAAATAACAAAATAGCACTGGTTGGGATTTTTCTGTGACCTATGTAAGGCATTCAACGGCATCAGAATATTCTCCTATATAAACTGAAGTTTTATGAATTTCATGGTATACTAGATCAGTGGTTAACCAAAAGAATGCATAAAGTTGTATATAGTACGAGGGTTGACTGAAAAGTAATGCTTCCACCTTCGTAACTCTTCAGCAGTTGGCAGCATTGGTATGTGGCGGGTCCTGGCTTGTTCCGTAGTCTCTTCTCTGCAGCTCCAGTTGGCAGGAAGCCTTAGCATTGAACAGTTGTGTTGTTATAATGTAAAGTATGGAACTCTGCACAGACGGTTGGTCAATGTGATTTAAGCAATGTGCAGTCAGTGAATTCTTGACAGCAGAAGGTGTCACCCCAAAGGAGATTCATCAGAGAATGAAAGCAGAATATGGTGATTGTGTTGATGTGAGTACTGTGTGTCATTGGATGAGTAAGTTTAAAGATGTTGAGGTGGGAACATGTGACCTGCATGATAAACAAAGAGTTGGATGTTCTCTGACAGTAACTACGAAGTTTCACAAGCAAAATGTTGACAGATTGATTCAGGACGATCGTCGTATCACTCAGAGAGAAATTGCAAGCACAATTGTAATTTCATAAGAATGTGTGGGTCACAAAAAATTTCCTGCAGCATGACAATGCCAACCCACTCACTCCACGTGCCACCAAAGCAGAACTTCAGAGACTGAATCTCACCACTGTACGGAATACTCCATACATTCCAGATTTAGCATGTCTGACTTTCATCTGTTCCTGATAATGAAAGATGATCTGCAGGGACGTCATTATGCTTCTGATGAAGACGTTGAGAGAACTGTGAGACTGTGGTTGTGGAAACAGTGTGTCAACTTCTTCCATGACGACTTCACAAAACTTGTTCATTGTTGGCCGAAATGTATCAAATTGGCTGGTGATTATGTGGAAAAGTGAATATTGGTTATTAAATATCACATTCTAAGGATTATTTCTGCATGTGATTCATTAAAGTATTCCCATCCAAACCCAAGTAACAAAGGTGGAGCCATTAATTTTCATTCAACCCTCATAATTCAACCAAAGTAAGCAGGGGAGATTCTTTCACAACTTCTTGGTCCCAGTTTGTATTTTTCTCCATTCCTGGTTTCGGTGTTACAAATAGTCCCTGTCTCACTACAGCTTTTACAGCATAGTGGTCTGAGTCACAGTTAGGGCCCTTGCAGCTCCTCACATCAACAATTTACGTGGCACGTCGTGACTTTACTAACATACGACCTATTTGATTGACTACTCCACTTACATTTGATTTACATATTCCAAGATGTATTCTTTTATGTGGGAAACATATGCTCCTGATGATTAGATTATTTCTAGCAGCAAACTGACATAAGATTTCTCCATTCTCGTTACTTTCTTCATGTAATGTGTATCTCCCAGATACCCTTCTATATTTGCTTCGCCCAACCTGTACATTAAAATCTCCCATAACTAAGAACAGATCATACTTTTATACTTTAATGCATGACCTTTCTAGATCGTCATAAAACTTTTCCTTTGTTTCTTCTTCTGCTTCCTCTGTTGGTGCATATGCTGTTGTTATCGTCATATCTCTGTATTTACCTTTCACTCTGTCTGCTAAGTCCTTCATTTATGGTTTAAAATTCCAAAATACTTTTACGAACCTTCTTTATTACTGTGAATCCCTTTACAGCTTGTCCTGTTCTTCTGTCTGGTCCACTATACAGCAGAGAATACTGGGGTATATCTATAAGTCCTTGTCCTTACCATTTTATTTCTTGTAGCGCTACAATGTTGTACTTGAACTTTATGATCTCATCAGTAATTTCTTTCATTTTTCCAGGTTTCAACATTGTTCGTGCATTCCATGTTACTATAGCCAAATCTTTTGTCCTTTTTCTCTGCCGAGGCTGTAATTTTTGTGTCTCATCCATCATCCAAGGCTGTTGTTGAGGTTTTGTAATATGTCATTTTTACAGTGTGGGGTTATTGGCCCCACACCCAACCCCCATCTTGGAGGACCTGGATTTCTTTAGGGTCTACTCCCCTAGGGAGTTTGGCTTCCTTGCGCCTACAGAGCCACCCTTCCCTATGCTGAGGGACACACTTTGTCTGGCTCCTCAGTCAAGACCTGTCAGGCTTGGGTGACCCTGCCAGTAGCTACATTAGTGCCAGCATAGCTCTCGACTTCATCGAGGCATGCCCAGCACTGGAGGTACCTATGGTAAGGCCGTCTCCCCTGGGAGGGAAATGTATTCATACTGACTTGTATTTGCAGGCTGATAGTTGTCACCATTTGGCTCAGCGTGAAGGGGTATTTTGTACCTTGGACACAGGGCACATGTCATTTCCAACACTGAGAGTTCGTCAGCTGAGCTGGTCCATCTTGAAGCTACATTTCATCAGAATGGTTATAGTGAAAGACAGATTTAACATGCATTGTGCTATTAACCAACTGTGCATCGGGTGACTGATGATAATACTGAGCCGACACCTAAGTCTACTGCCTTTTTGCCTTACTCAGGAAGCACTTCCAACAAGATCAGTCGTATTTTACAGAAATACAATGTGATATGTGTTTTCCAACCTCCATCTAAAATTAGAGTGCTTTTTGGTTCTATTAACCCTGCTGTTCTGTTCGGGTCTATATGACCCGAAACGAATATGAACGTTATTTTACATTATGTAAATACCAATATATATTTATGAAACTTTGTGACTTTGTCTGAAAATGGATGAGCAGCATGTGTTTTAAAAGGTTTTAAAAAAGTTTAAGAAGTTTGGGCTTCAACTGTAATAGTTGCATATGTAATGTTCGGGTCATAATGACCCGACACAAATATGTTTAGTGTAACTCGTATTTATTTCTAAAATCTGGAAATGGCGAAAATTATTTTTGTTGTGTTGTGTGGGAATAGTGACTGCATCATTCCAACTTACTCTCAACAATCACCTAAAGCTCCATGCGTTCACAACAATGGGCTTGTTTGTTGCTTTCCCCAGGAAATAATAATTGGCAGTTCTCAATAATTGGAATGCTTTGTTTCTGCCCAGTTTGACTTGTGACACCATGGCGATGAGACCATTGAATGATCGTGAGTTGGAAGAAATAGTAAATGCCTCACCAGATGAAGGATCACTTTCTGAGTTTGAAGATCACATCAGCAATGCATCTGAAAGCGAGTGTTCCGATGACAGTTACGACAGTCCACAGCCCATACAAAATAGTGTAGAGACTTTTCTTTCTAAAAATGGGAATATAGAATGGCAGTTGCATCCACCAGCACAACATGGTCGCCTACCAGCTTCGAACATCATCAAGAGTACCCCAGGAGTTACCAGGTATGCAGTCAGCAGAATATCTGATGTAAAATGTTCATTTGAAGCAGTATTTCACACAGCGCTTCAAAATGAAATAATAGAGATGACAAATATTGAAGGGCAGCGAGTTTATGGTGAACAGTGGACAGATATTGATGGTTCTGTTTTCCATGCATACTTAGGACTCTTACTCCTAGCGGGTGTATATCGATCTCATGGGGAGTCTACAAAAAGTTTGTGGGATAAAGATACTGGGCGAAACATATTTCGAGCAACCATGTCTCATGAAACATTCTGTAAGATATCACGTGTCCTGCGATTTGACAAGAAATCTACTAGAGAGGAAAGACGACGTACTGACAAACTTGCCGCAATTCGTAGTATTTGGGAGAAGTGGGTAGAGGTCCTTCCTAAACTGTATAATCCAGGAGAAAATGTTACTGTTGACGAGCAGTTAGTAGCATTTAGAGGTCGCTGTCCATTCAAGCAGTATATCCCAAGTAAACCGGCAAAATATGGGATCAAAATATGGACCATGTGTGACAGCAAAACTTCATACGTACTGAAAGCCCAAATTTATACAGGAAAGGTGAGTGGAGCGGCACCAGAAAGAAATCAGGGAATGAGGGTGGTATCTGATCTCACTTCTGAGTTACGTGGTCAGAATATCACGTGTGACAACTTTTTTACGTCGTACAATTTGGGGCAGCTGCTTCTGAAAAGGAAATTGACTATGTTGGGAACTATACGGAAAAATAAGCCGGAGCTTCCACACAAAATGACCAACAAGGAGGTACACAGCTCTTCATTTTACTTCACAAATGACACTACTGTGGTTAATTATATTCCTAAGAGACACAAGAATGTTGTACTTATGAGCACTCTCCACCATGATGCGGAAATCAGTGACAGGGCTGATAAGAAGCCAAAAATGATTTTGGACTATAATTCAACCAAAGGTGCTGTAGACACGCTTGATCAGTTATTAGGTACATATACATGCAAACGAAAAAGTAATAGGTGGCCAATGATAGTTTTCTACAATATTCTTGATGTTTCTGCTTATAATGCATACGTTTTGTGGATTTCGGTTGACCCTAATTGGAATGCAAGCAAATTGACTAGAAGGAGAATATTCTTGGAGGAACTTGGAAAGTCACTGATAAAAGAACATATTGCATCAAGAACGCATTTCCCAAGAACAGAAGATTCTTTGAGAATGGTCACAAGCATCCAAAACCCGAATGATGTGGGTGGTGTGTCAGAATCGGTAACAACAAGAAAATCTACAAAACGTGCACGCTGTAAGTTCTGTCCATCAAGTAATGACAATAAAACAAACATGGTGTGTGGAAAATGTAGTAAACATATTTGCAAGAAACATGTAACCTACTTGTGTCCACAGTGCAAGCAGTAAGAAAAGAACTGTAGTATTTTATAAGATGATTGTATTGAAAATTCTGTTGTTTCAAATTTATGTGAATACTTGTGCCTAAACTACAATCAGTAAGAAGAGAGGATTCTAAAGTTGTAGTGCTTTCTATGTTGGAATGTAATAAAAAAACTGTAGTGTGTTCTGTACTGTAGTGTGCTCTAAGATGAATATCTGTAATGACAACTGTCTGTTGTTAGAAAATGTCAATACTTACGTCTAAACTGTCAACAATAAGAATAGAAGTATGGAAAAACTGTAGTGCTTTCTAAGTTGAATGCCTGTAATGGAAACTGTCTGTTGTTTCAAATTTATGTGCATATTTAAATGAAAAATATCCCTCAATAAAGTTGTATGCATTGTTATTATTATTATTATTACCATTATTATTATTATTATTATTATTATTATTATTACTAACAAGGTACTGGAATAGAACAACAATGTCGATAGCTAAAACTGTACCAAAATTTATGTTTCTAAAGCATTTTGATATGTCGGGTCATATTGACCCGAACAGTATATATGTCAAGTAAAAGTGAACAGAACAGCAGGGTTAAGGATGATCTTTGTTGTAACCGTGACCGTTCCGGTCGCGGGGTTGCTGAGAACAAATGCGCGGTGGGACCAAACGGGAGCGGTCCGTGAACAAACAAAATGAACAGGGAAGGACGGACACAAACGACGACGGATGACCGAACAAGACCTAACGAACAACAACAAGCAAATATCAATGGGGTCACAAGAAAAACCTCACGAATCCACAACGTCCACTCGTACATGGAAACCAAGTAAACGTGCTGCCTGTAGGGGAGATGTCAGTAGACTAACGCGAATATCAGACTGCCTGCTGAGTGAGAGGCAGGTGCTTAAATACCTGATAGAGTGTGTTGCTATTGGGACCACGTGCTCCACCGTGGTGCCCTCACATTATATGTGACCCAGGAGAGCGCGCGCAGCCCTGTCTTATGGTGTGATGGCTGGAGAGACCTTTAGTGGTAATCGAGGTCCATGCTGTCTGTCTGGCGCGGATTCGAAACACGCGGTGCTCGGTACCAGATCCCCCCCCCCCCCCCCCCCGAAACTTGTGCTTAGGGGTGGATATGCCCCGGACGGTGTCGAGGCGGTCGGCAGATGGGAACAGACCCAGGCTCGTCAACCGCTGGTGGCCGGGATGAAGTGACATCCGAGGTGTTCATGATGGCTGACCCAGAGGCCAGGGCAGCAGAGGGAGCTGCCAATCCACCTGGGCGCGGGGAGGGCTGGCAGCAGGCCCGTGGGGAGGCAGCAACCGGGGGCAATGGCAGTGACTCGAGGAGGAGGAGGCAGTGGCGGTGGGAGTCCAACGGGTGCACACGGGGGAGCTGGTTATGATGGCGGCGCTCCAACCCTTTCGACATTTGCACTGACGTCACATGCCACCCAAGGGCCGTGATGACCATGGCAGGCGTCCAACCCGTCTTGCTCCAATGCACACGGGCCCCCATGGCCGCGCTGGGGGCGTAACGCTGAGAGGGCCAGGAGTGCGGGCAGGGTCCGTGGCTGTCGCCCATGGAGGAGCTCTGCCGGACTGTGGCCATCAATTGGCGTGGTGCGATAGGTGCTCAAAAACAGGGTGAGGTCTGACATGGTTGGAGAGGTGTTGGCCGCTTTCGTCAACTGTTGGTTAAATGTGCAGACAAGCCTCTCCGCCACGCCATTTGAGTAAGGGTGGAAAGGTGGGCTATGGACATGTTTGATATCGTTGGCCTGTCAGATGTGGAAGGAGGATGCTGTGAATTGGGGGCCATTATTGAAGGCCAATGTGTGAGGCAGGCCATCTGTGGCAAGAACCTGGGCGAGGGCCGTGAGTTCGGCCTCCGTGGTGGTGGACGCCATGCAGACGACATATGGGTATTTGGAGTAGGCATCAACAATAAGTAACCACATGGACTCCAAAAATGGGCCTGCAAAATCGAGATGGATGCGATCCCAAATCCGGCGAGGCACAGGCCAGGGTGCGAACGACTGAGGGGGACTTGCCTGGTGACGCGCACACACAGTGCACCCGCAGACCAGGCAGTCAATATCGTCATCGATGTCGGGCCAATACATGTGCTGGCAAGCCAAAACTTTCATGCAGGACATACCCCAGTGCCTAAGGTGTAATAAGCTGAGCACTTGAATCTGCAAATCTGGAGGGATGACACCCGATGGGCATCCGACTCCGTGGCCAACAGGAGGACATCATCGACCATGGAGAGCCTGTGGGACAGGTGGCACCAGGGGCTGAAATCGGTTCGCATCCAACAAGTAATGTTGGAGGGCCACCTGTGGAGCACATAGCGGAGAACCTGCCGCAGGATAGGGTCACGGCGGGTGGCCACAGCAATGTGAGCAACCCTAAGAGGCAGGCAGTCCAGCGTATCCTGGCGGGCAGAATCAATGTGAAAGCAGAGGACCTCCTGTTGGTCAAATGCAGGATCGGGGCCTGCAGGGAGACGTGACAATGCACCCGTGTTAGCATGGTGGGTAGTGGGCCTATAACAAATGGTGTAAGCATAATTTCATAAAAATAACGCCCAGAACTGTAGACGTTAGGCCGTCTGCTCTGGAACGTGAGAGTGGGGTCTGAAAAGCGTAACTAAGGGTTTATGGTCCATCAGGAGGGTGAACTTTGCCGCGAAGAGATAGGTGTGAAATTTTTGGGTGGCGAACATGATCACCAGGGCCTCTTTTTCAATCTGGGAGTAGTTCCGTTGCGCTGGGGTCAATGTCTTAGACACATAAGTGATGGGCTGTTCGGAGCCATCGGCATTCCGATGTGCGAGGACGGCCCCATGCCATTTGCTGATGCATTAGCCGCCACAACCAAGGGACGGTCCAGTGAGAAAGGAGTAAGGCAAGTGGCGGACTTCAGCATTGCCATTAAATGGAGAAAAGCCTGGTCACAGGCAGGAGTCCAATCAAAAGGCACCCCTTTGCGATGCAAGTGATTGAGGGGTTGGGCGATGGAGGCAGCCTGGGGTGAGAACTTTAGGTAATAAGTAACCTTGCCAAAAAAAACCTGGAGTTCAGATAAGTCCTTGGGACGAGGAAGAGCCTCAATGGCCTCGACATTATGACCCGAAGGGCGAATACCATCTTTGCTAAGCCAGTGGCCTAAGTATTCCACTTCTGGTTGAAAAAGAACAACACTTGTCCAGCTGACAGCGTAAACCTGCAGATTGCAGAGCGTGAAATAAGGCACTGAGGTTTTGCAGATGTTCCGGCGGGAACGCCCAGTGACCAAGACGTCGTCCAGATAATTCACGCAGGCAGGGATAGGCCGCGTAAGCTACTCCAGGAACCACTGGAAAATGGCCGGCGCCAAAGAGACACCAAATGGAAGGCGCTTGTACTTGTACAATCCGGAAGACGTATTTATAACCTAGATGTTCTGGGAATCTCCATCCAAGGGTAACTGGTGGTATGCTTCAGTCAGGTTGATCTTGGAAAAGTACTCTCCCCCGGCAAGTTTGGATAGGTCTTCCTGTTGGGGAATGGGGCAAGTGTATACTAGAGACTGAGCATTGACAGTAGTGCCGAAGTCCCCACACAGGCAAAGGGGACCCATTGGGTTTCCGTATGACCACCAACGGCGTCACCCGGGCACTGTATGTCACAGGCTCCAGAATGCCAGCGGCCTGGATCCGATCAATTTCCTGCTTGACTGCCGACCGTAAGGCCACTGGAAGGAGTCGGGCCCAGAAAAAGTGTGGCTGTGCATCCGGCCGATGTGTGATGTGTGCCTGAAAATCAGAAGCACGTCCAAGATCTGTGGCAAACAATGACACAAAAGCAGAGCACAGATCATCCAAGTCCTAAAAAGGAACAGCTGTGGAAACGACCTTAACTTCATTGGAAATTGAAATGCCAAACAGCTGAAATGCATCCAGGCCAAAAATATTCAAAGCTGGCGGATGGTTGATGATGAATTGGGTAAGGAGATGGAGAACACGTTTGTACGTTGCCTGGACGACGAACTGCCCTCAAAGGGGAATGGAACCGTCTCCGTAGGCAACCAAATGCCGAGAGGGAGGTGACAACTCAGGAGAGCCCAGGCAGGTGTATGTCGCCATTTTAATCAGAGAGGTGGTGGCCCGAGTGTCGACCTGAAAACTGAAATCGTAAGCGAAAAGGCGGAGCATGAGGAAAACCTTCCGCGCTGATGGGTCATCCTGTGGGACTACCGATTGTAGAGCATGGACGGTATCTTGAGGCGCAGGAGGGGCAGGACTGGAGCGAGTCGAGTGACTATGACAAACCAACAGGATGTGGCCCTCCTTGTTACACAGCGTGCACGTTTTCCAGCGGTGGGGACAATCAGCTCGAGAATGTGTGGTAAAGCACTGTGGGCAAGATTGCAGTGGGCCCACGGCCGGCGACGAAGGGTGAAGGAGGCTCTGATGCCATAGAGACGTCGGACAAAGAGGAATCCCGATGGTGCTGCCATCTATCAGCAGGACCATGTCGATATCACGAGGGCGGAACACGCCGAGACACATCAATCTCCGTCACTTGCGGCTGCGCCATAAGATGATCATTAGCCGCCTGAGCAATTTCAAAGGAGTGTGCAATGCAGAGAATCTCTTCGAAGGAGGGTTTATTGAGTTTCAGCGCCACAGAGTGGACCTCAGGATCAGGAGCCAGCTGAACCACCACATCCCGGATCAGGGAGCCTGCATACAAAGCCTTACACTGCTGATTGGTGTATGTAAAATTGCATTGACGGCTGAGACCCTGCATGTCCGTGACCAGGAACGATATGATTGACCAGGCTGTTTATGATACTGTTGGAACTCCAGCTGAGAGGTGACCACATGGTAGTGTTGGGAATAACAGTTCGCCAGCAAAATGCATATCTCCTGGAAAGAGAGAGCCACAGGATCGGGCAACGGTGCCAACTTTTGAAGAAGAAAAAACATGTCTGGGGAGGCACAAAACAAAAACAACCGCTGCAAGGAGTCATCTGTGACTTGAAAAGTCGTGAAATGTTGTTTCAACCAATGTAATTATGTTTCCCAGTCTTTAGTGTCATTTAATGATGGAAACAACGGCGGACGTGGGAAAGCATCGGACACCTGAGGACCCGGAAGCCGTTGTGGTAATGCGTCCCGGGCATCGACTTTGTCCGTTAGCAACCACAGCGGCTGTTTTAAAATGTCTAACTGGAGCTGCTGGTGCTGCTGCTGCATGAGCTGCTTTTGCTCCAGAAGACAGACCAACTTCACCTCCATGCTAACAACAACCACCATTTACCACGTCGCCAAAATGTTGCCGAGAACAAAAGCGTGGTGGGACCAAACGGGAGCCGCCCGCGAATAAACAAAATGAATGGGGAAGGATGGACACGAACAATGACGGACGACTGAGCAAGACCTAACGAACAACACGCAAATAGCAACGGGGTCACAAGCAAAACCTCACGAATCCACAACGTCCACTCGTACACGAAAACCAAGTAGACACGCTGTCTGTAGGTGAGATGTCTATAGACTAACACAAATATCAGACTGCTTGCTAAATGAGAGGCAGGCGCTTAAATACCTGATAGAGTATGTTGCTATTGGCTGCTGGGACCATGTGCTCCACCGTGGCACCCTCACATTGTATGTGGGCCAGCCACGGCATAGGGCGCCACAGCGGGAGAGACCTTTAGTGATAATTGAGGTCCATGCCGTCTGGCGCGGATTCAAAACCTGTGGCGCTCGGTACCAGAATCTTGGTTTGTGTAAGGCGGGTATATATCGCATTCCTTGTAGCTGTGGCATGGCATACGTTGGTCAGACTATCATGACCATGGAAGACAGATGTACTGAGCATAAAAGGCATGCACAATTACAGCAGCCAAGTAGATCTGCTATTGCCGAACATTGTTTGGATATTGGTCACCCTGTGTTATATAACAATACCTAGATACTTGCATGCACCTCCAGCTATTGGGACAGTGTTATTAAGGGAGCTGTTGAGATTAAATTAGTGAGCAACCTTGTAAACAGGGATGGCGGTTTTTGTTTAAACTCTGCTTGGAATTGTGCTCTCTCCATTGTCAAAAAACAGAGGGACACAGTCAATGTTATCTCACATGCTAGTTTGTAGTCTTTCACTATCGATACCTCTGACTTTGGTCACCTTTGGTGGCACTAGTGTTGTGTGTGTGTGTGTGTGTGTGTGTGTGTGTGTGTGTGTTATCTTTCTTGAATTACTCCAAGAACTGAGGTTTTAAATTTGCTTGTACATCGCCTGTCCGTTGCAGTTTGTGCCTTGAAAATGGCGGGGTGTACTCCTGCTGAAATATCAGCAGTCGCTGCAAATATTACCTGGCTCAATTTTCGTAAGTTGTTTGAAAAAGTTTTGCTGAAAGTATGATTGACTGGTTTTATGTGAATGGTCTTGCTCTCAATTTTAAAAAGAAACAACATATTCCATTCTGCACTTCTTCGGGGTACTACATCAATAATAAGAACAATACATGACAAGGAAATAATAAATAGGGTGGAACCTTGAAAGTTCTTAGGTATTCACATTGATAAGAATTTAAACTGGGAAAAGCGCACTTGGGAGCTTCTAAAACAACTTTGTTCAACCACATTTGCACTTAGAATCACTTCAGATCTTGGAGAGAAACAAATCAGCAGGTTGACATCTTTTGCATTTTCATCGAATAATGCCATATGGATTAAGGTTATGGAGTAACTTCTGTTCAAGAAAGAAAGTCTTCGTTGCTCGAAAATGTGCTGCTGTAAGATTAATAGATGTTGTTCTTTCACGTTCATCTTGTAGAAATTTGTTTAAGGTATTGAGAATTTGGACTGCTCCTACACAGTATATTTATCCCCACATGAAATTTGTATAATTCTGTGGGTTGGAGGTATAGGACACTATGTCCATTTTTGGTCAAAATGAGATTATTGGGCCGGCCGGTGTGGCCATGCAGTTCTAGGCGCTTCAGTCCGGAACCGTGTGACCGCTACGGTCGCAGGTTCGAATCCTGCCTCGGGCATGGATGTGTGTGATGTCCTTAGGTTAGTTAGGTTTAAGTAGTTCTAAGTTCTAGGGGACTGATGACCACAGATGTTAAGTCCCATAGTGCTCAGAGCCATTTGAACCATTTTTTTTGAGATTATTGGCACAATCATATGAGTTCCTTGTCCTCTACTCAGAGATATACCACACTGTGTCCTACATTGAACATTGGCAGAGTTACGGTGCCAGGAAATAACACCAAGTCTACTGTGCCTTAGAGGTATACAACACCATCTGGACATAGTGCTGTATACTTCACCACACTGGTGGTGCTAGTGTGAACTAAGGTCAGTCCAGTCAGTTTTACACGGGACTTGATAGCGTTATCTCCAGTGTTTACTTTGTACAAGTTATTAATTATGAATCCGAACTCTCTCAGGTACAAAATTATGACATTGCTTAGTGGCAGTAATAGTGCTGCCTCAATAGGTAAGCTGTAATGTTTTCTACAGTCGTTATATTAATGAATAATGTGGTTGTAAACGTAACCTAACTTACGAGGCATTTCTATTTTACCAGATGAGGAACCATTATGTGGTCTGTTTTGTTTCAGAATCAAATACTAATCCAACTAGCTATCATACTATTGGCAGCAAATAAGATATAGGGGAGCATTCGAATAATGATGAACAGGATGACTCCAATTGTGACAGAAACTATGAACCTTCAAGTGGGACAAGTTCTGATTCAGATGACAATAACAGTACACAGAATCAATTAGAGAATAGGTTAAAAAACAACAGTAATGCTCATACTGTCCCAAATGAACAACAAATACCAAATATACTAGAGGAAGATTTATACTTAAGCAGTGATAGTGAAAGTGCTGTAAAAAGTTGTGCAGTTTTAGAAATGAGTGAATGTGTGGGAAGGAAAGTAAACAATAAAACTAATATTCCACAGCATGGTAAAAAGTGTGTAGCTCATACTGACAAATGGAAATGTGACATTCGTAAACGCAAAGTAGCTGGTGGGAAGGAATATGTTAATAAAAAAGGTAGGACTGTTCCTGCTAATGTACTGCAGCCTCCTTGCATGTGTAGAATGAAATGCTCAGAAAAACTACCTGAAAATGAAAGGCAGAAGATTTTTCATTCGTACTGGCATGAGGAAATGTCTACATACATGAAAACTCAATTTGTTGGTGCGTGTGTTGAGCAACGTAGTACAACTTGTTCAAAATAAAGAAACTTAACCTCGAGTAAGTGTAAAGAAAACACTCCAAGCTACTATTTTACTGTAAATGGTGGACGAGTTAAGGTGTGCAAGATTATGTTTTTGAACACATTTTTTACTTCAAATACAGTTGTAGTAAACATTTAAAAAAATATGGAGCCAAGTGGAGTAGCAAGAAAAGATAAAGGGGTAGGCGTATTCCAAGCAGAAAAACATCTGATGAAACCGTTGAATGTATCAAAAGACACATTTCTTCTTTCCCACATTATTAGTCACTACAGTAGAGAACAGTGTGTCAGCAAATACTTAGGACCAGAATTGAACATACAAAAAATGTATGACCTATACATAGATGACTGTTTTCAAACCAACATTGACCCAGAGACAAGGGGTAAAAAATGGCTTTACACAGACATCTTTAATAAACAGTTCAATTTGTCATGAAAACCACACCTGTGATACATGTGATACGTTTCAGGCAAAGCTGAAAAGTAATCTGACTCCAGAAGAAAAAGAATCTGTTGAAGCTGAGCATACTGCTCATCTGAATGAATAAAAAAAACAGGTATCTTCTAAAAAGTAATTACACTAACAAGACAAGAGGAACACCAACACACACAGTATTAACCGGAGACCTTCAGAAATGTTTGCCATCACCACTCATATCAAATAGTGTTAGTTTCTATAAAAGGAAACTTTGGGCCTTAAATTTTACCTTGTATGTTGCATCAGATTCCTCAGTTCACTGTGTGATGTCGGATGAGTCAAAAGGAGGGCGAGGCGGAAACAAAATTGCATTAGCAATTTTGAAGCGGGCATATAGTCATACCTGACAATGACGTGGAAGAAATCACACTTTGAACAGACAGCTGCTATGAACAAAATAAGAATGTGAATATTATAATGTGTGTGTGTGGTTTTTTTTTTTTTCCTGGCTACTGCATAAGTATCCACAAATTAAGACCATAACTGAGAAGTTTCTACTAAAAGGCCATATCCATATTGAGGATGACAGTGTTCATGCATTGATAGAGAGGAAACAGAAGAAATTGAATAATATGAGCATTTTAACACCCTGGGACTGGCAACAATTGGTAAGACACACTTCCAGCAAGTACCTCATTCATAATATGGAACTTCAAGATTTCAAAAGTTTTAATTCACTGTATGCCACAAAAGACTCTGAAAGGCCTCCCCTTGTTCAGAGGAAAATGGATATGGAGAAACAGCCATTTTTTAAATCAAAGTGTGTGCATTTACAAGTGAAACAGGAAAACATGGGAATTCTGCACTTCAAAACATCTTTTGATGGTGACAACAAACAGGCCGACTTTGTTAGGTTACACAGACATGGACTTACATTTCCGCAGATATGAACCAACTCTCAGATGTCCCTAGACTTATTTCTCTGCAGAAATATAATGATTTACTGGCACTGTTGCCATGTGTAAGCAAAATGGTGAATATTGAAAGAATCAAGAACTGTGCTGTGATTCAGTATCTTCATTTGAAGGGAATGATGCCCAAGAAAATTGCGGAGGACATGCAGAATACACTTAAGGACAGTGCTCTGTCTTATGCCACAATGCAAAACTGTGTGTTCTACTTTAAATGTGGAAGAATGAGTGTGCAAGATGCACCAAGGAGCAGAAGACCTTTCACCATTGCCACAGATGAAACAGTGACTCCAATTCATGATACTATTTTGTAGGATTGTCAGACAACGTTGCAGTACATTGAAACCACATTTGGAATTTCCCATTGGTGTGTTCATGACATTGTTGTGGATATTTTGGGAATGCGGAGCGTTTCATCTTCGTGGGTCCCGAAAGGCTTGAATGCAGTTCAGAGACGGGAGCTTGTGTAGTGTTGTGAAGAAATCGTCTGCCAATTTGAAGCAGATGAAGACAGCTTTCTTGCAAGGTACGTGACAATGGATGAAACGTAGGTTCGCCACTTTGATCCTGAGACAAAAATAACAGTCACAACAACGGAAACATCCTTAATCTCATACCCTAAAAAAAATTCCGGTTGCAAAAATCAGCCATTAAGATGATGGCATCGGTCTCTGGGATGCAAAAGCATGTAACTATCAATGCATCATGCACCCTCCTTCACCATTTGAGAGAAGAGATAAAGAAAAAACGGCTTGGAAAACGTGTGCGCAGAGTTCTTTTGCATCATGACAACGCATCGGCACACAAAGCCCTCGCAATGCGGGAAACTCTGCATGACTACAAGTTCGAATTGTCATGTCATCTGCCATATTCTCCAGATTTGGTTCCCTCAGACTTTTTTCTTTTCCAAAATCTAAAAAAAGACCTCAAAGGACGACGATTTGACAATGATGATGCAGTGATTGATGCTGTGAATGCAAGGTTGGACTCAAAATCGAAGACCTTTTGCTTGAATGGTTTGCAGAAGTTATTTGAGAATGCCTGCCAGTGGATTAGTGTACACAGATATTATATTGAAAAATAAATAGGCATTATGAAATTTCTGTCAGTCTTTATTTGTTAGGCTAGGCACTTTTTGGCCCCACCTCCCCTCTCCCCGTGTATCATTGTGATTAATCATACAAATGATCCATGGAACATGAAATTAATTCCAGTGATGAATAATATCATTTACTGCCATCTTATTGCACCAGTGTGCAAATTATATATATGAAAATATATCATTAAACAAATTAATTATACTATTGACATATTTGATTTTTATGAATTTTGCAGCGAATAAATTGTCTTTCACTTTTAATTCACAAATCTGGTAAATTGTGAGCCAGTGGTGTCGTGAACTTATGTCGAATCTGGTATCCTTCATTATATTAGTCTTCTTCCGCCAAAAGTATTTTTCATTCTGTACTGTGTGTACAATAGTAATTTTTAATCGGACTTCCTCTTCTGATGCAGGCAGCTGTATTGACATGACATTGGGATAGTGTGTGGAAGAAAAGAAAACTTTGTGATTTTGCACAAAAACGAACTCTCAGACTTCATATTTTCATAGGATTATTATTCAGACAACACACTGTATCACAAGAAATATGTCTTCTCGCCATGAGAACTAAAGACAGTCTGTGTAATACTTGACAAAAAAAAAAAAAAAAAAAAATTGAATGGAGTTTTTATCATTTGTGATTCACTTTCCAGTACAGCAAATTACATCTTTCCAGTGCTTACAGAGGCCGCGCTAATGATTATTATCATTGGTTTTAAATTTTTGTCGTAGCTTGTTGGGGCTTTCCCTTATGTACCTATACACCAGCCATGCTAACAGCTGCAGATATTGTAGATCTGTATTTGTGATATTCTGTGAGCTACAGAAGTAGCTACTCCCGAAATATGCATAGAAATGTATGTTCAAGTAGTGAAGCAATTCCAATAAGTAATGAATATCATATCATCTGACATACAATCAATACAGACTGAGAGAATATGAAGAGTAACATCATAACAGAAACCAAAAAGCACATCTAACAACTGAATATATTAATGTACTAGCAATATCAATAGCTCGAGCCTAGATCCAAGAACCTACACTTTCGAGGTGCTTTAGGATGTTCAAAGACAATCATACTAACCATGAATTGCTCGCAGCTGTTGAAATGACTCTCAGTGACAGTGGGTAACACGTTGATACATAATAGAAAGCCGGCCGGAGTGGCCGTGCGGTTCTAGATGCTACAGTCTGGAGCCGAGTGACCGCTACAGTCGCAGGTTCGAATCCTGCCTTGGGCATGGATGTGTGTTATGTGCTTAGGTTAGTTAGGTTTAAGTAGTTCTAAGTTCTAGGCGACTGATGACCTCAGAAGTTGCATAGTGCTCAGAGCCATTTGAACATAATAGAAAAACAACATAGAGTTAACTTTATAAAATAGCACAAGAAAAGAATGATTTGCAAACAGTAACAGGAACAGACCTACCGTATCTATTCAGTTATTATTAGAAAGATCACCTTCTAGATCTGAAACAAGATCAGCTAGAAGTATGGACTAACATCATCATTACTACTTATCTGAAGCTACAAAAAACTGCATTTAGATGTTTGAGCTGTACCACCATTTTGTCAGCTTCTGAAAGACTGCTATCTAAAGTAGGATATGCACTCTGTCAACAACACAATAGCCATCTCTCTAAATTTTTATTTTTTTACTTTTTGTACAGCCTATAGACAAAAATCTGTGGAATATGTAATTTAATTATTGCTGTATCATTAATAAATATGATATTAGATATACATATGTTGCTATTTACATTATTCTATAAATTCATCATGTAACATCAGTGTTAAAAACTTTTGGGATAGATTATTAATAACCATCAATTTTCAGATGTCAATGATTGAAACGAAATAAGCATTGATGATTTGGTGACATCACACATTTCAATTTAAACTCTTTTAAGTTTATATAAATATATACTATTTCTTACCTGTTGAAACCACAGACTCACATTGACTGTGTATCTACTGCAAATGTCTTTACAATTCCTGGTCCTGTCGCCAGGTGTGGGTGACATATGTTCTAACTGTACAATCTGAAGTTTCCCAAATTTGCATTTATAATAACAAGATGAGTTTTATTCGTATTGGTGTTTCAGCTTATCATACTAGTCTTCCTTTCTGAAAGTGATTGTTTTGAGTGAACTCCTTTGAGAACAGATCGTTGTAGTTTGTTATTGGTTGAGTCACTTTTGGACTGTCAGTCTATAATTTGACTCTGTTTTCTTAATTTTGTTTATAACTAAATTTTGATCATAATGTAACACGTATACAGTTTTATTCAATTTTTCTTGTATGAATTACAGGATGAGGAGAACACTGACAATGTTAATAATGTGAGCCTTGAAATACCTGATGAACTTGAAAATTATGAAATGTCTGTTAAAGTTATGTGGAAGAGTAAGGATATACACAGGTTTAAAATCCGGAAGGTATGTTCTCCTTTTAAATGATTTAGCATTAGACCTGTGCAAGACAATAAGTTGATACAGTCTTTCAGGAAATGTAGGATAAACTTAAGGAAGTATTAAAAGTATGTTTACATGTCAAATTTAGATTAAGCAAGAAATTTGCTGGATAAATAAATACTGGTTTTTAAGTTTTCTGTACCTGTCATTCCTATATACATTATATGCCTGCAGTATCTGTGGAATCTTAAAATGTAAAGAGAAACCTGTGAGTCATTAGTGTCTAGTGGATGTGATGTGTAATTCTTATAGAAATTTGTAATTCTTTTCTATATAAAATGTAATGTGTATCAGTCGAGGTGCTTCAGGTGCTTGTTGTCAGAGAATGTTGCAATCAACTACTTTGTGCTCCATTCCAAATGGTGTTGGTATTGACGGGGTGTTAAAAACACCTCATTAGACACTATCTATGTTAAAAGAAAAAAAGAACACTCTTCTGAACGTAAACTTACATTATACTGAAAATTTTCCATTAGGAAGAGAGCTATGAATTGTAAGTACTGTTGAGACGGGAAATCATAGTATATGCTCCAACTGCCATTTATGTTAAGGAAATGGTGTAATGTTGAATGAGACGTGATACCTTCAGATTACATCATTGGCACTCCCCGTGTTCCATAAGTTTTAATTAGACTGTGAAGTATGTAAACAGTATCCAACTGTAAGTTCTAGTCATTCGCTCAGTTGTTTGCCACGTAATTTAGACTTTACCTTAACACACAATATTCACTTCATTTTCACTTTCACTATCCACTTCCATACAAGTGTCATATCAACAGCATTCATTTCCGTCTTTTTAGATTTATTTTTTCTTCTTTTAAATAAAGTAAGTAGTTTGGTGTCTGTCCTCCAAAAATTTCATTTTATTTTCATGTACTTTTCCGTATCTAATTTGCAGCATTTCATTAATAAAATAGAAACACTAAAGTTCTTTGAAATAAGATGGCTTTCCACATTCAAGAGAAATCTTTCCAGCAGGCATCACATGTATTTTAACTCTTTCATCCCATGTCTGTGGTGAAAATGTGGATAGCTTTATGTGATAAACAAAACAAGAGGAAAAGTCACTCACTTAATACTATTTATAGTCAAATTTGAATTTGGTGACACACATTTTCCAAAAATTAGTGGCCAGTGTTACCCTGCAGGTTTGCTTAGATGGTGCACTCAGAGCCATACCTGCAGTTATATTCATAAGTGGGTAGTGAAAGTGAAGTGGAAACTCAGTGGGCTCGCATGTGGATAAATGGGGTTAAAATCTCTGTCTGTCACGTTTTATGTGGTGTACCTAAATCATTTTATGAGGCTGCAAACAATTTTCTCCTACATTATTGTCTAATCCAGGCTTGTGCTCTATTTCAGGTGACTTCATCACCACCATTAAATTCTAGTCTTCTTTCTTTTTTAACAGACTTATTGAATTTGGGAGGATCAGGCTCAAATCCCCGTCTGGCCATCATGATTTAGGTTTTCTGTGCTGTCCCTAAATTATTTCAGGCAAGTGCTGGGATGGTTGCTACTATAAGGCCATGCCTGCGTATATGAATAAAGTTTTTTTTTTTTTTGCCCCCCCCCCCCCCCCCTCTTCAACTATAATCCCAAAGTGATCTAAGGATGAGTAAAAGTACCACCACCTGTGCCACCATTAGTACTACTACTACTACTACTACTACTACTACTACTACTAATTATGATGATGATGATGACACTGTGAACAAATGGTCAACTAGACCACACAACTCACATTTAGTAGTTCTCAGTCTAATTCAGGCAAATGATAGGTAGATAGTAGCATTGATTGCATCTGGTACCCTCATATCTTATGCAACATTAAGTCATTCACTCTGCATTAGTAGCAATTAGAATATACAATAAAATTTCCTGTCTGCTCTGATGATCACACGGACAACATTCAGATTTCCTTTCTTTTGCTCTCGAGAAATCCTCCAGCTGCAGATACCAAACTGCCCATCTTTATATTTGATTCTTGAGACACTCGGTAGTTTGTCATCATGCCTATTTATTTTTGGCACAAAGTGAATTAACTGAATTTTTTCCCAAATTTGATTCAGTATCTCCTCATTAGTTATCCAATCTATCCGTTTAATCTTCATTATTCCTCTACAGCATCACATTTCAAATGCTTCTATTCTCTTTTTATGTGAACTGTTTATTGTCCATGTTTCACTTCCGCACAAGACTACATACCAGACAAGTATCTTCAGCAAAGATTTCTAAAAATTTAAATTTATATTCAGTGTTAACAAATTTCTCTTTTACAGAAACTCTTTTCTTGCTGTTGCCATTCTGCATTTTGTATCATATCTACTTCAGCCATTGTCAGTTATTCTGCTGCTGAAATAACGAAACTCCCTCTTTTCTCAACTACTACCTCTCTTACACGACCTGTGACTCTTCTGCATCTACATCAACATCTACATCTATTCTCTGCAAACCATTGTGAGGTGCATGGCAGACGGTAAGAAGTCCCTTTTGTGGGTTGATTCCACTTCTGCAGTATTTTGCAAATAAACAGAAGTTGCTACCTTCTTCACCCACAGCTGAACCTATGTGATCATTCCATTTCACATCTCTGCAAAGTGTTACATGCAGGTATTTGTACGTATAAGAGTTGGCTGATTCCAACGATGCCTCATTGATATTATAGTCATAGGATACTACATTTTTCCATTTTATGGAGTGCACAATGTTACACTTCTGAACATTTAAAGCAAGTTGTCAAGCTGTGAACCACATTGAAATCTTATCAAGATCTGACTGAATATTTAGCAGCTTCTCTAAGATAATACTTCAGTATAGATAACTACATCATCTGCAAAAAGCCTGGTTTTTACTTTTAATATTGTCTGCAAGGTCATTTATGTACAACGTGAACAGCAAGGGTCCCAACACACTTCCTTGGGACACACCTGAAGTTGCTTCTACATCTGATGATGACTCTCCATCTAAGATAAAATTCTGTGCCCTCCCTACCAAAAAGTTCTTAATCCAGTCACAATTTTCACTTGATCCCCAATATGATCGTACTTTTGACAATAAGCGTAGGTGTGGTACTGAGTCAAATGCTTTTTGGAAGTCGAGAAACACTGCAAGTCTGCCTGGTTGCCATGATCCAAAGCTTTCAGTATGTTATGTGAGAAGAGTGCAAGTTAGGTTTCATATGATAGATATTTTCGAAATCCATGATGGTTGCATTGAGAAGTTCATTCCGTTCAAGATACCTCATTATGTTTGAGCTCAGAATATGTTCTAAGATTCTACAACAAATCAATGTCCCTTGGTAGTTTTGTGTATCATTTCTACTAACCTTCTTGTAGACGGGTGGGACGTGCCTTTTTCCAAGAACTGAGCTTTGTTCAATTTTAACGATTTCAGCTGTTTCTCAACACCACTGACACTAATGTTTATTTCGTTCATCTTTTCAGTGGTACGAGAATTAAATTGGGGCAGTTCTCCTGGGTTCTCCTTTTTAAAGAAATATTTGAAAAGCTAAGCATTTCAGCTTTTGATTTGCTACCCTCAATTTCAGTTCCTTACTCATTCGTTAGTGACTGGACACTAACTTTGGTGCCACTAACAACCTATATATATGACCAGAATTTCTTTGGATTTTGGAAATGTTATTTGACAATATTCTGCTATGGTAGCCATTGAAGGCGTTGTGCATTGCTCTCTTGACAGCCAAACACATTTCATTCAGCATCTATCTATCTATAGCCCCCCTCCCCACACTTTGTTTTACACCTGTTATTCAGTAATCTCTGCTTCTTTAGAAATTTATGCACAGTGACTGTATACCATGGAGGTTCCGCAACAAACTGTTGCCTCATCAAGAAAGAGGGAAGGAGAGGGAAAGACGAAAGGATGTGGGTTTTAAGGGAGAGGGTAAGGAGTCATTCCAATCCCGGGAGCGGAAAGACTTACCTTAGGGGGAAAAAAGGACGGGTATACACTCGCGCACACACACACACATATCCATCCACACATATACAGACAGAAGCAGACATATTTGAAGACAAAGAGTTTGGGCAGAGATGTCAGTCGAGGCAGAAGTGCAGAGGCAAAGATGTTGTTGAATGACAGGTGAGGTATGAGTGGCGGCAACTTGAAATTAGCGGAGATTGAGGCCTGGTGGATAACGGGAAGAGAGGATATATTGAACAGCAAGTTCCCATCTCCGGAGTTCGGATAGGTTGGTGTTAGTGGGAAGTATCCAGATAACCCGGATGGTGTAACACTGTGCCAAGATGTGCTGGCCGTGCACCAAGGCATGTTTAGCCACAGGGTGATCCTCATTACCAACAAACACTGTCTGCCTGTGTCCATTCATGCGAATGGACAGTTTGTTACTGGTCATTCCCAAATAGAATGCGTCACAGTGTAGGCAGGTCAGTTGGTAGATCACGTGGGTGCTCTCACACGTGGCTCTGCCTTTGATCGTGTGCACCTTCCGGGTTACAGGACTGGAGTAGGTGGTGGTGGGAGGGTGCATGGGACAAGTTTTACACCGGGGGCGGTTACAAGGATAGGAGCCAGAGGGTAGGGAGAGTGGTTTGGGGATTTCATAGGGATGAACTAACAGGTTACGAAGGTTAGGTGGACGGCGGAAAGACACTCTTGGTGGAGTGGGGAGGATTTTATGAAGGATGGATCTCATTTCAGCACAGGATTTGAGGAAGTCGTATCCCCGCTGGAGAGCCACATTCAGAGTCTGGTCCAGTCCCGGAAAGTATCCTGTCACAAGTGGGGCACTTTTGTGGTTCTTCTGTGGGGGATTCTGGGTTCGAGGGGATGAGGAAGTGGCTCTGGTTATTTGCTTCTGTACCAGGTCGGGAGGGTAGTTGCGAGATGCGAAAGCTGTTGTCAGGTTGTTGGTGTAATGGTTCAGGGATTCCAGACTGGAGTAGATTCGTTTGCCACGAAGACCTAGGCTGTAGGGAAGGGACCGTTTGATGTGGAATGGGTGGCAGCTGTCATAATGGAGGTACTGTTGCTTCTTGGTGGGTTTGATGTGGACGGACGTGTGAAGCTGGCCATTGGACAGGTGGAGGTCAACGTCAAGGAAAGTGGCATGGGATTTGGAGTAGGACCAGGTGAATCTGATGGAACCAAAGGAGTTGAGGTTGGAGAGGAAATTCTGAAGTTCTTCTTCACTGTGAGTCCAGATCATGAAGATGTCATCAATAAATCTGTACATCATCTTTGTTTTTAGATATATTTTTCCTACGTGGAATGTTTCTCTCTATTATAACTATATATATATATATATATATATATATATATATATATATATATATATATATATATATATATATATATATATATATATATGTTTTAGTTGTCCTTTGTACTTCGGTAATCATTGTTGCCACAACCGAGTCGTGGTCACCGTTACCACTTTCAATGTGGACATCCTCAAAGAATGAGGTCTATTTGTTGCCATTAGATCAGATACATTTCTATCGTGAGTGGGTTCCTAACTACCTGTTATAGGTAGTTTTCAAAGAAGGCATGTAGTTAAGTTTCACAGGATGTCTTATCACGCCCACCACTAACAAAACTATAATTTTCCCAGTTAATTGTAGGATGATCGAAGTCTCCACCGATGATTACAGTATGATTGGGGAATCTACGTACAAGTAAACTGAAGTTTTCTCTAAAGCTTTCAGTTATTAGGAGATGAGTCAGGTGGGTGACAGAAGGATCCAATTATCATTTCGTGCCCACTCCTGATACTGAGTCTCGCCCAAAGAATCTCAAATGCAGCTTCAATTTCTGTCTCGGTGGATTTGAGTTTCTTGTCTACTGTGACAAATAGACCACCTCCATTTCCCATTTGCCTAGCCTTTTGATATACACAGAAATTTTCCCCAAGAATGTCACTGTTATTTGTTTCAGGTTTCAATCAGCTTTCTGTACCTAGTATTGTGCAAGCTTCGCTGCTTTTTGTGAGCACTTCAAACTCTTGTCACTTTGTTGTGAATGCTTCAGTAGTTTAACATTAAGAAAGGCATGTATTCTGATCGTATACTGATACTTCTGGGTTTTCTACATCCATTGTTACATGAATTGGATGGAGAGTTGCCTAATCAGTGAAAAACCCCTGTGTGCACCCCTCACAAACAGTTAACTGAGTAGCAGTCTCTGATGTGTAGTGCACACTTGTCCTATTTAGTAGGACCCTGCAGTTCTCAATCCTATGGGCAAGTCCAGGAAGTCACAGAACATTCGAAGCTTCTGGTTATCTTTCCACTCGACTCAGAACCAAAGGGCCACTATCAATTCTGCAAATTGTGAGCTTTGTTGAAACACGACATGGAAGGTCAGTTTCTCAACTTTCTCTGCCAGTTGCTGGAATGACCCAAATAATCTTGGAGCCCAGGTGACAGAAATCATTTGTTCAAATGTGTGCAACAGTCTGCAGTTGGTTGCACCCTGTTCCCTCAGTGGCTGCCAGAATAGCCTCTTCAACATATTGAGTGAGGTCCCCAGGCATACATACTGAATGCACCTGGTGCCCTTTCCTTTTCATTGCTGCCATTTCTCTAAGGGGTACCATCAGTCAACATATGTTTCAACTGTGAACGATTAGTAGACACCTACTCTTTTGCGTTTTTCTCCTCCTGACAACAGACAAAACAGGTTTCCCCAAAACAGGTGAAGAGAGTCCCACTAACTCAGTTTCAGTGCAAGACAGCACCTGAAACTTGTTGGTTAGGGGGACTAGAACAACACCTTGAGTCCTTCCCTGTCCCTGTCCACCCTGTACAGGATGCCTAGATGTACCATTGACACAGCACTTGCAGTCAGGCAGATGGGTAATGACAGATGCTGTACTTCCTTCAGAGGAGACAGGATCCACAGGAAAGGATAGTACTTACGGTACCTGTGGTGCAGGTATCAGAGGTACATGACTCTTGGGAGCTCTTCTAACACATTGATTCACAGCAGCTGGCAATCATTTGACAGTAGTCAGGGCAATTTCCAGCTGCTTATGAATGTCAACCAACTCATCCCGTGTTTGAGAATGGCATTCACAGTGGGGCTGCATTTTGATAGACTTAATGCAGTGTGGTTGTTGTAAAAGCTTGTAGATAACTGTTTGATCCCCGCATCTTGTCCCTTCTACCTTCACAATTTTGAAAAGAGTGTTTAAGTCAACATTGTCAAAAGTTTTATCTAAATCTACATATGAGTATACTATGACTAGAAATGAAGTTTTGCCTTTCTTCAGTCTTATGTGATAAGTCATTGCGTCAATATTGCCTCCCGTTTTCCTAAATTTCTCTGAAAGTCAAACTGATCTTTCCTGATTGTGGCTTATACCAGATATTTCATACTTTTGTAAATAATTCATGCCAGTATTTTTGAACCATGAGTCATTAAACTGAGTGTTCGGTAGTTTTCACAGACGTGAACAAAGTATAATCACTAGGTTCCAGCTGTACCATGGTAGGCTACTGTGACTCTTGAGGCACGTGGCGACATGAGTGGCAGCTTGACATACTGACGGAAGTAGTAGTAGACAGGATCTACCATGGTGCTAAAAAAAGTCTCGTGATGGCCCTTCTGAATCTGCTTAGTGTATTTATCTCTTGGTCTCCCTCTACGATTTTTACCCTCCATGCTGCCCTCCAGTACTAAATTGGTGATCCCTTGATGCCTCAGAACATGTCCTACCAACCGATCCCTCCTAGTCAATTTGTGCCACAAACTCCTCTTCCCCCCAATTCTATTCAATACTTCATCATTAGTTATGTGATCTACTCATCTAATCTTCAGCATTCTTCTGTAGCACCACATTTTGAAAGCTTCTATTTTCTTCTTGTCCAAACTATTTATCATCCATGCTTCACTTCCATACATGGCTACATTCCATACAAATACTTTCAGAAATGACTTCCTGACACTTAAATCTATACTCGATGTGCGTCCAAAAATTATTAATGTGGCAATTTCTCTGCATATTGGAATGTTAAGTCTTGCTATTTACTTTGTCCTTGTGTGTTTTTTGTACAACATAGTTATACAAACAGAAGTGTTTTCCTCCGCTGGTTCGCAAGTATAACAAGGCTGTCAACAGATAAAAAGTATGCCATTTGAAGTGTGACTGAGTATATTTGCTTTCAAGGTATTGATTGCAGTGCTTTACAGTAACATGCTCTTTTCCTTGAGATAGAGTAATAAAAAATGGAAATAACTCAATCAAATGTAAATAAATCAATGTGAATGTTGAGTATGTTACCAGCAAATTTAATACCTCTGTCCACCATTCCAAGCTAATTTAAAAATCGCTCACCTAGTATTACTTTAGGGGTGTGGGGTGATAAAATGCCCTGCTAAAATCAGCAGCTTCTGCAAATCGTCTCACTTTCAAGGATTAATTAAATGACATCTCATAAAAGCAGCCATGTCAGTTGTATAACTCACAAAAATGATTTTTTCTTCCAAGTGGGCCTACAAAAGTGGTATGTTTTCTATGCTGCATGTGTCCATGCAGTGACATGATCAAAGTAGAAATGGAACATTTTCCGCATAATTTTTAGGGAATCTAAATATTGCATAAGCTCACAGGAATGGATACAAAGGTTAAAATCAATACAACTACCTAACTGACTGTAATAGAAAAAAAGCTCTATTTTGCGGTTGTTATTGTTGTTGTTGTGGTTCTTGTCTGCACCTTCATCCATTATTCCGCAAGCCACTCTACGGTCCATAGCAAAGGGTACCACAAGCCACTGCTAGTCATTTCCTTTCACGTTTCATTCACAAATAAAGCAAGGAAAAAAATGACTGACTGTAAACCTTGGTACAAGCCCTAATTTATCTCATCTTACCTTCGTTGTCCTCACACAAAATGTATGTTGGCAGGAGTAGAATCGATCTGCAATCAGCTTCAGTGTCAGTCCTTTAAATTTCTGCAACAGTGCCTTACAAAAAGAGTGCCATCTTCCTTCCAGGGATTCCCATTTGATGTCACGAAGTACTTCTGTAATATTTGCATGCTGATGGAACCTATCAGTAACAAATCTAGTGGCATGCATCTGAATTGCTTCAATGTCTTCCTTTAATCTTATCTGGTGGGTATCCCAAACATTTTAGCAGTACTCAAGAAAAGGTTGCACTAGTGTCCTATACACCGTTACTTTTATAGATGAAATACACTTTCTCAAAATTTTCCCAATTAAATAAAGTTGAGCTTTCGCCTTCCTGACTACCAGCCTGACATGCTCAGTTGATTTCATATTGGTTCGCAGTGTTACACCTAGATATGTAATCGATGTGATTGTGTCAAGCAGCACATTACTAATGGTGTATTTGAACGTTACAGGGTTGCTTTTACTACTCATCCACATTACCTTACATTTTTCTGCATTTAGAGCAAGCTATTATTCATCACACCAACTAGAAATTTCGTATGTGTCATCTTGTATCCCCCTAAATCACTCAAGGATGACACCTTCCTGTACACCACACCCCTAAATCACTCAAGGATGACACCTTCCTGTACACCACAGTGTCATTAGCACTCAGACGTTTGTCAACAGTCTGCGGTCTGAATTCTGGTTTGGTGCAGTTGTCCATGCTAGCCTGTCCGTGTGCAAGCTCCTTCATCTCTACACTATTGCTACAGCCTACATCCATTTAAACCTGCTTACTGTATTCTGTATCCAGGCTCTGGCCTCTTCCAACAGTTTTGCTTCCCCCACCCACTGACTCTCTCTCTCTCTTCCCCTTTACCAAAATAACAATTCTTTGATGTCTCAGTATGTCTCATTATCAATCAATTCTTTCTGTCTGCGCCTCGTGGTCTTGCGGTAGCGTTCTCGCTTCCCGCGCACGGGGTCCCGGGTCAGGGATTTTCTCTGCCTTGAGATGACTGAGTGTTGTGTGTCTTTCATCATCATTTCATCCTCATTCACTCGCAAGTTGCCGTAGTGGCGTTAAAGAACTTGTGGAGTGGCTGCTGAACCACTCCGCGAGGGGTCTCCCGACCACCAATGCCATACACTCATTATCATCATTAATTCCTTCTTTTAGTCAAGTTGTTCCATAAATTTCTTTTTTATTCTGTTTGATTCAGCTCCTTGTCTCTCTCTCTCTCTCTCTCTCTCTCTCTCTCTCTCTCTCTCTCTCTCTCTCTCTCTCTCTCTCTCTCTCTCTCTCTGCCCGTCTAATTTTCAGCATCCTTGTGAAGCACCACATTTCGGAAGCTTCTATCTTCTTCTTTTTATTTGAATTGGCTAACATCCATACTTGAATTCATACGAGGCTTCAATCCAGACAAATACCTTCATAAAATATCATTTAAGAAATTTATATCAGATGTTAACAAATTCCTCATTTTCGAAAATACTTTCCTTGTTATTGCCAGACTGCATTTTATATTTTCCCTACTTTGGCCATTATCAATTGTTTAGTTGCCCAAATAGCAAAACTCATATCCTACTTTTGGTGTCTTCATTCCCGATCTAATTCCCGCATCATCATCTGGTTTGCATTCCATTATCCTGGTTTTACTTTTATTGATGTTCATCTTATAATCTCTTTTTAAGGCACTATCCACTCCATTTAACTGTTCTTCCAAGTTGTTAGTCATCTCTGACAGAATTACAATGCCATTGGCAAACTGGAAAGTTTTTATTTCTTCACTCTGAACCTTAATTCCTTTTCCAAATTTCTCTGTGGTTTCCTTCACAGCTTGCTCAATGTACAGATTGAATAACATCTGTGATATGCCCAACCCATCTCACTCCCTTCTCAACCACAGTTTCCCTTTCATGACTTCTGACTCTTATATCTTCAGTCTGGTTTCTGCACAAGTTGGAAATAACCTTTTGGTCCCTGCATTTAATTCCTTCTGCGTTCAAAATTTGAGGGAGTGTAGTCCAGTCCACATTGTCAAAAGCTTTTTCTGTGTCGACAAGTGATATAAACATAGGTTTGCCCGTCTCCAATCTATCTTGTAAGTCGAAGAACCAGTATTTGCCTCACGTGTTCCTACATGTCTCTGGAAGCAAACTGATGTTTGCTAAGGTTATCCTCTACAAGTTTTTTCATTCTCCTGTAAATAATGTGTGTCAATGATTTGCAGCCATGACTTATTAAACTTGTGGCTTGGTAACAATTCTTTATCAAACACTGCTTTTTTATTTTACTAATACTCAAAATTTATCAATGGCAGCTTATATTTAACAAAAGGTAATTTTGTCACTTTTTCATCATGCAGTCTTATATTTATTTATTTACACATCAAGTTCCGTAAGACCAAATTAAGGAGCAAATCTCCAAGGTCATGGAACATGTCAGTACATGAAATTACAACAGAAAAGTAATAACAGATAAAAATAAAATGTTTATGAACCCGAAAAAAGTCAGTCAATAAGTTTAAGTAAACGTAATCAACAATACAACAAGAATCAGCTTAATTTCTCAAGGAACTCCTCAACATAATAGAAGGAATGACCCATGAGGAAACTCTTCAGTTTCAATTTGAAAGTGTGTGAATTACTGCTAAGATTTTTGAATTCAAGTGGTAGCTTATTGAAAATGAATGCAGCAGTATACTGCACACCTTTCTGCACAGAAGTTAAGGAAATCCGATCCAAATGCAGGTTTGATTTCTGCTGAATATTAACTGAAATTCAAGCTTTCGCAACAAACTGTTGCCTCATCAGGATAGAGGGAAGGAGAGGGAAAGGCGAAAGGAAGTGGGTTTTAAGGGAGAGGGTAAGGAGTCATTCCAATCCTGGGAGCGGAAAGCTTGCGAAAGCTTGAATTTTGTGTGTATGTTTGTGTTTGTTTGTGTGTCTGTCGACCTGCCAGCACTTTCATTTGGTAAGTCACATATATATGTGCCATTGTCAAAATGCCCAGATTCATGAACAGCAATCAACAAGAGGATCGTGAACTTACACCACTTATTGCCTGCACCACCCGTTTCTGAGCCAAAAGTATTCTTTTAGAATAGGAAGAGTTACCCCAAAATATAATACCATATGACGTAAGCGAATGAAAATAAGCAAAGTAGACTAATTTTTGTGTCGAACGATCACTCACTCAAGATATCGTTCAAATAGTAAAAATGGCAGCATTAAGTATTTGAACAATATCTGAATGTGGGCTTTCCACAGCAGTTTACTATCTATCTGAACACCAAGAAATTTAAACTGTTCAGTTTCACTAATTTTACGCCCATTCTGTGAAATTAAAACGTCAGGTTTTGTTGAATTGTGTGTTAGAAACTGTAAAAACTGAGTTGTACTGTGATTTAGCATTAGTTTATTTTCTACAAGACATGAACTTAGGTCATCTGCACTATTTGAAACCGAACCAATATTGCTTACAACATACTTTACTACCAAGCTAGTGCCATCAGCAAAAAGAAATATTTTAGAGTTGCCCCTAATACTAGAGGGCATTTTGTTGTTGTTGTGGTCTTCAGTCCTGAGACTGGTTTGATGCAGCTCTCCGTGCTACTCTATCCTGTGCAGGCTTCTTCATCTCCCAGTACCTACTGCAACCTACATCCTTCTGAATCTGCAATCATTTATGTAAATAAGGAACAGGAGTGGCCCCGACACTGATCCCTGCAGCACCCCTCACTTAACCGTACCCCACTCATACCCCATATCACAGTCATTCTCAACATTGTGAATAATGACCTTTTGCCGTCTGTTGCTAAAGTAAGAGGTGAACGAATTGTGAGCTACTCCCCATATTCCGTAATGGTCAAACTTCTGGAGTAACATTTTTTGATCAACACAATAAAATGCCTTAGCTAAATCAAAAAATATGCCTAGCATTTGAAACCTTTTGTTTAACCCATCCAGTACCTCACAGAGAAAAGAGAATATAGCATTTTCAGTTCTTAAACGACTTCTAAAGCTGAATTGTACATTTGATAGCAAATCGTGTGATATAAAATGATCAATTATCTTTACATACACAGCATTTTCAATAACTTTAGCAAACACTGATGGCATAGAAATAGGTCTAAAATTATCTGCATTATCCCTTTCTCCCTTTTTATAAAGCGACTTTACTACTTAGTACTTTAATCGCTCAGGAAACTGACCATTCCTTAAGGAAAAATTACAAATATGGCTACGTACAGGACTAACATGTGCAGTATATTACTTTGATATTCTGGTAGGCACTCCATCATAACCATGAGAGTCCTTAGTCTTCAGTGATTTAATTATTGACTCAATCTCCCTCTTGTCTGTATCACAGAGGAGTATTTCAGACATCAATCTAGGAAAGGCATTTGCCAAGAAAGTTATGTGATTCCCTGTAGAAACTAAATTTGTATTTAATTCACTAGCAATGCTTAGAAAATGATTGTTAAATACTGAACATATATCTGATTGACCAGTAACAGAAATATTTTTACTGCGAACTGACTTTAAATTGTCGACTTTGTGCTGCTGACCAGACACATCCTTCGCAACTGACCACATGGTTTAACATTTTTAAGCACCTTACGATACTGTTGGTAATGGGCTACTGTAGCTTGATAGTGACCTCTTCTAACATTTTGATATAATTACAGCTTTGTTCTACATGATGTCCTTATCCCACTAGTCAGCCACCAGGGCTGCCTATTACTGCTAGTACCCCGATTAGAAAGTTCTAATGGAAAGCAACTCTTACAGAGCATGGAAAATGTGTTACGGAAAGCATTATATATATCATCTATGTTACTGACACTACAAACATCTGGCCACTCTTGTTCCTTGACAAGGTTTAAAAAAACTCTCTATTGCTGTTGGATTAACATTCTTACATAGTTTGTGATTAAATGTGACATTTGTTTGAGTACAGAAGCCTTTTAGTGTTAAAGTTTGTGTATCATGGTCTGAAAGGCCATTCACCCTTTTACTAACAGAATGCCCATCTAGTAATGAAGAATGAATAGAAATATTGTCTATGGCTGTGCTACTGTTCCCTTGCACCCTAGTTGGAAAAACCACAGTCTGCGTCAGATCATATGAATTTAGGAGATCTTCCAACATCCTATTTCTTGCACCGTCATATACAAAATTTATATTGAAGTCACCACGTATAACTAATTTCTGGTATTTCCTACAAAGTGAATCAAGAACCCTCACTAGTTTGAGCAGAAATGCTCCGAAATCGGAGTTAGGGGACCTATAAACAACAACAATTAGAAGATTAGTTTCAGTAAATTCAACTGTCCCTGCACAACATTCAAATATCTGTTCAGTGCCGTGATATGTCTATGGACTCAAATGGAATATTGTTTTTTACGTACATAGCCACTCCCCAACCCCACAAGGAACTCCTTGAGAAACAGCCAGCTAATCTGTATCCTGATAAAGGAAGCCTCTGAATTGTCAAATTATTTAAGTGGTGCTCTGATACACCAATAATTTCAGAGTCAACATCTATAAGCAGTTCAATAACCTTATCTCTAATGCCTCTTATTTTTTGATGAAATATGCTAATTCCTTCTCTACTTGGAAACATAATACACTACTAGCCATTAAAATTGCTACACCAAGAAGAAACTCAGACGATAAACGAGTATTCGTTGGACAAATATATTATATACTAGAACTGACATGTGATTACATTTTCAAGCAATTTGGGTGCATAGATCCTGAGAAATCAGTACCCAGAACAACCACCTCTGGCCGTAATAACGGCCTTGATATGCCTGGACATTGAGTCAAACAGAGCATGGATGGCGTGTACAGGTACAGCTGCCCGTGCAGCTTCAACACAATATCACAGTTCATCAAGAGTAGTGACTGGCGTATTGCGACAAGCCAGTTGCTTGGCCACCAGTGACCAGACGTTTTCAGTTGGTGAGAGATCTGGAGAATGTGCTGGCCAGGGCAGCAGTCGAACATTTTCTGTATCCGGAAAGGCCTGTACAGGACCTGCAACATGCGGTCGTGCATTATCCTGCTGAAATGTAGGTTTTCGCAGGGATCGAATAGAGGGTAGAGCCACGGATCGTAACACATCTGAAATGTGATGTCCACTGTAAAAAGTGCCGTCAGTGGGAACAAGAGGTGACCGAGAAGTGTAACCAGTGGCACCCCATACCATGATGCCGGGTGATACGCCAGTATGGTGATGACGAATACACGCTTCCAATGTGCGTTCTCCACAATATCGCCAAACATGGATGTGACAATCATGATCCTGTAAACAGAACCTGGATTCATCCGAAAAAATGATGCTTTGCCATTTGTGCACCATGTTCGTCGTTGAGTACACCATCGCAGGTGCTCCTGCCTGTGATGCAGCGTCAAGGGTAACAGCAGCCATGGTCTCCGAGCTGATAGTCCATGCTGCTGCAAACGTCATCGAACTGTTGGTGCAGATGATTGTTGTCTTGCAAACGTCCCCATCTGTTGACTAAGGGATTGAGACGTGGCAGCACGATCCGTTACAGCCATGTGGATAAGATGACTGTCATCTCGACTACGAGGCCGTTGGGATCCAGCACGGCGTTCCGTATTACCCTCCTGAACCCACCGATTCCATATTCTGCTAACAGTCATTGGATCTCGACCAAAGCGAGCAGCAATGTTGCGATACAATAAACTGCAATCGCGATAGGCTACAATCCAACCTTTATCAAAGTCAGAAACGTGATGGTACGCATTTCTCCTCCTTACACAAGGCATCACAACAACGTCTCACCAGGCAACGCCGGTCAGCTGCTGTTTGTGTATGAGAAATGGGTTGGAAGTGTTCCTCATGTCAGCACATTGTAGGTGTCGCCACTGGCGCCAAACTTGTGTGAATGCTCTGAAAAGCTAATCATTTGCATATCACAGCATCTTCCTCCTATTGGTTAAATTTCGTGTCTGTAGCACATCATCTTCGTGGTGTAGCAATTTTAATGCCCAGTAGTGTATCTTCTGAAGGTGAGCCCTTAGTTACAGGGACTTCCTTTAAGCAGTTATACCTATCAGCTGACTTCAATCTAAAAAAGGTGCAGCTCTAACACCAACTACTAAGGAATTTTTCCATGAGTGACCCCAACCCCACCACCACTACCGCCACCCACTACACTGTTGCTTATAAGTTAGCCAGCCTCCCCTTCCCATACCTATCGAGGTGCAGGCCATGCCAAGTGAAACTCGATCTACTGATAGACCCAACTGTCATCACTGATATGTGACCCATGCCCTCTGCCATCAGCACCCTCCCCAGCCCCACGTTAACGCACCTAACAGCCGGATTAAGGTGAGGCCTATCGTGACGCTGAAACAGTTGCACAAAATGCACATTAGTACCACCAGTTTGACTAACTATCTTTACCAGTTCACCACCTACATCATATTCCTCGTCCCTATCAAGACTGTTCCCTGCTTGACCCACTGTCACTATCTGATCCTCCTTCACAAAATTCCTGCTTAACTCCCCTATGCTGTCAGTCACTTCAGCCAACCATGCACCAGGCTTCACAATGCTGGTGACATGGTACTCACTCCCCAACACTTCCTGCAACTGATGGCCCACACCTCTACCGTGCGAACTACCTAGCAACAGAACCTTCTTCTTTCTGTCAGACTCTGCAGCTGATCTAGGCCTCCTAACTGCTGAGGACTGCTGCATATGTGTGTGGTGCCACCTACTGCCAGGTACTCTATATCAGTGAGCTCAGTAGTCATTAGACATTGTGAGAGAGCAAAATGGGGCACTCTACAGAACTCACAGACTTTGAATGTGGTCAGTTGATTGAGTGTCACTTGTGTCTTACATTTGTATGCGAGATTTCTACACTCCTAAACAGGCCCAGGTCCACTGTTTCTGATGTTATACTGAAGCGGAAACGTGAAGGGACACATACAGCACAAAAGCGTACGGGCCAACCTCGTCTGTTGACTGACAGAGACCGCTGACAATTGAAGAGCGTCGTAATGTGTAATAGGCAGACATCAATGCAGACTATCACACAGGAATTCCTAATTGCATCAGGATCTACTGCAAGTACTATGACAGGCGGGAGGTGAGAAAACTTGGATTTCATGGCTGAGTGGCTGCTCATACGCAACACATCACGCTGGTAAATGCCAAACGATGCCTCGCATGGTGTAAGGAGCGTAAACAATGGTCAATTGAACAGCGGAAAAATGTTTTGTGGAGTGATGAATCATGGTAGACAATTTAGCGATCTGATGGCAGGGTGTGGGTATGGCGAATGCCCGGTGAACGTCATCTGCCAGTGTGTGTGGTGCCAACAGTAAAATTTGGAGTTGTGGTTATGGTGTGGTCGTGTTTTTCAAGGATGGGGCTTGCACCCCTTGCTGTTTTGCATGGCACTATCACAGCACAGGCCTGCGTTGATGCCTTAAGCACTTTCTTGCTTTTCACTGTTTAAGAGCAATTTGGGGATGGCGATTGCATCTTTCAACATGATCGAGCAGCTGTTCTTAATGCGTGGCCTGTGGCGGAGTGGTTACACGACAATAACATCCCTGTAATGGACTGGCCTACACAGAGTCTTGACCTGAATGCTATAGAACACCTTTGGGATGTTGTGGAACACTGACTTCATGCCAAGCCTCACCGACTGACATCGATACCTCTCCTCAGTGCAGCACTCCATGAAGAATGGGCTGCCATTCCCCAAGAAACCTTCCAGCACCTGATTGAACGTATGCCTGCTAGAGTGGAAGCTGTCATCAAGGCTAAGGGTGGGCCAACACCATTTTGAATCTCAGCATTACCAATGGAGGGCGCCATGAACTTGTAGGTCATTTTCAGCCTGGTGTCCGGATACTTTTGATCACATAATGTAGTTGGGGCTTGCTGATCTCCGTTCATATTTAACATAAAATGTAACACTTGTAATGGTGATTCTAATTGAGATTCTGTGATTAAGCCACAACGTATTGAAGGCTGATTTTCAGTTTTAAATCGGCACCTTTTAGAGCTAGCAGGTATGCAGTCATCTTGAAATGAATTTCTGTATCTGGCTTTCATCTTTATCAAAATAAGTATTTGGGCTTAGCTTGCTTTGTGATGATGCCATTGAAAAATTTTGACTTGTGTCACAGACCTACATACGTCACAATTGTTTTTGGTCAGTTCTCCAAATCTTGTGCTTGAATTCATATCATCACGTAATTTTCTTGTAAAATTTTGCAATTGTTCAGAAGTATCAGTTTTTGTTTCTTCTTGCTGTAAAGTGGTCACAAAATCTTGAATTAGCTGTATGAGTCATGAAATGAGAACTGCTAGAGTTTTTAGTAATTTCTTTGAATGGTTTCATTAATTCTACAAATTTTTGAACATGTGCAGATTATCATTATTGGATTTGAATGTAAGTACAAAATTAGCGAATCCTTGAGCTTTGAAAATCGTTCCATCATATAGAACGTGCTTTTCCAGCTGGAAATAGAAGAAATTAAATTAAGAGATAGGATTTTCATAAAAACGAAGCACACAATACTTACAATAAAGATTTACTATAAAATTAAAATCAATTTATATATATTTAATAATATTTACCATGTTGGGCAATCCTGAATGTCAGATATAGCAGGTTGATTGAGGCATTCCCTTTGAATTTTTGCCAGCTCAGTTTTGTGTGACCGAGGAATGATTTAAGTAGGTAGTGGTTTTTTCAGTTTAGCAGTAAGTTGTAGCAGCTACTTCTGTGATTTCGCAGCAGCTCGAATACAAAGCTGAATCTGATGTATTGTGCAATTCACATCATCAAAGCCGGAAAACTGCAGTGCTTTAATTATGTTAGATCCATAATCACGAGCAATACAATGCACTGCTTGGTGATTTATGCCCCATTCTTGAAGCATCGTTTCAAATTTTGTTGATACTAGTATGTCACCTGTATGATGCCCGGCCATGACTTTACATTCTAAAATTATAGGCATCTTGTGAAAATCCTTTGAAATACCATGAGAAGTAAAACTAAGTAATGGATTTCCAGAATGTAGATCAGACCATATGTCAGTTGTGAAAGACATTTTTTCAAACTCTTAAGTAAATTTTTGATTTTTCTTGCCAGCTTATTATACAAGTTCTTGCACAAATATGAAGTAAAAAATTCATGACCTTACAACTTATATTTTGGAAGAGCAGCATTCATTATTCAGTGAAAGCCAGTACCATTGACAAAATTAAGCGATAAGTTCTGGAGAGCAATCATTTCAGCAATCACATGATCCATTTGTTGAGACTTTAGGTGTGAGGAGTCCCAATAATCATTTACTTGTAGACTTTCTTACCAAGTAAGTTGTTGTGTTAGCATATTTGGCCAGAGTAAAAGAAACATCGACGCAATAAAAATAGTAAAATAAAATACCCCAAGAAGTTAAATAAGTAAAAAGCACTACAAAAATAAAATTCCAAGTTGTTAAGTAGAGCACACCAGTAATTTATAACATGCCCAGCTAAAGCGGCAGTCATAAAAGGAGCATTTCTAAAACAATCTATAAATCAAGCTGCAGTTTCTTAGTAGAGTGTTAATTTATAAATATTGGATTTTATTCTTCATACTGCATACTAGGTTTCAGTAACTTATTTACCATCACTAGTGTTTATTTTAGAACTGGTGATGGTCAAAAGTTATTGACACCTAGTATGCAATATGGAGAATAAAATACAATAAAGAAATTAGCATTCCACTGAATAAATGCAACGTGATTGGTATTGGCTCAAATTATAAACAGTTACGTGTGTACACTCACTCTGCTACAGATAAATGAAAGATAGAATTCTTAGAAATGTTTTTATATAGAGTGCAATTACTTTTTAAAGTTCTCACCTTAGATTGGATGAATGGCAATTTAAATTTTGTGGAATATTGCTAACATACACCCGTGTGCAGCTCATGTACTACAGTGGTGTATTTATTCAATGCTACAGACTATTATATGCTTATGTCATTAAGTGCTGGCACCAACAAGAAAAGGCACATTATCTATCAACTTGTAACCAGAACTAAGGTTTGGGTGAGCTCTTTAAAATGTTATTGTATTGTGAATCATTCAGATAAAACAGTTTTTGCACCAGCAGTGGACAGAGGTCACCCTATAATAATTGAAATATATTGTTAGTATTGACTACATTGTTAGATAAATATTGATTAACATTTTGTTTTTTCACCTCCACTGAAAGTTTGATAATTTTGATCAAACTTCCCAAACTCCATGAACTTCTTGCCATGTAATGATTTAAGATGACTCTTCAGTGTAGTGGTTGTGCACCCTTTTGGCGGATATAGTTTGTCACAGATTTTGCATTTGACACTCAAATCATTCATCCCATTAAAACAATTTCAAATGACTTGTTTTTGGTTTCATTATTTCACGCTTTACTAATTATTCACCACAAAACTGTTGACTAAAAAACACTGTACATCATAGTAATATTATACAGCAACACAAAGTAGACTGACAAGTGACAAAACACTGTACTTTTGTGGCAATGGACAAAGATCACTGTTTAATAATCCAATAAATGCAATAACCGCTATGGGCACGTATCAGCTTGCTATATGCTCCACTCAATGAACTCCCGTCTGTGCAGCAGCTGATGTATTGGGCCAATAAGCCCACACATTGATAATATCCCCTTCGTTGAAATTTTGATAAACTTCCGATATAAAAATGCAGAACTTGGTATGGACACGGATGCGAAAAAATGTGCAGAACTTCCCAGTTGCAGAAGCAGGGGTCTGTGGCATCACTAGCCTTTTTTAGAATTGAAATTATTAGATTCTTGCATGTACAGGATCTTTTCAGAAACTTAATTGTATGATCATAAATGAGGAAAAAAAATGATATCTTGGCAAGGAATGAATTGCAATAGCAGCAAAATGTAAATATAGATAGAGAGACTCTGAAATAATTAACTAGTTTTAAATACCTACGTGGCAGAAATACCAGTGAGGGTAGATTCTGTCAGAAGATCATATGCAGAATTTCACAAATGAAAACATTGTTCAGTAATAAGAAGATAATAACATTGAATAACAGTAGTTGAAACACCAGTATCAACAAGTAAAAACTTTCCTAATAGTAAAAGGCTACAGGCCTTTCAGAAAGCCTGATGTAAAGAGATTTTCAATAATGAAGTAGAAAAAAGATTGCTGTGGAGGACTGTCAGTGAATAGAACCACTGGCCTGGATACTTTTATAGGCCTTATTCTTTCACGGCAAAAATCGTACAAGAAAATATGTCAAGTAAGAATGCTCTAGAGAGACCAACAATTTAGTACATCAAGCAGATAGCACATAATCTAAAAGTAATAAGTGAACTGAATAGAATTGCAAAGATAGAGGATGAAATGTGCTGTCAAGCGGTCTGCAGATTGAGAACAATGGAAGAAATAGATAAATGATGATAACAGTAACAGCAGTTTCTATTTCAATGTTTTGCAGTCTGGAGAGATGTGGGATCCTGAATTATTCAATTTCAGGTTCACCATACGGGAGGAATGGTCATTAATATAATAACAGGATCACTCATTCAAGACAAAAAAGTGTAATAAAGATGGGCTCTAAAATGCATACCTTAATAAGAGCTGTGAGCTCTTCATCTTAGATACTGTGAAACAAATCTCTTCTACTCCTACCTCTTTCCTTTCCATATTTTTGGAGGAGGTAGTATGGAGAGGAACCACATTGTCTAGTACATATGGGCTCTAAAATTAGTACCTTAAGAACCATGAGCACTTTTTCAGCTGAGGAGATGTGTTTCGCAGTAGTGAAGGTGAAAAAGTGCTCCTAGCTCTTGAGGTATCCATTTTAGAACCCAAGTTAACTACATTTTTTTGTGTTTTGAATGATCATTCCTATCATATCCCTGAATTTGACCATTCCTCTCAGAACATCCTGTATTTCCTTATTTTAAAATATGATGGAAAAAATGTTGTGTATCTTTCCTTCTGTGAAACAATGTAAAGAACTCCTCTTAACTGCATGCTCAGTTGCACTGCTACCTAATGGACAGATGTAATGATGGCTGCCTTAAACTGATAAGCTATGCCAGCTACAGTCATGTAACTTGACACATTTCAGTGAGGGGACCTATCATTGTGCATGTCCTGCAAATTGCAGGATGCAGGAAACAAGAGTCCCGTATAACCAGAAGATTGCATCTAGATATTGTGAATGTATGTGTGGTGAATTTATAAAATTTTTCTCTATGTTTTATTACTCTGCAAGAATACAAACTTGTTAACATTTCCAGTTTTTTATTTTAACAATACTAATCTAAAATAGTACAATATATTTCCAAAATTTTCAGCATCAGAAGATGAAAACTATCTTCCAGTTCTTCAGTGATTTGGAAGGTGTTACTGAAGATAAGTTGTTATTTATGCTCAATGACAAACAAATTCATCCCGATGATACGCCAGGTTCATTGAAACTAACAGTTGTAGATTTCATTGGTAAGTATCTATCATTTCTCCAGATAAAGTTTTGAGCACTTGTAGTAATATGTTAATGGCTGTCTTTCACAAGATGCAGAATTATCTTTGGTTATCCATAAATATCTGACAACTGCTATTGTGCCTTTTATGATACAGTTAAAGATTTTTAATGAAAGAACCTAATATCACCAAGATTGCTCGTTGCCTTGCTAATTACATAAATTTGGCAATTTTTAAATGAAAAGAAAATTTTTCTTTCTTAGGTCCAGTGTATTTTTCAAGACTGATTCCTTACATTTTGAAATCCTGTGAAGTTTGAAGAACAAGACTATTGTGTTCTTGTTAATTATCTTTTCCCAGATTTTATGCTGCAGTATGTGAAACTGAAAAATTTGCTTTTATGACTTTTCCTGATAGAATAGGTTTCAGATTCTTTGCATTACATTTGCAAATGGCAGTCCATTGATTTAATTGTTTCTTGATCTTTTGTTGGATGTAATGTGGTTACGATTCCTATCTACTATAACCTGCGTCATTAGGATGGTGCTTCCATCCATTGAGGAGGAGCGGCAGGGAAGTGTGGATGGAGGAGGAGCGGCAGGGAAGTGTGGATGGAGGAGGAGCGGCAGGGAAGTGTGGATGGGATGAGATCTGTGTGTGCTTGACAGCAGAAAACAAGCACACATAGTCTGTATTGCTGAACTTTGTTGCTACGGACAACAGTCAGGTTCATTTGCCTATGGTACATCATATTATACATTTAGATCTATGAGGTGAATAGCAATAATTGTCATTTATTGTGTTTTTGGACTGCATTATAAGTAAATATGTAATACACAACAAAATTAACTCGAGCACAGAATGAAATCATTACATTTGCTCGACAACTACTTCTACTCCATAGAACTGTTAAAAATGTATATTAGGCATATATGTAGGTGTGTTTGACTATACTTAAGTGTAATCACTGTGCGTAAAGAAGAATTACTGGTAGAAAAGACTAGTGTAAAAGACTATTGTAAAAATGGTCAGTATGTTGACATATTTTCTCTGTCAGTGGACATTATAACTGTAAATTAACTCATTTGAAATGACTGTAAATTAACTCATTTGACATTACAGTGAGAGACTTCATGTATGATCCATTGAACAAGGGAATACTGACTGATAACATTGAAAACCATAAATATCTCAACAGATAGCCCTCCCTTTCATTTTACGGCATTTTCCAATTTGTGCCTTGAAAATGACAGTAGTTTATTTGCCAAAATAACGGACTTTTCACGAATTTATCTGGCCACATTCTCACCAGTTATTAGAGCGTAAAATACTCCGGAAAAAGCCTAAATTCTCTTTGGGCAATATATTGAACATTATGGTCTGCATACTTCATAGGATAGAAATTCCCAATGAATGAAGGATAGAAAGTTCTCACATACTATGTATGCAACTGATAAGTTGACAAATACATTTTTTTAAACCACAATTCTTCAAGACCAAGATATATTATTACTTTACTTTGTTCCAAGGTCTACATTGTAATACCATTGTCACTGCTGTTTGACTTTCTGTCCGAACCATCTAACTGTAAATTTACAAGAATAGATCCAAAGCTTAGGTTCATCTTCCCGTCTCTATCAAAGTCTTATTCCTAAAGGTTTTCAGTGTGCCGCACATTGTATACACATGTTGAAGAGGGGACATTGTCTCTTGCATATTGGACAAGCGATTCATTGTCTGTTATCTTGTATGTTTCTTTTTTTCTCTCCTTCACAGTCTTTAATCTGTACTCAAATTAATTCTATCAGGTTATGCTATCAGTGATATGCAGGTAAACACAAACTGTGTGACCACATTCACTCGGAAAAAGATTTGAGTTCGTACATTCTTTCGTGTGAGTCGTATAAATTAATGAGCTGCAGGAGTTCGGAACGAGTCTGGCTTATATTGTCTGGGATATTTTCATTCTTAAGGCAGAGCACAATATGCATTTTCCTGGCATTTGTACTTGGTGTTTTCTTAATAGCTGAATGATAACTGCCTTGGTACATTACAGTGACCGACTTTGAAACAAAGTATGGCAAGAGTATTGTTCAATGAACCATTTCTTTAAACTGACACCATTAATTTGTGAATAGTAGTCACTGCTTTTTTCTTACACCTAAATACAAGTTTACTCTCAAGAGCAAACCCAGTTATCTGAGTACCTTTTCCTACGGAAATTTTAAAACTATCAGTACTCTCACTCATTTTCCTGTGGGTCTTCTTGAAATGATTCTGATTCTCCTATGTTTCAACAAGGTAATACAACGTTGAACCACCACCTCTTCTTTTATCATGCATCTTTGTATGGGATGTGTTTTGTACTGCACCATGTCATTTCTTTCAACTAAAAACACTCTTCTTAACAATTTGAAACCAATATCTTTTAAAATATCTTTACATCGACAAAGCACTGCCTTTGAAAGCCAATTGTATCATGCTTAATTGTAACACGCTTTTGTGATATTGGATATTCACCATTCACATGGAGTGCTGTAAAACATCATTGTCAGAACCATCCATTTGTGCTACATGTTTCTTGTGATTTGAAGCTTTCTAGGCGACATAAAACCAACCTTTCATAAGGTTCCTACAGCTCTGACACTTCTGTTTACAATCCTCTCTACAGTTCTTTTGGTGAGACGACAAGCTTCTGCAGTCCATTCTAGTGTCTTCAGATGTCATCAGTAGGAGTTCTGCTTTAAAATTCAGATTTGAAAAAGTTATGAATGTGGTAAATAATCCCGCTCACCTGCTCGTGAAGCAGTTCATGTTTATTGCCATCACCTGACCTTATTTTAATTGCACTAGAACATTTACAGGTACACATTCCCAGCCATATTATTAAAAAAAAGGAAAGAAAGAAAACAATGACTGTTGAATGAGTAATTTGATTGTCGCGAAGTACGGCAACAGTGCAGCACACAGGAGAGTTATCTATTATGAGAAATTAATTAGAAAAGTTTAGTTTTGGTCAATTGTAGCAGTTATTAAATTCCTCATATTAATGGCGTCCTTGTATCCAAATATTAATGCGAAATATTAAATATCAATCCACTTACTTATGTGCAAGCTATGTCCTATTTTGAATTGTTACTAATTTCCTTTTCTTGGTTGTTGTGACCTCAGGTTTCTTACATCCTCAGTATTCTTTAAGTTCTCATGGCCGCAACAAAATTCAATGGCATAGTTGTGGTACATGCCATCTGACAAATTCGAATACTTTGAGGATGTATCACATATCTGAGTCTTGTGCAATGAAATTTTTATCATCCAGAATTAACACAGAGTTCCTATATTGTTGTTACTGTTTTACACTCATCCATTTTATTGGTTCTTTATCGTCGGTCAACGAAGTTTTTAATGTTGGTCTTAAAAGAAGTATGAAAGCTTGACTGAAGCTAATTCCACACAAACTGTTACATCTTTGCATTAGTCATGGAACACTCTTCACCAAGAACATCCTTGATGGGTCCAAATGTATGAAATCCATATAGTGACAGTTCTGTATGGTAGGCTCAATGTTTGAGTGCAGTTCAGTGCATGCAGAACGTGACCATGAACTTACCAGTAGACCAGTGTTTCTTGACATTCTCCTGTGCTCCCTCACCATATGTATATACAGGGTGTCCCTCCTAAGAGTCATTAGGTGCATTTTCTCTGGTGTTTCAGTTGATATCAGTATTGTTTTTGTATTGTGTAGCTGGAGTGAGCCCAAACAAATAGTGCTCTTCACATCTTTCATGTGATGCCCATGACACGCATTTGGGAGTATGATGATTCAAACTCATGTCTGACCATCTTGATATAGATTTTTTGTGACTTCCCTAAATTGCTTCAGGCAAATGCTGGGATGGTTCATTTGAAAGAGCACAGCCGATTTCTCTCCCCATGCTTCCCTAAGCCGAGCCTCCACTCCTTCCCTAATGACCTCATTGTTGACAGGATGTTGAACACTAGTCTCCTCCTCCTCTTCCTCCTCCTCCTCATGTGATTCCTAGTGTTGACAGAAAGTGTCAGCTTGTTTCCCGTTATGAGGTAAATGATTTTTAAAGTGGAATTTTAAGTGCCTGTTTGAAAGAGTGCTTCAGAAATAGTCTAGTGCAATATTTGTTTTATCAGCATGTATTATCAGAGACAGTAAAACATGAAGAATAACCAGTACTCCAGCAGTGACAGCACTACCCTGGACTACTTTGACTGGTACTGCTGAGCATGCAACGTGCTGAATCACAGCTGGATCACCCTTTGTTATTCGTGTTTTACCGTCACTGTTAATATTTGTTGATAAAACAAGTATCACATGAAACTAATTTGGGAGTGCTTATTGAATGGGCACATAAAATTCTGGTCTAAAAATAATTGCTTCAGCATGCTGGGAGTTTTGTAAAATTATTTTGTTTGTAATGGGAAACAAACCAACATTTTCTGTGGGCATTGGGAGTGCCATGAAAGCCATGATGAGCAGAAATTACTTGGGCTGTCCCTGCTTACACAATGCAACAACAAAATTGCAAATATCTGCCAAAACACCAGAGAAAATGCACCTGACAGTTCTTTGGAGAGACACCAGGTAAATATATTGCCCAAAAACAGTCTAAAAGGCTTGTAAGGAAGTTGCAGGGTAGAATGTGATGAGAAATAACTCCCCCCCCCTCCCCCCCCCCCCATTTCCATGATCATTTTTTCCGGACAAGAAATGGTGTTTATCAAAACTTGAAGCTTATGCTTCTTAATTTCGATATGCAAGTGAATGCTTGTTGTCTTTTATGAACTTTCAACAAAGTAACATTGGAGAAATGCAACCAAATTTTTGCATGTATCTTGGGTAAGATTTCAGAGATAACATGAATTGTGGAATTTGTGTGTCGTGTCTCGCACTGGCGTATTAGCTGCCCCACTTACTCAGTGAATTACATAAATTTTGATATGTTTTCTAGCTGTCAGTGAATGCTCATTTGGAAAGAAATTACATATTATTCACATTTCTTGTGATAATTATGAATATATTTAAAAATTCATATTACGAAGAAGATGCCTAAAAAAATGATTTTCGCAAATTCTTTGTGCCCACAACTAGGGACTTGAAAATGTAACATCTATTGTGGGTGAAATTAGCATTTTTTTAAATGACTAGGCAGTAGCTTTAAAAGATTGCCTTGCTATGTGCCTAAAAGTGAAATCGGTTGCAGTAAATAAATAAATAAATAATTCACCATGTTGGGTGGAATGTTTGCTTTTGCAAAAAAGTCCAACAGCCCCCCCCCCCCCCCCCCCCCCCCCAACAATATCTACATCTACATTTATACTCCGCAAGCCACCCAACGGTGTGTGGCGGAGGGCACTTTACACGCCACTGTCGTTACCTCCCTTTTCTGTTCCAGTCGCGTATGGTTCGCGGGAAGAACGACTGTCTGAAAGCATCCGTGCACGCTCGAATCTCTCTAATTTTACATTCGTGATCTCCTTGGGAGGTATAAGTAGGGGGAAGCAATATATTCGATACCTCATCCAGAAACGCACCCTCTCGAAACCTGGCGAGCAAGCTACACCGCGATGCAGAGCGCCTCTCTTGCAGAGTCTGCCACTTGAGTTTGCTAAACATCTCCGTAACGCTATCACGGTTACCAAATAATCCTGTGACGAAACGCGCCGCTCTTCTTTGGATCTTGTCTATCTCCTCCGTCAACCCAATCTGGTACGAATCCCACACTGATGAGCAATACTCAAGCATAGGTCGAATGAGTGTTTTGTAAGCCACCTCCTTTGTTGATGGACTACATTTTCTAAGGACTCTCCCCATGAATCTCAACCTGGTACCCGCCTTACCAACAATTAATTTTATGTGATCATTCCACTTCAAATCGTTCCGCACGCATACTCCCAGATATTTTACAGAAGTAACTGCTATAATCATACAATAAAGGATCCTTCTTTCTATGTATTTGCAATACATTACATTTGTCTATGTTAAGGGTCAGTTGCCACTCCCTGCACCACGTGCCTATCCGATGCAGATCTTCTTGCATTTTGCTGCAATTTTCTAATGCTGCAACTTCTCTGTATACTACAGCATCATCCGCGAAAAGCCGCATGGAACTTCAGACGCTATCTACGTGGTCATTTATATATATTGTGAAAAGCAATGGTCCCATAACACTCCCCTGTGGCACGCCAGAGGTTACTTTAACGTCTATAGACGTCTCTCCATTGAGAACGACATGTTGTGTTCTGTTTGCTAAAAACTCTTCAATCCAGCCACACGGCTGGTCTGATATTCCGTAGGCTCTTACTTTGTTTATCAGGCAACAGTGCGGAACTGTATCGAACGCCATCCAGAAGTCAAGGAAAATAGCATCTACCTGGGAGCCTGTATCTAATATTTTCTGGGTCTCATGAACAAATAAAGCAAGTTGGGTCTCACACGATCGCTGTTTCCGAAATCCATGTTGATTCCTACAGAGTAGATTCTGGGTTTCCAAAAACGACATGATACTCGAGCAAAAAACATGTTCTAAAATTCTACAACAGATCGACGTCAGAGATATAGGTCTATAGTTTTGCGCATCTGCTCGACGACCCTTCTTGAAGACTGGGACTACCTGTGCTCTTTTCCAATCATTTGGAACCTTCCGTTCCTCTAGAGACTTGCGGTACACGGCTGTTAGAAGAGGGCAAGTTCTTTCGCATACTCTGTGTAGAATCGAATTTATATCCCGTCAGGTCCAGTGGACTTTCCTCTGTTGAATGATTCCATTTGCTTTTATATTCCTTGTGCACTTATTTCGATGTCAGCCGTTTTTTCGTTTGTGCGAGGATTTAGAGAAGGAACTGCAGTGCGGTCTTCCTCTGTGAAACAGCTTTGGTAAAATGTGTTTAGTATTTCAGCTTCACGCGTGTCATCCTCTGTTTCAATGCCATCATCATCCCGGAGTATCTGGATATGCTGTTTCGAGCCACTTACTGATTTAACGTAAGACCAGACCTTCCTAGGATTTTCTGTCAAGTCGGTACATAGAATTTTACTTTCGAATTCACTGAATGCTTCACACATAGTCCTCCTTACGCTAACTTTGACATCGTTTAGCTTCTGTTTGTCTGAGAGGTTTTGGCTGCGTTTAAACTTAGAGTGAAGCTCTCTTTGCTTTCGCAGTAGTTTCCTAACTTTGTTGTTGTACCACGGTGGGTTTTTCCCGTCCCTCACAGTTTTACTCGGCACGTACCTGTCTAAAATGCATTTTGCGATTGCCTTGAACTTTTTCCATAAACACTCAACATTGTCAGTGTCAGAACAGAAATTTTTGTTTTGATCTGTTAGGTAGTCTGAAATCTGCCTTCTATTACTCTTGCTAAACAGATAAACCTTCCTCCCTTTTTTTATATTCCTATTAACTTCCATATTCAGGGATGCTGCAACGGCCTTATGATCACTGATTCCCTGTTGTGCACTTACAGAGTCGAAAAGTTCGGGTCTGTTTGTTATCAGTAGGTCCAAGATGTTATCTCCACGAGTTGGTTCTCTGTTTAATTGCTTGAGGTAATTTTCGGGTAGTGCACTCAGTATAATGTCACTCGATGCTCTGTCCCTACCACCTGTCCTAAACATCTGAGTGTCCCAGTATATCTGGTAAATTGAAATCTCCACCTAAGACTATAACATGCTGAGAAAATTTATGTGAAATGTATTCCAAATTTTCTCTCAGTTGTTCTGCCACTAATGCTGCTGAGTCGGGAGGTCGGTAAAAGGAGCCGATTATTAACCTAGCTCGGTTGTTGAGTGTAACCTCCACCCATAATAATTCACAGGAACTATCCACTTCTACTTCACTACGGGATAAACTACTACTAACAGCGACAAACACGCCACCACCGGTTGTATGCAATTTATCCTTTCTAAACACCGTCTGTGCCTTTGTAAAAATTTCAGCAGAATTTCTCTCTGACTTCAGCCAGCTCTCTGTACCTATAACGATTTCAGCGTCGGTGCTTTCTATCAGCGCTTAAAGTTCCGGTACTTTACCAATGCAGCTTCGACAGTTTACAATTACAATACCGATTGCTGCTTGGTCCCTGCACGCCCTGACTTTGCCCCGCACCCTTTGAGGCTGTTGCCCTTTCTGTACTTGCCCGAGGCCATCTAACCTAAAAAACCGCCCAGTCCATGCCACACAACCCCTGCTACCCATGTAGCCGCTTGCTGCCTGTAGTGGACTCCTGACCTATCCAGCGGAACCCAAAACCCCAGTGTATGATGTGACAGTTGACTGCAATCAAAAAATTCAACTATCCAAGGGTTGAAGAGCAGTGCTGTGATATAAGCCATGCCACAGTGTCTTAGGGCTGGTAGACTACACCCATTGTTTGTGCATCTGTGAAAGCAGAACTGATCTTAGGGATCACTGATCCCTTCCGATGTTGTTAGAGTCATACAGAACCCTGTGATGGAACAAGTTTAGACTCTTCACATATTTCAAAATAAGAAAAGAAAACAATGAGCAATGCACAACGCAAAGAAAAGTAGAGTGGACATAGCATTTGATAACGGCTACCGCACAATTGCTTGCTGAAGTTGGTAGCATCATAAACGAAATAATTCAGGGGCAACCTCTACCGCTGTCTTACACAGTCATAGTTCAGAACCCTCCTGCCCCACCTAAAACTGTCATGTTAAAATGTCCACATAGTAACAACTTAAGCACACAGACAAATGTGCATATTTCTACCTAGTGACTACACTAGATGATAGAAGTTGTAGGACACCACCTAATGTTGTGTCGGGTCTCATTTTGCTCAGTGTAGTGCAACCACTTGAAGTGATGTGGATTCAACAAGTCATTGGAAGTTCCCTGCAGAAATATTGAGCCATGCTTCCTCCATAGTCCTCCATAATTGTGAAAGTGTTGCCAGTGTAGGATTTTGTGCACGACCTCTGGATACTGTCCAATAAATCTGTGATGTGATTCATGTCAGGTGATGTGGGTGGCCAAATCGCTCGCTTGACTTATCCAGAATATTCTTCAAACCGATCGCAGACTACTGTGGCCTGGTGACATGGCGTATTGTCATCCATAAAAAAAATCCATTGTTGTTTGGGAACATGAAGTCTACGAATGGTTGAAAATGATTTCCAAATAGCCAAATATAACCATTTCCAACCATAATTGTTTCAGTTGGACCAGAGGACCCAGCTCATTCCATGTAAACACAGTCCACACTATTATGGAGCCACTGCCACCTTTCACAGTGCCATGTTGACAACTAGGATCCACAGTTTCCTGGGGTTTGCACTACACTCAAAGTCTACCATCAGCTCTGAGCAACTGAAATCAGGACTCATCTGATCAGGCCATAGTTTTCCAGTCGTCTAGAGTACAATTGATATGGTCACAAGCCCAGGAGAGGCACTGCAGGTGGATGTGATACTGTTTACAAAAGCACCTGCTTCAATCGTCTGCTGCCATAGCCTATTGAATGCCAGATTTCACCTCACTGTCCTAACAGATACGTTTGTAATACTTCTCACATTGATGTCTGTGATTATTTCGTGCAATGTTGCTTGTATGTTGACTCTGACAATTCTATACAAACGCCACTGCTCTTGGTTAGAGGTAATGCCTGAAATTTTGTGTTCTCGACACATTCTTGACACTGTGGCTCTCAGAATTATTGGTTTTCCTAATGGTTTCCAAAATGAAATATCCCACACATCTACTTCCAACTGCTATTTCGTGTTCAAAGTCTGTTAATTCCATCATGTAGCCATAATCACATTGGTAACCTTTTCCCATGAATCACCTGAGAACAAATGACAACTCCACCAATGTGCTGCCATTTTATAGTTTGTGCACACGATATGACCGCCATCTGTTTATGTGTGTGTAGCTATCCCATGACTTTTACCACCTCTGTGTAAGTTTCCATAGACAGAGTGTGTCATATTCAGACCATTCAGTCAGCCGTGGGGGATATGGCATCAGAGTATAACGTACAAGTGCATTGATATGCTGTTGCATTCATATATAGGTACACACTTTCTTTTGGAAACATGTTCAAACACACAGTCTCCTTCCAAATTGGGCTTTGTCAGATAAGCTAAACCAATAATTGAAAATTTCTTACTTTTTTGATGTGCATGAAAAAAACTATTTCAAATCATCTCTGACAAAATTGTTCATGTGCACACATTTTGTTATGAAACAGCACTTGTTAAGTAATTTTGCATTTTCTCATTTTGAGGCAGAATTTGGGTTTATATTTACATTTATCACAAACGCTAATTTTGCAAGTCCCTGATAATAACATTAGAATACAACCAAAACTGCAAAAACCCTAATAAAGCACTCACTGTTCATCAGTAATTATATAAACTACTTTTCTTCCTACTGCAATGACAAATCATCAACTGTGACTGGCTCTACTGTACGAAATCAGTGATTTTTTGAAGAAACGACGTATTTTTGGTTTACTTTAGGTGCACCTTGGATACCACGTTTAGTTTTGACAACTCGATGATATTTATGGTCTTCAAATTTGATACAAACTCACTTGACTACCACACTTGGGGGGCTTTAAGGTGAACACATCAAAGCCTTGAACTTCTTGAAATGCCTTGAAAGGAGGAACTGAGGAACAGTTAGATTATATGTACTACAATGTTACTGGGCATTCATTTGGTGGGAACTCCATTACGGTTGCGACATCAAACTGCCAGTATTTTAAGCTCATAAATGTATTGCATTGTGAGGCTATTAGAATTGCAAGTGAAGCTTGTAAGAAAGGTCTCATTCAGAGCTGTTGCCTAGAAGCGAGTGAGCAGCACCTACCTGTCTGAGGGCTGTTCATCATTGCAAAAGTCACGCATTGAGTTTCTTGGCTTCACCCTTGTTGCATATCCACCAACAGAGCAATTATTTGTCAGTTACCCACAAGGTAGGAAGTTGATAGGGATCTGGTAGATTCATCTCAAAGTGGGATGCAACATTGCAGGCGTGAAGGTTCTCCTGTGTGGTCAGAGCGAGAGAAACATGAGGCTTTAAGCCTATGGACTGTGTTTTTCATTGCAAATCATTAATTGTGGTATGTTTGTTGGTGAATATTTAAAAGGTTTTAAATTTGGTGAAGGACAAGAAGTGAGAACATAAACATCACTCTCATTGTTGAGCAAATAGTCGACCTTGAGTTGGTGTTGGAAAGGGGCCTAGTGCAGTATGAGTTGACACAATGTACATTTGGAGTACAAACAAAGACAGCCAGCAGTTCAAGTAAAGGGCAAGCATAGTACCTGCTCTCCCAGACAAATGTGTCTCATACTTAATGTTGCACACATCAGTAGTTCTATATGTTGTAGATACCAAGCAGTGTTTAGGTTTCAGGTAAAAAATAATTTATAAAAGATTAAATAATAAATTAGGAATAAAGATAGTAAAGAATATTAAGTGACACTCTGAGTAACTGAACATAGTCTTTCAGAATACCATCTTAGGAAGGATAACTGGAAAATATTGCTTATTTCAAGTCACAACAAAACATAATTGTAGTGCTGGTGGTGAACGTGATTTAGTTGTTCCTCTCGTGGGTAGCAATGAGTGACAGAAGCGATTCTGTGTGTCTCATCAGCTGATAGGCGAGGAGTATCTGTGTGGATTGAACACAGGGACCTATTTCTGGGAAAGGGTGGGGTGACCGAGTATATTTAGTCTTTGACTTCCACTGTCATCTGTCTCTAAAAAGAGTGTACTAGAGGCAGACCCCATGTCCTTTTATGAATAAACCTTGTTACCTTATTGATTAAAAAAAATGGAAGCATTGTATTTGTGTTCCATTCTCATATCTCTCTCTCTCTCTCTCTCTCTCTCTCTCTCTCTCTCTCTCTCTCTCTACTCGTGAAATAAGTAGGTACTCAAAGCAATACTTTTAGTTCACTCTCGGTGTATTTCAACTTCCATAAAGAACAGCTTGTCATTTCTCACATAAATATTTGACTTCTTGTAAGTTGCCCTTGTCGTCTCCCATTAGACTCCATTAAGTTACATTTACAACAGAGTTGGTTTAACAATCACGTCTCTATTACACAGATATCAGAAACATGTCTTGCCTCTAGCAAGTCCAAGTTAAGAGTTACTTAAAAGTCTTCTCAACTCAACTGTTCTTTTGTCACTAACAATAGTCACAATTACAAAACAGCACAGAATAACACAGAAGTTCCTTGATTCTTCCGTGTACTTTCACTATGACTTCCATGGATCGACTGACAAGTACTTGTCGGTACCGTTCGACCGCCGTGTCTACAGTCTTCTCATGACAAATTTCAGACCTGCACATACAGACAGGTGACGCACAGTAGATAGGGTTCCTATCTCCCACTCACATCTAAAATATTGTGTGTTCGAAATGGTGGAAGACCGAGTGGTTCTAGAATTTACGCAGGAATTCTCGAATCACTACACTGCAGTGGTTGTGTAAGGTCAAGATAAGTAAAATGATGCAATATAATGGTGTATGTAACAGTAATGAATGTGTGTTATTGGTTGTCTGCTGTACTTTGTTGTAAGATGTTATGATTGGTACGCTGAGTGCCACTTAGGCTTCTAATAGTAAGCATCAGTGACAAGTACAATCAGTAAAATAACAGGTTGCACCAGTACTATTGTAGTGATGGTAGTGTCTTGGGCAGGTAGTAATTAGACATTCACATGGCAATTCAAGATAGTTGTTAGTATGTTGCAGTGTCTGTCTATAGTACTAAGCGACTCTCCTGGAACCTGGTACCAATTGCAGGTTGCTTGTTTAATGGCTTCCAAGGGCAACAAAAAATTGATTTTTAGTATTTTGTGTGATTATTGCCAAATTTAAAATGCTGTCATAATCTACTTTTTAAGAGGTATAATCTTATATTAAAAGTTTAACATACTAAGGCAAGTATTACAGTTAGAAACTGTGTTTGTCTTGAGGCAGCATAATTCATGGTGTGCAAATACCCAGATTATATTCATCCAGTATTTGAGAATAAGGGCTCTTAGGGACCTGGAACAGACTTCATACGTAGTTTCAAACCTTTATGTAAGCTGTCATTGCTGACAACCCCACCTTCCTCCCCCACCCCACCCCAAATAATGAAGGGAAAAAAGTTTATCATTTGCTACACTTTTGCTGGTCATGTAGCAAAACTTCAGCATCAGACATGGTATTTTAATTTATTACTTCTTTACTACGGACCTTATTTGTAGCAGTCAGCAGACAGTATCCATGTATACCATTGAATGTACATGCAAAATGATACCATTGTATGATGTACAGTTCAGGAGATATGACATAATAAATATTGAGATACGTTTGCTTAAAATAGTCTGCAAATTTCCAAAACTACATTCATCCAGTGTAGCACTTAACATGTTAACTCATTTGTAAAGTGTTAATTCATGCTGATTTGCAGACAAAAGTTTTTCCGTCTCAAAAACATTTATTATAATCATACTCAGAATATGTTCCATAATTCTGCAGCAAACCAGTGTTACGGATATTGGTCTGTAATTTTATGGGTCTGTTCTTTTACCATTCTAACCTGCACTTTTTTGCAATTGCTTGAGACTTTGTGCTGGACAAGAGATTTATAATAAATCCAAACTAAGTAAGGGATCAGTGCTGTATAGTGCTCTCTGTAAAACCAGATTGGGATTCTATCCAGATGTGGTGGCTTGTTTGTATTTATCTCCTTCAGTTGCTTCTCTACGCCAGGGATACCTAGTATCAAGTCCTCCATATGGTAGTCTGTGGGATGTTCAAATGACAATATGTACAATTCTCTTTCATGAAGGGTTTCTTAAATACAAAATTTAAAATTTCAGTTTTCCTTTTATCGTGTTCCTTTGCCATGCCAGACTAGGCACTGATTGACTCGATGGAAGCCTTTGACTCGCTTCGCGATTTTAAGTAGCCTAGTCACTTGTGTATTTATTAAACTGTGTCTTTTCTCCTTTGAATGGATGCTGAAGGAACAAAAGACAGAAATTTTGGTGAGTAAAATCTTGGAAGCATAGCACATTTGATCTATAAAATTGTGGGAATTCAACATTAACCAAACTATGTCAACTGTAAACCATTCAGCCATCTTCATAATGAGCCAGAAAGACTGATGATAAAGTACTCTCTTCCGCCCACCCTATACACCAGTAGGGTGAACCAAGTGCATATGAGTACATAGCAAATTACAGTTGAATAATATCACTTGGTTGCAGAGATATATGCTACCATGATCCCTCTGTGAAGGATGTTGTTTACTAAATTCTGGTCAGTGGGAGGAGGGGGGGGGGGGGGGGGACAGTTTGTTGTGCCTGACAAAGAATCGTCACTAACTTGACCTCATATTTTAAGGAGAAAAAAAAGCACATTTGTAAATTATCAATCCCACCATTCAATCCTATGTGAAAATTTGGGCCACAATTCTGATAGCATGCAGTACAGCTTGTAAACTTCAGCTCACACCAGTTGTCTGTTACTTGCTCTGCTCCGCTGCAGCCACCTAATGCCCTAGTGTGAAGCACTGTTTGGTGGAATGACTGTCAGAGCCCTTTTATATGCAAAATGTAGAAGGCAAGAGAAGAGGAGGGAGGAAGTGGTCGCATCCACCCAACATGTTTTGAAATCTTGTTCGAGAACATGTTATTCCATGCAAAAAATAGTAGGCGCTACGAGTATGTAATATGTCACCACAATGCTGTGCGGTGTCGGTTGTAGTTGGAATGCACCTCTGTGATGCACAGTAACAAACTCTGGTAACCAACAAGAGTGAGAAACCACCACAAATGATCACACAAATTAATTTAAAACAAGGATACTGCCACACAATGGAAAAGTCTTATTTAAATGAATATTAATAAGACTGGCCAAATTATGTGTGATACAAATGAGTGCCACACCACTGACATAGACTTATTAATGGGAGTGGGATTTTCTAACTATGAATGGAAACAAGTGGTCACTATAAGAATTAGATTTATTGTCTTTAAACATGAAAGTTACCCACTGATATATTAAAAAGAACCATTGACAAACAGACAAGAAATTATAACGCTAAAGCGTAACCTTATGACAAGTGGGCTGGGAGGATGAAAGACAGTTACATTAATAATTCGTAGACATGACCATTGACTGTACAAGTTGCTAATTATATGTAGAAAGTATCTGGAAAGGTAGGTGCGAACATTATAGGATTGCCAAAATGCACATTGAGGGCAGGGCAGGAGCCTGGATGTGTGACTTTAAAACTGCGAACTTGCTCCTGAAGAGAGTGAATTAACTTGATGTCTGAAAGGCATAGGCAGGAGCAATGATGTCACATCTTATGAAACGCACAGAGCATAATTAAGGAAGGTGGCAGCAGTAGTGGCTATCGCATATGATTTTAGCCCTTTCTTTGCTCTTAATGCTCAAGTACAGACATCCTTCTAGCGGCAGCTAGGTATATCTCATCAGCCTTCTCTTAAGAAGTCTCTCTCCTGTCCTAAATTCTGCTAAAGCCTGACAGGAAGTCATTACAGAAGCCTAAATTGAAGTGTACTCTTCCATGTCCTAATGTGAAGTATTTACTCTCCTGAAAATGTAAAGCAAAGTGACTCGGTGAATGCTCCATAACTTGGCTGTCTTTTCCCCAGAGGAGGAACTCGCCACCAAGTGAGCACAGAGATTGCGATTTCTGACAAATGAAATATATTTAACTGCATCAAACAATCTCCTACTCTTTCCCATGTCATTATTCTTCAATCAGTTGATCAGAGGTAGGAAAATGGAGCCAGGAGACTTCTCTCACTCAATAACATGATTCTAAAACTGACAAATGACAAACTTGGCACATAGTCCCCAAGTCAAAAGCGTGCTGACACAGATAACCCAATAGGAATTCTGTATTCTGAAAATTTTGAACAAGCCATTAGCTGGCATGGCTGTGGGGCCATGGTGCCTTCCATGCTGGGCTATATGAAGTGATCTAGGTACTTCAGTCTGGAACCGCGTGACCGCTACGGTCGCAGGTTCGAATCCTGCCTCGGGCATGGATGTGTGTGATATCCTTAGGTTAGTTAAGTTTAATTAGTTCTAAGTTCTAGGCGACTGATGACCTCAGAAGTTAAGTCGCATAGTGCTCAGAGCCATTTGAACCATATATGAAGTGACTCCTGTGTAGAAGTTTTTTATCTAGTCAAAAGGGGCTCTTTCCAGAATGCTGTGTCTTTAAGTGAATACAGCATGAGTACTCCCTGCTGCACGGGTGTTGAGGGTGCAGGTGAATGGTATTCTGGCTGCCTCCCGAAACCCATTCTAGCTGGATCAAATTTATAACTCTGCCGTGTTCACTTAAGGGGGGCCTTACCTTGTGCTGTCCAGCCTTGCTGTAAACATTTAAAAACTCTAGCATACTATAGAGAGAAGGGAAGAGAAACAGTGAATGAAAACAATTGCAGGTGGTACTGATCCAGGTGTGCAATTACTGAGCAATGTGACTGAATGACTTCTTGTTCAAGGTAATTTGCAGATCATGCTCCGAAATATGTTAGTGGACAGTTTCAGAGGAAAATGGCTGTGTAACAACACGCAAATACAGTTTGAACAATATTGTTATATTTTGATATACAAATTATTAAGGAACGAAGTTAACAATTCTCAAATTGCTGTTAAATCATGCCAATCGTGTTGAAGAATTGTACATCTGCTGCAAACTTACTTTTCTGTAACAGTGCCAGCTTTAAAATACCAAGAAAATAACACAGAACAGCTATGTTAATAACTAGATTATGCTAAGCTACTTCATTTTTGACACACTATGTAGTTTCATTCATTTACACTGCATTTGTGAATCACAACATAAAAATGTTCAGAGTAGAGAGGTCTCTGGCAACATCTAGAGGTTAGAAACTGAAAACTTTGAAGCAATGTATAAATCATGTTACCATAGTCAAAGCAGTATTTCACAAATCTTTTATTCACTCCACTTTACAATACATCACACTTGGGCATTAAGCAGCTGAGGAGGGTGAAACAGTGACAAACATCCTGTGCATGCAAAAGTTTAAAAGCTGAACTTTCAGAAAGTCATAACTATGTACTAGCCAAATTGTGGCCCAAACTTCTGCACAGAATTGATTGCTGGGACATTTACCTTACAAGTGTGCTTTTTTCTCCTTAAATATGAGAGATCAAGTTGGTAGATGTTTCCTTGTGAGAGTTAACAATTTCCAGTGTTGGATTCAACATATTGTTGAGATTAAAAACCATCATCACACTTCTTTAAATCATTAATCAACCATATTTCAGTAGCTCCCCCGAAAACTGAATCCAAGAAAGATGAAACACGTTGAAGGCAGAACAACTTGTTATTCAACCTTAAATATGGCCCCCCTGCGGGTTCGGGAGTAAGAATAGGCCCGCGGTATTCCTGCCTGTCGTAATAGGTGACTAAAAGGAGTCTCAAACGTTTCGGCCTTATGTGATGGTCCCCTGTCGGGTTTGACCTCCATATCTCAAAATTTTTCCGAAGAGCGAGCCGACTGGGGAAGGAAGCCTTACTTGGTGCTTTGTGTCCATGTTGCGTTGAGAACTTTCGCCAGCTTATTCGTCGTTGCATTGCAGTCCTGTCTGCTCTCCATCTCTTGGGCATGGATCCGTTCCTGTGTGCACTTTCTGCCATGCAATGTGCAGTGCCACTTTCTGCACTGACGGCGACCATGGACTACATGTCATCTAAAATCCAGCACGGTAGCTAGTCCGTTGTGGTGGGGCCGCCATGTACCCTGTTGGTTGTAGCCCCCTGACAACACAGGGATCGCTCTACTGATGCCTGCGCCGTTTACTCCCCATGTATGCCAAGGAGTAGATGCCCATCTCCCTGGGGCATCAGGACTCCCGGCAACGGCCATCCTGCCAGATGGCCTTTGCTGTGGCTGGGTAGCGCCCGTGGGGAGGGCCCGTGGTCGGAGTAGATGGCATCAGGGTGGATGACGTGCAATGAAGCATGGCACATCATCTCTTGCTGGTGGCCAGCCACCAGCAGTCTCTAAGTGTTCGAAAGCTCACTTTAAGGCTCATGTGTATGACCCTAAATCGTTCCCCTCCCTGGCCACACCATGGGAGGAACGAAAGGCTATGAATGGCAGCGAAAGGTATTCGCCCTGGTATCTCGTCTGTACAAGAGCTGACGGGGAATCATTTGTGTCCGTGAAGCTGCAGTTCTCTGCAGAGCATTTAGAGGACAAGTTCGGGGAGGTGGAGGGTTTGTCCAAAATGCGGTCAGGGTCAGTCTTAATCGAAACAGCATACTCTGCCCAGTCATGAGCCTTGCTCGCTTGTACAAAGCTGGGGGATGTTACTGTTGTTATCACCCCACATAAAAGCTTAAATATTGTCCAGGGCATTATTTTCCACTGAGATCTTCTTTTTACAGTCCCCTCAGGGGATCCACAACTATTTTGTGGATACGTGTGTAGCGAGCACGGGACCCCGAGCTAATGTGGCCTTCCTTCTTTTCCAGGCTGCATACCCCCCCTTTCCGCATCCTTCCCCATCCTCCATCTTCACCCCCCCCCCCCCCCCCCCTCACCTCTGGCTCTTTCCTTCCCTTTCTCCCCCTCTGGGAGTATGGTTTGTGCCTACGTCAGGAGACGGACGCTTGTAAATGTACCGCACTCTTCGACTTCCTTGCTTGTATGTCTTCATCTTTCTTCGTCCTTCTCTTTTCCTTACCTCTTCTCTTTACCCTTTTCTCCGCTGCGGCGTTTGAGACCTCTCTTCTTTCCTTTCCCTGTCTCTTTCTTCCTCCCTGTGCGTGTCTGAAGGCCGACCCACGCACTTCCATGCGTAGCCGGTGACGGGGTAACGCGTAATTCCCCGCCCCGGGTAGACAGGTAGGACACGTACGTACCCCCTGGTAACGGCCAGGCCCAGGGAGGGGTGATTACCCGAGCTGATACCTTCCGAAAGTGCCGATTGGTCCCTCCGTCCGTTTGTCGGGAGGTGTGACCTGAGGTGTGAACAATCACCTAAGGCGGGTGTGCCCTCGGTGAGGGCCCCCACAAGGAAGGAGCGCGCCATCGGAGACGCCGGTAATCATGGGGGATTCTTCCGCAATGGTTTCCTCACCTTCCACTATGTCTGCTCACAAACGTAAGTTCACTGAGTCTCAGCCACAGACGGTTCTTCCATCGTTGCCACAGTTCCTTGTTGTTTCTCGGTCTGACGAAGGTCACGACTTTTCCACGGTCAACCCTTTCATTATTCAGAAAGGTGTCAACGCAATTGCGGGTCCTGTAAAGTCTTGTTCCAGATTACGGAATGGCACCCTGTTGTTGGAAACACACAGTGCCCTCCAGGCTCAAAAATTGCTGCGTACTTCTCTGCTCCACACCTTCCCTGTCCGGGTGGAACCGCACCGTACCTTAAATTCCTCGCGTGGAGTCGTTTATACACGCTCCCTCGATGGATTGTCTGACGAAGAAATTCAGCACTACCTGTCTGACCAGGGCGTCACAGCTGTTCATCGGGTTATGAAAAGGGTTGACTCGAACATCATTCCAACCCGCACTGTCTTCTTGACATTTGACAAAGTTCAACTCCCATCAAAAATCAAAGCAGGCTATGAGATAATTTCCGTTCGCCCTTATGTCCCAAACCCTACGCGTTGCTATCGATGTCAGCGGTTCAATCACACCAGCCAGTCCTGTTCCAATCCGGCCAAATGTGTTACGTGTGGCAAGGATGCCCATGAGGGTGCTTGTCCACCTTCATCCCCTCGCTGCATCAACTGTATGGGTGACCACGCTGCTTCCTCTCGAGATTGCCCCGTTTTTAAGGACGAAAAACTCATCCAGGAAATAAGAGTGAAGGAATAGGTGTCGACCTTTGCTGCTCGAAAGTTACTCGCCAGTCGACAGCCCACTGTGCCTCAGAAAGGAAAATACAGCACTGTCCTTGCCTCTCCTCGGCCAACAAAGGAGGCGGCCACGCAGACTTGCGACCTCACCTTTAGTACCACGGTCGTCAAATCGGCCAGCGCAAAGATCGCCCGTTCAACCTCACCACTTTCGCCTGCCCACTCAATGGCTCACCCTTCGTCGGGTTCTGCTAAATCTCGAGCCCAAAAGTCAGATGCCAAGTCTTCGAAAAAAGAGCATTCTCGTGAAGAGTTTTTACGTACCGCAACTTCACAACCATCGGTTCCCCCTTCATCTAAACATCATACTTCCAAGAAGGCTACGAAGAAACACAGTTCCTCTTCTTCTCCGCCAAGGCGTGTCCCATCTACAGCACCACCTGGCGGAAATCGCCCTCGGCCGTCTTCTGTGTCGCCGAGGCGCACTGCTGGTGGCCGGTTAACTGGCCGATCGTTGGTGGCTGGAGCTGCTCCTGACCAACCTATGGATCAGGATCTTCTGCCTTCGACTGAATGCCATTCCATGCTGTCGGTCGCAAGCTCTGAGCAGTCGTTGAGTTGACAGCACCCTTGGTCACGTTCCTCCATTTTCTGTTCACCCTATGTCCATTATCCACTGGAATATCCGCGGCATTCGAGCCAATCGGGATGAATTGTCGATCCTCTTACGATCCTACTCGCCGGTCATCTTCTGTCTTCAGGAAACAAAGCTGCTTCCCCATGACCGCTTTGTTCTCCCTCATTTTCAGTCCGTCCGATATGACCTCCCCTCTGTTGAAGGCACTCCAGCCCATGGAGGACTCATGATTCTGCTCCACGATACTCTCCATTATCACCAAATCCCCTTAAACAGTTCCTTCCAAGCTGTCGCCGTCCGTCTTTCCCTTTCTGGATACACGTTCTCTCTTTGTACGGTATACATTCCATCGTCCACACCAGTGGCACGAGCTGATCTCCTTCATCTTCTTGGTCAGCTTCCACCCCGCTATTTGCTGGTTGGGGACTTCAATGCCCACCACCCGCTTTGGGGATCTCCATATCCTTGTCCACGTGGCTCACTATTGCTAGACTTCTTCCACCAAGCGGGTCTAGTCTGCCTCAACACTGGGGTCCCCACATTTTTGTCTGCCTCCACGACAAATTTATCTCATTTGGACCTTGCGGTCGGTACTGTTCCGCTAGCTCGGCGCTTCGAATGGTTCGCCCTTGATGATACACACTCGAGTGACCACTTTCCATGTGTTCTTAGACTGCAGCCTCAACTGCCATATATGCGCTCGCGACGCTGGAAGTTTGCCCAAGCCGACTGGACACTTTTTTCGTCTCTAGCGACATTCGATGACCGTCGCTTTCCCAGCGTCGACGATGAGGTCACACATATTACCGACGTTATTCTCACAGCTGCGGAACGTTCAATACCACGCACCTCCGAATTGCCCCGGCGCCCCCCCAGTTTCTTGGTGGAACGAGGCATGCCGTGACGCTATACGTGAGCGGCGACGTGCTCTTCGCATTTTCCGTCACCATCCAAGTTTGGCAAACTGTATCCGATATAAGCAGCTCCGTGCGCGATGTCGTCGCGTCATCCGCGATAGCAAGAAGGCAAGCTGGAAATTCTTTATTAGCTCATTTAACACCTTCACTCCCTCCTCGGAAGTTTGGAGTCGGCTTCGACGGTTCTCAGGCACGCCTAGTTTCTCCCCGGTCTCTGGGCTCACTGTCGCGCATGATACCTTAGTGGACCCCGTCGCAATTTCTAACTCGTTGGGTCAGCACTTTGCTGAGATTTCGAGCTCTCCAAATTACCCGCCAGCGTTTCTCCCGAAGAAACGTGCAGCGGAAGTGCGACATCTTGCTTTCTCCTCTCAAAATCGCGAAAGCTACAATACTGTTTTCTCCATGCGGGAACTCCAACATGCCCTCTCTTCTTCTCGCTCCTCCGCCCCAGGACTGGATGGTATCTATGTCCAAATGTTGCTGCATTTATCAACCCATAGCCTGCGTTACCTCCTTCGCCTTTACAATCGAATTTGGACCGACAGTACCTTTCCCAGGCGATGGCGGGAAGCTATTGTCGTTCCCATTCCGAAACCTGGAAAGGACAAACATCTCCCCTCTAGCTATCGCCCCATTTCTCTCACGAGTAGTGTCTGTAAGGTTTTGGAGCGTATGGTGAATTACCGTTTAGCTTGGTGGCTGGAATCCCGCAGTCTTTTAACACCAGCCCAATGCGGATTCCGAAAGCATCGTTCTGCCGTTGACCATCTTGTTGCTCTCTCCACTTATATCATGAACAATTTTCTCCGGAAACGCCAAACGGTAGCAATATTTTTTGATCTGGAGAGAGCATACGATACCTGTTGGAGGACAGGCATCCTCCGCACACTGTTCTCTTGGGGCTTTCGAGGCCGGCTGCCCCTTTTTCTTCGCGAATTTATGGCAGAGCGCACATTTAGGGTGCGGGTGAACACTACTCTCTCCCGTACTTTCTCCCAATAAAACGGGGTACCCCAGGGCTCCGTGCTGAGTGTTGTACTGTTTGCCATCGCCATTAATCCAGTTATGGATTGTCTCCTTCCTGATGTCTCGGGCTCCCTCTTTGTGGATGATTTTGCGATCTACTACAGCTCTCAACGGACCAGCCTGCTTGAAAGACGTCTTCAAGGATGTCTCGATCGCCTCCACTCGTGGAGCATCGAAACCGGCTTCCGTTTCTCACCCAGTAAGACCGTTTGTGTTAATTTTTGGCGACGTAAGGAGTTTCTTCCGCCCTCCTTACATCTAGGTCCTGTCAACCTTCCGTTTTCCGACGTCGCTAAATTCTTGGGTCTTACGTTTGACAGAAAACTGTGCTGGTCCTCCCACGTTTCCTATCTTTCGGCTCGCTGTCTGCGTTCCCTTAACACCCTCCGTGTCCTGAATGGTACCTCCTGGGGAGCGGACCGAGTGGTCCTTCTCCGCCTCTATCGCGCCTTAGTGCGCTCGAAATTGGATTATGGAAGCATAGTCTACTCCTCTGCTCGGCCGTCTATTCTTCGGCGTCTCGACTCTATCCACCACCGTGGATTACGTTTAGTGTCTGGAGCTTTTTACACCAGCCCTGTGGAAAGCCTTTATGCTGAGACTGCTGAATCTCCGCTGTCCAATCGGCGGGCAGTCCTTCTGAGTCGTTATGCTAGCCATCTGTCTTCCATGCCTGCTAATCCAGCCCATGACCTTTTTTTCGACACCTCCTTTGATGTCGGGTATGCAGGCCGCTCCTCCTCCCTACTACCCCCGGGAGTCCGCTTCCGTCAACTGCTCCATTCTCTCTCCTTCCGCTTTCCTAAAACCTTCTTGACAACTTGGGGTACAGCACCGCCTTGGCTCCGTCCCCGGATCGACTTGCTCAGAGACCTATGTCAATTTCCCAAGGATGGTACCCCTACACTTGTCTACCGTCGGGCATTTGCTGCTCTATGTGCACAAATGATGGAAGCCACATTTATTTACACTGACGGCTCGAAAACATCGTTAGGTGTAGGGAGTGCCTATATTGTTGGCGACACCCCAAATCACTTTCGGCTTCCCGACCAGTGTTCGGTTTATACTGCGGAGCTTTACGCTGTTCTCCAGGCTGTCCACTACATCCGCCGCCATCAGTGGATACAGTACGTAATCTGCTCAGATTCTCTCAGCTCTCTCCTAAGTCTCCAAGCTCTTTACCCTGTGCACCCTCTGGTCCACCGGATTCAGGACTGTCTGCGCTTGCTCCACCTGGGGGGCGTCTCAGTGGCGTTCCTCTGGCTCCCGGGACACGCTGGTATCTGTGGGAATGAGGCGGCCGATATAGCGGCCAAGGCTGCAGTCTCTCTTCCTCGGCCAGCTATTCAGTCTCTTCCGTTTACCGATCTACGGAGCGGTTTATGTCGCCAAGTTGCTCGTTTATGGCATGCGCATTGGTCAACACTTCCCCATAATAAATTGCGGGAAGTGAAAGCCCTTCCTTGCGCTTGGACCTCTTCCTCCCGAACACGTCGTCGGGAGGAGGTAATTTTAGCTAGACTCCGGATAGGGCACTGTCTTTTTAGCCATCGACATCTTTTAAGCGGTGATCCTCCCCCACTCTGTCCCCACTGCTCTCAGCTGTGGACGGTCAGACACCTTTTAATTGAATGCCCCTATTTTAATCCGTTACGCTCCCGTCTACAGCTATCGCCTGATCTATCGTTGATTTTAGCAGATGACACGCGCTCAGCTGACCGCGTTCTACAGTTTATTAGTGACAGTGAAATGACGTCAGTCATTTGATTTTTTTTTTTTGGGGACAACCAACCCCTTTCTATAGTGGATTTTTAAGCATTCCTTCTGCCTTTAGTTTCTCAAATTTTATGACTTTGTTCCCCTTGCTGCTGATTTTAAATTTCGTTTTTTTCCTGTTTCCTACGTCACGGGCTGGGCGCTAATGACCATAGAAGTTTTGCGCCCTAAAACCACAAAAAAAAAATTCTTTTACAGTCCGATGACGAGCTGCGCGCCAACTTAGAGCGGCGAGGTGTCCATTTCGTCCGGCGCATCCACTGGGGTCCGAGGGATCAGCAAGTTGCCACCGGTGCCTTCATCTTGGCCTTCGAGGGTGACACATTACCTGAGAAGGTCAAGGTGATAGTCTACCGTTGTGATGTAAAACCCTATATCCCTCCCCCGATGCGGTGCTTCAAGTGTTGGAAGTTCGGACATATGTCTTTTCGCTGTGCTTCCACCCTCATCTGTTGCGATTGTGGTCGACCATCCCATCCTGATACTCCATGTGCCCTGCCTCCCATCTGTGTCAACTGCGGGGAGCACCATCCCCCTTGCTCGCCGGACTGTAAGATTCTACAGAAGGAACGGAAAATAATGGAATACAAGACCCTGTATAGACTGACCTACACTGAGGCTAAGTGTAAGTTTGAACGACTACATCCAGTACGCATCACGTCCTCTTATGCCGCCACTCTCACTCCTGCTACAGTTCCCATAGCTGCACCACACACTGTCGCCTCTCAGAGCCAGAGGACCACACCTGCCCCCTTGATGGTGGGGGGAACTTCACTCCCTGTTGCTCCTGCTCCATCTACTTCAGGAGCAACACCCCCCCCCCCCCCCCTCCCTCCTAACCATTGGGGACATAAGTTCCCCCTTCCCAGCCAGAGAAGCGTAAGACTTCTTCGGCTCCTCTTGCCAGGAAGGGGACCTCCCTTCACAAGTTCTGACCGGTTTAAAAGCGGACACCCGCAAGTGGCTCAAACAACCGCCGGTCGCTGGTCGTAGGGCCTCATGGTCGTCGTCCGTCCCTGAGACTGACCCAGTGAAGCCCTCCCAGCCTGAACCACCGAAGGCGTCCCTCAGATGCCATGGATGTCACTCGCGCGGGTACTGAATCAGTGGCGAGAGAACAAGCGGCGTAAACTGCCTTCCCAGTCCCTTCACGCCTTTCTGAGCCATGGACAATATCATCCTCCAGTGGAACTGCAGTGGTTTCTTCCATCATCTAGCTGAGCTCCGACAACTTATCAGCCTTCACCCTTTCTTCTGCATTGCTCTTCAGGAAACTTAGTTTCCAGCAATGCGAATTCCCGCCCTCCATGGCTATCGGGGTTATTACAAGAACTGGGCAGCTTATGAAAGGGTGTCTGGTGGCGTCTGCATCTATGACCTTCACTCTTCACAGCGAGTCTGTCCGTCTACAAACACCTTTAGAGGCTGTCACTGTTAGGGTGGTGACACCACAGGCTGTTACCGTCTGCAGTCTTTACCTTCCACCGGATGGTGATGTCCCACAGCATGTCCTGGCTGCACTGATAGCCCTATTGCCGCCACCTTTCTTGTTTCTTGGTGACTTCAATGCCCATAACCCTCTGTGGGGTGGGTCAGTGGCAACAGGTCGAGGCGCCACCGTTGAGTGTGTATTTCCATTTTAAATGATAGTGCCTTCACAAATTTCAGTGTGGCGCATGGCATGTACTCCGCCATCGACCTTTCAATCTGCAGCCCTTCTGTCCAATGGAGTGTGCATGATGACCTGTTTGGTAGTGACCACTTTCCAATCTTTCTGTCACTGCCACAGCGTCACTCTTCTGGGCGCCCTTGCAGATGGGCTATGAATAAGGCTGACTGGGATTTGTTCTGCTCCATTGCCGCTATTGAGCCTCTTCCTAATGACGCCATTGATGTGGTGGTTCACTCGGTCACCACCGGCATCATTACTGCCGCAGAATCTGCCATTCCCCGTTCTTCTGGGTCCCCTCGGTGGCGGACTGTGCCTTGGTGGTCGTCTGAGATTGCTGAGGCGATTAAAGATCACCGGCGGGCGCTCCAGTGTCACAAGCGGCATCCATCTTCAGAAAACCTCGTCGCCTTTAAACGGCTCTGTGTGTGGGCCCGCCGCATCATTCGCCAACACAAGCAGGAGTGCTGGGAGCGGTATGTGTCCACCATTGGCCTCCATGTCTCTCCATCGCAGGTCTGGTCCAAGATTCTACGCCTCTATGGCTATCTGACCCCTGTCAGCGTCCCTGCGCTCTCACTGAATGGAGCAGTTTGTACTGACTCCGACGTAATTGCCAACCGCTTGGCAGAGCATTTTGCTCTGAGTTCCTCTTCTGTGAATTACCCACTGGCCTTCCGCTCCATTAAAGAGCGGATGGAATGTCGGAGCCTTTCATTTCGCACCCACCATCCTGAATCCTACATTGTTCCATTCAGTGAGTGGGAATTTCAGTGCCCTAGCTGCTTGCCCTGATACCGCTCCTGGGCCAGATCACATCCACTGTCAGATGCTGAAACACCTTTCAGTGGACTGCCAGCGACGCCTCCTCGACCTTTACAATCGTCTCTGGGTCGAGGGTGAGTTTCCGTCGCAATGGCGGGAAAGTATTGTCATCCCTGTTTTGGAACCTGGCAAGAACCCCTTGGAGGTGGACAGCTACCACCCCATTAGCCTCACTAACGTTCTTTGCAAGTTGCTCGAATGGATGGTGAGCCGGCGATTGAGTTGGGTACTCGAGTCTCGGGGCCTCCTGGCTCTGTCTCAGAGTGGGTTCCGTAAAGGCCGCTCTGCCGCCGACAATCTGGTGAGGCTGGAGTCAGCCATCCGTACGGCCCTTGCCCGCCGTCAGCACCTCGTTGTCTTTTTCGACATGCCGAAGGCATACGATATGACATGGCGCCATCACATCCTCTCTATGCTTCATGATTGGGGTCTTCGGGGTCCGCTGCCGATTTTTCATACACAATTGTCTGTCGCATCGTACCTTCCGCATGCAAGTCGCGGCCTCCCATAGTTCCTCTTGAGTTCAGGAGAACAGGGTTGCACAGGGGTCTGTTTTAAGTGTCTGCCTGTTTTTAATTGCAATTAACGGGCTTGCTGCGGCCGTGGGAACGTCTGTCTCAGCATCCTTGTATGCTGACAACTTCTGCCTCTACTACAGCTCCATTGGCATTGCCGCTGCTGAACGTCAGCTGCAGGGCACTATCCGCAAGGCGCAGTCTTGGGCTGTAGCGCTTGGCTTCCAGTTTTCGGCTGCCAAGACCTGCGTTATGCATGTCTGCCGACGACGCTCAGTTCACCCTGAGCCGCAGCTTTATCTTCCCAGCGAACGTCTTGCTGTGGTGGAGACACATCACTTTTTGGGTGTGGTTTTTGATGCTCGGTTGACTTGGCTCCCACAAATTTGGCAGCTTAAGCAGATGTGTTGGCGGCGTCTTAATGCTCTGCGATGCTTGAGTCACACCAGGTGGGGCGCCGACCGCTCGACCCTCTTACGGCTCTACCAGGCATTAATCCAGTCCCGTCTGGATTATGGAAGCCTGGCTTATGGTTCAGCATCCCCATCTGCATTGCGTGTGCTAGACCCAATTCTTCACAGCGGGATCTGACTTGCCACTGGTGCTTTCTGGACCAGCTCTGTGGACAGCATACTTGTGGAGGCAGGTGTCCCTCCACTGCGGTTATGGCGCCAACATTTACTGGCGCCAACATTTACTGGCTGCTTATGCTGCGCATGTTTGTAGCTTGCCCGGGCATCCTAATTATCGTCTCCTGTTCCCGCAGTCAGTCGTCCATCTCCCAGAACGTCGGCCCCGGTCGGGTTGTACGATCGCCGTCTGCGTCAGAGAGCTTCTCTCCGGGTTTGGGATTTACCCTCTTCCACCTCCTTTTTGGGCCCCTCTGCGTACACCCCCGTGGTGTGTGCCCCGCCCTTGCCTTCGGCTCGACTTGGCCGAGAGCCCGAAGGACTCAGTCCCTCTGGAGGCCTTCCACCGCCACTTTTCTTCCATCCTAGCCATGTATCAGGGCTCTGGTGTTGTTTATACTGACGGTTCGATGGTTGCTGGTCGTGTCGGTTATGCTCTAAATCTGGGGGGCCATTACAAACAACGATCCTTGTTGGCTGGCTGCAGCGTTTTCACTGCTGAGCTGGTCGCCATCTTTCTTGCCCTAGAGTATATCCACTCCTGCTCAGGTGAGTCCTTCATTATCTGTAGCGACTCCCTGAGCAGTTTTCGAGCTATCGACCAGTGTTTCCCTCGCTCTCATCTGGTGATAGCTGTCCAGGAGTCCCTCCATGCTCTTGCCCATTGCGGACGCTCTGTGGTATTTGTGTGGACCCCAGGCCATGTTGGGATACCCGGCAATGAACATGTAGACCACCTGGCGAAAGAGGCCACCAGTAAACCATCTCTGGACATTGGCCCTCTGGAGACTGATTTGAGGGCAGTCTTACGCCGCGCAGTTCTCACGCTTTGGGACGCTGAATGGCACGATCTGACCACACGTAATAAACTCCGTGCTGTCAAGGAGACGACAGTTGTGTGGCGATTGTCCATGCGAGCCATTCGCAGGGACTGAGTCGTCCTTTGTCGGCTCCGCATCGGAGACACCCGGCTGACGCATGGATATTTACTGAGCCGTGGGGACCCACCTCTCTGTCGCTGCGGGGCGGTTTTGACGGTGGTGCACATTTTATTGTCCTGTCCACTTTTAGCTATGCTCAGGCAGACATTTGCGCTGCCTGATACGCTCCCTGCCCTTTTAACTGATGACCCTGCTATGGCAGACTTAGTTTTGCGTTTTATTCGGGCAGGGAAGCCCCATCATCAACTAATCTAAGTGCTTGTCTTTCTGTGTTGATTCTGGCCTATGGCCTCCAATTTTAGTCTGATTTTTTAGTGTGTTTTTTGGTGGTTGGCTTTTCCTTTTTTGTCTCTATGGTCGGCCAACCATTGTCACACTCTGTGTGATTTTAACTCGTTTTGTCTGATCTCTGTCTGAGTCTTTCTTGTCCTGTGTCGTCTGCCGTCTTTTCTGTTGTTCGTTTTTTTATTCTCTGTGGGTGTTTTTAGTTTTTGGAAAAAGGGACCGATGACCGTAGTCTGGTCCCTTTAATCCCCCAAACCGACTGACCGACCTTAAATATGGAATTCTATACCTAGAAGTAACAGAAGAATCCATAGATAAGATGAAACAGACATTAAAGTCTGGATATTCTTGTAGCCCATGGTGTATCTTGGCGTCCTACAGTGCTTATTCATGGTAGATTGATCAGACACAAGCAGGTGGGTATAGTGTCGATGTTCCATGCACTGTACATAAAGTATGTCTGCTATACAGCAAGCCACAGAAAGAGAGAGAATTTTATACTTGACTGCCTTAGAATCCACAGACTTAATTCTGCTAATCAAATATGCTACATCACTGAGAGGTGACACTTGTTTAATGTTAATGCAGGCTGTCACTAAATGCTCGGACTTGTACAGATATAGTGTTTGCTACATGGATATTTTGGTTAATTATAGTGGCTTATAGAGTTAAAATACCTAAATGAAGATGAAATTGATGATTTTCTAAGAAATAATTATACTTGAGTGTGGTTAATTTTTAATTTTTGTGAAACTGTGATGACAACCCACATTGATGTAAAAGGGGTAATAAAAGTGAGATTTGTGCATTTGGTGAAGAAGTTTACTGTAAGAATAAAGTGGCATTGGACAATATTAATGACCCAGGAAATGCTGTCTTCTACTCTTTTCAAAGACATACATCTGTAACAGGCATGTCATTTCTGCTCTTTGCATCACACTCATTCACAAGAACATTATTTGTTTGAATAAAGGATGTCACCAGTAGCTACAAAAATTCATTGTTCCAGCCATGATATACACAGATGGAAAAAATTCAGAACACCAAAAAATATTTAATGAAGAGTAATGAAATTTCGGGGAAACATTTGTCTAGGTAACACATTTAGGTGGATAACATTGCAGGATCACATGTTGATGCAAGCATGAGATAAGCCGTTGCAAATTTTAAATGCTGGTACCAGTGTAACCACCAGAATCTTGAATGCAAACATGCACACATTGTGTAGTACAGGTGCCAGATGTTAGTATGTGGGATGGAGTTCAGTGTCTGTTGCACTTGGTCAGTCAATACAGGGACAGTTAAAGCTGTTTGTAGATGACACCAGAATTGTCATCCGATGATGTCTCATAAGTGCTGGATTGGAGACATCTGGTGATTGAGCAGGCCAAGGCAACATGTTGACATTCTGTAGAACGTATGGGTTTACAACAGCTGTATGTGGGCAAGTGTTATCCTGTTGAACACCACCCTCTGGAATGCTGTTCATGAATGGCAGCACAACAGGTCGGATTGGCGGAGTGGTGTACAAATTTGCAAGTCAGTGTGCATGGGATAACCACAAGAATCGTCCTGCTGTCATACAAAATTGCACCTAGACCATAACTTCAGGTGTAGATCCAGTGTGTCTAGTACACACACATTACTTGCAGGCTCTCAAATAGCCTCCTCTTAACCCACACACACTCACCACTGGCACTGAGGCAGAACCAGCTTTCATCAGAAAACACACTGGACCTCAACCCTGATCTCCAATGAGCTCTCACTTGACACCACTGGAGTTGCAAATGCCAGTGGTTTGGGGTCAGTGAAATGTATGCTACAGGGCTTCTGGCTCGGAGCTGTTCTTGAAATAACTGATTTGTAACAGTTTTTGTGTCACTATGGTGCCAACTGCTGCTCAAATTACTGCTGCAGATACACTGTGATGCACGAGAGCTGTACTCCAAACACAATAGTCTTCCCTCTTGGTAGTGACACATGGCTGTCTGGTGTCCAGTCTTCTTGCGATACTAATTTCTAGTGACCAATGCTGCCAACTGTCACGTACACCTTATCATAGTCTTATTACATGATCTCATTCCAACTCAGTGAGGTGTGGTTAATGGCATCTTTGTTGCCTGATAGGCATTCTTGACTAACATCAGCTCACCACATCCAGTCTCAAAGGTAACTAATGCTCTCGACTGTTACAGTGTGTATTTAAAGCAAACCTTATTTCTATACTTGTGGTGACACTACTAGTGCCACTCTTATGTGGGTGGTGCAAATTTGAATAGACATCAGCTTTCATATGTAGAAACACACCAGCCAACTTTCATTTATGTTGCACAACTCCTTCTTGGTGTTACAGTTTTTTTTTCCTCCATCTGTGTTCTCGCAAAATAAGTGTTTCACAGTGCTGATTGATCCCAACCTTGCATGGAATTTTTCTACATATCAGTGGATTGCTTTTAAACTTGCCATGCTGTGTTTTTCACAGTTCTCCACAGTTCGTGTTGTACTGATCAGTCGTATGATAAATTTTTTCTTCCACTGTTTGCTTCGCCGGTCATTGTTTTAATGTTTACAGAGTTAACTTTGCGCACTCTTTCTGTTTTCACAGCTCTCTCTCTCTCTCTCTCTCTCCCCTCACCACCCTCCTTCACCCCAGCCCATCCCATCCCCTCACTCTGTGTAAAAAAAAGTGCCACTTTGGAGCAGGCAATGTAGGTATCCTCATTTGGGCATTTATGTCAGCTGCATCCCAGTCATCAGTCTTAATGAGGCAAAAATTTCATGCATGTGTTTTCAAATGGAAATGATTCAATTTCTTTAACAAAAAATTTTAGTTTAAATTTTTGTTTCATGTATGAAGTGTTAGTAATTGTTCTGATTACTTCCAGATGGAGGTGTAACCACTCTAAATGCTCCAGCACCAACTGCAGTTACCCATGAAGAAGACTTAAATGATGAAGATATAGAGCTAAAAATTTTATGTAAAGATAGGAAGAAGCCATTAACTGTTAAAATTCACAAAGATGAGAAAATGAAAGTTCTTATGATAAAAGTTGCTGAGATGTTGGAAATGCCTCAGGAAAGACTGAAGTTTATGTTTGATGGTGAACTTTTGAACTCAAGTGATACTGCTGTGGATCTGGAACTCGAAGGTGGAGAATGTATTGAAGTCAATGTTATTGCATAGAATGCACTCGTTTATACCAGATAAATTAGTCAGGAACATATGTGACTTTTAGGTAAACAAATCATTTAAAAAATGTGGTAAAATGTTGGTAATTTCTTTTAATCACTCATTTGTTTCACTTATTAATGGAACATACATAGAAACTATTTGTGTGCATGTGGGGAGGGAGAGGCGGACAGGGGTTTATTGTTTTAGAACCTTTTGAATAAACTGTAGTTTCATTTAAAAGTCTGTAGTGTCCTTTGCCAACACACAAACAACATTGTCATTGAATGTAATTGTTGGTTTCTTGGAGATTCCATTGATCTTAGTTGCACCTCTCACACAATTGCAGTACATTTTCTCAGTGAAAAATGGCATTGTGCTGCCCATCACATGATTTCTTATGTCATAGTTTTTTTTCATGCGTATGTGATTTACTCTTAAAAGCGTTCAACCTTGCTCTTTCTCTCGTAATTTTTATTTCCGTTTTACATTTAGTGATTTGTACTTTACTATGTTCAGTCCCTCTATCCCTTTCTTAAACACGCAAAGACTTCTTAGGTTTTAATGTAGCTCTTTGTTTTATAGTTCCAAATGATTTTAATATAAAAATGATTTTGGCGTGTAGGTTTATTGACTGTGTGCATATGCTGGATAGTTTGAAATTGTGTGTGGGTATATTCCATTTTATAGCAGTCTTTTGGAAAAGAGTGGCACCAATCAAAAAATAAACAAACCAATGTGTCCGTCATCACCTAATGTACAAAACTGACTGTGAACATAAGTCTCTTGTGTGCTGATTTACCTATAGTCATACATACATGTATCCCTGTAAAAACTGCAAAGAAGAGCACATTCTTGTATTTGTCTTTGTTTTAATTTTTCTTACAGACCTCCAAGTAAAGGAAGACTTTTGTGTGCATATTGTTCTAGTTTTACAATTCAAAACATTAACAAATATGATGTTAACTTTAAGTTATAATGTAGGTGTTTGAAAGAGTTCTGTAGGCAGACATGTTGATGGCGTTGCTGTTGATGAGAAATAAAAACTTAAATAGTCTGAAGATTAGGAATAGGAAGAGGAGGGAATTTCTGTTTTAAAGGAGTGGATGGTAGCAGTGATAGGTCAATGATTGAACCAGAACTTTGATGTTGAATGATCCTTACATGAACTATGATATGCTGTCATTCGCCTTCCTTTTCCTCCAGTAGCACTTAAAAAATTTTTTTCCTCTTCCTGTTATGTAATTTATTATTCATAAGAGTTATTTGTGTTTATCTCTTTTTGAATACTGTCACTGTTTTTACGTGTTTAACTTCGTATATCTGTTGTCATGACTGAGCGATGTAGATATTTTATTTGATGTTTTCAGTGTAAATAAAATATATTTCTACATGTACAAGACACAATAAAATATCTAAATTGTTTTATAGTATCATTGCTCCTTTAGAATAGATCAGATTAAAATGTGTGTTTTGTATTGATGGACTGCTAGTTCGAAAATAAATCAACAGTGAAGTAATATGTTCTTAATGCCAGTATCTTTATTACAGTGCTTTTTACATCCCTCTTTGTACAAGGGACACAATAACATTTTCTGGGTTCAACAATTGCTTGACATGTTTTACCCCTATATTCTCAAAATATTCACCATCACTTTGTGCACACAGATCCATCCTCCTAAACAAAGCCTCCAGTCATTAGTTCTTGTTCTTTTGAGTTATCAGCTAATGTTGTTTTGCTGTATGCAAACATTAAAAACTTTCAAAACTGCAGCTGTGAAAATTGCCCTTGAACTTCAGCAGTTGGAAAAAATAACATGGAGCAGAGTCATCTGGTACAGCAACCGTATGTAGAATATTCGAATTAAAAACAGTTTTGGTTGCAATTTATTCTTATATTAACAACACGTTTGGCCCGTGTAGGGCACCTTCAGATTATCTACAAGGATAACAAAATGAGCGCAAATTAAAATATGGTCCTGGCATGCATAATTCTAAATGTGAATGATGAATTATTGCTAACCTTAAAATTTTCCTTTTACAGCATTTTAACACCCGTAAGACGGCTCTGTGCTGGATTGGTGCACGTGTCAAATGAGATAAACCCCCCAGAGGCCTAGTCAAAAACGACTATGCCATGATATAGTGTAAAATAAATAATCCAACTACAAGAAACATACATTAATAACGTTGTACCAGCAGGTCAGAATGGTGCAATGGTTTGGACCAAACTCACAAAAAAGTATACACTATAAACAACACACAGAAGAGGTGCCACCACAAGCTCGTGCCAGGAATGTCAATGAGCAATGGAATGAAGCGTACATACAGTTACTGCAGCGGACACATATAGGTGTCGTTAAAAGCAATTATGTGTCAGTCAACGTATTGAATGCTTAAAATAAATAAATAAATAAATCTAAAAATGATTGAATCACTGTAATGAAATTAAGAGCTTATAATTAATCAAACAATACTCACACATAAAGGGAAAGTTTAAATTACTCCAAATAGATAAACAGTAACACCAGCTGTAACTGAATAAAAATGTAAGTTACAAATTCTTAAAACAGGAAGCCCCCTTAGACTTTAAAAGTATAATGCGTAAGAATGAATCAACTGGAGGGAGGGGGGGATTAATAAGCTGAAACCGAAACCCATTAGAAAAGCATACCGATATTATCCAGTAAACTTTAAGAACTGACCTCATTTAATTATAATATCTTTGGTTCCCACTAGCTGGCTCAGCTTTCAGCAATTGTTCGTCAACTGTACACATACGTAGATGTTTTCTTAAGCATTAAATATGCCGAGTGTCATATAACTGCTTTGAGCGCCACCTCTGTGTGTCCTCTGCAGTCATTGTATGCGAGGCTCATTCCATTGTTCATTTGACACTACTGCCGCGAGGTTGTGACAGCACCTCTGTGTATTCTGTTTATAGTGTATACTTCTTTGTGAGTGTGGTGTTACAATTTCACCATTCCTGCTGGTACGACTTTATTAAGGTCTGTTTCATTCAGTTTGATTATTTATTTAACATTCTAGTCCTTTGTTGCATTATATAATAATTTTTTTTTGACTAGGCGCCTGGGGCGTTACCTGATTTGACATGTGCTTCAGTCTAGCACAGAGCAGTCATGCTTTTTAAAATGTTGTAAGAGGAAAATTTTAAGGTTGGTAACAATTCCTTATTTACATTTAGAATAGTGCATGATAGGACCATACCCTAATTTTTGCTTACTTTGTTATCCGTATAGATAATTTGATCTGGCAGTTTCCGGTGATTAAGGGTGACATTGTGGTACTGGTGTGCAAGACTCGCACTCCATCTTGGCTATCGAACTTACTTGGAGTTGCTTCAACGATCTTCTTTTCCTGATAGCCGGCTGCTATGTACTGATCAACTTCCCTCTGAAGATAAAATGCTACTTTGGAGGAATTTTTTATACTTTTAAAATAACTCCATACACTCGAGAGTTCTTTGAACTCAATCTCACTGTATTTTCATCACACATAGCAGTTTTCATACGACTAAAACCTTTTTTCTAAGCTCGACACCTTCCAGTCCGTCGGAACTATCACATTTATTTTTCCATAAATACAGTCTACAAATCTCTCCAAGTTTAACAAGACAACTGTCTACACCTTACGAAAGTAAAAGAATGAATGTACAAGTAATTGTATCTTCTCTTCTTTCAACAACATCAAATATTCACACAATAATGTTTGATGTTGCATGGAGTACGGCATGTTTATTCCTTGAGCTGGACGTGCAACTTCTTAGGCGGGCTTGGCAACTACCTGCGCATGCCGATCATCCATCTGATACGCATATGTTCTGCACACACATCATTGTCGTGAAGTAGACACAGCTATACTTTACCACACTCATCTCTAAAATAACGTGTTCGAGACGGTGGAAATACGAGGGTCTCTAGAATTTACCCCGAAATTCTCGAGGCGCTACATATCCCTCCCCTTTGCTTGAACACAGGATATTTTATACATGTATACAGGTTTGTTATGTACATCAATATTGTATTCATATAATATTACGTTTCCATCAATTCATATAACTTTTTTTTTTTTTTTTTTTAACTATCGGGTACTTCATACGTAGCTCTCTTTCCTTTTCCATAATCATGGACCTTTTGATCAATGTAAACTTTTTAAGGACAAGAATCTTTCTGTTCCCTTTCCAGTTGTAAACTCCAAGTGTGCATTACCCAAGCGTATGCTGTTATTTGCCCTTCCTCTTTGCATAATACTTTTTCTAAGTATGGATTTATTCAATACCTTTTATAATCTGGAGGAACTCTGGGTAAATAAAGGTGTTCTTTTCAACACATGTAACTTCACACAAACATAACAATGCGAGTGGAAATGAGAATTCAAACTTACTAGAATAATCTCTACAAAATGTGTGACTTTTGTCATGATACTGCCCTTTTCTCTTTAGGCACAGTACCTATACCTCACACACGGGTTGATACTATGAAAGCACTTCCTCCCTCTGTTTTGGTAGGTACACCCCTTTAAACAAATTCCTGATATACTATGGTACAGGTCAATCCCTTTCTTGGTGCCCCTGCCCGCACAGTATGTGTCAACCTTTCTTGGGTCTGCCTACCTGCCCTTTTCCATCCAATCGTGTGTGTGTGTGTGTGTCAAATAAGTAATTGTCTCTTCTCTTCTTTCAACAACATTTAAATGTCAAATCTTCACCCAATAATGTTTGATGTTGCACAGAGTATGGTGTGTTTATTCCTTGAGCTGGATGTGTAACTTCTTAGGTGGGCTCGGCGACACACACACACACACACACACACACACACACACACACTCTCTCTCTCTCTCTCTCTCTCTCTCTCCACTTAAGTATACGATGTAGCATAACGAACCGCAATATGTTCCTCCTCCTCTCACGTACATATACTAGTGTAATATCATCATCATAACCATAAATACTCTTAGTTCTTACATATATAAATATATCCCTGTACATACCTTTACATCACCTCACATATCCAGGTGCGCATACCTATCACTATGTGCACACTTTTCTCCCTCCAACACATGACGGTTCCCACATTATCTTAAAGTATACTCTTCCTGTTTGTGTTTTTGTGTTTCATTGTGTGTACACGTATGGGTAGTCGTGTAGCCTGATTCTTTGGCCAGATTAAGGCAAATAAGTTGAAGGTTGTAGAAAACCACGGAAATTGAGAAGGACTTCAGCAATAGAAGTGTGTGCATATGGACAGAGGGTAAGATAGACCGGTACTCAAAAGAGAAGTAAGAAAGGAAAAAGTAGAAATGGTTGCTAAGATCGAAAGAAAGAAAGAAGATAGCCCCAAAGACAGGAACCCTTCCCACCCCATTCCCCAGGATCTCCACTTCACCGGTACTTGAGTGAGAAACCGGAGGAGGTATGATGTTAAAAGTCTCCTGCAGGATGGACATTCTCACCTTCACCTTTGAAGACCCCGAAAGAAGATCTTAGCAACTCCTACGGAATGGCAGTGGTGAAGAATCAGTCACACTTGTCTGTGAGGGTTATTTGAAAGGTGTGGAATGTGTGTAGTGTTAGTCATGTTTGTACCTACACCACCCACCCTTTTCATAATTTATATAAAACCTCCCCATTCATATCCCATTTCACAAAAGGTGTAAATTATTCCATAATAAGTAGAAATTATGTATCTTATCATCATAAGCAGAAACTATGTATCATATCACAAATATCTCATTATTCCTCTTACCCCGTATTGTATGATTCACATCATTTTTCACAAAGGATATAAAATATTCAGTAGTAAATAAAAAAAAACTATGTACAATATCATTGCAAATATAGAAATATTCATATTATATCGTATCCTCCAATAGCTTAGACCCGAATGAGACTTAACTATACGTTGGTTCGCTAGGCAAAAATATGACCTAACTACATGCGGATGGCAGGAGAGACTGGCTGGTTAGGCAAAAATATGACCTAACAATCCATGGAAATTGCATTGGCTGCTGTCGACACTACAAACGAGACCCAGGACCAGTCACGAAGACCAGCAATGGCACCCCTGGAATAACTGAGCAGGACATTCCAGCGGGTATAATTTTTTTTACGTTGCTATCTAGGAATACCTCTGCACACAGGTTCATATGGAAAACTGGTGAAGATGTTACATTCAAAGACTACTTTCGGCAAAAATAAAACCTAACTATGATCAGATTCAAGATCCTTGATAACTAGAGTGGAGCATGCTGTCAACTCACCTTTACATCAAGACTGGAGCGGAGCACGCTTTCAGTTCACATATTATGATATATTACCCAATGCTTCAGCCTTGACTTGATATAACAACCCAATTCATCACAGTGAATATACAATGGGGAATCATAGCGCCTGTAAACCAAATAAGACTGCGTATATTGACAAGATCACTTTCTACTACCTCCAAACAAAGCAGTATGACCTTGATATCAACCCTGCTTGTCCGCGACATCTAGATGAGTGTGTCCAAGTACTAAACTATATGACAGTATAAGAGGAAGAAAACAGAATACAGGATAGTATAATACTTGAAGGAAAACGAACATGGAAGTAACATCAAACCCAACTCGGGATCTGACGGTTGTCACTTCGCCCGTTAACACAGAATGTTAACATCCCTGGGGGGAATAATGTGACTCTGCGTGGATCCCATGGAGCTGCTCTTAACCTCACTTGAGCAAGTGCAGACCAGCACTTCTCATTACATTTTGTGTGAAAGTCTCCCCTCAACAAAACAAGTCAACACTACAGCCTGTGAAGCTTCCCCCTTCTCTATCTTATTCTGGATAAGTTTAAATTCCTTCCACAAATCGTCTATGTCTTTTTTAGTATCATCAGGTTCAGACACTAAACGTGGTGGAATGTTGGTCTTTGTTTACCCATTCGACAACTTTATGGTTAATTAATTACTCTACCTGTTCCTCCAGGCCGCTTATATTTGTGCTGTCTGAGGTTGCTAGCTTTTCATTTAAATTTCTCTCTACCTCATCTACCCAAGTGTTGGTCCCTGCAATTTGTGATTGGACAATAGGGGTCAGTTTGTCTAGTCTTCCAATGATATCTTTTAGGGTATGAAATCTCTGTTCTACTGTGTCGAATGTAACATTACACACACTTTGAAATGACCCTAACTTATCATTAAATTCAGACACTATATTGGTACCCTTGTCCTCAATATCAAATTCTAATTTCTGGGTCAACTTCTTAAATTGATCATCCTGCTTTTAGCTAAAGTACGTAAACATTTGATTCATTTGTACAGTTAAAGAATTACTAAATTCATTTTTTAAATCTACTTGTAAATTTTCCACTTGTATCATTTAACACCTCAAATTTAGAATTTAAAGCTTCACCTTGTGCTTCTAGTTTTTTACTTAAAGAAAGATCTTATTCACTTAACTGAGTATTCACTGAGTCTAACTTCAGTCTTAGTCCCTTACTTAAATTAGTTACTTAAGTCCAGTCTGGCGTGACCTTAGTCACTGTCTTCGCCATGGCTGGTACTACAGTTTCTGTAGGATGTTGTTCCTTCTCCATAGTCCTAATTTTCTTTGATCTTGTGAACATTAAAAAAATAATCACCTCTGTGAATAATGACAACCCCATTTACATTCAAATATTTATTATCTTGAGCTCACCCGGCATAGGTTTGTAGGCTGTGTCGGTGAGGTGAAGAAACGGCACCGGTGAACTGCACGGGTGCTGGCAGCATCAAGTTGAATGCGGCATTGGCGTCAGCTGGTTACTGCATTGGTGTTGGCTGGTTACTGCATCAGTGTCAGCTAGTTATTGTGTGTGTGAGGATTGCTACCTCCCCACAACCAAATCATCTTAATCGAATCTTGCAGACCAATTTTTTCGTCTTGTTATTATATGTTGCTATGGCAACTCTCAAATTTTTCTCATCTCAGTCTTCTTCAAAAAATTCCTCCTTTTCGTGTCCAACTCACTTTGGTCACCACGTTCTGGCAGTTTCGACTTGACGATTTACTTATGCAGTTAATCGATCAGTTACGCAACAGCTATTGCACATTTCAGGTGGACAAAGCAACTATACACACTGAGATTCTCTCGATCCTTTGACACATGAATATTGATGTTTAGTAAGTTCCCGTATGTCTTCTTAATGTTGGAAACAATCAGTTACTTTTTCAATCTAGCAAATAGCAGTCTTGTGTGAGACCTTAACTTTTCCTGGTGAATTGAATGTTCAAATAACTTACGGGTTTTCTGCCGGGTGACATCACCCGGCAGCAAACCCATAAGTTATCTGAGCAGTCTTGTGGTTTTTAAAAAGCTGTAAAAGGAAAATTTTAAGGTTAGTAACAATTCCTTATCAAAGGCAAAACGAGTTGTTTATAAAAGAATAAATTGCAACCAAAACTGTTTTTAATTCAAAATCATTGTGTTATGCGATTAGTCAGTTTGAAGCAAAAGATAGAATAAACCTCTTTGTCTGGTTGGTGGTCTGAGAGAGGGGTTATTGTGATCTACTGACACACTGCAGAATCCATTCATTGTCTCTTGAGTCCCTGATGAACTGGAAAACAATGTGTAGCTAAATTGTACGAAATGCATAACACTGTGCTGTCTGTAATAATGTTGTTTTATTTTGCTGGTGGTTTCAGTTCTGAACTATCATCAATGGCAGGAGAATTATCACAGGTGTATTACATGTCATACATGCTTTGACATAAGTTACCACTGGAAACCATAAATGCCAAGAAAAATAAAAAAATTGGGACAAGATTAAAATATAGTGGTACATTAACAAACAGCAACATATATGTACATGCTGTTGATCATCGCCGAAGTGAGATGCTTAGGCAAGTTGTGCCACGTCAACGTGCTATAAACAGTCCTGTGATCTTCCTAAGTGACCACTACAACACTTTCCCTAGCAAAGAAAAATGTATTCACCATTATTTTTCTGTTGCTTCTGTGTGATTACAGTGTTGTAGAAGGAATACCATCTACGGAGGTCAAGACTGAGTAAAATTCATGTACAAAAAGGGTAAAAGCACACATGCACAGAATTAGACACCAATAATGCAAGCTTTTATCTGTTTCAGGACCCTAGAACATATTCTAACATCAAAAATTGATGAAATTTCTGTAGAAAATAAGTATTTCTCAAAGAACCATGAAAACCACTCAAATGTAATAAAATAATAGTAAATGCATGTGAACATCTAAATTCTATTTACCAAGATTTCTGAAAACTGCATGGCAGTGTGCCACATTGCTGATTAATAACCAGGATACAATTATAAATATGTGACTAGCTTAAACAATTTTTGAGTAAAAAAAATCCTATAAGCTCTACTGGCTGTCATGTCCAGTAGAATTATTTATTTATTTAGCACATTGCATTACATATAAACAGGGAACAGCAGTTGTGGATTACATAGTTTTACAAAATTTTACAAAAATATATTAATTTTGTAATTTATAATTTAAAAAATAAGTCTATAAATTAATATCTAATTTGTCAATCCATTCAAGAGCTGCTTCTGTCACTTCAAAGAAATCTTCCAAGTTCCCATGATATGGCTCTTCTGCTACAGCTTGTTACAATGTGATGGATTGTCTGGTGTTCATCTCCACAGTCACATTGAGAAGATGAAGCCCTTCCCCATCGGTAGAGGTTTTCAGCACAGATGCCGTGGCCCGTGCAGGCACGCCGCGTTAGTTCCATGCCAGCTAGTCTTGTGTCAGGTATTTGGAGGGTCTGATGTTCCTCATGGACAATAGTGTTCCACATTTCTGTCCACTTTTTGTTGATACTGAAAGTAGCTGCCTGTAGCGATTCTGACAGTAGGACAGATGACTGCCTAGATTTTAATCGGTTCATTCGCAGTGCAGGAACATCAGAGTGCATTGGAAGCTCGGGGATTTTAAGTATTTTTTGGTATTCCTTGAGGTTATTCTGTCTTCGGAGGTCTGGTGGCCCAATGTTGCTTAGAGGTGGTAACAAGGGTACAGGAGTAGACTTGATGCAGCCTGTTATTGTCCTCATTGCTGCATTTAGCTCCACATGTGTGCTATTGAGCCACACTGGGGCACATTATTCAGCAACAAAGTAGACCAGCCCTAAGGCAGTGCATCGCAGTGTCGTAGCTCTTGCACCCCATGAGGTACCACTCAGCTTCTGAATGATGTTATTGTGTGATTTCAGCTTTGCTGTGGTGTTTTCTATGTGCTTCCTGTAAGAGACGGTTCTATCAAGAGTCACTCCTAGATATTTTGGAGAGTCTAAGTGGTGAAGGACCTGACCATTAAAGGTGACATTCAACTTCACATTGGCCATTCTGTTGTTAAGGTGAAAGCAGCTGACTTCAATATTCATTGGATTTGGTACAAGTCTCCACTTTTTGAAGTATTCATCTATTGTGCTTAGGTCTGCGGATAGGATCTCCTCACCAGCTTCAAGAGTTCTCTGCTGGGTGGCCAAGGCCAGATCATCTGCATAGATGAACTTCTGTGACTCTGTTTCAGGGAGGTCAGATGTATACAAGTTGAACAGGATTGGCACCAAAACTGAGCCTTGAGGAAGACCATTATTAAGTTTTTTTCTGTCTGCTTAGTTGGTTGGCAAGGACTACTCGGTAGTATCTCTCAGACAGCATGTTGTTTATGAGCCTGATTGTGGTTTGGCAGTGTATCACACTGGCGAGTTTATACAAGAGTCCTTGTCTCCACACTATATCATAGGCAACTGTAAGATCAATAAAAGCCACTGACATTTCAAGGCGACGTTGGAATCCAGCTTCTATGTGTGTAGTTAGGCTGAGCACTTGATCTCGCACAGCTTCTGTTTGATCTGAATCCTGCCTGTTCGGTGGGAATGACTTCATCGATCTTTGGACCGATTCAGTTGAGGATGACTCTTTCCAAAAGCTTGTAGGAGCAGCTCAGGAGGGCGATTGGGCGATAGCTAGCAGTTTTGTTTGCTGGTTTACCGGCTTCAGTATTGCTGTGATTTTTGTATTTTTGAAGGATTTTGGCATGTTCCCTGATAGCATAATATTAGTGAAGAAACTTGCAGGCCATCTACGAGTCCTGTTTGCACAATTGATGAGGAACTCTGGGTGTATCCCATCAAATCCTGGAGCTTTGCCTTTTTTAAATTTCTTTGAGTGCTGCAGTGATCTTGTCTACAGTGAAGTCTCTGGAGTACTCTGATTTGTTGGGTACCTTCTGTTTCAGGTTTCTAAGCCTTTTCTTAACCATTCTTGTGTGTGGCTTATGTGGGGGTGCTCTGGAGAGAGAACTTATTCTATTCGCAGTCTGGTCTGGTGTTACTACAGGATCTTTTCGGGTGGGTGGTCGACTTCCTCCCAGTTTTCTGAAGAGGTTCCACACCTCTCTGCTTGACCTCTTAAAATCCAGACTTTGTTTTTCGCTCCCAGCACTCTTTACGAGCTTTATCAAGGTGTTTTAGGAGTTCTGCAACAGTTCTGCTGTCATTGGTGGTTTAATAGGACTGATACAATTCTTCACAGTCATTACTCCAGCCTGGGATATATTCTCTCTGGAATCCTCTAGGCATGCATTTTTTGCTGCTGTTTGAACTGCTCTGACGAATCTTTCATAATTTTCACTTAGTGGGGGGATCCATCTGATCACTTTATCAAGTTCTTGGAGAATTTAGTCCAGTCTGCTTTTCTGAAGTTTCATCTTGGTCTAGGCATTGATCTGATTACAGGAATTTGAATTCCTACATCTAGAATTACTGGCCAGTGTTGACGTTTTGGGAAACTTCCAAGGACTGTCCTTACTGTATGTAGAGGTTGTCCCTGGGAGTCCTGTGTTACAAAACATAGGTCAGGGTTGGAATCCTTGTTCCAGGCTGCAGATTTAAATGTTCTCTTGTCCTTTGAGTCAAAAACTAGGCTAAGGTTGTTATGTTCAGCCCAATTTGCCAGGTCCTCGCCATTTTTGTCAGTATCGCTGTATTTCCAATTGCTGTGATGGCTGTTATCGTACATAAAAAAAATCATTAAAAAAATTACTTAAGGCCATTGGGGCATGAAGTCGTCAATATATACACTTGGATGTGAGGAAACGGGAAGAACATGGGCTGGCCAGTCATCTGCTGGAGGCTTGTAGACATTTGTTACAGTAACATCTTCAACTTTAACTCAGACAGTCTCAATATTTTGCACGGAGTTTGCAGATATCAGATGTGCATTTTCAATGTTACTGCGTATATAGGTAGCACAGCCATAGCTCTGGTGGTATGTAACTCCCAGGACTTCATATCCAGCTACACGTCCTCTTGAATACAGTCTTTGCTTGTTATCTATATGAGTTTCTTGAATGACTACCACATCTACATTATTTTTGAGTAGCATATGAGAGAGATGTTGCGATTTAGATTGGCTGAGCCCTTCGATGTTGAGCTGTAAAATCCGAATGTTATGGCTTAGGTGTCTGGTTGGTTGGTTGGTTCTGAGAAGAACCGTTGTGAAGTAGTTTTGTGTTCATGTTTAAGCCAGGAGATCTGACTTTGTTCTTACAAAATCCTGTGGGTAGGGTTATAGAACCAATATTTGAAGAGGACTGAAAGACAGTTTTGCTACTTCTTTCAAAAATTTCGTAAAGGGAATATGAAATTAAGATAAGAGACAGTGTCTGCACACAATCGGCCATTTGTTGTTTGTACCGCATACGCATGAAATACGACAGAAAATTACTAACACTGGTATGAAGTACCCTCCATCGTGCATTGTACATTGACTTGCAGAGTATGATGTATTCAACTCTTGTCCTGAGTTTTTGGACACATTTTACCCTTTACTTCTTTTCTATTTCAGTGAGATAAAGAGACACACAAGAACAAATTTTCCAAACAAAGATTTCTAAAAACTGTGGTGAATGAATCAAAATTATTTTCTGCTTACCGAGGACCACTTACACTTGAGATGTGGGCAGATTATTAGGATAAAATTTGCACATGTCAGACTAAATTTTTTGATACACTGCAAATTGCCTAATTTAGGGTATGGCATGCATTTTTTTATGTAATCATTCCCGAACTGGATTTGCTTGAATTTAGAAATTAACTCATTCTCTGAGGTAGTATTTGTTTGTAGTTTTTCCTGCACAATAGATGATAAATTTTCTGAAGACTTAATACAATCACCATTCTACACCAACATCTATACTCTGCAAACCACTGTGAAATGCAGGGCAAAGGGTACATCTCATTGTACCAGTTATTACAAGATCCGTATATGAGCAATATGAAGAGGGTTGTACATTCCTAGAGTCATCATTTAAAGCTTGTTTTTGAAAGTTTGTTAGTAGATTTCCTCAGGATAGTTTCCATCTATCTTCAGGAGTCTGCCAGTCCAGTTTCTTCGGCATCTCTGTAATACTCTTCAATGGGTCAAACAAACCTGCCACCATTTGTGCTGTCCTTGTCTGTGTACATTCTGTATAGTCTCATCTGGCTAGCACTTCGACAGCATGATGTGCCGGAGCAGCTTATTAACTGGGTGCGGTTACTTTATGCACAGCCGAGAAGTTATGTCCGTACAACCTCAGGACTATCCAATGACATCCCCATCACAGTCAGTATCCATCAAGGTTCTGCATTATCACTACTTCTGTTCATTCTCGTAATGGACACCGTGTCAGCTGATCTGCACCGGCCATTACCATGGACCCTACTTTATGCTGACGACGTGATGCTGGCAGCAGAAAACAAATTTGATCTGCAGAGCCTAACTCAAGAATGGAGTGACCGGTTAGTGCAACACGGTTTGTACCTTAATTTGAAGAAAACCGAGTACATGACATCAGACAGACATGAAATGGGAACCATCACGATTAATGGTGAAGATCTGACTCATGTCAGTAAGTTTAAGTGCCTTGGTTCCACGATCACTCTTGATGGCTGACTCATCAAAGAGGTCAACACCAGAACTCAGGCAGCCTGGATGAAGTGGTTAACAACAACCAAAGTCACTTGTGACTGCAGGATGAAAGATAATTTAAAATAAAAAATCTATCCCACTATCATCCGACCAGTTGTCCTGCATGGTTGTGAGTGCTGGCAGACTACAGTTGAGGCAGAACATCGCCTATGTGTAATGGAAATGAAGATGCTAAGTTTGACAGTGGGCCTCACTGAGTTAGATCACGTTTCTAATGACAGCATTAGGAAACAGTTTGGTGTTGCACCGATCCAAGACCAGATACGTGAGAGTCGTCATTGATGGTTTGGACACGTTTTACGGGCTGGTGATGACACTATTGCCAAGGCGGGCTACACACTTGAAGTTGTCGGCAGTAGGCCCAAAGGATGATCTAAGCAACATTGGGCTGATACAATTCATAAAGACCTTAAATGTGTGAACATCCACCCAGATGCAGCCTGTGATAGAGTGAAATGGAGACAACGGACCCATGTAGTGGACCCCGCAGGCACGCGGGACAAATGCTGAAGGAAAAGAAGAAAGAAGGGAGATGGAAATTTAATAGTAATGAGGGACTGGAATTCAATAGTAGGAAAAGGAAGAGATGGAAAAGTAGTAGGTGAATATGGACTGAGGGTAAGGAATGAAAGAGGAAGCCACCTGATAGAATTTTGCACAGAGCATAACTTAATCATAGCTGATATTTGGTTTAAGAATCATGAAAGAAGGTTGTATACATGGAAGAGGCCTGGAGACACTGGAAGATTTCAGATAGATTATATAATGGTAGATTTAGGAACCAGGTTTTAAATTCTAAGACATTTCCAGGGGCAGATGTAGACTCGGACCACAATCTATTGGCTATGAACTGTATATTAAAACTGAAGACACTGCAAAAAGGTGGGACTTTAAGGAAATGGGACCTGGATAAACTGACTAAACCAGAGGCTGTAGAGAGTTTCAGAGAGAGAGCATTAGGGGGACAATTGACAAGAACAGGGGAAAGAAATACATTAGAAGAAGAATAGTTGAATTTGAGAGATGAAATAGTGAAGGCAACGGAGGATCAAGTAGTTAAAAATACAAGGGCTAGTAGAAATCCTTGGGTAACAAAAGATATATTGGATTTAATTGATGAAAGGAAAAAGTATAAAAATGCAGTAAATGAAGCAGGTAAAAAGGAATACAAATGACTCAAACTGAGATCGACAGGAAGTGCAAAATGACTAAGAAAGGATGTCTAGAGGAAAAATGTAGGCATGTATCACTAGGGGTAAGATAGGTACTACATACAGGAAAATTAAAGAGCTTCGGAGAAAAGAGAACCACCTATACGAATATCAAGAGTCAAGATGGAAAACCAATCCTAAGCAAAGAAGGGAAAGCAGAAAGTTCTCAAACTTCCAGTACAACTTAATTATCTGCTTCCGCGCTTCAAAGCTCAAACGCACGTCCGCCATGCTGCAGTCACTTCCTTGCCACTGCTGCCACCTGTTGAAGAAACATAAGGTTACTTTCTCACAGATATTTAATCTTGTAGAATGGGAAATAAATTGTCTATGATAGTTCAAAGTCTGTATACATTTTTTTTGACACACCCTGTATATGAGACAGGTGAAATACCCTGCAGATTTCTAGAAGAATATAATAATTCCAATCCCAACAAAAGCAGGTGTTGACAGGTGTGGAAATGACCAAACTGTCAGTTTAATAAGTCATGGCTGCAAAATACTAACACGAATCCTTTACAGATGAATGGAAAAATGGTAGAAACTGACCTCAGGGAAGAACAGTTTGGATTCCCTAGAAATGTAGGAACATGCGAGGCAATACTGACCCTACGACTTATCTTAGAAGATAGATTAAAGGAAGGCAAACCTACATTTCTTGTATTTGTAGATTTAGAGAAAGCTTTTGACAGTGTTGAATGGAATACTCTCTTTCAAATTCTGAAGGTGACAAGGGTAAAATACAGGGAGCAGAAGGCTATTTACAATCTGTACAGAAACCAATGGCAATTATGAGTCAGAAGGGAAGCAGTGACTGAAAAGGGACTGAGACAGGGTTGTAGCCTGTCCCCGATGTTATTTAATCTGTATATTGAGCAAGCAGTAAAGGAAACAAAAGAAAAATTTGGAGTAGGAATTAAAATCCATCGAGAAGAAATAAAAACTTTGAGATTTGCTGTGACTTTGTTATTCTGTCAGAGACAGCAAAGGACCTGGAAGAGCAGTTGAATGGAATGTACAGTTTCTTGAAAGGAGGATATAAGATGAACATCAACAAAAGCAAAACGATGATAATGGAATGTAGTCAAAGTAAATCAGGTGATGCTGAGGGAATTAGATTAGGAAATGAGACACTTAAAGTAGTAGATGAGTTTTGGTATCTGGGGAGCAAAATAACTGATGATGGTCGAAGTAGAGAAGATATAAAATGGAGACTGGCTCTGATAAGGAAAGTGTTCATGAAGAAGAGAAATTTGTTAACATCAAGTATAGATTTAAGTGTCAGGATGTCTTTTCTGAAAGTATTTGTTTGGAGTGTAGGCATGTGTGGATGCGAAACATGGACAAGAAATAGTTTAGACTATAAGAGAATAAAAACTTTTGAAATGTGGTGCTACAGAAGACTGCTGAAGATTAGATGGGTAGATCATGTAACTAATGAGGAGGTGCAGAATAGAATTGGGGAGAAGAGGAATTTGTGGCACAACCTGACTAAAAGAAGGGATTGGTTGGTAGGACACATTCTGAGGCATCAAGGGATCACCAATTTAGTACTGGAGAGAAGAGGGAGACCAAGAGATGAATACAGTAAGCAGATTCAGAAGGCTGTAGGTTGGAGAGCTGGATCAAACCAGGCTCTGGACTGAAGACCACAACAACAACAAGATTCGAATATATTTTTGGTATTGATTACTTCTATTACAGGAAGGTAATGTTGAAGGAGGGTGTCCCATTACAATACCCCCCTCACAACTTTTGGAAACATCGTTTTTACAATATTTTATGGCAGACTGTAAGGTTTGCCAAATTGTGTTCAAAATGATGCCAAACGTTAGAATACAGATGTATAGAAGAATCTGGTACATAACATATTACAGAAAACAAGAAAAATATCTACTATCAAGTCATAATCTATGCATATATCAGGATATGGCATTCAAACTGTCAGATCTGTGGAATATACTGTCACAAGACAAATAATACAAAGTCAAAAGTACAACACTGAAATATGAAATAAGTACAGAAACATGGTAAATTACTAGAATTACAAATTGTAAGTTTACATCCATGTAGCCTCAATCAATAGTTGTACACTCTCCTTGAGCACACACACAAACACAAACACGCACAGTCGCAATGACCAGGGGTACCCAAAACAGAGTTAAGCGTGAGTCTGTCCACAGCTCAAGCTTCAATATTGCAATACTCAGGATAAATACAGGTAAACAGAGTCATAGTTAGCTTTGAATGGTGACATAATCGAATAGCTTGAGTACCAAAATCAATGTATGTATGAAAGCAGACATGTATACATCTTGTTATATTACCTATACAAGTAAATATCTTCCAGACTATTTGCTAATTGACCATACAAACTAACCTACATACATAAAAGCCTAGAAGGTTCATTTACAATTGATAAAATAATACATACTGATTTAAAGTTACATACTGTATTGGGAAGTCACTCCCCCTACTTGAAAAAACATACATTTATGTGAAATAACACTGTCTTCGGCAGTCTTGGCTAACAATTTACAAATATCATGACAACACTGATGTCACTGACAGATGCTTGCGTGCATTACCCAGCACCTATGATCTCTTGTAAGTCGACTGGCCCAGCAGGGTAAAGCCATACAGCAGTGTGGGGATGTATCCACCCACATCTCTCAGTTTCCTCCCTAGAGTTCTCATCACACGCTTCAACAGATACGTAACTTGCTGTCTAGCATTCACATCAAATCCTGAAACATTGTTTTGTGTACTAAATATGCTGTTCAGTACCTTCTTCACATCACACGAGATATGCTCTTCCTATTCATTTTCCAAAGTCAGGTATTTAGAATTTATGTCAGGTGTGATTAAAAATCACATATGAACCATTAATAGTCAGAGTTAAATGCAATGAAAAAATGAACTAACAAGGTGATACACACAGATATACTAAGATACTATTCCTGATTCTTTTCAGTACAAATTATGAATATTGTCCCATTTCAAAATTGCAAAAGTATCTCCTCATTTAGTCTCATGACGTATATATGTATCTAATTCTAAAGCACAAATATATTAAAAAACATAGTTATATAGTGTATCATAGATTTTGACTCAGTCAGTAGATAAGATAGAACTTCAAAAATAACATCATCTTGCATATGACATTCCTGATAAACAAAATACAATTATATAGTGTTTTGAATCTACAAACAGATTTAAACTCAACCAATGGATAAGATAGAACTGTAGAAATCGCATCACTTTACAAAATAAATTCATGACAAACAAAACACAATTAAATAGTGTTTTAAATCTACTAAGATAGTGTAAATTTTCTTCTAGACAAGGTATCATTAAGTGTCCATGTTCAACCCTCTTGTTCTCTATACTAAAAATTAACAGTACCTAAGATTTTACCAATTTTCTTTGCATACCAGTGGCTCCTCTTATCTTTACACGTGCAATGGATATTTCCACAAAATTCTTACTATACTGGATCTTGTCTCTAAATTGTTCAGATATACCACAAATCAGACTACCTGTATCAATCAAACAGCTCCCTTCTCACTGATCAATCTTAATGTAAGGACATCCAAAATCCGAATCATCATCTTTGATATTAGACACCTTATGCAGTTTCATCAAATGCTACAGCCACACTGTTTTTGCCTAGTTTTATCAACTTTACTGATACTGTAGCATTACTTTGGTTACTCATGTTGTTAGGTAAATATTGAACACACTGAATGGATTCCATAGCACAACTAATGTCATTTATTACAGAAGGAACACAAAACACACTACTGTAAAAATTATATTTCCTACTTAGATCTTCTTTCACTTCATTCCACCAATCTGGATACAAATTTTCACTAACCACAGCCACCTTATTCCAGAATGCACATTAATGTATGTTATCATCAATCTGGTCCCAAACAAACTTCAAAAAGTTTTCAACTTTATTCTCTAGGTTACAGATAACTCACCTTTGCTGTCTGGGTCATTACTCTGCATGACATTAATGAAAAACTGCTTTGACTGGACTGGTATTCCACAACTCTTACTTACATCATCACATACATCACTTACCTTATCTGTGTTCACAAATAACTCTGAAACTTCATTATTCTTAAATTCCACAAATAACTGATACTCATCATCATCATCATCATCACATTCTTCCAAAATTACTTCAGCAACAACAATATTAACAGCACAAGTCTCATCACCATGAAAGTCACACACCTCACCCACATTCATTTGCAATAAGCTAGCAATATCAGATTTACAACCTCAGTTATTTCACAGCTCTCATTCACATCTATATCAAATATGCTACGTAATTCAGATCCAATACAGTCATCATCTGGATTACGTACACCAACAATACTGTTTTCTGACCAAGAGAAGAAATCATTAGTACATACTACATCAAAATTTTCGTTACTCTCACATTCTGGTTTGTGATTAGTACCTAAATCACTATAATTAACCATGTAGTATCCCGAAACTTTTGATCAAAACATAAATGAGAAATCTGATATTCCTTTTGTTCAACTTCAGGTACCTGTGCCACGTTATTAACACTGTTATTATTGTCTAATTGCAAATGTAAATGGGGGTCCTGTGCCTGTTGTGTTTCCTCGTCCCAAAACTGTGGACCTTCATTGAGGCGGACTGCTATTTCCTGAGTAGTTACCTCTATGGTTGTTTCTCCTAATAAATTGCCCGTGCTTATCCCCATTATTACTATTCTGCTGAATTTCAAAATTTCTGTCTCTATTAACATTTTGACCCTGACAGAAGTTACCATTATCTCTGTTTCTGTAGCTATTAGCATTGTGGTCTCTATCATTTTGATTATTATGATACATGCTTCTTTCTACTGCCCTATCCAGTCCATCAACATATCGTAAAAATCGTTCAAGGCAATTGTCAGCTCCATGCATGAAATCCCACTGTAACCTTTCTGGTGATCTCCTTTTAAATGCATCAGTCAGTATCATTTCATTAAATGATACGTCAAGGTGTGTTAATTTCTTGAGTTGATTCTCACAGAAACCTTTCGGAATACTGTCCCTATTCCTATAATTAGGACCATTCAAAAACTCATTTTTAACTCTCCCCTGTTCAGCTTTTGACCAAAATTTATTTACAAAACTTTGATATGTTTCCCACTGACTTAAATTTAGATTTACCCAAGACAGAGCTTCGCCTTCAAGACATCTTTTAACAAATATAATTTTTTGGTCATCTCTCATGCTTGACACAAAACTACACTCCTGGAAATTGAAATAAGAACACCGTGAATTCATTGTCCCAGGAAGGGGAAACTTTATTGACACATTCCTGGGGTCAGATACATCACATGATCACACTGACAGAACCACAGGCACATAGACACAGGCAACAGAGCATGCACAATGTCGGCACTAGTACAGTGTATATCCACCTTTCGCAGCAATGCAGGCTGCTATTCTCCCATGGAGACGATCGTAGAGATGCTGGATGTAGTCCTGTGGAACGGCTTGCCATGCCATTTCCACCTGGCGCCTCAGTTGGACCAGCGTTCGTGCTGGACGTGCAGACCACGTGAGACGACGCTTCATCCAGTCCCAAACATGCTCAATGGGGGACAGATTCGGCGATCTTGCTGGCCAGGGTAGTTGACTTACACCTTCTAGAGCACGTTGGGTGGCACGGGATACATGCGGACGTGCATTGTCCTGTTGGAACAGCAAGTTCCCTTGCCGGTCTAGGAATGGTAGAACGATGGGTTCGATGACGGTTTGGATGTACCGTGCACTATTCAGTGTCCCCTCGACGATCACCAGTGGTGTACGGCCAGTGTAGGAGATCGCTCCCCACACCATGATGCCGGGTGTTGGCCCTGTGTGCCTCGGTCGTATGCAGTCCTGATTGTGGCGCTCACCTGCACGGCGCCAAACACGCATACAACCATCATTGGCACCAAGGCAGAAGCGACTCTCATCGCTGAAGACGACACGTCTCCATTCGTCCCTCCATTCACGCCTGTCGCGACACCACTGGAGGCGGGCTGCACGATGTTGGGGCGTGAGCGGAAGACGGCCTAACGGTGTGTGGTACCGTAGCCCAGCTTCATGGAGATGGTTGCGAATGGTCCTCGCCGATACCCCAGGAGCAACAGTGTCCCTAATTTGCTGGGAAGTGGCGGTGCGGTCCCCTACGGCACTGCGTAGGATCCTACGGTCTTGGCGTGCATCCATGCGTCGCTGCGGTCCGGTCCCAGGTCGACGGGCACTTGCACCTTCCGCCGACCACTGGCGACAACATCGATGTACTGTGGAGACCTCACGCCCCACGTGTTGAGCAATTCGGCGGTACGTCCACCCGGCCTCCCGCATGCCCACTATACGCCCTCGCTCAAAGTCCGTCAACTGCACATACGGTTCACGTCCACGCTGTCGCGGCATGCTACCAGTGTGAAAGACTGCGATGGAGCTCCGTATGCCACGGCAAACTGGCTGACACTGACGGCGGCGGTGCACAAATGCTGCGCAGCTAGCGCCATTCGACGGCCTACACCGCGGTTCCTGGTGTGTCCGCTGTGCCGTGCGTGTGATCATTGCTTGTACAGCCCTCTCGCAGTGTCCGGAGCAAGTATGGTGGGTCTGACACACCGGTGTCAATGTGTTCTTTTTTCCATTTCCAGGAGTGTATCTCTACATTGGTGCAGAAAATCCACTGAATGTAAATTGTCTGATGGAAAACTTTTGATTGGAATGTTGGACCACACAATACCATTGTATGAATACAGATATTTGTGAATACAATTTTCCTGAACTGCTGAAACTTTTTGATCTGAAACATATACATTAGTTTTCATACTGTTTTCAATGTTTAAATTTTTTTATCTAAACTACTAAAGTCCTGTTCCACTTTTTTCTGCTACAGCCTTCTGTTCAACTCTGACGTCATTAACATTCTTCAATTGTCTTGCCAAATCACTTACTAGCTCATTTTACAAAACAATAAATTTATTTCCTAAGACATCAACTATTTCATTCACACTTTTTAATCCCTCTGGCAACCCATTTTTTAGCTCTGAAACCTGATTACTATGTTGGTCTATTTGGTATTGTACCCTGTCCATTTTACTGTTGTTTTCAGTTTGTATTTCTGTTAACTGAGCATTGACTGCACTAAATTTGCTATTGTTATCTGTCTTCACTTCCTCCAATTTTGCCAAAATCAACTGCAAAATATCAGTTTTTACTCCAGAATGAGATTTTAGCTCTGCAGCAAAGTGTGCACTGATATGAAACTTTCTGGCAGATTAAAACTGTGTGCCGGACCGAGACTTGAACTCGGGACCTTTGCCTTTCGCAGGCAAGTGCTCTACCAACTGAGCTACCCATGCACGACTCATGCCCCATCTTCACAGCTTTAAAAAAGCCAGTACCTCATCTCCTACCTTCCACAACCACAGTTGGAAACACAAGTGGCCAAAGACACTGCTAGTTAGGGCATAACCACCTATGGTAAACTAACATACGCAAACAGCGACAAACGCCGGTAAGCCCCTGCATATCAGCAACACTGACTGGCAACTACCAGCTGCTATCAGAGCCAACCAACAGGCCACATCAGGGACACCGACGAGCTCGCCCACAGACGCACGAACAATCTGCCAACACTCCCTCACACTGTGCCTCCGGTATATGACCTATCGGACACAAGACCGATAACAAACCTAACTGTTGCAGGCTGCAGGACGCTGAACGAGGACTCTGTACCAGCACCCAGCGCCAGCCGCCGAGCAGCACAAATGCACAACGTCAAGGTATCGACATGCATGATACCCACTACTAACAAAGCCTATCCTTACACAACCTATCGCAGGCAGCAAGACAACCGCTACTGCTCTTGCCGCCCGACCTAACTTTCGCAGGGTTTTTTTTTCCCTTGGCTCTTGCCTTGGCACTTTTTTTCCTCTGCCCTTCAAACCGCTACCCTTCGTCAGATTTCGACCAATCTATCTCCAGATGAGCGCGTATTAATGGTTAATCCTAACCAGACGTACGCAGACATCGCAGTACCCACATCCTGCGACACCTCACTTTAGTGAATACTAACCCTTATGCAGAGATGGCAGTAGACCTTTTGTGTTGGCCATCATGCCGGTGTGGGCGTGGAGGGGCTCCACCTCTAAAAAAAAATCTCCTACCTTCCAAACTTTACACAAGCTCTCCTGCAAACCTTGCAGAACTAGCATTCCTGAAAGATAGGATGTTGCGGAGACATGGCTTAGCCACAGCCTCGGGGATGTTTCCAGAATGAGATTTTCACTTGGCAGCAGAGTGTGCACTGATATGAAACTTCCTGGCAGATTAAAACTGTGTGCCAGACTGAGACTCGAACTCGGGACCTTTGCCTTTCACAGGCAAGTGCTTTACCAACTCAGCTACCCATGCACGACTCATGATCCGTTGGGGCATTTGCATATGTCTGCCTGTGTCTGTATATGTGCAGATGGATACGTGTGTGTGCAAGTGTATACCTGTCCTTTTTTCCCCCTAAGGTAAGTCTTTCCGCTCCCGGGATTGGAATGACTCCTTACCCTCTCCCTTAAAACCCACATCTTTTCGTCTTTCCCTCTCCTTCCCTCTTTCCTGATGAAGCAACCTTGGGTTGCGAAAGCTTAAAATTTGTGTGTGTGTGTTTTTTATTGTCTCTATCAACATACCAAAGCTTTCATTTGGTAAGTTACAGCATCTTTGTTTCGTTGTCCCTTCTTCTACTGCAACAGACAAAACTTTGTTATCAGTCAGTTGAATATGGATGATGCCCACAGTTGTAATCTTATCCTCCCACACATCACCATTTTTAGTCTCTTCATAATAATTAACTTCCTTTAATAAACTTTGAGAGGAGTAAGATTTATAAATAAACTTTTTTACTTACCTTCATTTTCTCATTGTTGGCTGCAGTTTGTCACGTCTAGGGGTACATTCTTGAGGCTGAAATTTATGACTTTGTGGGTGCCAGATGACTTGATAACTGTTAAGTAAGTCTGCTGCATAATTTCTGTTTTGTTTCCTTTTTTTATTATGTCACATTCTTCTATATCACACTGTCTTTATAATTTCCACTTCCATGAAACCAAAAAATACATTGTTATTACCAAAATTAAAAACAATTAAAAACATGTCTGATTCTGTCAGAGGCATGCCCACTACTACTCCTTCTGTGGTACTAACAATATTCCAAAGAATTTATAAAACAAAAAGAGTTTACAAACTTTCTTGACAAAAAGAAATCTTCACCAAGTTATATCATTATTTTATAAATGGATCCAGCGATAAATTTAATAAATAATGACAGATTGTTTAATTAATAATAGGAATTTTAAGTATACCAGATATTTCGTAATTTCAAATGTTTCTAAAAGAAAAGTAATTTTAACTGTACATACAGGGATAATACATATCGATTGTAATAAAGTAATTTCTTTTTATACACTTTAGCCTGAAATATGATACATCGTATACACATCATATGAAATTCTTTTAGTTAAACAGCTGAGATACTATTAACCTACACAAGACTCGAAAATATTTGTGGTATCGATTACTTCTGTTAAAGAAAGGTAATGCAGAGGAGGGTGTCACATTTCGACAGGTTCAGAGGGTGTTCGTTTGATGTCATTTCAGAGAGGCAAACTGACCCATAACTTTTGGAACTGGTTCCCATATCATGGATACTGGCATTATGGGAGACCTGGTGTCTGAGCTAGTCCCACATGTTCTACAGATCTGAGGATCTTCCTGGTCATGGTAGAACCTCAATATCTTGCAGACAGTTCACAAAGAAATGACCCATGTGTGAATGAGCATTGCATTGTTGAAGAATGTCACAATGACAGTGTCGTGTGAGAGATAACACTTGAGGACACAGGGTGTCCTTGAGATACTGCTGTGCCGTCAGTGTTCACTCAGTCACTACCAGACCTGATAGTTTCCCACACTGTGCCATGCCTCCCTAAAACATTGGAAGAATGGGACCTCTCCTTGGCTCAACACCATGCTTGCTGCTCACGATCCTACAGGGTAGTATAGAACCACAGTTGATCACTGAACACAATGTGACACCATCAGTCAGCAGTTCATGCTTCCTGATCACGACCTCACTCCAAATGCAACCATTTGTGTTGGCCTGCACCTGTGCATGTGATGATAATTTGCTATTCTGGCTGCTGCTAGTCTCCAGTTAATGATGCAAGGTTACACAGAATATTGCAAGCAGTCCTTATTTGTCATCAGATGGCAGGCACAGATGCGAAGGAGTTACAGTGTGCTTGTTGTACAATACAGTGATCCTCCCACGTGATGGTAAGACATGGTCAACCTGAATCTTAATGATGAGTGTGCCTGTCTCCATGTTCCCATGCAGTCCAATATGTGGCTACCCATCAAAATGCCTCACAGAAAGGATATTATATGATTTGACCAACCGGCCAATTGGAGACCGACAGTGAGGCCCTTTCCAAACTCGGTCAGGTGCTGATAACACTTTCACACTAGTATACTGTATCTCCATGCTCCCCCAACATCTGATGCTGTTCACACTCCTTATATATCACACCTGCCATGATAACAACAATAAACATGAGCAACACAAATGCACTCTGGTGACCATTTTACTCATCACAGAGAACTGCTATCCTAATCATTTACATACCAGCCGATGGTGTGGACCTGTCAGAAGTTACATCTGTGTCTGTCCATGCCTTCTGGTTGCTTCCCTTTTTTGTGTAGAGTGTGTAGTTATCTTTGCTCCTTGTGTTGTCTACAATCAATATTATTTAGTTACACCATACTAGAACACCGCAATTTATTTATGGGAAACAACAATTGGCATGATTCAGAGGAAACAGTGAGTATAGTGATGCCATACACAGTGCTCCCACGTGATAACAGATATATGAAGTAACTGATTTTCAAAATGTGATTTATAGGATGCTACTGAAGTTGGATTTGGCAATTATAAACACATTTTAGATCAAAACAGTACTTCATTCACATAATTTGTATATGGCAGCATATGGTTCAGAAAAGGAATCTTTTCTTCTACAACTGCAGCAAACAGATACCTTAACTCAGTAAAGTAAACCATTTGACTCATAAATTGTTGTACAAAATGAATCTGAATCACTGCTGCATTCATCCACATCTGAAATCTTAATAAATCTCTGTACTAAAATATTTTCAAGATACCTCCTTTATGAAGCAGAGAGGATTAGGTGCCATTGGAGAGGTGTACACTTTGTGGTGTTGCTTGGTTGATGAATACCATTGCATACCATATCAGCAGAATTTTAGAATGATTTACATGACCTATATAATCACATAAAGCTGATATATCACTTACAGTTATTACAAATTCATTACAGTTTGTACTGTCCCTCAAATGTACCTACAATTGGGCATGTGTATAATGTAAATCTTATTAACAATTTGTAAGACCCTTAAAAAATAAAGCGCCCATCTACATCCATTCTAGGTTTCATTTAAGCCGTTTGTATCTTTTTAAAACATTTCATACAACATATATGAGTGATGCACTGAGAAAAAAAATCAAAAAGCTCTAATTGCTGGAAGCAGATATGAAACAACTGTGTAGTTAGCATCAACTGCTCCATACTATCTCCAACTCCCCTATACTGTTGCATGGTTATACTGTGTTGTTGTGTGTTGTTGTTGTTGTTGTTGTTGTGGTCTTCAGTCCTGAGACTGGTTTGATGCAGCTCTCCATGCTAATCTATCCTGTGCAAGCTTCTTCATCTCCCAGTACATACTGCAGCATACATCCTTCTGAATCTGCTTAGTGTATTCATCTCTTGGTCCCCCTCTACGATTTTTACCTTCCATGCTGCCCTCCAATGCTAAATTTGTGATCCCTTGATGCCTCAGGACATGTCCTACCAACCGATCCCTTCTTCTAGCCAAGTTGTGCCACAAACTTCTCTTCTCCCCAATCCTATTCAATACCTCCTCACTAGTTACGTGATCTACCCACCTAATCTTCAACATTCTTCTGTAGCACCACATTTCAAAAGCTTCTATTCTCTTCTTGTCCAAACTATTTATTGTCCATGTTTCACTTGCATACATGGCTACACTCCATACAAATACTTTCAGAAACGACTTCCTGATACTTAAATCTATACTCGATGTTAACAAATTTCTCTTCTTCAGAAACGCTTTCCTTGCCATTGCTAGTCTACATTTTATATCCTCTCTGCTTCGACCATCATCAGTTTTTTTGCTCCCCAAATAGAAAAACTCCTTTACTACTTTAAGTGTCTCATTTCGTAATCTAATTCCCTCAGCATCACCCGACTTAATTCGACTACATTCCATTTGCTTTTGTTGATGTTCATCTTATATTCTCCTTTCAAGACACTGTCCATTCCGTTCAACTGCTCTTCCAAGTCCTTTGCTGTCTCTGACAGAATTACAATATAATCGGCGAACCTCAAAGTTTTTATTTCTTCTCCCTGGATTTTAATACCTACTCCAAATTTTTCTTTTGTTTCCTTTACTGCTTGCTCAATATACAGATTAAATAACATCGGGGAGAGGCTACAACCCTGTCTCACTCCCTTCCCAACCACTGCTTCCCTTTCATGCCCCTCTACTCTTATAACTGCCACCTGGTTTCTGTACAAATTGTAAATAGCCTTTTGCTCCCTGTATTTTACCCCTTCCACCTTTAGAATTTGAAAGAGAGTATTCCAGTCAACATTGTCAAAAGCTTTCTCTAAGTCTACAAATGCTAGAAACATAGGTTTGCCTTTCCTTAATCTTTCTTCTAAGATAAGTCGTAAGGTCAGTATTGCCTCACATGTTCCAACATTTCTACAGAATCCAAACTGATCTTCCCCGAGGTCGGCTCTTACCAGTTTTTCCATTCATCTGTAAATAATTCGCGTTAGTATTTTGCAGCTGTGACTTATTAAACTGATAGTTAGGTAATTTTCACATCTGTCAACACCTGCTTTCTTTGGGATTGGAATTATTATATTCTTCTTGAAGTCTGAGGGTATTTTGCCTGTCTCGTACATCTTGCTCACCAGATGGTAGAGTTTTGTCAGGACTGGCTCTCCCAAGGCCGTCAGTAGTTCTAATGGAATGTTGTCTACCCCCGGGACCTTGTTTCGACTCAGGTCTTTCAGTGCTCTGTCAAACTCTTCACGCAGTATCGTATCTCCCATTTCATCTTCATCTACATCCTCTTCCATTTCCATAATATTGTCCTCAAGTACATCGCCCTTGTATAGACCCTCTATATACTCCTTCCATCTTTCTGCTTTCCCCTCTTTGCTTAGAACTGGGTTTCCATCTGAGCTCTTGATATTCATACAAGTGGCTCTCTTTTCTCCAAAGGTCTCTTTAATTTTCCTGTAGGCTGTATTTATCTTACCCCTAGTGAGATAAGCCTCTACGTCCTTACATTTGTCCTCTAGCCATGCCTGCTTAGCCATTTTGCACTTCCTGTCGATCTCATTTTTGAGAAATCTGCGGGGTATTTCACGTGTCTCATATACAGGGTGTGTAAAAAAAAATGTATACACACTTTGAACTATCATAGACAATTTATTTCCCATTCTACAAGATTACATATCTGTGAGAAACTAACCTTATGTTTCATCAACAGGCAGCAGCAGTGGCAAGGAAGTGACTGCAGCATGGCGGACGTGCGTTTGAGCTTTGAAGCGCGGAAGCAGATAATTAAGTTGTACTGGAAGTTTGAGAACTTTCTGCTTTCCCTTCTTTGCTTAGGACTGGTTTTCCATCTTGACTCTTGATATTCATATAGGTGGTTCTCTTTTCTCCGAAGCTCTTTAATTTTCCTTTACATAGTACCTATCTTACCCCTAGTGATACATGCCTCTACATGCTTACATTTTTCCTCTAGACATCCTTGCTTAATCATTTTGCACTTCCTGTCGGTCTCAATTTGAGTCATTTGTATTCCTTTTTGCCTGCTTCATTTACTGCATTTGTATATTTTCTCCTTTCATCAATTAAATTCAATATTTCTTATGTTACCCAAGGATTTCTACTAGCCCTCATCTTTTTACATACTTGATCCTCTGCTGCCTTCACTACTTCATCCCTCAGAGCTACCCATTCGTCTTCTACTGTATTTCTTTCCCCCATTCCTGTCAATTGTTCCCTTATGCTCTCCCTGAAACTCTGAAAAACCTCTGGTTTAGTCAGTTTATCCAGGTCCCATCTCCTTAAATTCCCACCTTTTTGCAATTTCTTCAGTTTTAATCTACAGTTCATAAGCAATAGATTGTGGTTTGAGTCCACATCTGCCCCTGGAAATGACCTACAATTTAAAACCTGGTTCCTAAATTTCTGTCTTACCATTATATAATCTATCTGATACCTTTTAGTATGTCAGGATTCTTCCATGTATACAACCTTCTTTTATGATTCTTGAACCAAGTGTTAGCTATGATTAAGTTATGCTCTGTGCAAAATTCTACCAGACGGCTTCCTCTTTCATTTCTTCCCCCCAATCCATATTCACCTACTATGTTTCCTTCTCTCCCTTTTCCTACTGTTGAATTCCAGTCACCCATGACTATTAAATTTTCGTCTCCCTTCACTACCTGAATAATTTTTTTATCTCATCATACATTTCTTCAATTTCTTCGTCATCTGCAGAGCTAGTTGGCATATAAACTTGTACTACTGTAGTAGGCATGGGCTTCGTGTCTATCTTGGCCACTATAATATGTTCGCTATGCTGTCTGTAGTAGCTTACCCGCACTCCTATTTTTTAATTCCTTATTAAACCTACTCCTGCATTACCCATATTTGATTTTGTATTTATAACCCTGTATTCACCTGACCAGCTCCTGCCACCGAGCTTCACTAATTCCCACTATATCTAACTTTAACCTATCCATTTCCCTATTTAAATTTTCTAACCTACCTGCCCGATTAAGGGATCTGACATTCCATGCTCCAATCCGTAGAATGCCAGTTTTCTTTCTCCTGATAATGACATTCTCTTGTGTAGTCCCCGCCCGGAGATCCGAATGGGGGACTATTTTACCTCCGGAATATTTTACCCAAGAGGACGCCATCATCATTTAACCATACAGTAAAGCTGCATGCCCTCGGGAAAAATTATGGCTGTAGTTTTCCCTTGCTTTCAGCCGTTCGCAGTACCACAACAGCAAGGCTGTTTTGGTTGGTGTTACAAGGCCAGATCAGTCAATCATCCAGACTGTTGCCCCTGCAACTACTGAAAAGGCTGCTGCCCCTCTTCAGGAACCACTCGTTTGTCTGGTCTCTCAACAGATACCCCTCTGTTGTGGTTGCACCTACGGTACGGCCATCTGTATCATTGAGGCACGCAAGCCTCCCCACCAACGGCAAGGTCCATGGTTCAGGGGGGAGAGGATGGCAAACTGAACTGTAGTATGAATAGTGCAGTTGTGATTGGCTATTGAAACTCTGAATTCATTTTCAATAATTCAAATATGGCCTGCCCTCTTGCATAGATAGTAACACTGCCTTTTGCAACCTTTGACAGTGGAAAAATAAGTTTTGTATCATATGGACTTCTTTCTCTGTTGAGTACATGCACTTGACAGCTGAAAGTATACTCAGGGATTTTAAGCAGATGGGACTACACATTTCACAAATATATCTCACTTGCTGCAGTGCCTTAAAGACAGAAATATTAATTGGCAAGTGACTCTTTTAACCTCCCCTTCCCTCCTACACCTTCAGAAAACAATATTATTCACACATCAAATCAAACTGTAGGTGCATTAATTTGGCTAACAACCCATACCCGAGCACCAAATGCAAAACTGATGTGGAAAGGAAATCAAACATTCATAATTACAAGTTGTAGTTGCATACTTATCTTTTTGACATAAACAGAGGGCCAGAGTTTATGTTTAATTAACAAGACGTTAGTTTGATACACAATAATTTATTTTTTGTTGGTGCAAGAGGTTTTAATTAGCAAAAGTCAACTGTAAATACATTCCTGGCCTAGTAGGTAGATCACTGTCACCAATAAAAGAAGAATGATCAGATCATAGAATTAGGGTAGATAAAATTACATACTTGCAGTAAATGCAATAAAACAGAAGATCAACTACACTACATGTCAAATGTGTGACATAACCGAGAGACTTCATTGGATGTCAATGTAACTTTACATATGTACACATGTGGCTAGTAAGTAAATGAATAAAGTTGCAGTTCTATGTGACAGGTATAGAATGGCCATCAGAGTGCATCAGTGTTGTCTGTGTTTAATGTTGTTACCAGGCCTGGTGGCGTATATTAGGGGCTTGAACAGCATCAGATTCTGAATGATTACTGAGACGGAAACAGAGATGCTGGCTAATCATGTGACACAGTCTTATCAGCACTTGAGGACTTAGTCTTATCACTGTTTGACAGAGTTTGAAAGTGGCCTCATTGTGAGTCTGCATTTGGCAGATTGGTCAAATCATACATCATTTGAATGTGACAGTGTTCAATTATTGGAATAAATCAGGCATGGAGGGAGACAAACAACCATCAACGTAACATAATGGTCAACTTTGACAAAATGAAACAAAGAACCATGTAATCTCTGCCGCGAGGTTATTTACATTTTTCTAATAACTGACAAATGTTAATAGATTATTATAAAAACAATTTCCATTAACTTCTGTATACAGTAAAAATTTTATAATTTATTTCACATCTTAATTATTCAGTATATTATTGCATAGTTGATAACACAATCATTTGTGAACATTATATATTTTTTACATTAACTGCCTTTGACTGTATTTACATCTCTCAAAAAACCTTCAGCAACTGCCCAAATATTCAGTAATTACTTTGTATTATATAGTAGTGTAAAAACCTGTTTTTTTCTCTAGGTATTTTGCACGTTTACATGAAACAATTTTAAAATAATAAAAAGCTCTAACTAGTTTTCAAATAACTTGTCCCACTACTTATCGGCATGCAAAAATACCAAACTGGTGAAAACAATCTTTTGATTATAAAATACACTGACATTGTGTACTTCAATAAACCATCGTGTTGGGCACTAAATTATTCCCTAGCTGAGTCAGTTACATTTTAGTCTCGGGGGCGCAGTTAAGGAAAACCTCATAATGGACAAACTTATCCTCCCACTTGAATTTATTAATGCGCACAACCATTAATTATTGTAGGCTCCTCATCCATTTCCAGACTTACATTGTATTAATGTTGTTTGTTTGCCTGTCAGAAATCACCTCCTGGTGTTAGTCCTGTGTATAAGTAACATACATTAACTGAACACAAGATAAAGATATTTCTGCAGATGAATATAAAAATAAACTTATAATGGTACAACAGAATAAGTGCCCTCTTAAACTGACTGCTGAAGCAGGACTGATCTAGGTGGTGTGATATTAAGCAAATGGACTTGCTATTGGGGTAGATGGTGGTTCCAATCCCCATCTGCCTTGCATATTTAGTTTTTCCATGATTTCTGTGAATCGTTTAAGGCAAAAGCTGGGATAGTTTCTTTGGAAAAGCCACAACTGATTTCCCTTCCCATCCTTACCAATCCACGGTTGTACTCCTTCACTAATGGCCTCATCATTGATAGTATGTTAAATCCTAATCTTCTTTCCTTTGCTGAAACATATGATTGGCAGACAAAGGGGGATAGGGAGAAGGAAGTGTGAAGGCCTGAGGTAAGAGAGAGACCTTATGGCTTGTAATGCTTCTTAAATAATTCCTTAATCAGGAGAGAATATGTTGGAGATATTATAAGACTTCCATAAAATTTCACCTTGACACTGGCATCAATGCAAATGAAATTATATGTCAGAATTCTGTGTTTCTACTCAATTCAGTGTTTATTACATCTGATCTCTTCAAAATTTAATGTTGAAAATTTTATCTGCATGGACCTAACTGCCCAACACACCCTGACAGATTACATTCCTATCACATAAAAGAAGTACAAACTACATTAAGTAGTTGTATTTCCATAGTTTATTGTACCCCCATTGTAGCTCATTACTAATTGTTACTGACTGTGCAATGTATAGCACCCTGCTCCATATAATTAGTGCTGCTGATATGATCTCTCTGAACTAGTCGTAGGACAGAGTGGTGTTTGTCTCACATACATGCTTAAATTAAGAATGTTAAATTAATACATTTTATTAGCCATTAGCAATACTTATCATCATTACCTCGTAGAGTTTCCATCACTGGCAAGGCCTGTTTGGAACACGAGCCCCTCCATCTCTTACATTCCCACCACCTCTCTGCCACTGCTTTGGTCCAGTCTTCTCCTCTCATCCAAATGCTTTCATCTGCACCTTTTAGCCACATGGCCCATAGCCTCCACATTGGTCTAATGCCCCTTATCTTCACCTCATACGTCTACTTAGGCATCCTCATCTTGTACATTTTTATCATTTACCCAAACAATTTTAATCATTTTTCTTCAATTTTTTCATGTAACAGTTCTTAAGACAGCAGAAGATATTACCAAAAGAGGAAAACCTTTATCTGATTGAGAATTCATCAAAGAGTTGATGGCATAGGAAAACATATTGAAGTTTCACTCAAAGCACAATTAAAGGAATGTGTATTTTACAGTTTAGCACTCAATGAAAGTGCTGATGTACCAGATACACCCTAGTTGGAATTCTTTGTGAGAGGAGTTACATAGAACAACCCTGTAAGTGAGGAATTACAGAAATTGTATGCAGTGAAAGGTACGACAACAGGACAAGACATATATGCAGATGTAAGAAGTTGTACGGAAAAATTTTGATCTTCAGGGGGAAAACCTTTCTGGCTCAGCAAAAGATGGTTCACCAGCGATGACAATGAGAACAAACTTTGAACTTAATCATAGACCATTTCAGACTTTGCTGTCTGAAGTAAGCTCAGGGCATGATGATATCATATACTATAGTGGAGTTCACTGGCTTACCATATCAGCAACACTTGCATGATATTATTCTATGTTGTCAGAAATAAACCTTTTATGACCGACAAAGAAGAAAATGTCAGATGTTGGAGAATGAACAATGGTTGAATGACATGACTTTTTTAGTTAACATATCTAAAGATCTCACTAACCTAAAACTAAAACACCAAGGAAAAAATCTACTACCTGTAGAAGTGTATGGACACATTCAAGCATTTATGAAAACTCTCAGATTTTGACAAATAAGTATGTATTTTTGCTGCAAAAAATAAGAAATGAGTTTGAGGAAAGATTCACAGATTTTCAAAATCAAGAGCCCTATATGAAAGTGTTCCAAAATCCTTTTGTGGTTAAGATTGAAGGCACTTACACGTACAGACAGAATTTATTGAACTTCAAAGTAATAAAGCCTTAAAACAGCCTCTCATAGTTGCCTGCAGACTGGGCTGATAGAAATTTACAAAAAAATGCATTAAACCTGATCTGTATCCCAACCTATCAAAGTTAGCACTTATTTGGAAGCACATATATCTGCAAGCCGGTTTTTTCACAGATGAAAAACATACGAGGGCAGTTCAATAAGTAATGCAACACATTTTTTTTCTGAAACAGGGGTTGTTTTATTCAGCATTGAAATACACCAGGTTATTCCCCAATCTTTTAGCTACACAACACTATTTTTCAACGTAATCTCCATTCAATGCTACGGCCTTACGCCACCTTGAAATGAGGGCCTGTATGCCTGCACAGTACCATTCCACTGGTCGATGTCGGAGCCAACGTCGTACTGCGTCAATAACTTCTTCATCATCCGTGTAGTGCCTCCCACGGATTGCGTCCTTCATTGGGCCAAACATATGGAAATCTGACGGTGCGAGATCGGGGCCGTAGGGTGCATGAGGAAGAACAGTCCACTGAAGTTTTGTGAGCTCCTCTCGGGTGCGAAGACTTGTGTGAGGTCTTGCGTTGTCATGAAGAAGGAGAAGTTCGTTCAGATTTTTGTGCCTACGAACACGCTGAAGTCGTTTCTTCAATTTCTGAAGAGTAGCACAATACACTTCAGAGTTGATCGTTTGACCATGGGGAAGGACATAGAACAGAATAACCCCTTCAGTGTCCCAGAAGACTGTAACCATGACTTTACCGGCTGAGGATATGGCTTTAAACTTTTTCTTGGTAGGGGAGTGGGTGTGGCGCCACTCCATTGATTGCCGTTTTGTTTCAGGTTCGAAGCGATGAACCCATGTTTCATCGCCCGTAACAATCTTTGACAAGAAATTGTCACCCTCAGCCACATGACGAGCAAGCAATTCCGCACAGATGGTTCTCCTTTGCTCTTTATGGTATTCGGTTAGACAATGAGGGACCCAGCGGAAACAAACCTTTGAATATCCCAACTGGTGAACAATTGTGACAGCGCTACCAACAGAGATGTCAAGTTGAGCACTGAGTTGTTTGATGGTGATCCGTCGATCATCTCGAACGAGTGTGTTCGCACGCTCCGCCATTGCAGGAGTCACAGCTGTACACGACCGGCCCGCACGCGGGAGATCAGACAGTCTTGCTTGACCTTGCGGCGATGATGACACACGCTTTGCCCAACGACTCACTGTGCTTTTGTCCACTGCCAGATCACTGTAGACATTCTGCAAGCGCCTATGAATATCTGAGATGCCCTGGTTTTCCGCCAAAAGAAACTCGATCACTGCCCATTGTTTGCAATGCACATCCGTTACAGACGCCATTTTAACAGCTCCGTACAGTGCTGCCACCTGTCGGAAGTCAATGAAACTATACGAGACGAAGAGGGAATGTTTGAAAATATTCCACAAGAAATTTCCGGTTTTTTCAACCAAAATTGGCTGAGAAAAAAAATGTGTTGCATTACTTATTGAACTGCCCTCGTATAATCTAAAATGAGATATTCACTAACAGATGACCATCTGAGAGGAATTCTCAAAATTTTGACATTGAATACTTCTCCAAATATCAAGGAACTATGCAAGCGAAAAATATGTTATTTGTCTCACTACGTTTCATTTTATTCGTTTTATTTTTCTTTAGTTTTAAGTTTCATTATAAGTTTGTAATATTTTAATATAAGTACATATTGCATACCTACTCAGGAAAATAACATTTTATTTCCATTGGTTTAGTTCTTTTACAAAATCTTTTTTGGTCTGGCGTGCCACACTGATAAAAGTTAACAATGTGGCCCACTTTGAAATTTATTCAGACACCCATGATCTAATGTCTGATAGTACTACTTTGATGTCTGATACTGGTATATGTTTCTCATCACTTATTTAATATACAATAAACTACAGATTTCTTAAATCAGTCACTGCTACACCACATTACCTTGTAACTTTCTCTCTCTTCAAATTATTAGGTTGACTTGTATATCTGCCCTCAAGAGAGAAGCATTTTTGTGTGAGGATGAAGTCTATCAGGTGTAGAAGTAATGAGGTGGTGGCTTTGAGTATTAGGAAAGATAGTGTTTGATAGCACCAAGCATGGATGTTGTTGGTGTGTAGGGTGGTAGTATCACCAGGGACAGATAAGGATGCATATGGCAATGGGGTGCATATGATGGGTGCGGGAAGCTATGCAGTAATAGTGATGTGGAGGTGTTGGTCAACAAGAGCCAAGATTTTTTTCCAGGGGAGCACAGTAGCTAGCTACAATAGGGCATTCAGAATGGTTATTAGAGTTCTGGACGTGTGGGGTGGGAAAGTAGATGGATTTGGGAATGAGGCTAAGGATCTGAGTAGTGATTAGAATTTATGCTCATCTTCTGGGATGATCTGTCAAGGACTTTCCATTACCATATTAAGATACTGCTGTACAAAATATGAGATACAAAAGTGGGTGGGCAACTTTATCATTTCAAGACTAAAGCCCCATCTCACCTTGCCTGTAATTGCTTAATCTGGGAGAGAGTACAATTTCTCAGTTCATGAATAGGTATATTCTAATACTCCTCCTGTAATTGGTTGATGACGATGCCTGTAAGAGCACTGCAAGTGAATGCCATAGCCACATGGAGTTCACTTGGCTGGAGTGTGTGAGAGAGAAGGTGAATAAAATTTGTACAGCTTGGAGAAAACTGCTGAAGATGATCAACACTATCTTGCCTAATGACACAGCTGCTTAGGTGGATTGCATAGCCATAAGGGTATAATATGGATGCACAAACCACAGAGTTGCAGTGTATGCAGGCTTGACATTCTTCCATTGATCTCATGCTGCTATTCACCATGTTTGCTTACTGTGTGGAAAGGACCATGTGCCAGTTGGGCCGCACTTTGTGAGGCTCGCCTGCTGGAAGTGAGGAAGGCCATATTGTCGGGATACTGAGTGATGGGGCATGAGTGCTGCTCACAGGGCTTCACCATGCAGCTGTAATATATACTGGTATAGCTATAGGATTGCCATTGCTAGCTGTGCGCAGAAAACCTTGGAGCATGTCCTTTGAGTTCTGAAATTAACTCTGCTGGATGTTACAATACAGAAAATTTTCCTGTGCTAAAAGCACTTTATACATGTCTTCTGTAAAGATCATGTTACTTGGAGATATCAATATATTCAGGTAGCACCATTTATAGTTTGTACAAATTGTCTTGAAAAAAATCAAAATAACATAGATTGGACATGGGAGAGGGGATGGAGGGTGCTCCAATTTTTTAAAATATTCTTTTATGTTGTTCAGTATATCTGTGTTGTAGAGAACCCCTCTTGCGGGAAACGATGTACAAGGTAAATGACACATTTTTGTGCATTGACTTCTAATATGTATACTCTGATAATAGCTACATATGCAGTAGTGGATGGGCAGCAGGTAAATGGTGTAATTAGAAAAGCAGCTGCTTTGGGTGTGGAGCTGAGTGTAATTAACAAAATGGAAACTAATGAATGAAATATATGTAGGGACTTCAGAAAGTATGTTACACATGACATCCATATTGTGCAACAAGTTTGGCACATTGTCGGAAGAGGGTACATGTTTGGAGTTTCCTGTGGACAAAATTCTGCTGCAATACAGATAATAGGTGCATCACAGTGTGTGACTGAAATGGTGTACCAACTGGAAATGTACTCCGCAGTTGAGGTATGTGGGACAGTAAAATTCTTGTGGACAAAATATGTAAACTGCACACAGATTTACCATCAAATCCTGGAAACTTGTGGATCAGATGAAATGTTGGGTTTAGCCATAATGAAATAGTGCCAAAAATTTGACTGAGGCCCCATAGACATGGCTTATGCTGATTGAGAAGTCAAGGTCTTGCACTGTGTGAGTTCCATCTTTCTGACAAGCTGAAAGAACATCTCGAGGAAAGAGATTTTCCAACTGTGAGGAAGTTCACACAGTGGTTCTCAAATGACTACATGACCAAGGAGCAGATTTCTATTGTCGAGGAACTGAATGGTTGGTAGAATGTTCCAACTGTTGTTTACCGAGACTTGGCAAGTAGGTTGAAAAATAATGTCGTCTATCTGTATTACTTTGAAATGTAATGGAGCATTTAGTAAAAGTTACTTGGCACGCCTTAATAATTTGTAACTTAGTTTTTGAAGTCCCCTTGTAATTCCATGTAACAATAGTTTTTCATATATCATTTAGAAACAGTTAGTCAAAGTTGCATCTCTGTAGTAATGTAGAGTATTATGCTCAAGTTGGTTCTGTAGTGTTCTCCACAACTTCCAAGATTAATTTGAGACTTAAGACAATTGTTATTGTCTTATTTCATAAGTGTGCTGGAGGAAACCCAATTTTCATTTTTCCAGTCAAAGAATTTTTTCATTCTGTAAGAAATTGGAACAGCGAAGAGCTTCAGGAACTCCTAAATGTCATGAAATCAGTATGAGCAACCGTGGCACTAAATCTAAATAACCAACTGTACTTCATTTATGAAAGAGAAATGCAAACTCTTTGCCTTTACAAATGTCTGCTTGTGTCTGTGTATGTGCGAATGGATATGTGTGTGTGTGCGAGTGTATACCTGTCCTTTTTTCCCCCTAAGGTAAGTCTTTCTGCTCCCGGGATTGGAATGACTCCTTACCTTCTCCCTTAAAACCCACATCTTTTCGTCTTTCCCTCTTTCCTGATGAAGCAATCGTTTGCTGCAAAAGCTTGAATTTTGTGTGTATGTTTGTGTGTCTATCGACCTGCCAGCACTTTTGTTTGGTAAGTCTCATCATCTTTGTTTATTTTTTTTATATATATATATATATATATATATATATATATATATATATATATATATATATATATATATATATATATATATATATATATATATATTTTTTTTTTTTTTAGAAGGAAACATTCCACGTGGGAAAAAAAATATATCTAAAAACAAAGATGATGTGACTTACCAAACGAAAGCGCTGGCACGTCGATAGACACACAAACATACACACAAAATTCTAGCTTTCGCAACCAACGGTTGCCTCATCAGGAAAGAGGGAAGGAGAGGGAAAGACGAAAGGAAGTGGGTTTTAAGGGAGAGGGTAAGGAGTCATTCCAATCCCGGGAGCGGAAAGACTTACCTTAGGGGGAAAAAAGGACAGGTATACACTCGCACACACACACATATCCATCCACAAATATACAGACACAAGCAGACATATACAGAGGCAAAGAGTTTGGGCAGAGATGTCAGTCGAGGTGGAAGTGCAGAGGCAAAGATGTTGTTGAATGACAGGTGAGGTATGACTGGTGGCAACTTGAAATTAGCGGAGATTGAGGCCTGGTGGATAACGGGAAGAGAGGATATATTGAAGAGCAAGTTCCCATCTCCGGAGTTCGGATAGGTTGGTGTTAGGGGGAAGTATCCAGATAACCCGGACAGTGTAACACTGTGCCAAGATGAGCTGGCCGTGCACCAAGGCATGTTTCGCCACAGGGTGATCCTCATTACCAACAAACACTGTCTGCCTGTGTCCATTCATGCGAGTGGACAGTTTGTTGCTGGTCATTCCCACATAGAATGCATCACAGTGTAGGCAGGTCAGTTGGTAGATCACGTGGGTGCTTTCACACGTGGCTCTGCCTTTGATCGTGTACACCTTCCGGGTTACAGGACTGGAGTAGGTGGTGGTGGGAGGATGCATGGGACAGGTTTTACACCGGGGGCGGTTACAAGGGTAGGAGCCAGAGGGTAGGGAAGGTGGTTTGGGGATTTCATAGGGATGAACTAAGAGGTTATGAAGGTTAGGTGGATGGCGGAAAGACACTCTTGGTGGAGTGGGGAGGATTTCATGAAGGATGGATCTCATTTCAGGGCAGGATTTGAGGAAGTCGTATCCCTGCTGGAGAGCCACATTCAGAGTCTGATCCAGTCCCGGAAAGTATCCTGTCACAAGTGGGGCACTTTTGTGGTTCTTCTGTGGGAGGTTCTGGGTTTGAGAGGATGAGGAAGTGGCTCTGGTTATTTGCTTCTGTACCAGGTCGGGAGGGTAGTTGGGGGATGCAAAAGCTGTTGTCAGGTTGTTGGTGTAATGATTCAGGGATTCTGGACTGGAGCAGATTCGTTTGCAACAAAGGCCTAGGCTGTAGGGAAGGGACCGTTTGATGTGGAATGGGTGGCAGCTGTCATAATGGAGGTACTGTTGCTTGTTGGTGGGTTTGATGTGGACGGACGTGTGAAGCTGGCCATTGGACAGATGGAGGTCAACATCAAGGAAAGTGGCATGGGATTTGGAGTAGGACCAGGTGAATCTGATGGAACCAAATGAGTTGAGGTTGTAGAGGAAATTCTGGAGTTCGTCTTCACTGTGAGTCCAGATCATGAAGATGTCATCAATAAATCTGTACCAAACTTTGGGTTGGCAGGCCTGGGTAACCAAGAAGGCTTCCTCTAAGTGACCCATGAATAGGTTGGCATACGAAGGGGCCATCCTGGTACCCATGGCTGTTCCCCTTAATTGTTGGTATGTCTGGTCTTCAAAAGTGAAGAAGTTGTGGGTCAGGATGAAGCTGGCTAAGGTAATGAGGAAAGAGGTTTTAGGTAGGGTGGCAGGTGATCGGCGTGAAGGGAAGTGGTCCATCGCAGCGAGGCCCTGGATGTGCGGAATATTTGTGTATAAGGAAGTGGCATCAATGGTTACAAGGATGGTTTCTGGGGGTAACAGACTGGGTAAGGATTCCAGGCGTTCGAGAAAGTGGTTGGTGTCTTTGACGAAGGATGGGAAACTGCATGTAATGGGTTGAAGGTGTTGATCTACGTAGGCAGAGATACGTTCTGTGGGGGCTTGGTAACCAGCTACAATGGGGCGGCCGGGATGACTGGGTTTGTGAATTTTAGGAAGAAGGTAGAAGGTAGGGGTGTGGGGTGTCGGTGGGGTCAGGAGGTTGATGGAGTCAGGTGAAAGGTTTTGTAGGGGGCCTAAGGTTCTGAGGATTCCTTGAAGCTCCGCCTGGACATCAGGAATAGGATTACCTTGGCAAACTTTGTATGTGGTGTTGTCTGAAAGCTGACGCAGTCCCTCAGCCACATACTCCCGACGATCAAGTACCACGGTCGTGGAACCCTTGTCCGCCGGAAGAATGACGATGGATCGGTCAGCCTTCAGATCACGGATAGCCTGGGCTTCAGCAGTGGTGATGTTGGGAGTAGGATTAAGGTTTTTTAAGAAGGATTGAGAGGCAAGGCTGGAAGTCAGAAATTCCTGGAAGGTTTGGAGAGGGTGATTTTGAGGAAGAGGAGGTGGGTCCCGCTGTGACGGAGGATGGATCTGTTCCAGGCAGGGTTCCATTTGGATAGTGTCTTTCTGTTTTTGCAAGTAGTTTCACATTGTATTTACCTTCTCCTCTTTACCGAATCTACCATACAATTTTATCCTGCCTATATATACTCAATAATACGTAACCCACTTCCAAACCATAACCAAAAAATTTTTTTCCGCCTTCAACACTACCACTGCTATAAAATCCACCATTTCCAGTTCACAAACAGTTCCTTTCATCTATTAAACAGCCATTTCTGCTAGTTCTAATAACTTTCGCTTTTTTTTGCATTTCTTTTTTTTCCACATCACTGATCTATTTTAGCCGCTTCCCACAGGTTTTAACGTCATTATTTCTTCGTCAGACAATTGTTAGCCTCATTTTCACAATCTGCCACCCCAAAACCACTCCTTTTAATACATTTACATGCAGTTTTTTTGAAATTTTCCCGAATTGCTCCACCCTTTAACGTGTTTTGGCGGCAACACAAGCACCTAACCTTTGTGCACATCGTTGTCTACCAACCCAAGTTCACCACAGGATCAACATAGCCCAGCTATAACCAACACTTTTTCGCCTTTTTTTCACACCAGATCTCCAGTTGCTTTCTAGTTCACATTTATCTCTCCCCATATGTTTTTATTTTCATTTCCATTTCAGCCTCATGTTACACTTTCCACCTTCTAATACCATGTCACCCTCACAACATCACCACAATGACCCCATTAAGTTTTATTTACATTCCCTCCGCAAACATGCCTTCGCCCTAGCCAGATTACACTCCCATATTTTATTTTCTCAGGCTTGTCTGACATTTGGCATTACCCTCAAAGGCCTCACACTTAAAGTTCCCATCTCTGGCTGTAATCCTTCTTTCCATCAGTCCCTATACCAGTTCCAAAGTGAACAATCCATTGCCCTCACCCACCTAATCCTTCACCTACACATCAACTCAGCCAATGAACACACCCGTCAACTCCTATCCTTAATAAAAGTCCTCAATCTTTCCTCTCCCACATCTACACTGGCTGTTCAGAGCATCCTCCTACAGGCCAACCGCAAATTAGAACAGCATGCCACCCTCCACCTCAGAAAACTATCCAATCTCCTGGTTTCCCACCTCCGGAAAGGCAACTCACTCACCCTTCACAACCTTTCCAGAAATATACTTACTCCTAATGATCCAACTCCCCAAGACACTATCCAAATTGAACCCTGCCTGGAACACATTTCTCTTTCATAAAAAAAGTACAGTTGGTTATTGGTTATTTAGATTTAGTGCCACTGTTGCTCATATATATATAATAGAAGGAAACATTCCACGTGGGAAAAATTATATATAAAAACAAAGATGAGGTGACTTACCGAACGAAAGCGCTGGCAGGTCGATAGACACACAAACAAACACAAACATACACACAAAATTCAAGCTTTCGCAACAAACTGTTGCCTCATCAGGAAAGAGGGAAGGAGAGGGGAAGACGAAAGGAAGTGGGTTTTAAGGGAGAGGGTAAGGAGTCATTCCAATCCCGGGAGCGGAAAGACTTACCTTAGGGGGAAAAAAGGACAGGTATACACTCGCACACACGCACATATCCATCCACACATACAGACACAAGCAGACATATTTAAAGACAAAGAGTTTGTATGTGTGGATGGATATGTGCGTGTGTGCGAGTGTATACCTGTCCTTTTTTCCCCCTAAGGTAAGTCTTTCCGCTCCCGGGATTGGAATGACTCCTTACCCTCTCCCTTAAAACCCACTTCCTTTCGTCTTCCCCTCTCCTTTCCTCTTTCCTGATGAGGCAACAGTTTGTTGCGAAAGCTTGAATTTTGTGTGTATGTTTGTGTTTGTTTGTGTGTCTATCGACCTGCCAGCGCTTTCGTTCGGTAAGTCACCTCATCTTTGTTTTTTTTATATATATATATATATATATATATATATATATATATATATATATATATATAGTTATAATAGAGGGAAACATTCCACGTAGGAAAAATATATCTAAAAACAAAGATGATGTGACTTACCAAATGAAAGTGCTGGCAGGTCGACAGACACACAAACAAACACAAACACAAACATACACATCATTTATTGCATCTTAAAAGTTGTTAAGTAATGTATTAAGACAGCAATGAACTGTGGACATATTAGTTTCAAGAAAACTGATGGTTATAACATATTCTCGTTATGTCAGACAAGTGGTAAAGACTTTATCTTCCTTGGTTTTTCATGCATTACTATAGAAAGTGAGCAAATCCAGCAAATTTCCTGCATGGACCAGTTTAGTCTGCCACAAATATACCTCTCATCTCACTTTCTTTCCCACCTTGAGTCTGCATTAGAATCCTAACGGGCTTGTAGTTTTTATTTGCCACAAAAATTAAATTGTTCCCATAACTATGCCAACTGCATACAATCAGGCTTCATTAACAACAATATCTGTTAAATCTCTATAAATAGGTTTGTGTCACAGGAACATATTTAATCTGTTCCATTATTCTTACCATGTAGAACCTTGGCAAAACATTTTTATCACTTGAAACACACAGCCAATATTTCAGCTACCAACATGTATTGTTATTACTGTGAAACTATCATGAACACACTTATTCTGTGGCTTGCCACTTGAGAATATAAGGTGGGTATTCCTGGAACAATGCGTTTGCAACAGAGAGAGGGATGCTTTCGAATGTCACTAGCTGCTGTTATACAAGCATAGTGCACATCATGGATGAAGTGTGACTGATATAGAAGAGGAATATTGCATTAAGGCTGTCTAGTATTGACCAGATGAGACTTTCAGCCTGCTGCCCAGATACAATGGTAATATTACCACCTGAGGCTTAAAATTAATTTTTCTAGAGGATGAAAATAAAAGAATTCAGCTGTGTTTCTGCCATGAAACTAAATTATTTTTAAGAGATTGTTACTATTAGCACTATTTCATAATACTGTAATACTGATTACATAATATGTAAATTAAAGGGGATCACTGCTGTCAGCTCCAACGGGCATTATGTGGAATCAGTGGCAATGAGTGAAAATGTGTACAGGTCCAGGATTCAAACCCAGGATCTCCTGCTTACTAGGCAGGTGCATTAACCACTGTGCCTTCTGGGACACAGCACTATCATAACTGCGTGAATTATCTCATCATGCCTCACTGCCAATCCACATTCCCACTGAGTGCCACCTTTCAGCAGTCCTTGCCCATTGACTCCATGTTCACTACTGTGAGGTTCCCACAGGAGATCAGATGTATTTGCGCATCTGAACTGAAAAAGGTGGATCCATTGCCCAGCTAGGCATATCAATTATATAAATGCATGGTGTCTGTTTGTTCTGACATGTATTGGTTCGGTGGTGTCTTCCCTTTGCAATGGGTGATAATATCATCATTCCAATCCTAAAGCCACACAAAAACCCAACATCCATCAACAGTTACTGGCTGATAGCCCCCCCCCCTCCCCCCCCCCCCCCCCAGTGTGCTTTGCAAACTACTTGAAAGACTAGTTGTCTACCAACTATGCTGGGTTCTCAGATCATTGGGATCTTTTGTCCCATCAGTGTGATATCTGGGAGAGAAGACCCACAACTGACCATTTGGTTAGGTTGGAAATGGCAGTCTGATGGGCTCTTTCTGAATGACAACACCTCATTGCAGGCTTTTTTGATGTGCATAAGGCAAACAACACTGCCTAGCGCCATCACATCTTACTTACCTTGCATGACTGGGGCTTTGAAGGCTTCAATCAATTTTTGTTCAACAGTTTTTATCCCACTGATTGTTCTGGGTTTGAGTTGGTACTTCACTTAACTCTCTGAAGGGACCTAGGGAGTGGCATCCCAAAAGGCTCCATGGTGAGTGTCACACTCTCCCTCATTGCCATCAATGGGCTAGTGACCTTCGTCAGGTCGTTGCTCACTGCTACACTGTATGTTGGCAACTTGTGCATTTTGTACGTCTCACACGCTGTAGCCTTAACTGAATGCCACCTCCAAGCCACCAACTGATGGGGATCAGATTGGGCCCTTTCCCATGGTTTCCAGTTCTCCCCTGCAAAAATGAGGGTTATGTATTTTTGTCGTCATACCACGGTCCATTCTGACACAGGACTCTACTTGGGTACACAGTACTTGAATGTTGTTGCACAGTCCTGATTTCTGAACTCCTCTTTGTCAGGAAAGTGATTTGACTTCCCCATATCTGTCAATTTAAGTCTGTTCATACAAAAGCTTAATGCTCTGTGCTTCCTTCGACTTTAAAAGTCTTAGATCCAGTCCATCATTGTGAGGTTTAAGTGGACAATTGTGCCTTGTGAACTAGTTGTGTGGAAGTGAGGATCTCCCCCCTTCACTTCTGATGGTACCAAATGTTACTCACCTAAGCAATTGCCATTCAACAATTTATCCCCCTAACACCTACCATTGAGTGAGATTACAGCTCTCTGCAAGGATCTCTGCCTGTCCTGCTTAGAAAGTACTCCCCATGCTTTATGCTTTTTGCCGCTGCCCCCCCCCCCCCCTTTCATTGGTAGCCAGGCCACATATTAGGACCAATCTATCTTAAGGACCTAAAGTCTCATTCACGTCCATGAGCTGTTCTCTCAGTTCTGCAGGGGTATTGGGGTCTTTTACACTGACATCTCTAAAACCTCACATAGGGCGAGTTATGCTTTTATATCTCCCACTGGTCAGGAACACCATTCGCTGCTGAGAACATGTTTTGTTTTGACAGTGGAGCTGATGGCCATTAACAGAGCCCTCCATTTTATTAAACAGTCATCTGCTGACCATGTTTTAATATGTAGTGACTCAATGAGCAATCTTCAAGCCACTGAACGATTTTACTCTTGTCACCCCGTGGTCTCTGCTATTCAAGATCTTCATAGCCATGCTGCTTGCTCGGTTGTCTTTCTCTGGGTCCCACATCATCTGGGTATCCCAGGGAATGAGTTGGTCAACCGTTTGACTAGAGATATGATTACTCACCCCGCATTTGCTTTGATGATCCAAGATGTGGATTTGCAGGTGCAACTAAGGCCTTTGCTCACTCAGTAACGGAACATTATCTGGTGGTTTACTGCCCCTTTTAATAATCCTCACATTATCAAAAAAACTACTGATGCATGCCACCCTTCATTCTGTCCCTCCTGAAAGGAATCCACCATTGTATGTTGCCTCCGCATTGGTTACAACAGTCTGATCAATAGCTTCATTTTACATAACTAGCCACCTTCACATTGTAGTTGTGGAACCTTACTGATAGTTTCTCATGTGCTGGGGGAATGTGCCCTCTTAGGCCGTCCATGCTAAGCAAGTTTCCCGAATTCTTTGCCCCTCATGTTGGCAGATGACTTGTGTACAGGTGAACTTGCTCTTAGTTTTCTCCATGACAGTGGTTTTTATTCTCATATATAACATTTTGAATGATCTTTGGGGTGGGTGTGGGGTGGTTGGGGCACTGGGTGTTTCTTGCCGCATGCTGGTCAGGAGGACCCTCGACCCTGCCTCTTTTGCCTGCTACCCATGTCATCACTCCTTTCCTCTGCTTTAATTGCTCTTTCTCTGCTGTGCCTTCTTTCCTGTTTTAGGAGCAGCACTCTGTTGATTACTAGTTGTTTTTCTCCTCTTTAATGCTTTGCCTATAAATGTAAATGTAGTGTGACTAGGGCCTCCCATCAGGTAGACTGTTCGCTGGATGCAAGTCTTTTGATTTGACTCCACTTCGGCGACTTGTGTGTCAATGGTGATGAAATGATGATGATTAGGACAACACAACACCCAGTCCCTGAGTGCAGAAAATCTCCGACCCAGCTGGGAATCGAACCTGGACTCTTAGGATTGACATTCTGTCGCACTGACCACTCAGCTACCAGGGGCGGACTGCTTTGCCTATGATGGACTGAGAGTGGGACACCTGTGGGAGGGCATCTCCCCTTCACATGAAGAGCCCCAGTGCATACCCGTGTGAAACCTTAACTATCTTTCTCACCTTGTTTTAGTATTAACCACTCACATGATATCCCTTACCTCTTCTCCCTTTTACTTCCTTTTTATTTTTCTGGATCTCTTGACTAGAAGGCAGTTTTTGCTCTGTAGGTGTCTCTACTGTCAACTGGGTTGGTGGGAATTGGATGTGAGTGGGGTTTCTTTTGCCATGGGTCTTAGATCCAGTCCATCATTGTGGAGTTTAAGTGGACACTTGTGCCTTGTGAACTAGTTGTGTAGACAGTCTGGGAGATGACTTGTGTGCTCAGTCCTATACACCAATCCAATCCATATACTTTTACTTTCCGATAAATCAGTTTTTTTCAGCTTTGGCATCAGTATTGCCTTCTGTGCCTTGCTTTTACCACCTCTACACACTGTCCTCAACTGAGAACGTTCCTGGGGGATGTCACTACCTCAGGATGAACAGAACCTTGACCCAGGGACTGATGACCTTGCTGTTTAGTCCTTTACCTCCGATCAGCCAACAAATTAAACCATCCAGCCAACCAACCAAACACATATGGTGAAGCTAAAGCGAAAACAGATGTCTGCAATTATAAATGCAGAGATGACTAATGGACACATCCACAGGACAAGGGATGTCAACTGTTAATGGGTGACATGCAATTTTCCGTGTGAGGGAATACCTTCTAGGAATAACTTTCTTGCCAGTTGTGTGTGATCTTTCTTTTGTGAAAATAGGGGTGGTATGCATCAGTTAAGGAAAATATTACAAAGGAGAACAAGAATTAGCCAGTCGGGTCTATCGCCATGCCCTAAGGGAGAGAACTATGCAGACCATGAAGAGCAAGATCGTCCTGGGATCAGAGACTGGACTGCAAAGGAAATGCTTGCTGGTGAGGCTCATAAAATGAGACTTCAATAGGAGATGGTGGCATTTGTACTCTGATAAAAGCCATGACGAAACTGATTGCAGTTGTAAGAGACACACAACCTGCCACACTCATTCCACTATTGGGAAAATGCTACCAACTGATTCCAGTGTATGCACAACTACACTTCCAACAACCTGATCATCACCAGTAAATGATTCACACTGCAGGATTCTCATCAAAGCAAAGTGCATCTTCCAGTTCTGTTTGCTCTTAGTAACCACAATTTAAAACTCTACTAATGACACTGAGAATCCTGTTATTGATAACAGGAATATTATTTCATTTCACTAATAACAGTAATTTGCAAATTACATATCCATACATAATATAAAAATGTATGTATTTATGTGCATATGTACCACATCTCCTACTAAACCACTGCACTGATTTCAGCCCAACCTGGTACACATATCATGTACTGCCTGGAAAACATTGCTATGTGGGTAATAACCACCTACCTATCACAATTCAGGAGAAAATGAAATGATCATATGGCATTGCTGGCCAGGGAGCCCCATCCGGGGAAGTTTGTCCGCCGAGTGTGAGAGTTTTATTTCAGTCAATGCCACATTGGGCGACTCACGTGCTGGTGATGAAGATGAAATGATGATGAGGACAACACAACATTCAATCCACGAGCGGAGAAAATCTCCAACCTGGCTGGGAATAGAATTAGTGCCCACGGCATGGGAGGCATGCATGTTGTCACTCAGCTAAGCAGGCAGACATAGTTCAGGAGATCTGACATAATAAACAATGAGATGCTTGAAAAACTGATGCATCATGCACAAAGTTTTAATACATTTATTATTTGCTACTAAGATACTTGCAAGCTTGAGTCAACTTAAGGGAATCCCTAATAGGTGGCAGCACTTTTTGCAGATTCCAACAGTGAAGTGCAAATGGCTATGGGCAAAAGTAATAGCCATTGATAGAGCTATGATAAGGCATTGCCATTGAGACATTTACAAAATTGCACTGTAGACATGTGAAGCACCTTTGCCCATTGTACAGAAGTGGTTTCATAATTTAAAATGTGTTTTCAGGAGTACAAGGACATGAAATTTTTTTGATATTACACTACAATCAAAGTTAATTTTTTGCATTCATTTCTAATAGAAACATGACAAAACAAATACCCATGTAATGCTGGGTTTGTCAGCTGTAGTCTGCAACAGTGTTTTTGGACTGTCTGGGCTGGCAATGCACAGTGGATAGCTGCTCAGCTACCCAATTAGCACTCACAATCAGTTGGTTTTCCTGTTGAGTACTGGGTAAATTTCCATGATATTTGAGGATTCTATCATGTTTTATGTGTGTGAAACTACTATTGACTGATTTCTGTGGTCTTCTGTGGGTTTTATCACAATGGCTGAAAGACATGGAAGGCACCAAGTGTTTCACAGACAGGCAAGGGATGCTATTTTTCAAGTGTACTCGTTCTTCAAATGTGAAACAGATTCAGGTGAACCAGTCTGTGGGGTTGCCAAAGTGCAGGATGCCCTGCAGCGGCCTGTGGTGATATTGGTGTACGAACAGTCAGGAAAAGTGTGCAGCAGGCGAAGCTGTCCCAGAAGGTAACCTGGAAATGTGGGATTTTGGTCTCCAAGAAAAAACATACCATGCCAAAGCAGGTAACAGGAATCGATGACTTCAATCAAGCTGTCTTACGTTGGAAAGCTTTCAAATTTTATAAAAGAGGCAAGTTTCCCATGGCAGCAAAATTGCTCATTGTTATGCATAAAGCTGCTGGGTTTGAAGGAAGTGCAAAGTCAATCGAAAGAATATTGAAGAACATTGGATTTAAATGTGTAAAATCTAATGATGGACATAAATTTTTAATGGAGTGAAATAATATTGCTACTACTAGGATGACATTTCTAAGAATAATGCATGAACTCATATCAGAAGAAATGTCAACTATATATTACTTGGAGGAGACTGGGATAAATCAAAATTACACTAGAAATTTTATTTGACAAGCAACAAAGGGAGAAGATGGCTTGAAAGGTCCAGGGGAAAAGGAGGGTGTCTTAATACACTATGTCTTGCCAGTTATGCTGATACTGAATTTGTGCCTCAAAGTAAACTTGTACTCCAATAAACATGGAAAACCACCTCTGACTGCCATTCTGAAATGAATGGAGAAACATTGTGAGAATGTTTTCAGAATCAGCTGTTACCTTATTTGCATCCAGGCTCTGTCATTGTTATGGACAATGCAAGCTATCATTCTGTTGTTCTCAACAGGCCTCCCGCTACAAACACACAAAAAAGTGACATTCTTTCATAACTGCAAAGTAATAGTTTACAACATATTGAAACACAAACAAGAGCAGAGCTCTTGGAGCTCAGTAATATTTCAAAAGGCAGCAATAAAAAATATGGAACTGTTGGCTTATTTTATATGTCCTGGTTTCAACTTCTGGCCAAACTTATGTCCCAAGAGTGAAACATGGCTGATCTGTGCATGGTTCGTGTTCCCACCATCATGTATTTACACCCTGTTTTTAATGTACTTCCACCTCACCACATTAATTTAAATTACTACTGTCACTGAGTTGCTGCTTTGCCTGACCATGACCGGCTCTAGCAGCGCGTATCGATATGTCTCCTCTTGTAGTATCTTTGCTCGACTGCTATTACTTCCCAGTTGTCCTATGTCATGTAGTCAGTTGGAAGGTGTCAGCAGGGCAGTTCGGGTCACGAGTTTGGGTCTACCAGGCAGTTGGAATGTGTCTGGAGTGCAGTCCGGACCTGCCAGTCGGAAAGTTGTAATGCAGCACTAGTGCAGTCTGGTGGAGCAGCAGTGAGGTCTGCACTGACATGGCTTGCCCGACCATTGCCGCCACGCATCACTTAACCCGGGCCATGGCCTTGGTGGATTGTTGGTTGGTCGTCCTACCAGACAACATGTTTCCATTCATCTGTAAAGAATTCGTGTTAGTATTTTGCAGCCATGACTTATTAAACTGATAGTTCGGTAATTTTCACATCTGTCAACACCTGCTTTCTTTGGGACTGGAATTATTATATTCTTCTTGAAGTCTGAGGGTATTTCACCTGTCTCATACATCTTGCTCACCAGATGCTAGAGTTTTGTCAGGACTGGCTCTCCCAAGGCCGTCAGTTGTTCTAATGGAATGTTGTCTACTCCCGGGGCCTTGTTTCGACTCAGGTCTTTCAGTGCTCTGTCAAACTCTTCACGCAGTATCGTATCTCCCATTTCATCTTCATCTACATCCTCTTCCATTTCCATAATATTGTCGTCAAGTACATTGCCCTTGTATAAACCCTCTATATACTCCTTCCACCTTTCTGCCTTCCCTTCTTTGCTTAGAACTGGGTTGTCATCTGAGCTCTTGATATTCATACAAGTGGTTCTCTTCTCTCCAAAGGTCTCTTTAATTTTCCTGTAGGCAGTATCTATCTTACCCCTAGTGAGACAAGCCTCTACATCCTTACATTTGTCCTCTAGCCATGCCTGCTTAGCCATTTTGCACTTCCTGTCGATCTCATTTTTGAGACGTTTGTATTCCTTTTTGCCTGCTTCATTTACTGCATTTTTAGATTTTCTCCTTTCATTAAATTCAATATTTCTTCTGTTACCCAAGGATTTCTATTAGCACTCTTCTTTTTACCTACTTGATCATCTGCTGCTTTCACTACTTCATCCCTCAGAGCTACCCATTCTTCTTCTACTGTATTTCTTTCCCCCATTCCTGTCAATTGCTCCCTTATGCTCTCCCTGAAACTCTCTACAACCTCTCGTTCTTTCAGTTTATCCAGGTCCCATCTCCTTAAATTCCCACCTTTTTGCAGTTTCTTCAGTTTCAATCTGCAGTTCATAACCAAGAGATTGTGGTCAGAATCCATATCTGCCCCTGGAAATGTCTTACAATTTAATGTCTTACAATTTAAAACCTGGTTCCTAAATCTCTGTCTTACCATTATATAATCTATCTGATACCTTTTAGTATCTCCAGGATTCTTCCAGGTATACAACCTTCTTTTATGATTCTTGAACCAAGTGTTAGCTATGATTAAGTTATGCTCTGTGCAAAATTCTACAAGGCGGCTTCCTCTTTCATTTCTTCCCCCCAATCCATATTCACCTACTATGTTTCCTTCTCTCCCTTTTCCTACTGACGAATTCCAGTCACCCATGACTATTAAATTTTCATCTCCCTTCACTACCTGAATAATTTCTTTTATCTCGTCATACATTTCATCAATTTCTTCATCATCTGCAGAGATAGTTGGCATATAAACTTGTACTACTGTAGTAGGCGTGGGCTTTGTGTCTATCTTGGCCACAATAATGCGTTCACTATGCTGTTTGTAGTAGCTAACCCGCACTCCTATTTTTTTATTCATTATTAAACCTACTCCTGCATTACCTCTACTTGATTTTGTATTTATAACCCTGTAATCACCTGACCACAAGTCTTGTTCCTCCTGCCACCGAACTTCACTAACTCCCACTATATCTAACTTTAACCTATCCATTTCCCTTTTTAAATTTTCTAACCTACCTGCCCGATTAAGGGATCTGACATTCCACGCTCCGATCCGTAGAACGCCAGTTTTCTTTCTCCTGATAACGACGTCCTCTTGAGTAGTCCCCGCCCAGAGATCCGAATGGGGGACTATTTTACCTCCGGAATATTTTACCCAAGAGGATGCCATCATCATTTAATCATACAGTAAAGCTGCATGTCCTCGGGAAAAATTACGGCTGTAATTTCCCCTTGCTTTCAGCCGTTCGCAGTACCAGCACAGCAAGGCCGTTTTGGTTAATGTTACAAGGCCAGATCAGTCAATCATCCAGACTGTTGCCCCTGCAACTACTGAAAAGGCTGCTACCCCTCTTCAGGAACCACATGTTTGTCTGGCCTCTCAACAGATACCCCTCCGTTGTGGTTGCAGCTACGGTACGGCCGTCTGTATCGCTGAGGCACGCAAGCCTCCCCACCAATGGCAAGGTCCATGGTTCATGGGGGGAATTTAACTGTATTTTATATTTTAATTTGGCAAGGTTAGTTGTGGGCCTTCAGCCCTGGAAACATGTTCTCAGAGTTTCCTTCAAGTCCAAACATCATCGCCTTCTGCTCTTGAAAGGTTATTGCAATTTCCTCTGAAAGATTTTACAAGTTATTGTGGGCCTTCCGCCGTTGGTGTTGCAAAAAGGAAATTTTTAAACTTAATGTATTGTTTTATCAATTGTTGCAATATATATTTCCTTAATTTTCAGAATTTAACTTTGAGGCCTTCAGTCATCTTATTGAGTTTGTTTATCTCTTTCTGTGCACCTGTGGCCTTCTGCTTTCAGTAACTTATTCTAAAGCACCTGTTTGGAGGCCTTCAGCCACGAAGCAAATTTAATTCTTTCAAAAGTGTATTTGTGAACTAAATGATAATAAATTACAATTGTGAAATGAATCTGACAGCAACTCCCTTGGCCCTTTCTACAATCCTAATTACCTGTTAGCCCTGTGTGATTTAGTGGGCATTTCAATGGCGAGTGCTTGGCAGAGCATATTATAGCACTCATGGGCCCCATGGGCACTCTGCAAGGTTCGTTATTGCCAAGGTATATGTGACCATTTTTGCTGATTAGGTCCACCCCTTGGTATTATGCATGTTCACCATTGGTAACACTGTGTACCAGGACAACAGGATCCCTTTCACATACCTAGCATCAAGTTAGGTATTCATTCAGTGCTGCTACAGGGTCATCTACAGCCATACAATTGTGATTCTGCTCACATGTTCCTGTAAACACTGCAAAATGATAAGTGGAGCAAAACCTGCGTTGAAATAACCAATTCTATATCTGGATACACTGCCAGGCAGAACAAATGCCAAAAGGAGACCGCTAATATAGATACTCTAAAGAGACACCCTCCTCTAGCATTAATTTTCCTCAACAGCAGTAGTTGATATGAGAAATATTTTCAAATTTTGAATAGATCAATATTATCTGAACTGTTTATCTAAAAAATTTCATATGAGTTTGTACATGATGTGCTATATTACAAGCTAAAATCTATAAAAAGAAATTACTTTATTTTCTTTGTTACAATCGATATGTACTAGGTCTGAATTTACAGTTGAAATTATTTTTTAGGGACATTTGAAATTACGAAATATTTGGCATACTTAAAATTTATACTATTAATTACACAATTTGATACTATTTATTATGTTTATATCTGGATTCATTTATAAAATAATAGTATAAATTAATAGAAATTCATCTGTAAAGAAAATCTGAAAAGTATTTGGAATATTGTTATTACCGCATGAGGTAGTAGTGGGCATGCCTGTGATGTGATCGGACTTGTTTTTGTATTGGGGGAGAACAATGTAATTTTGGCTTTGTTAATGTGAAAATTCAAAAGACAGTGTGATATAGAAAAATGTGTGAGAATAAAATATTCCTGAAAACAAAAAATACAGTGCAGACATTCTTCAAAGTTAATTATGTCAACTGGAACCATGAGATCCTAAAATATGAAAATTTCAGCTCAAGAATCAGCACCTAGACATGAAAAACTGGAGCAAACTATGAGAAAAGAAGATAAGTAAAAAGTTTATTGTAAATCTCACTCCTCTTGTAATTTTGAAAAAGAGACTTTACTATTGAAAATAGGAGTGAAACAACAACAAATTGTGGGAGGACGAGATTACATTCCTGGGAAAGGACACATGTGCACTTTACAGCCTGTTGGCTGCTTCTGTGAAGACAAAAGTGCAGTATGATATACACTCCTGGAAATGGAAAAAAGAACACATTGACACCGGTGTGTCAGACCCATCATACTTGCTCCGGACACAGCGAGAGGGCTGTACAAGCAATGATCACACGCACGGCACAGCGGACACACCAGGAACCGTGGTGTTGGCCGTCGAATGGCGCTAGCTGCGCAGCATTTGTGCACCGCCGCCGTCAGTGTCAGCCAGTTTGCCGTGGCGTACGGAGCTCCATCGCAGTCTTTAACACTGGTAGCATGCCGCGACAGCGTGGACGTGAACCGTATGTGCAGTTGACGGACTTTGAGCGAGGGCGTATAGTGGGCATGTGGAAGGCCGGGTGGACATACCGCCGAATTGCTCAACACGTGGGGCGTGAGGTCTCCACAGTACATCGATGTTGTCGCCAGTGGTCGGTGGAAAGTGCACATGCCCGTCGACCTGGGACCGGACCGCAGCGACGCACGGATGCACGCCAAGACCGTAGGATCCTACGCAGTGCCGTAGGGGACCGCATCGCCACTTCCCAGCAAATTAGGGACACTGTTGCTCCTGGGGTATTGGCGAGGACCATTCGCAACCGTCTCCATGAAGCTGGGCTACGGTCCCGCACACCGTTAGGCCGTCTTCCGCTCACGCCCCAACATCGTGCAGCCCGCCTCCAGTGGTGTCGCGACAGGCGTGAATGGAGGGACGAATGGAGACGTGTCGTCTTCAGCGATGAGAGTCGCTTCTGCCTTGGTGCCAATGATGGTCATATGCGTGTTTGGCGCCGTGCAGGTGAGCGCCACAATCAGGACTGCATACGACCGAGGCACACAGGGCCAACACCCGGCATCATGGTGTGGGGAGCGATCTCCTACACTGGCCGTACACCACTGGTGATCGTCGAGGGGACACTGAATAGTGCACGGTACATCCAAACCGTCATCAAACCCATCGTTCTACCATTCCTAGACCGGCAAGGGAACTTGCTGTTCCAACAGGACAATGCACGTCCGCATGTATCCCGTGCCACCCAACGTGCTCTAGAAGGTGTAAGTCAACTACCCTGGCCAGCAAGATCTCCGGATCTGTCCCCCATTGAGCATGTTTGGGACTGGATGAAGCGTCGTCTCACGCGGTCTGCACGTCCAGCACGAACGCTGGTCCAACTGAGGCGCCAGGTGGAAATGGCATGGCAAGCCGTTCCACAGGACTACATCCAGCATCTCTACGATCGTCTCCATGGGAGAATAGCAGCCTGCATTGCTGCGAAAGGTGGATATACACTGTACTAGTGCCGACATTGTGCATGCTCTGTTGCCTGTGTCTATGTGCCTGTGGTTCTGTCAGTGTGATCATGTGATGTATCTGACCCCAGGAATGTGTCAATAAAGTTTCCCCTTCCTGGGACAATGAATTCACGGTGTTCTTATTTCAATTTCCAGGAGTGTAGATTATTTTACGCTTTTCCTGTTTTCCTTTTGTAACTTTGTTTCTTTGAACAGCTTTGTTTCTGTTTATATCGTGGTACTGCTATTGATGGAATTGCTTATTTTATTTTTGTGATTTGTGTCTGTACATTTATTAAAATGTTATTAAAAATTAATTTCCACGAAAATCATAACATGAAATGGTAATTTTGTTTTAAACTGTAAATTGTCGTATTCAGTGTAATGCTAAGCTGAAGAGGGTAGTGGATATCACCACTCAAGTGGAAACAGGGGCAATAGCATCACATGTATATTTCCACTGTGGTGCTTCTTCAGGCATGGAGGCAGATTCACTGTATTTAATAGTTAAGAATTAATCATGAGGAAAACAACTCTTTAGTGCATTCAAAGACACATGATATTATATATGATTCGGTGATCTGGAAAAAAATCATTTAAAAAACAAATGAAAATGTGATGTTTTGCTTTGTTTCTCGCAGTCAGTTTTAACAGAAAACCTGTAAATGGCAGTGGTATGAATTCAGAGATTTTTTGCAACATCTGTCAATCAGAACCAGAATGGCAGGGCATTTAAAACATCATAAGAGATTGTTTCCTTTTACTGATCATGAATTTACAAATTTCAATCCTGCTGCCTGCTGACACTGATGAGGCAAGAGATTTATTGTTAAGGACAGTTCACACTGTTCATCATGGCACTGTCATGTCATGGCATGGCACCATCAGTTCAAGTTTTGATTGCACTGCCTGTCATGTCACAGCAGGTCAAGTCAATTCATGCCACGTGATCTCAACTCTCATTGGTGTCCTCAACTGCTCTTTTTGTGGGAACTATGATCTTCAGAAGATGATTGTCAACTGTTTTTACAGGCAATGTGCATATAAACAAAGTGATAGCTTATGTACATGATTGCTGGAGTGCTTACTTTGTACAAAAATGAGATTTGTTTAACTCAAATGGTTTGTAGCTTGCAGGGATGGCTTGTATATTAGAGAGGGGAGACAGAAGTGCAAAACAGTGCAAAGGAAGTGTGTGGGTCTCAAAAATGTCATTGTGTGGTACAGAAGGGGAATTTTACACACTATATAAGGATGTTGAAGAAGAGGAATCCACGTTTTATATTTCGGAAAGTCAAAGCATCAGTTTTTTCATTTGTCATGTCAAATTGCACCCAGAATTACTAAAAGTAATATAGTGTTATTAGCTGCCATCACATCCCATAAAAATGTGGTCATTTAAGGTTGCTAACCCAGTGCAAATGTTTGTGCAATAGTCATTTCTCCCGCAATAACTTTCCCTTCAAGATACATAGGTTTTCTTTACATGTTGAATTTGGCTTTAATAGTTCAAGTGCCTTGTTTGTACTGAGGTTAGCTAGTGAAACTACATTGTAGCACAAATAAGTTGCAGCCGAGCTGGCTGCAGGTGGGTGACAGTGTTATGGGTTGCAAAGCAAAACATGGATGATTGGCATTGCAAAGCTGAGCCAGCTGCATTGCACGGTAGAGCAAAAGAATGGAAACCTTCCCTCACTTGCCATCATGGAGGTTTTTGAAGTACATGCCTTAAGCCCTAATCAAACATAATCTGGAGTATATAAGTACTCAGCCCTTTGCATACTAAATCATTCTCATCTCAGTATCACAGCCTACACAATGAGCCTGTGACACCTAGAGTGACATCCTGGAATGCAGCAAGTGGCCTGCTGTTTGGCCATGAGGCAAGTCAGCCTACCCTGAGTCATAAGAGAGCCATCCTCTCACTGGAGGACGTTCATGGCCATTGTGAGCTGTGCTGCCACACTGTCATCACGGTCACAGCCAGAGACATTACTGACAGTGGCATTTGATTGAAGCCATGGCCCGCTCTTCGTACTGTGGTGCCAGATGTCTATTGTTTTGCATGGGAGGCAACTGGATGCCTCCATCATGCTGTTCCTGATGTACCATGGCTGAGGGCCAGAATAAATAAATTAATTGAACAAATCTATGTCATTGTGACATTTCATTTCACTCTCCACAGGTGAAAATCCAAGGGTCATTTAACACTGGTGTCAGAAGCAATGGGATTGCCTTGCTTAGAGCAATGTATGAACCTACAACCTATGGCCTGTGAGTAAAGAAAAAGAAAAAAAAATTATTGTACTTTGGTCATGGAGAAGAAGTTTGATAGTTGTGCATCTTGTAAAGTAGATTTTATTAAATGTAGAGAACACATGGATTTGTCTAATTTTAGAAGTAATAGAAGTCAGGATTGGTTAGTGCCTGTTAGATCTGCACAGTGTAACCTCTAGGGCCACTTAGCACAATGTACAAAATCAGTTTCAATAAAATGTTGTACATGAAATCGTTGAGGGCATATGGGTAGGCAATTAGATTAGATTAGATTAGATTAATACTAGTTCCATGGATCATGAATACGATATTTCGTAATGATGTGGAATGAGTCGAATTTTCCAATACATGACATAATTAGGTTAATTTAACAACATACTTAAGTTAATATAACAACTTTATTTTTTTGTGTTTTTTATTTTTTTTATTTTATTTTATTTTTTTTAAATTTATATCTAAAAATTCCTCTATGGAGTAGAAGGAGTTGTCATTCAGAAATTCTTTTAATTTCTTCTTAAATACTTGTTGGTTATCTGTCAGACTTTTGATACTATTTGGTAAGTGACCAAAGACTTTAGTGCCAGTATAATTCACCCCTTTCTGTGCCAAAGTTAGATTTAATCTTGAATAGTGAAGATCGTCCTTTCTCCTAGTATTGTAGTTATGCACACTGCTATTACTTTTGAATTGGGTTTGGTTGTTAATAACAAATTTCATAAGAGAGTATATATACTGAGAAGCTACTGTGAATATCCCTAGATCCTTAAATAAATGTCTGCAGGATGATCTTTGGTGGACTCCAGCTATTATTCTGATTACACGCTTCTGTGCAATGTATACTTTATTCCTCAGTGATGAATTACCCCAAAATATGATGCCATATGAAAGCAATGAGTGAAAATAGGCGTAGTAAGCTAATTTACTAAGATGTTTATCACCAAAATTTGCAATGACCCTTATTGCATAAGTAGCTGAACTCAAACGTTTCAGCAGATCATCAATGTGTTTCTTCCAATTTAATCTCTCATCAATGGACACACCTAAAAATTTGGAATATTCTACCTTAGCTATATGCTTCTGATTAAGGTCTATATTTATTAATGGCGTCATACCATTCCCTGTACGGAACTGTATGTACTGTGTCTTATCAAAATTCAGTGAGAGTCCGTTTACAAGGAACCACTTAGTAATTTTCTGAAAGACAGTATTGACAATTTCATCAGTTAATTCTTGTTTCTCAGGTGTGAGTACTATACTTGTATCATCAGCAAAGAGAACTAACTTTGCCTCTTCATGAATATAGAATGGCAAGTCATTAATATATAATAAGAACAACAAAGGACCCAAGACTGACCCTTGTGGAACCCCATTCTTGATAGTTCCCCAGTTTGAGGAATGTGCTGATCTATGCATTTTACGAGAACTACTTATTTCAACTTTCTGCACTCTTCCAGTTAGGTACGAATTAAACCATTTGTGCACTGTCCCACTCATGCCACAATACTTGAGCTTGTCTAGCAGAATTTCATGATTTACACAATCAAAAGCCTTTGAGAGATCACAAAAAAACCCAATGGGAGGTGTTCGGTTATTCAGATCATTCAAAATTTGACTGGTGAAAGCATATATGGCATTTTCTGTTGAAAAACCTTTCTGGAAACCAAACTGACATTTTGTTAGTACTTCATTTTTACAGATATGTGAAGCTACTCTTGAATACATTACTTTCTCAAAAATTTTGGATAAAGCTGTTAGAAGGGAGATTGGATGGTAATTGTTGACATCAGATCTATCCCCCTTTTTATGCAAAGGTATAACAATAGCATGTTTCAGTCTATCAGGGAAAATGCCAGGAGTCGAGATAGCTTATGATTAGATGTAAGAGTTAAGTTAATGTATTTTGTTTGTGAGTCTTAGTTCTCAAAATGAGTGTTGTCAACGACAAAACTTCCACAGAACCGGAGACACAAGGTGTGTCAGAACTGGAAGCAGTATGCATATTGTTAGGAAAGGTAGCACAAATAACAATAGATGATACAGAACTGCGTGGGTGGTAGAATTGCAGTCATCACAATGGGGTGTAGATTTGTCAGTCACTAGTGTAATTGATCCTTCTTCTGATAATGCAACCAAGGATGTGTAGGCCTTAGTGGGAGACCTTGAAAATCTTGCTGAAATGGAAGGTGGATCCAATAAGGAATTATTGAGTGTTGAAAAATTGAGACTAACAGGAAGCAAAAACTTACGTAGGGTGTACAGAAGCTCTTAAGGGTGCCACAACATTTGAAGACTTTAAGGAAAGGTTAATTCAGAGCTATAAGAAATGAAATAGTTCCGTGCAGTATAGGGAGCAATTAACAGTAATAACCAAGAAAAATATGGAAACCATGGAACAGTTTGCAGATAGGACAAGGGAAATCAATGAATGTACCTATGAATAAGGACAGGATGCTTCAGTTAATGAAATTATTTTGCAAGAAGCTGAGGAGAGGGCACTCGATGCTCTTTTAAGAGGGTTACATGCGGAAATGTCAAGATGTGTGCAGACAGGGGGTCTGATTGATTTGTGCACAGCAGTGCGGTTAGCTATTGAGTGTGAGGAGATTGATTTTTCAAGTGGAATGCAGGGTAAATGGACACTGTTTGCAGCTAATATGAAATGTTTCAGATGTGGCCGAATGGGGCACCTAAGAAGGCATTGTCATCAGCCTCAGAGTGATGTGAATAAAGTAAGCGGATGTAATAGTTTAAGAAGTAGAGGACTGGGGAGGAATAAGGTGTTAAATGCCAACAGGAACCCCAAGTCCACCTACGGTCATTCCCAGTAAGATTGGATGCTACGACATTGTATGCAGAAGTGAATTGTTAAGTAAGAGGAATAGTAGGAAAAAAGGGGTTCAGGATATTATTGGACTTGATCACTAGTAATGACCTGGTAAAATGTAAACAATGGGATGTAACATGGTACGGGCTACATGGAGTGAGGGATAAAGATGTCATACCATTTGGATTGGTGGACATTGACTTTTGGTGGGGTACACTTCAATTTGAGCATGTGTAGGATTGTGCCACATATGAGTGAAAGCTATGACATGATTCTGGGATTAAATTTCTTATATCAGCATTGTGTAATAATCAGTCTTCAGCAACATAGGGTGGAACTTGACAGAAAAATGTTTTAATTAGGTGAAGCCATTGCCCGTGTAGTAATGTCATGGGGGGAATCTGTCATGAAAGACGAACCAATTTTACTGCAAAAGACCACACTGAGACTTGTTTCACATGATTGTGTACCTAAGGGTACTGGGAAATCAGTTTGGGCCTGTGTTGACTCTAGCTTGACTGTAGAAATTTTGTGTGTAGTGGAACTGTTGGAAGAAAATGAAGTATTAGATCAGGTTGGTTGCTTAGTTGAAAGAGGTACAGTATGCATACAGGAATTAAAGGGTGGAAAGAAGGTATCTATTTCTATAGATAATTTTAGTGCAGAGGACATAGGATTAACAAAGGGGTTGTTAATCGTTAGTATCGATATCCTGGAGGCAGAAGAATGGGACCCAAGGTGTGTCAGCCATGGCCAATCTCCAGACACTATTGAAACTGCATTATGAGAAAAAAATGAAGCATCTACAGGGAAGCAATTGGGAACAGATGGAAAAATTACTTTTGGAATTTAAGGATTTATTTTTTCCAAAAGGGTTGTTACCAAATACGCATATTATGCAGCACCACATACCAACAGGAAATGAATCACCAGTCTACTGTAAACCATACTGAATACCTAAGTAATTGCAGCCAGTTCTGGAACAATTTATCGGTCAACAGCTGGAAGATAGCATAATTGAAGAAAGTAATAGTCCATAGGGGCAGGAATAGCTGTTGTGCCAAAAAAGTCAATGGATGGAACACAAAAATATTGGTTTTGTCATGGTTACAGTGACTTAAATGTGAAAACCGTAATGGATGCCTCCCATTTGTCAAACATTACAGAACCCTTGGATCGTTTAGAGCAATATAAATATTTTTCAACAATGGACTTGAAGAGTGGTTATCACCAGATAGAAGTTGCACTGCAGAATTGACACAAAATAATGTTTTTGGCACTCTGGTGACACTACCAACGCAGAAAAATCCTGTTTGAGTTAGAAATGCACCTGTAACATTTCAGAGATTGTTGGATGGAGTACTCAGAGGTTTGAAACTATGGCAATGCTTAGTGTATGTCAGTGACATAGTCGTCTATGGGAGTGATATGGAATGGCATGTGCAGTGATTAAGGGAAGTATTCCTGAGGTTGAAAGCAGCAAAATTAACATTTAGTACAGAAAAGTGTAATTTTGTGATGGGGGAGGTAGCATACCTAGGTCATATCATAAGTAAAGTCAGGATTAAGACTGACCCAACATTGATTAGAGTTGTATGTGAATTTCCTGTAACAGAATCTGCAAAGAAGTTGCAGGTATACTTGGGACTCCAAAACTATTACAGCCAGTTCATAAAAGGACTTATGGATATTGCCAGACCATTGACACAATTGTAGAAAAAGGGTACTAAATTTGTGTGGTCAGAAGAGTGCCAACATGCTTTTGAGGAGCTAAAACAAGCTTTAATATCGAGTCCAGTATTGGTATCTCACACGGCTGTGTGTTGTCACAAGAGTTAGAAAGCATAGGACTTCCAGTAGCTTATGCATAAGCAACTAAATTCTGCAGAAAGAAATTATTCCACAGTTTTGAAAGAGATGTTAAGCCTTATTTATGGAATCACATTTTTTGAATGTTATCTGTACTGTAAAAAGTTTAAAGTAATAATAGATCATGTGGCATTAAAATGGTTGTTGGGGTTAAATGATCCTTTCAGTAGGTTGACACGATGGACATTAAGACTAAGTGAATTTGATATCGCAGTTATGCTTAAACCTGGGAAGAAGCATGGAAATGTGGATGATGTAACTAGAAAAGTAGTGGTATTACTTACTGGAGGTAATGAGCATAAGGAAGGGCAAGATGCACAACAAATATATGATGAATGTAAGCAGAATTTTAAGCAGTCACTGTTTTGTATGCAGGAAGGGTTGCTATGCAGAGAAACCAAGTTGAGACTGTGGGTTGTGGTAAGGACACTAAGGAATAGAGTGTTACAAGAAGCTCACAATCACATATTAGCAGGTCATGGAGGTTGCAGATCTACCAACAGAAGAGTAGCAGAAAGGTACTGATGGAAGAATAGGCAGACTGATGCAAACCAGTATGAGCAGAATTGGACACAGTGCACACAAAGAGCAGATTTGTGTAAAACAAGACTACCATTCCAGAGGTTACCTGAAGCATTAGCACCAGTTGAATTTCTAGGAACTGATGTTTTAGGTGCATTCAATAAAACACCTGCAGGGAATAAGTACCTACTCACAATCGTAGATCAGTTTTTCTATACATAGAAATGGTCGCAATGGCAAACCAGCAGGCAACAACAGTGGCACAAGCACTTTTGATTAATTGGAGTGGCTGAAACAATAATAACAGGCCAGGGAATGAACTTCTTGTCATACCTATTCAAGGAATTGTGTGAGTTATTGAATGTGAAGAAGTTAAGGATGAGTCCTCTCCATTCACAACTCAATGGAAGAACTGAAAGAGTGCAAAGGACAATCAGGAAGATGCTTGGATACTACACTGACTCACACCACACCAACTAGGATGTCTATTTGAAGTGCTTCATCTCCACCTGTAACTCAAAGCAGCATACGAATACAGGATTATTTCCATAGGAAGTAGTTCAAATGGCTCTAAGCACTATGGGACTTAACTTCTGAGGTTAGAACTACATAAACCTAACTAACCTCAGTACATCACACACATACATGCCTGAGGCAGGATTTGACCCTGCGACTGTAACAGCTGCGTGGTTCCGGACTGAAGCACCTATAACTGCTCGACCACAGTGGCTGGCTAGGAAGTAGTATATGGTTGTAAAATGCCATCTCCATTTGACATATTGAAAGTGAAGAAAGGGAAAACTGGAGAGTCTGTTAAGGAATTTTCCAGAGTGATTAGGGAAATCTGGAATAGAGTATGGAGAACAAATGCACATGCACTGCAGAAACAGGAAGAAGCTGTAAGCTGTACAACAAGAATGGCACATTATGTGGTTGGTCAGTGGGTGATGCTATGACTTTGTATACACCGAAGAGAAAGACAAAGAAGTTTTATACAAAGTATCATGGGCATTACCAAGTGGTAGAGACTATGTCACCAGTAAATGTCAAGATTCACGTGCCAATGAGAATGATAATTGTGCATGTAGAGCAGTTCTTAAGGGAGTCCAGAAGTTATTCCAAAGATAGGAGATGTGGACTAAAAAGGGAGGAAGATAAACAAGAGGTTGTGAATGAAATGCTAATGAGGATCCTATATGGATTAAGGCCAAGGAGATCAGTCATTTGATATTTTTTTAGGTTAGATATAGATTTAGTGTAATTAGTATAAGCAGCTGCAGAGCAGCAGTGAATTGAAGGGGGATGAAAGTAATAGGTATTCCTGCCAATTGATGAGGTTTAGAGAAAGATGTATTGAGAAACACATGGCTACTACAACTGACTGGGGAAGTAATGTGATAAGTTGGAGCTGCAAAAGAGGCAGTTAATCAGAATATTAGGGAACTACAAGCTGAAGAAGAAGTCTTAAGTAGGTAAGTAACAATAACAAAATGGTTGCAGTCCATAGACGATAGTATTTGGAAAGCACAAGGGAAAGTAACAGAACTGCAGAGGCTATGCAGCAGGCTGTAAGAGGTGGTTGTCACCAGAGCAGTATTTAGAGGGTCTAAGGAAAGTACAGAAGCAACTACCACGGGAGTTGAGGTTGATTTTAGATCCTGAGCATAACAACTTACACTTTTATTTCAAGATAGCTACAGCATGGGTGAGAAGTGATGGAGCAGAAGTTACATTTCCGTTTCCGTTTCTGTATCAGAAGCAGGGAAACAAGCGTATTACTAGGGCTACATAGTTCACGCATATCCTGTCAAGTGGGGGATACTGAAGACATTTGAAAGAGTAAAAATGCAGCTACTGATATTAATTGAAGAAGACAAGAGAAGACATCTAGAAATGAGGGAAGCAAAGTTACAAAAATGCCACTGAGGGGAAATCACAGTCTGTATGAATATGGTAATAAGAGACAGGCAGATTTTCTCCACAGTGAACAAAAGAAAGAGAGAATGCACTAAAGAACTAATTGAGCTAGAATTGTTCTTTCAGCAAGTTGAGGTGCACTAGTTGTACCCAACCTTTGACAAGATGGTAGAAGTAGCTAGTTATTTCAAGCAGGGAAAGCTAACAACAACAAAGAGGCTAGAATTAATAGAGAATGGTTAGTTATTAAATGGAACAAAGTGTGAGATAATGGGGCCTACTTTCCATCTGCCTACCACGATTTCAGGGATAACTCACTTGAAAATTTATCAGCCTTGTTTGTATTGGTGGGAGGAGCCCATGGAAGTGCTACCTGCTGCAGATCTTACCAGCTTAAATCAAACTCTAGGGTCAGAATTAATGCCGTCTATAAATACACTTCTAAACCAGCAGGAGGGATGAGTTTTTCTGCAAATTTTATTGCAGCATGTAAATTGAGATAAGGAAAATCAGTACCAGAAAGAGACAACATTGACTATTGTCATACCAAACATCACAATTGTGCTTGTTCTGTTGAGCATAGCCCTTGTTTTGGTATGTAGAGGACGAAGCACAAGACTGAGCTCAGACCCAACCTTCATTCAGAATCCAGTGGATTGGATACCACAAGCATAAATGCAGCAAAAGGTAGCTGGAAGCAAAGGGGGTAGTATTAAGAATAATTGAATCACTTTAGCTTGTAAGTTGGGAACAGAGAGTTACAAGTGATTGTGCAAAAAGGCTAGCAATGAAATAAGTTCCATGGTGTTTGAGTCAAGGAGCAGGGCAGGGGCCCCTGTGGTAATGTGTAGGATTAAGTGATAGGGTTAAGGGAATCACTTGCTAGAATAAGTCTTAAGAGGTGAAACAGGGCCAGAAGGGCCTGTCACCAGGATCTCATGTTTAAAGATAATGTAGTGTCAATGACCGGAAGGAATGAGTGTTGATAAAAAGGAAGGCAATGTAGCATATCAGCCATATGCAGTCAAAAAATATGCCAGAGTGGAAGTGAGTTGTAAAAGAGACAGCTACAGGCTGGAAAAAGCGTTATGCATTGCAAAGCAAAAAACAGCTGACTGGTGCTGCAAAGTGGAGCCAGCTGGGCATGGTATAGCAACAGCCAATGCTGTACACTAGTGGATGTATGGAAGCTTTTCCACAACTGCCACCACAGAAGTGTTCAGAGTATGTGCCTTAAGCTGTAAACGAATGTAGTCTGGAGTGTATAAATACTCAGCCATTTGTGTACTAAATCATTCTCATCTTAGTATCACAGCCTACACCGTGAACCTGTGGAACCAGGAGTGACATCCTGGAATGCAGTAGGGGGTCTGCTGTTTGACCATGAGACAGGGAAGCCTGCCATGAGTCATGAGGTAGCCATCTGCTCACTGGAGGAAGTTCATGGCCATCGTCAGCTGCACTGCCGTGCTGTCATCACTGTCACAGCCAGAAATGTCGCTGACAGTGGCATTAAAGTGACGCCACACTCGGTCCTGCTCTTTGTGCTACCAGCAATGCTGTACATCTGTTGTTTCATATGGGAGGCAACTGGACACCTCCACCAAGCTGTTCCTGAGGTACTATGGCTGAGGGCTAGAAAAAAGAAATTAACTGTTTTGTGGCGGCGTTCGTAGCGACAAACAATTCGCTGTAGAAACGGCTTACGAAGTCACCGCCACACTTTTAATAGCGGGCCGACCGGTCCGCTGGAACAGTGAACAGAAAGATGAAAACCCAAACACTCTGATTAAATAAAAGTCGGTACTTATCTTTATTAACGAAGATACAGAACACAGTAGTGAACTCCGTATCTACAGAAATCTGTCTAGTTCGAGTCGGAGCGGCTAGGTCAGCGTCGGCTGACGGCAAACAACAACTCTGCTGCGATTAACACACAACTGACTAGCAAGTACACAATTCAGTGGCGAGTATACAACTGAGCGGCGAATACAGAACTGTCCTAGCGCTCGCGACTCCAGCGCTTAAGAAACCAGAAGCCAGCGGTGGCGCGCGCAGACTTGCGGCGATTTGCTGTCTCGCTGGCGCTGCTTATGCGGACGGCGTCCGGACTTTGATGCTGCCAACCTTTTGGCAGCGGGCGCGGGTGGCATTACTGGCTAGGATACAACAAACTGAACAAATCTATTGAAATGCTGATGTCTCATTTTACTCTACATGGGTGACAATCCAAATATCATTTAACAATATAAATATTGACCACTGATGCTTGCAAAACTGTTTCACACACAATTCAGAGAGCTACTTAATAATAAATAGGTATGCCACAAATACATATTTAAACAAACAAATTGCAATGTCTTAAAAGTTTCAGTGCATCTCTTTACATAACATCACAAATGCTTGACTAATCAATCTGGTTCCACTCACACCACTTTTTTAAATTCAAGTTGCAGCCATGTTGCAATAAATTTCATTGAAAATCTTAAATACATTATTGCAGAGGACAAGTAATGGAGTATCCTCATGTCGTACAATTCAGACTGCTTTCTCAATGCTTCAGTTAATCTGTCATCATTTATAAATTTTTTAATATAAATTTTAACAAAAGAAATAAAGAAACAAAACATTTATAGCAAATAATGAACAACAAACAAGTGATATCAATGACGAAAACCACGACAAAATGGAATATGAAGATCTAAAAATGGCTGTATATTGGGAATAAATGAGGTTGTGGGCCACATGATTGGCAATGGACAGATGATTTCAGCTATCAAAACTTTCCTCCAGAGAAACCTTGATGGTGTCATGACATGACATGACATGATGTGATGTGACGGGACAGCCAGTGTGAGTGCCGCCATTTGAAATGCGTTGCAGAATGATCTGAAGTGACAGGACATGATGGAACATAACAGCCAGTGGGAACTGTCCTTTATTGCAAGATGTTAGTGATACTCAGTGGAAGTCTTTTCACCTCATTATTTGAGTTCGTGTAAGACCCAGTCAGGCACACATTTTCGCTCATCGTCACTGATTCTGCATGAAGTCCCAATGCAGCTGATATCATTACTTCCTTCCCTTTCCTTTCTCCCTCCAATTTACATAACAGTAAATAAAGACTGTTTCAAACTGATGAAGATCCCAAATTTACGTACTATAAAGGAAAATGCATGATCACCAAGGTCTGAAGGACAAAAACGCTTAAATTTGAGGAATTACACCTATCTGTGGCTGAGAATACTTTCATAATTTGTCTGTACTTGTGTTTCCATTGTTGCAACATTTTCACTGTATACATATCGCGAATAATGGGTCTTACGTGAACTTCTTACCTGTTAGTTGTTGCAGACTGTGTTCATTCATCACCCTGAGTGGCACACGCTTCTTCCTTTACACCACACTCTTGGGCAACGTTGCCACACACTTGCACCAACTGGAGTGCCATCTATTCACTGCACAAGTAAGGTGTGACGCTGCTGACAGCTAGTGGCAGCTCCCTACCCTGTCAGGGTCAGTCTGTGATCTGGGATACAACATTCTTCATCGGTCCAAAAAGTTTGGAAACTGGATTAATACAAAATAGAGCAAAATTAAAATGGCAGTTATAATTCTTCAGGTGTTCTACATAGTGTTCCCTCACTTGTGTCCAACACACAGACATTCATAGAACCATGTGGAACTGTCAGAGAATCCCTCTATTTATCCCTCCTATCAACTCTGATCCTCACCTCCCCCTCCCTTCCTCTGTCCTTTCCCTGGTCTCCCCCCCCCCCCTTCCATGCTGTTTTATCCCCATCTACCCTCTCTCTGCCTCCCTTCTCTCCCCCGAGTCCTTTTTGCTCTCCTCTCCACTGCCTTTCCCACTCCTTCTTGCGTCCGCCCAGCCCACCCCCCTATTCTATGTCCCCTCCCTCCATTGGCTCCGCCTTTTTTTCTTTTCGTCTCCTGCTCCTTTTTCCCCCTCATCAACCTGAGTCCCTCCCCCCCCCCCCCCACCCCCCTGCCCCTGACTCTGCTGCCGTGTCATCTGTATAGTGCTGTTATAAGTGAGTGTTCAGTGTTGTGCATCCCCTGTCAGTATTGCAAACAGCCACCATACTGTCGCTAGTTGTGTTTTTTATCTCGTGCGAACAGAAACCAGACTGTCGCCATATTTTTTAATTGCACCTGTCTCCTTCTTGTGTATCTTCATCCACATTTTCACCGCAGCATTTTTATATTTTAAATTCCACAACTTTCCTCCATTTTACAGTTTTTTTGACAATGTCACTGTTTTATTGCCTGTTTTTCTTGTTTGTTTATATTCTCATTATGTTTTTTAAATTTTCTGTAGGCTGTAGAGCAGCATATTATGCTGCTGCTAGCCCGCCCCTGGGGGGGGGGGGGGGGGGGGGGGGATTGAAACCCAATAAAGAAAAAAAACATGTCAGAGAAGTTGTTCTTTGGCAGGCTATTCAACCTGTGCATCAGATTGGCTTGAATGTTGATTATGTTGTTAAAGCACTGACCCTTTGTATGAATTTCTGCACTTAATCATTTTGTCACAGGTTTATATTCACAACACGAAATCTCGTCACCCATGATGATTTTTCCAGGAAATAGCTGTCTGCATTTTGTGTTTCTGTAAAGTTGCAGCAACATCCACATGTCACGGTTTTTGTGTAGGAGTCAAGCTGTGCAGGGCAAGTGTTGCACACACTCTCCTATTCTTCAAAACATCCTGGAGAATTTCTTGAATAATTGATTTGGAGATGTTGCTCCATTGCTATTTGTCACACAACAATAGCCAACCCCCTCTAGAGCCATGAAGTGTCTTCTTTTTTATTAAGTGAGTTTAAAGTCGCTTACGTTACAATATGCCACTTATTATTTGTAACGAATATGAGATTAAACATTAAATTTTGCCTGTTTAACACCTACAATGACTGTTAAATTGTAAAATTTAGCAACAGTGAGAAGCGGAATGGTGTCTATAAGTTGTCAATGCTAAGCTGAGCAACGGCTCCCTACTCATTACCAGTATATTTCAGTACACTTCGTGTTGACTTTTATGTTTATGACAGCCACGGACTTAGGTGATCTAACAGTTGTAGCACTATGGTAGCGCGGTGAACTAGTGTTGTGCGTAAAGTGAAAAACAAGTGTGTTTGAACAAGAAAACCCTCTCATATGCTTTCACATAATCTTCTTACTTTTGTGTATAATTTATAGCATAGCTACTGCTTATCTGCCTGAAGTTGCATCATTTTATAGCAGACAGACAACATTCCCCCATTTATGTTCATCCTCAATATGGCGATAAAGTTGTCCTTTCTCTTGCCCCCCCCCCCCCCCCCCCCCCCCAAACACACACACACACTCCACTGAGGTCGAAGCTTAACTTAGCACCAACAATTTATATCGATTAATGTCGATATCTACAGAGCTGAACTATTGCTGAGACCTCTAAATCTTGAAATACAAGAAGTATGGTTTAAACAACTAAGTGGGCACTAAATACTTGAAGGATTTTAATGCTTTGGACCTTAGGGTGTCTTAGGGTGTCTTACAGTTTCAGTCATAGTGATATAACAATCATGTACGTAATACCAGGTGATTACAATTAAACTACAGTGTAGCAGCAGAAGATCAAAACGTTGTAGGTGAGCTAATAAATCAGTGCGCTCACAGAGTATGCTGGAAAAAAAAAATAATAACAGTTCCACTTTCTGCCAATAAATGTAAAGCAGTAAGAATGCAAAATGTTTCCTGTTTTGACCTCAGTATGCTGTTTGTCGACCGGCGACGCATGTTAATTTATTCTGTGATGTGACTGTTGGTGTAAAGAGTTAAGAAAGTTGAAGCTTTCCATATGAAATGCAACAGCTATTTAGAAGAAAGAGTGTTCACTGCTGGTTAAGTTGGTTTGTTAGAATGGCAGCCGTATCAGTGCTGCATTGTGGAATATTGCCGAAAGAAAGCAGCTGCAAAGAAGCCCCATGTCAAGAACTTGGCTAAAGAATGTGCTCAAAAAATTTGAAGAAACAGGTGAATGAGGTGGTGCAACAGGCCGAGGGCGGCGGCCCAATGCCAAGACAGTTGTTGGTGAAAATGCTTTAGCTATAGTCGACTGTGCAGCATATACCTCAGATTTATTAAGCAGTGTTGTGGTTTCACAAACTTCTTCATTTTCTTCGAGGAAGTGACAACTCGCGAGCCTGTTAGTTGTATAGTGACATCTGCAGGTTATGAGGACCTGCTTGTGCAACGTGATTCCAGATCTGGAAGAATGCAACTGTGTCCACACCACTATTTTCATGCAAGGTGGGGCGACAGCACATGTAGCTTGTGAGGTGAAAGATTTGCTTCAAGAAACCTTCAGTAATGACTGCATCATCTTTAGACAATTTCAAGATGTGTGACCTTCCAGATACCCTGACCTAAACCCATCTGATTTCTGGTTTCTCCTCCGCTACATGTTGAGCAGGAACATCCACTGCACTCCCATGATTGCATGATCTGAAAGATCATGTCTACCAGGGACCTTCCTGATCTGAAAGATTATATCAATGGAGTTCTCTCTCCCCTGATCAACAGGTGCTCCTACAAGATTGAGAATGTGCACCAAATGTATCCTCAAGATAGGCTATAATGGCATAACATTGCCCTTTATCTTTTGGAAAGCATGGAAATATATGATGCGTCTCCAGGAAATATCCTTATGATGGACGAGGCACATTTTACTCTGCACAATGCCGTGAATGCACAGTACTGTCGCATATGGGTTTCTTCTCCGCTACATGTTGAGCAGGTACATCCACTGCACTCCAGTGATGGTATTATGTGGTTTCACAAGCTTACTCATTTTCAGTCCGTTTTACTTCGAGGAAATGACACCTCGCGAGCCTGTTAGTTGTATAGTGCAATCTGCACATTATGAGGACTTGCTTGTGCAACATGTGATTCCAGACCTGCAAAAACGCGATTGTGTACACACCACTATTTTCATGCAAGATGGGGCGACAGCACATGTAGCTTGCCAGGTGAAAGATTTGCTTCAAGAAACCTTTGGTAACGATTGCATCATCTCTAGACAGTTTCAAGTTGTGAGACCTTCCAGATACCCTGACTTAAACCCATCTGGCTTCTGGTTGTGCGGGTTATCTGAAATATCATGTCTACCAGGGATCTTTCGGATCCAAAAGATCGTTTACGACCACATATTAGTCTTATTACACCAGATATGCTGTGAGCAACTATGGACCATACTATGTTACAGATACAACATGTTGCTGAGTCAGGATACCATAGTGGTTGTTGGTTGGTTTGGAGAGTAAGGGACCAAATTACAGGGTCATCAGCGGAAAAGAAATGTTGTAGCTTGTGACATTACTCTAATTAACGTACTATAACTATCGTTATCACGTGGTTTTATCATTTCTCTTGCACCCACATCAAATTCAGACTCCTTGCAAGGCCATATTTTCACTTTGTGACATATATATATATATTTTTATCATACTCCGCGAGCGCACTTATTAATAAACCTACTCACGATGTTTCAGTGTCCTGCAGTGCTTACAGCCCACGCTGTAGCACTCAGGTCCGCCCACTTATCAGAGCGGTGAGCACGTCTGACTGTGATGCAGCAGGCCTGTGTTCAGTTCCCATCTGTGTCGGAGATTTTCTCTGCTCGGAAGCTGGTTGTTGTGTTGTCCTCGTCATCATTTCATCATCATCAACACGCAAGTCACCCCATATGATGTCAGCTGAAAACACTTACATTTCGACTGCTGAATTTTCTCTGTCGGGGACTTACAGCCTTCAATGCCATAAAATCATTTCATTTGACTGCAGCATTCGTAACATCGTCAGTTTGATTATAACCATGCGGCACACAAGCTGGACCTATATCCAATACCCTAACAACTTCTCATGGGTGTGTCCTAGGGTTAAATGACGAATGGAATAACACTTGCCCACGAAAGTCAAAGATCACGAACTCGAGTCTCGGTCCAGCACAGAGTTTTCATCCGCCAATAAGTTTGATATCAGCACACACTCTGCTGAAGAGTAAGAATTTCATTCTAGAAACTCCCCCTGCGCTGTGGCTAAGCTGTGTCTCCGCAATATCCTTTCTTCCAGGAGTGCTAGTCTTGCAAGTTTCGCCAGAGAGCTTCTGCAAAGTTTGGAAGGTAGAAGACGAGGTAGTGACTGAAGAAAAGTTGCGAGGACGGGTCATGAATCGTTATTGGGTAGCTCAGTTGGTAGAGCGCTTGTCACGTGAAAGGTAAAGATCCCGAGTTCGAGTCTCAGTCTGCCACACAGTTTTAATGTGCCAGGAAGTTTCGTATCAGCGCATAGTCCAAGGCAGAGCCAAAATTTCGTTCTAGAAACATCGCCCAGGCTATGGCTAAGCCATGTTTCCACAATACCCTTTCTTCCAGCAACGCTAGTCTTACAACTTTCGCAAGGGAGCTCATATGAAGTTTTGCAGGGTAGGTGACGAGTTACTGGTGGATGTAAAGCTGTGAGGACGGGTCTTGAATTGTCCATGGGTAGATAACTTAGTGGAGCACTTGTCTGCAGATAGTTTGAGTCTCGGTCCGGCACACCCTTTTAATGTGCCTGAATGTTTCAATGTATCTGTAAGTTTTAAAATGTTTCGTCCCACTGACACCAAGAAACGAGTTGTAGTCCTTAGCGTGACTGAAATGTGTTGTTTCCCCCAGTGTACCTGAAGTTATATTTGACAGTAAATCTTTTAATTTGGAAGGGTGAAGCATTGTGGAATAATTGTGTTAATTTATACTACTGGCCATTAAAATTGCTACACCAAGAACAAATACAGATGATAAACGGGTATTCATTGGACAAAAATATTATACTAGAACTGACATGTGATTACATTTTCACGCAATTTGGGTGCATAGATCCTGAGAAATCAGTACCCAGAACAACCACCTCTGGCCGTAATAACGGCCTTCATACGCCTGGGCATAGAGTCAAACAGAGCTTGGATGGCGTGTACAGGTACAGTTGCCCATGCAGCTTCAACACCATACCACAGTTCATCAAGATTAGTGACTGGCGTATTGTGAGGAGCCAGTTGCTCGGCCACCATTGACCAGACGTTTTCAATTGGTGAGAGATCTGGAGAATGTGCTGGCCACGGCAGCAGTCGAACATTTCTGTATCCAGAAAGGCCCGTGCAGGACCTGCAACATGCGTCGTGCATTATCCTGCTGAAATGTAGGGTTTCGCAGGGATCGAATGAAAGGTAGAGCCACAGGTCGTAACACATCTGAAATGTAACGTCCACTGTTCAAAGTGCCGTCAATGCGAACAAGAGTTGACCGAGACGTGTAACTAATGGCACCCCATACCATCACGCCGGGTGATATGCCAGTATGGCGACGACGAATACACGCTTCCAATGTGCATTCACCGCGATGTCGCCAAACAGGGATGCGACCATCATAATGCTGTAAACAGAACCTGGATTCATCCGAAAAAATGACGTTTTGCCATTCGTGCACCCAGGTTCGTCGTTGAGTACACCATCGCAGGCGCTCCTGTCTGTGATGCAACGTCAAGGGTAACCGCAGCCATGGTCTCCGAACTGATAGTCCATGCTGTTGCAAACGTCGTCGAACTGTTCGTGCAGATGGTTGTTGTCTTGCAAAGGTCCCCATTTGTTGACTCAGGGATCGAGACGTGGCTGCACGATCCGTTACAGCCATGCGGATAAGATGCCTGTCATCTCGACTGCTAGTGATATGAGGCCGTTGGGATCCAGCACGGCGTTCCGTATTACCCTCCAGAACCCACCGATTCCATATTCTGCTAACAATCATTGGATCTCGACCAACGCGAGCAGCAATGTCGCGATACGATAATCCGCAATCGCGATAGGCTACAATCCGACCTTTATCAAAGTCGGAAACGTGATGGTACGCATTTCTCCTCCTTACACGAGGCATCACAACAACGTTTCACCAGGCAACGCCGGTCAACTGCTGTTCGTGTATGAGAAATCGGTTGGAAACTTTCCTCATGTCAGCACGTAGTAGGTGTCGCCACCGGCGGCAACCGTGTGTGAATGCTCTGAAAAGCTAATCATTTGTGTATCACAGCATCTTCTTCCTGTCGGTTAAATTTCGCGTCTGTATCATGTCATCTTCGTGGTGTAGCAATTTTAATGGCCAGTAGTGTAATTGCGCTAACCTTTCACGACAATAAGTGTAACTTTTGCACCATTCATTCAATACTGAGTTTAGGGGCATATCATTTAATTAAACTACAAATGGTTTGTTTCTGTTGGCCTTTAAAATGCATTAAAAATAAGGGCAATACTCCGTAAACAGATGCATTGGGGAAAAGCCCTTAAAGAGTAGCATGTGACTTCAGAAACAAACACTGCGTTTGAGAGAAGCGTTGGAAGTAGCTGTAGAAACTAGAAAAAAACTGGAAATTCCGATGTCTGGTGCAACTACTACATTCAGGACTGTTTTTGAGAGAGAGAAACCGAAATTTGTCAACAGCTGGATATATAAAACTTGTTTCCCCGAATGGTTAAAATCCAGAAGCGGAGACTAAACTACCTGACACGTCATCCTGAACCTACAGAGGGACAGTCCTTATCCAATTTTTTATTGTTTTGGCTGAAATTTACAGAACATAAAAAGGTCTTGTCTGGATTTTCATCACTGTTCCCGATTTCCACCAGCGAAGTAATCTTAAATAGTGGAGAATGAGAAGAGTTCAAGGCCTTAATTGACCTATAGGGAAGATATGGAGCGAGGAGTTGAAGACGTTGTTGCTGAATTATGTTCATGAAGAAGGAAATGTGTGAGAGAAGATTCTAGACCTTCAGCTGACATAGGAGCATTCCAATTGTACAACAAGGACGTGAATCCAACTACCAAGCTTCTGAATATCCTGGCCACACTTCCTGTAGCTACAGCCACAGGAGAGATGCCGTTCTTCACTTTAAAGAGAATCCTGCGGAGTTCAACAGGCAAAGACAGGCAAAGTCTGAAGTTTATCGGTTCATATTAATTCACATAACAATTATCATGTTATCTTTTATTAATATTTACAACTTCTAAAGATAGGTAATGTATGCTGCTATGTCAGTTTCCAACATGTGTGAGACTGATTCTGCTCTATCTTCCTACCACAGTTGCGCAAGAACGTTCTGTGAGTGTTTTAGAAATTTGTGTTGATTTTCATTATTAAGGTTTATTTTTACTCTAAGTATGACTTCATGTCATAGCAGTGTTAGTAAAAATACGCACAGGGTTGTAAAATATTGATATTGGGTGTTCACAACTGTGAAGCGAAATTCCTAACCATTCTAAGGTTCCTTAATAGTAAGATGGTTGATGGCCATGTCTGGGTAATATGATGTAGGTGGTGACCTGGTAAAGATAGCTTCTCAAACTGGTGGCACTAATGTGCATTTCGTGCAGCTGTTTCAGCGTCATGATAGACTTCACGTTAATGTGGCTGTTCGGCGCGTTAACATGGGGCTGGGGAGGGCGCTGATGGCAGAGGGCATGGGTCACGTCTCAGTGGTGCACGTTGGGTCTATCAGTAGATCTGGTTTCACTAGGCATGGCCTGCACCTCAATAGGTATGGGAAGGGGAGGCTGACTAAGCTTATAGGTGACAGTGTAGTGGGTGGTGGTGGGATCACTCATGGAAAAAATCCTGTAGTAGTTGGTGTTAGAGCTGCACCTTTTTGAAGTCAGCTGATAGGTATACCTGCTTAAAGGAAGTCCCTCTGACGAAGGGCTCACATTCCGAGGATGTAATGTTTCCAATTAGAGAAAGAATTAGCATATTTCATCAAAATATAAGAGCATTAGAGATAAAGTTAGTGAAATTCTTATAGATGTTGACTCTGAAATTGATGGTATATCAGAGCACCACTTAAATAATTTGACAATTCAGAGGCTTCCTTCGTCATGATACAGATTAGCAGGCTGTTTCTTAAGGAGTTTCTTGTGGGGTGGCGGAGTGGCTATGTACGCAAAAAACAGTATTCCATTTGAGTCCATAGCAGTATCACGACGCTGCACTGAACAGATATCTGAATGTTGTGCAGGGGCAGTTGAATTTAATGAAACTAAACTTCTAATTGTTGATGTTTATAGGTCCCCTAACTCCCACTTCAGAACATTTCTGCTCAAGATGGAGAGGGTTCTAGATTTACTTGGTAGGAAGTACCAGAAATTAGTTATATGTGATGACTTCAATATAAATTTTGTATATGACGGTGCAAGAAAAAGGATGTTGGTAGATCTCCTAAATTCATATGATCTGATGCAGACTGTGTTTTTTTCCAACTAGGGTGCAGGGGAACAGTAGCACAGCCATAGACAATATTTTTATTCATTCTTAATTTCCAGATGGGTATTCTGTTAGTGAAAGCGTGAATGGCCTTACAGACCATGATGCCCAAATTTTAACACTAAAAGGCTTTTGTACTCAAACCAATGTCGTATTTAATTACGAACTATGTAGGAAAATTAATTCAACAGCAGTAGAGAGGTTTTTAAACCTTGTCAAGGAACAAGAATGGTGGGATGTTTATAGTGCCAATAACATAGATGATAAATATAATGCTTTCCTTAACACATTTCTCACGCTCTTTGATAGTTGCTTTCCATTAGAACGTTCTAAACAGGGTACTAACAGTAATAGGCAGCCCGGGTGGCTGACTAGTGGAATAAGGATACCTTGTAGAACAAAGCGGGAATCAACAAAATTTTCTCGGGCTTCCAGCTGCGTCATATGGTTGAAATCTCACGAGCTTTCGACCGAGCTCTCCTCAGTCATTGTCAAGTGGTAAAAATGACTCCTATGTCGCCGTGGCCGCGTCGTTATACAGTCGCACTGCTGGCCGTGACGTCACTGGTGCTCTCTTCCTCGCCGTATATGGTAATGTTTTCATCCCGCGTCCGTCGCGCTCGTTTTAACCTCACGATGGCCGGGTGCCAGGCTGGGCTGAGCTGCAAACCGCCGTCCTTGTTGATGGTGTTTCCAGAGGTTTTTATTTTAATAGCTTCTTTTATGACGCTATCCCAAAATTCCTTCGTCCTCATAACAACAGATGTTTCGTCGAATAGAATTCGGTGTCCATTGTCTAAGGCGTGTTTTGCCACGGCTGATTTTTCTGGATAGCGTAGGCGTAAGCACCTCTCGTGTTCCGTCCGGCGTTGCTCCACAGTGCGAACTATTTGGCTGACGTAGTAACAGCAACACTGACATGGTATCTTGCACACTCCAGGCGTTCTAAGCCCTAGATCGTCCTTCACAGGCCTCGTGAACTGTCGAATTTTTGCTGGGGGCCTGAACACCGATGAAATGTTATATCTCTTCAGGAGCTGGCTAATCTTTCCCGACACTGTACCACACAAAGACAAAAACACAAGTTTCTTGCTTTCTTCTTCGGTGGTGTTCTCTACTCTGATGGTGTGTTTCTTGCGTGTCACACCAGATATAGTCGGTGACACTTGTCCGTGGCTGTACCCGTTTTCCCGGAAAACTTTTCGGAGGTGGCTCAGTTCTAGTGTCAGACGTTCAGCGTCAGAGACGTACTTTAGCACGATTGACGAGGATATTCAGAATGCCAAGTTTTTGTGCTGGATGGTGGTGGCTGAGAGAGTGCAGATACCGATCTGTGTGTGTCCGTTTCCCGTAGACAAAGTGACTAGGTGCCCATTGGTTTTCCGTCGAACGAGGACGTCAAGGAAGAGCAATGCACCATCTGTCTCGACTTCCATCGTAAAGTTGATGTGGCCATGAATGCTGTTCAGGTGTTCTAAGAATTCTCCGAGTTTTTCGCGACCATGGGGCCAGATGATAAAAGTGTCATCGACTTAACGATAAAAGCGACTTGGCTTAGCTGGAGCCGTGTTCAAGACGATGTCTTCAAATTTTTCCATAAAAAGGTTGGCTATGGATGGAGCTACTGGGCTTCCCATAGCCACGCCGTCCAACTGGTCGAAATACTGGCCGCCTTGTAGGAAATACGACCATGTCAACGTGTGCTTAAACAGTCCCACAATTGTACTATCAAATAACTGGGAGAGGAGATCTATACAGTCTTTGACCGGTCACGTGTAAACAGGAGGACCACATCAAAACTAACCATTATTAATTGTTTAATTCTGTTGATAAAGTCGTCGGTGGTCTTGATGTGATGCATACAATGACTCATATGCGGTGCAAGGAGGCTGGCCAGGTGTTTTGCCAATCTGTAAGTGAGTGACACAATGGTGTTCACAATGGGACGAAGAGGAGATTCCGGTTTGTGGATTTTTGGTAGTCCATAAGGCGTAGGTGGTCTCGGCGCCTGAAGGAGGGGATTCTTAATAACGCCCTCTTCCAGTATTGACAATTTAGAAGCTCTGATGTCTTCCTCATTATTCTTGACGTCGGGTCCCGTGGCAGTCTCCGGTATGTGTCCTTTTCAAGAATCAACTGAATTTTGGCGTCGTAGTCAGCTTTATTCAGAATGACGGATGCATCGCCCTTGTCAGCTGGCAGAACCACGATGTGGTGGTCCACAAACCGGATTCGCCCGCGAGGCTCAAACAACTTTACTCAATGCTCAACAGGGAAAGTACACTGAATAGGAGGGTGGCGAAGTCCATATACATGACACTGATTAGACCTCTGATGACATCCGCAACTCCCGTCTGGGGATATGCAGCTCCTACACTCCTGCGCCGCCCTCAGATAATACAGAACAATGCGTTACATATCATTATCAACGCTCCACGCTACACACACACACCGTGGATCTTCACAATGAATACCGCCTTGAAACCCTCAAGGAAGTATTCAAAAAACACGCCACATGACCATGCAGGAACTGGAGACACTCGAACAATCTTTTTATCCCTACTCTGGGAAACTATGATCACAACCATAGGTGGAAGCATAAGCACCCAAAGACACTACTAGTTAGGGCATTACCACCTATGTCAAGCTAACATACACCAACAAGCGACAAGCGATGGCAAGCCCCTGCGTATCAGCAACGTTGACTGGATATGACAGTTGCTATTAAAGCCGACCAACAGGCTACAGCAGGGAAACCGACGAGCTCGCACACTGATGCACAAACAAATCGCCAACATCACCCTACACTTTGCATCTGATATATGATCTATCGGACACAAAACGATGATGAACCTGTTACAGGTATGCTGACGCTGACCGAGAGATCAACACCGGCACCCAGCGGCAGCCGCCGACTAACAGCACTGCACAACGTCAAAGGTATCGATCTGCATGATACCCGCTACTAACTAAACCTAGCCTTGCATGACCTGTCGCAGGCAGCAAGACATCCCATACTGCTCTTACTACCCCACCTAACCATCACAGAGGTTTTCTTCCCTTGGCTGTTGCCTTGGCACTTTCTTTCCTTCTGCCCTTCAAACCACTACCCTCCGTTCGACTTTCGACCTAATCTATCTCCAGATGAGCGCGTATTAATGGTTAACCTTCACCAGACGTACACAAACATCGCAGTGCCCACATCCTGTGACACTTCACTTAAGTGAAAACTAACCCTTATGCAGAGATGGCAGTAGACATTTTGTTGGCCATCATGTCGGTGGGCGTGGAGGGTCTCCACCTCTAAAAGAAAAAAAAAAGTTTGAGGTTGACTTTCTTTGGAAGACTATCTGGATATGAAATCATCATGCTTTTTATGTAACAGTTTTAAACAGGCAAATGAAAATGGCACCACAGATCTGAGACTTTAGGGAATTTTTATCATGGTGTTGGCAACTGGCTAGAGTGAGAATGACATCTTGTAGATTTCTGCATAAGTTATTCTGTTCTGTATTATGGCTGTGTTTTGAGGTTACTGTAAACTGTGTATCGTACTGTATGGTTAATTAGGGGGGGGGGGAGGGGCGGGGTGGCAATACCGGGGCAACGGCATTATCAGCACACATTGCAGATTCCCTACACCAGGGGCAAGTATACAATTAGGAGCGAACCTAATGTTCTCTTTTGACTGGGAGGTTCTTAACCCATTGTTCTGCTAAGTGGATTATGACCCCTGCGGATAATCCATTCTTCAGAGAAACCACCCCCCTCCCCCTCCTACTCCTCTTCCCCCATCTTCTTCCTCAACCCTCTGGGAACTCTACTCGCTGACACAAGCACACTTTTGATACTAGTTTGATTGACTAGTTAATTTAATCGATCAATTAATTAATCTCTCCCCTCTGGGAAGGTTATCACCCTTCCCCCTCCCCTTCCCCACATGAAAATGGGCGGAAAACTGCTCATTTGATTGGTCATTTGGCGGGAAATCGATTGCAGTGTATGGCATATCGTTTAAACAGTTTAGACAATGTGTGGAATACTGTTTATTTAAACAATTTACAGGATACAAGGTGGTGTACGGAATACAGTTAACTCAAAGAATTTTTCAAGACATCGATTGCAGTGTGTGGAATATTTAAACAATTGCAGTGCTTTTTATTTTCGATTGTGTAACGAAACACGTAATTACGCTGACATAGATTACTCAAACATATCTGAAAAACTTTCTCGCATCTCGCCACCCACGCAGGCTGCTCGGACTCGGGATGCACCAAAGGGACTTGGAAACGCCAGCGGGCTCGCTACACTGGTGGTGGCTGTCGACTGCTCCACAGCCCCGTAAAGAACCGCTAATCCCTGGAACGAAAGCAAATTCCCAGTCGGCGTCTCCTGCCATCTCGAGTGGTCTGTATGCGCGAACCAACCTGTCGGATTGCAGTACTTACAAGAGACGTCTTCCTTCCAAAGTAAATGCCTGACAGGGAACCGATACAGAAATACTGCTGAAGTTAATAAATAATTAATATCCGTTTACATGATCATGATGTATGGGATAAAAGACAGACGCACTAGCTACGAGGGTGAGTCAAATGAAAACCTTAAATATTTTTTAAACATTATTTATTGTGCAGAAGTGGTACAAAGCTGTATCACTTTTCAACATAATCTCCCCCACGCTCAATGCAAGTCCTCCAGCGCTTACAAAGTGCACAAATTCCTTTAGAAAAAAATTCTTTTGGTAGTCCTCGCAACCACTCATGCACCGCGTGGCGTACCTCTTCATCAGAACGGACTTCTTTCCTCCCACTGTGTCTTTGAGTGGTCCAAACATATGGAAATCACTTGGGGGAAAGGTCTAGTGAGTATGGTGGATGAGGAAGACACTCAAAATGGAGGTCTGTGATTGTTGCAACTGCTTTTCGGGCAGTGTGGGGCCTTGCATTGTCATGTTGCAAAAGGACACCTGCTGACAGCAATCCACGTCTCTTTGATTTGATTGCAGGCTGCAGATGATTTTTTGGGAGATCTGTGTATGATGCACTGGTGACAGTGGTCCCTCTAGGCATGTAATACTCCAAAATGACGCCTTTTTGGTCCCAAAAGAGAGTCAGCATAACCTTCCCTGCTGATGGTTCTTTTCGAAACTTCTTTGGTTTTGGTGATGAGGAATGGCGCCATTCCTTGCTCGCTCTCTTCGTTTCCGGTTGGTGGAAGTGAACCCAGGTTTCGTCCCCAGTAACTATTCTTGCAGAGAAGCCATCACTTTCTTATTCAAAGCGCCAAAGAAGTTCTTCACAAGCATCAACACGTCGTTCTCTCATTTCAGGAGTCAGCTGCCATGGCACCCATCTTGCAGACACTTTGTGAAACTGGAACACGTCATGCACAATGTGGTATGCTGACCCATGACTAATCTGTAAACATGCTGCAATGTCATTCAGTGTCACTCGGCGGTTTTATTTCACTATGGCTTTGTTACAATGTTCTGTGGAGTCACAACTTGTTGTGCCTGACCTGGACGAGGAGCATCTTTCACTGAAGTCACACCAACTTCCTACTCCAATCGTAGACTTGCTGCTGTGACAAACGTGCATCACCGTACTGAACCTTAAGTCGTCGATGAATTTCGATAGGTTTCACACCTTCACTACGCAAAAACCGAATAACAGAACGCTGTTCTTCCCTGGTGCAAGTTGCAAGTGGGGCGGCCATCTTTATACTGATACTGCGATGGTATGTGTGCATTTGCACTATGCTGCCACCTACAGGTCATTCTGCACGCTGTTTGTAGCACGTTTACCAACTTACAGGATAACGGCGCGAAATTTCGATTTTGTTATTACAAATTTAAGGTTTTCATTTGACTCACCCTCGTATTTCACACACACAAATTGACGATATCACAAAACATGTAGCAGACTGACTCGAAATACACTTTGAAAAAGATCTGAACTAAATGTTGTGTACAAATAGAGGGAGGAAGGATGACTGAATTTAACGTCCCGTTGACATCGAGGTCATTAGAGATGGAGCACAAAACTTCGATTGTGTCAAGGATGGGGAAGGAAATCAGCTGTCCCTTTTAAAGGAACCATCCTGGCATTTGCGATTTAGGGAAATCATGGAAAAGTTAAATCTGGATGGCTGGACGCGGGTTTGAACCATCATCCCCCTGAGTACGACTCCTGTGTGCTAACCACTGCGCCACCTTGCTCAGTACAAAGAGAGACGGAGAGAGAGAGCTGTAGTTCGCTCTGCAGACGACACAGGAACTAGCATGGGGTATTTAAACAATTACACTTCTTCATTCTGCCATGGACTCTAAACTGCCCGTCTTCCTGGCGCACTTTCTTGTGGTACACCTCACGAACTGCTTCAGCACTTCTTAAATCTGGTGTCAGGCAATGTGCGGTGCGTTGTCAAACACACACATATTTTGAAGATGTCACAAATGTTGCTTCAGACGATGTACCTCATGAAATGTTAATTAAATCGTTAGCATAGGGGTTTAAACAATTTGATTCACACACACACACACACACACACACACACACACACACACACACGCACTACGGCAAGAAAGGAAGAATGAATTGATTGTTGGTGTTAATAACGATCATCCTCCTTTACCTCCTCTGCATTACTGCAGATGACGTGTCACTGAGCTCATTTGTTCTGTGCATGCAGTACATGTGAGGTGCCTAGTTGTTTCCACTGCACTGTGTGGAATATGAAGGTTGTGTTATAGTTCACTAACCTGCTGTCTTCAAGTTGTTGTCCCCAGCGTAGAAAACAGCACGCAGGTCGTAGGTTCTGTATCTTGAGGCTGAAACTGACTTTCAGCGAGGTTCTGTTCTGAAATAATCTATCACTTCTTTGGGATGCCACTCGCGTATTTTAATATAGTCACTCGAGAAGACTACATGATCTTAATACAACACCCTCTGATACAGCAAAGTACATGATCAAACACAATGTTTACGAAAATATATCTTTACACTATTTGTGGCACGTGTCTGTGCCTCATGACTACCAGAGTGAATCTTTTAATACTGAACACTGGAAAACACATCCTGCCACAGACAACATGACTGTACATCTCGACTGCCTAATCCAGAGTGACGAACAGGAACTAATATAAAAATTGAAAACACATCCTACGACAGACAACATGTCTGTTCTTCTCGACTGCCTAATCCAGAGTGACGAACAGGAACTTAAATAAAAATTGGAAATACATCCTACGACAGACAACATATCTGTACTTCTCGACTGCCTAATCCAGAGTGACGAACAGCCCAAAACACTTCGCCCGCCATACTAGAAAAGGCGTGACCCGAACGCTTCCGAAGTGCTTCGTCTGCAATTTCGTCAGTTGTTTGTTTTTGATTTAAATTATTTTTAATAATTCTAAAATGACTGATTGATAGTCAGCTGTTAAGAGATATTTATATTAAAAAGTGAAGTTATTCCAATGAGTAGTTTAACTAATAATGATAACTATACTTTAACTTTTGGCGCCCTTGCTCCGAACACAGCAGCCAATCATAGAGCAGTAGCATTATGCAGGCGGTCTTTCACACGGGAATGATACCGAATCTAACATCTGTCACAGGTACCTCACACCAAATTTCGTCATCTGTATACTTCTTGCATCTCCACTACTCTGGGAACAGCTTATTGGAGCCTAATCTGATGGCTGACTAAGCCAGAAATACACTACTGGCCATTAAAATTACTACTCCAAGAAGAAATGCAGATGATAAACGGGTATCCAGTAGACAAATACACCACTGGCCATTAAAATTGCTACACCACGAGGATGACGTGCTACAGACGCGAAATTTAACCGACAGGAAGAAGATGCTGTGATATGCAAACAATTAGCTTTTCAGAGCATTCACACGAGGCTGGCGCCGGTGGCGACACCTACTACATGCTGACATGAGGAACGTTTCCAACCGATTTCTCATACAAAAACAGCAGTTCACCGGCGTTGCCTGGTGAAATGTTGTTGTGATGCCTCGTGTAAGGAGGAGAAATGCGTACCATCACGTTTCCGACTTTGATAAAAGTCGGATTGTAGCCTATCGCGATTGTGGTTTATCGTATCGCGACATTGCTGCTCGCGTTGCTCGAGATCCAATGACTGTTAGCAGGTTAGCATCCAGGAGGGTAATACGGAACGCCGTGCTGGATCCCAACGGCCTCGTATCACTAGCAGTCAATATGACAGGCATCTTATCCGCATGGCTGTAACGGATCGTGCAGCTACGTCTCGATCCCTGAGTCAACAGATGGGGACGTTTGCGAGGCAACAACCATCTGCACGAACAGCTGGACGGCGTTTGCAGCAGCATGGACTATCAGCTCGGAGACCATGTCTGCAGTTACCCTTTACGCTGCATCACAGACAGGAGTGCCTGCAATGGTGTACTCAACGACGAACCTGGGTGCACGAATGGTAAAACGTAATTTTTTCGGATGAATCCAGGTTCTGTTTACAGCATCATGATGGTCGCATCCGTGTTTGGCGATATCGCGGTGAACACACATTGGAAGCATGTATCTGTCATCGCCATACTGGCGTATCACCCGGCATGATGGTGTGGGGTGCCATTGGTTACACGTCTCGGTCACCTCTTGTTTGCATTGATGGCACTTTGAACAGTGGACGTTACATTCCAGATGTGTTACGACCCATGGCTCTACCCTTCAATCGATCCCTGCGAAACCCTACATTTCAGCAGGATAATGCACGACCGCATGTTGCAGGTCCTGTAGGTGTCTTTTGGATACAGAAATGTTTGACTGCTGCCCTGGCCAGCGCATGGGCTGACGAGAATCCGCACGCAATTGTGCAATCACGTCATCAACACAGATTTTCTGTGAACGTTTGGGTAGGCATTGTTGGTGATGTCTTGATTGGGCCCCATGTTCTTCCACCTACGCTCAATGGAGCACGTTATCGTGATTTCATACGGGATACTCTACCTGTGCTGCTAGAACATGTGCCTTTTCAAGTACGACACAACATGCGCTTCATGCACGATGGGGCTCCTGCACATTTCAGTCGAAGTGTTCGCACGCTTCTCAACAACAGATTCGGTGACCGATGGATTGGTAGAGGCGGACCAATTCCACGGCCTCCACGCTCTCCTGACCTCAACCCTCTTGACTTTCATTTATGGGGGCATTTGAAAGCTGTTGTCTACGCAACCCCGGTACCAAATGTAGAGACTCTTCGTGCTCGTATTGTGGACGGCTGTGATACAATACGCCATTCTCCAGGGCTGCATAAGCGCATCAGGGATTCCATGCGACAGAGGGTGGATGCATGTATCCTCGCTAACGGAGGACATTTTGAACATTTCCTGTAACAAGGTGTTTGAAGTCACGCTGCTACGTTCTGTTGCTGTGTGTTTCCATTCCATGATAAATGTGATTTGAAGAGAAGTAATAAAATGAGCTCTAACATGGAAAGTAAGCGTTTCTGGGCACATGTCCACATAACATATTTTCTTTCTTTGTGTGTGAGGAATGTTTCCTGAAAGTTTGGCCGTACCTTTTTGCAACACCCTGTATAATAAATCTCATTATAATATTTAATCCGCATATCATTTCGTAGATATAGGCAGAATCCCATTTCCTGTTGTTTATTACGATAAAATTCTTTTCTTGAGTAGATTACGATTTTTATTAAATTATTGTGAGTGTGCACTCCTTATTTTACCAACCGGCAGGGTCCACCATCATTTCCTTCCATTACCGTTGTGCGCATAATTAATTAGCTGGTAGATAAGGGGGGGGGGGGTCGAGTGCATGTCTCGTTCTCATCCAAAATTCGTCTGAATTAAAGAGGTACAAACTCTTCTCCACCCCGGCACCTCGCAACTTGTTGTCTTATATAGGTGTTGCTGACCGCAGTGCCGTATTCTGCCTGTTCGCGTATCTCTGTGTTTGAATATGCATGCCTATACCAGTTTCTTTGCCGCTTCGGTGTATTTCCCTCTCTGCTGGCTACAAAACGCTATTTTTCAACATTATCTCCTTACGCCACTATACTGGAAGGACCTGTACGCCCGCACGGTACCACTTTACTGGTCGATGTCGGAACCAACGTGTTGCTGAATCAATAATCTTCCCAACATCCACGTATTGATTGCTTGCCACCGTCTGCATCCTTCATTGGGTCCAGCAGATGGAAGTGGAAAGGTGCGAGATCCGAGCTGTAAGGTGGATGAGGAAGAACAGGGCAATGAAGTTGTGTGAGCTTCTCTCGGGTGCACAGACATACCTGTGGGCATGTGTTGTCATGGAGAAGCAGAAATTCTTTCGCATTTGTATGGTGACGGTCACGCTGAAGTGGCTTCTTCAGTTTTAGTAGGGTAGTAGTCACAGCTGTGTGGCCGGCCGGCACGCGGGATAGGTCTGCGCGACCTTGCGGTGATGATAACAGACGCTTCGCCCAACGACTCACCGTCCTTTTGTTCATTGCCAGGTCTCCGTAGACATTCTGTGGTTCTAGGCGCTACAGTCTGGAACCGCGCGACCGCTGCGGTCGCAGGCTCGAATCCTGCCTCGGGCATGGATCTGTGTGATTTCCTTAGGTTAGTTAGGTTTAAGTAGTTCTAAGTTCTACGGGACTGATGACCTCAGAAGTTAAGTCCCATAGTGCTCAGAGCCATTCGCCATTCGTAGACATTCTGCAAGCGCCTTTGAGTATGTGCGATGCTCTTGTTTTCCGTCTGCCTGGAACCCACCTCCATCACAGACACCATTTTGAAGGCTACGTATAGCGCCGCCACGTATCAGAGCTATAGTGGCTGAAGCAGAAACATTCCACGATGTCTTACAACAAATTCCGCAATTTTTCAACCAAATTAGCCACAAAGGAAAATCTCCTGCTCTACGTATTGAACGCCCCTGGTATCATGTATCTGAGTTCGGTTTAAGCAAGGGTTACTGAATAGCATCTGCCCTTTGTGGCTGTGTTAAGACAGAGTTGAATTACGTAAACACTCAGCCAATGTAGCCCAAGTAAAAGTATCGAATTTCGTAAGTTAATAATGACCATATCAGTTTTCCATTTGCGGATACTGAAATTATGATCGGTCGAAAATGGAGATCGATATCCCACACGTCTACTCAGGCAACAGTTAATACAATTACTAAGACCAAAAATGTTGATTAAAAAGGCTTCAAAAGGTGACTCAGGATGCTTAAAATTACTTGAGTGAAAATAGGAATTCTTGTATGCTGGTACTATAGAAGTAAAACAGTTCACACTTACAGAACAATTCCGCGTATCAGGTAGACGTGTCAAACAGAGAGAGAGATTCTCTTATAGAAACCTGAAGCATCATATTTTAACCATTGCAGGAAAAACAATCTCGGTGCGACTGTCAACCTTACGTAATACACTGTAGCGCCAAAGAAACTGGTATAGACATGCGTGTTCAAATATAGAGATATGTAAACAGGCAGAATACGACACTGCGGTCGGCAACAACTATATAAGAGAAATGTTTGGCGCAGTTGTTAGATCGGTTACTGCTGCTGCAGTGGCAGGTTATCAAAATTTAAGTGAGTTTGAACTTGGTGTTATAGTCGGCGCTCGAGCGATGGGACACAGCATCTCCGAGGTAGTGATGAAGTGGGGATTTTCCCGTACGACCATTTCACGAGTGTACAGCGAATATCAGGAATCCGGTAAAACACCAAATCTCCGACATAGCCGCGGCCGGAGAAGGATCCTGCAAGAACGGGACCAACGACGACTGAAGAGAATCCGCGACAGAAGTGCAAAACATCCGCAAACTGCTGCAGATTTCAGTGCTGGGCCATCAACAAGTGTCAGCGTGCAAACGATTCAACGAAACATCATCGATATGGGCTTTCGAAGCCGAAGGTCCAATCGTGTACCCTTGATGACTGCACGACACGAAGCTTTACACCTCACCTAGGCCCGTCAACACCGGCATTGGACTGTTGATGACTGGAAACATGTCGCCTGGTCGGAAGAGTCTCGTTTCAAATTGTATCGAGCGGATGGACGTTTACGGTACGGAGACAATCTCATGAATCCATGGACACTGCATCTCTGCAGGAGATTGATCAAGCTGGTTGAGGCCCTGTAATGGCGTGCGGCGTGTGCAATTGAAGTGATATGGGACCCCTGATACGTCTAGATACGACTCTGACAGGTGACAGGTACGTAGTGATCCTGTCAGATAACCTGTATCCATACATATCCAGTGTGCATTTCGACGGACTTCGGCAATTCCAGCAGGGCAATACGATACCCCAGACATCGAGAATTGCTACAGAGAGGCCCCAGAAATACTCTTATGAGTTTAAACACTTTGGCTGGGCACCAAACTCCCCAGACATAAACATTATTGATCTTATCTGGGATGCCTCGCAACGTACTGTTCAGAAGAGATCTCCACCCGTGAACCATACGCGACTGGAACAGAAAAGGGAGGTAATGACAGTGGCACGTAAAGTGCCCTCCGCCACACACCGTTGGGTGGCTTGCGGAGTATAAATGTAGATGTAGGTGTAGATACTCTTGCGGATTTATGGACAGCCCTGCAGGATTCATGGTGTCAGTTCCCTCCAGCATTATTTCAGACGTTAGTCGAGTCCATACCACGTTGTGTTGTGGCAGTTCTGCGTGCTCGTGGGAGCCCTACACGATATTAGGCTGGTGTACCAGTTCTTTGGCTCTTCAGTGTAATTTCTTTGGATCGCGTTACATTTCTTTGATAAATGACAATGTTTCCTTAGGCACTTTGCCAAAATCTCAAATATTTTACATCTTTAATTTGACATACGTAATTGTAAAAACGGCTAAAAAAACCAAACTAGCTTAAAATAGTAAAAGGAGCGCCACATGCAGCATTCAATGAAGGCTGCTTGGCCTCCCATAATAATGTGTAACATACTTGCTGAATTCCCCTCGTGCATAAGTTACTCACGGTTTAAGCGAATGGAACTGAGGGGATGAATTTAATATTTTACAATAAAGGAGAGCGGCGCTAATGTTTTCTGGTACATTAAGAAGGCGTTTCATTTCACGATAAAAAAACTAGTGTAACCTATCGCGAATTCCGAATTAGAGACGATTTACTGTACAATGCTTTCTCTTCGGAATGGTGCATACTATACACACCGTTTCAGCTCTTAATCCCAGAAGCATCAAGTCATTTTTAGCTTACATGGAGTACCAACCAACGAAAAATTTGCGCTTGTTGTAATATGCTATACGTCTTGTAATATGTATTTATCTTAAGTGACTGTGTTTCCGATCTGAGGTCAGTTTAAAAGTGGCCATTGGCATAAGAAATAAAAACTTAATCTTTGGAACATATGAGGTGTCCAAAAACGTATAAGTTAAAATACTAATTTTCTCCTGGAAGAAGGTGTAACAACCAACAGTGGTCAAAACTTGGACAACAGAAGGTTGTATAAACTAGAAACATTCAACTGGAGAGAAAAGTGTCATTTACAGATGACATTCACCCCTGCACACAAAGCGATTGATTCTAAATGACTCTTATTATTATTATTATTTAATAGAAGGAAAATGTAAGGGCAATGTTTGGTTGTATAAGCCAACGGCAGATAACCTTCGTTCCTCCTTTCCTATAATTTGTGCCGAGGACGATGTTGTTGGAAACGAAAGACACTTAGTAGTATTTTTTCCTCAAGGCCATCTCAGCTAGATAGTGGGCGCTAAATGCCATGTTGCCTCCCATTAACGAGCTCTACATCGCCATTATATCCAATAACAAGATAGTGCTGCAGATTATCGAGTGCACGTGATCTCGAGTTGTCGCGTGGTGCAGAACTGTCACGTGGCACAAGGAAGCGGAATCTGCATGTTCATATCTCGCCTGGAGCATGGGAGGGTCCGCAGTGGCCGAGTTACGAAGTAGCACAAGCCAGACCACAGATTAATGCAAATTAAGCAAGCCTGGACGATCTTTGGCAGCCTGCCAAGGGAAGAAGGGGGAACGCGTGTAGCCGTCAGGCGTTCGTTTTAATGTCTTACTTGCAGTGCTCCTGAAATACAGCTTTTTGGGATGGTAAATTTACCGTGCAGATTCTGAGCGCACAAAGTCGTGGGATGGGCTGTCCCTCTACTCCAGTACGCGTCGAATAATTCTACGGAAGTGGCCGTATGAGGGAGTCTGAAAATATTCGTGTCTGTAGCCCTATCCATTCGTTGAACCGAAACATAGTGCCATACAAGGGTCTCATACTTTGTTGGGTATATCGCCTGTTTTGTATTCTTATAACTAGCCGAACAACCAATGTTGCCCGGGTATGTATTTAATCCTATCTTCTATTAGTCCATCTTCTTCTTCCCCCTCTCTCTGTAGATCTCATCCTTCATCCACTCTCTGTCCATCCCATCCTCTCTCTCTTTCTGTTCATTCCCTCCCCCCTGCTCTCCCCCTCTTTGTTCATCTCATGCTCTTCCTCTGTCTATTGTGTCCTCCCCCTCTCTCTGTTCATCTCTTTCTTCCCTGTCTCTCGGCCTGTCTCTGCCTCCTCCTGTCTTTGTCCATCTCCCCCATTACCCTCTCTCTGTCCAGTTCCCATTAACCTCTCTCCCTGTCCGCTTCCTCCTCACCCTATCTATGTCCAGCTCCTGCTTCCCCCTCTCTGTCTATCCATCTCCCTCCCCCCTTCTCTCTCCACGTTATCACGCTCATGCCAACAGAACGTTGGTGGTTCTTACTCCCACAGTATTTTTTTCCAGATCGTAACTAGTATGTGTACTAATTTGATTCAAATCGTTTCAGGATCAGCTTTTTACCCGTCACTTTGCCCGAATAGACACATGTAAAACACACTGAAGAGCCAAAGAAACTGGTATAGGCATGCGTATTCAAATACAGAGATACGTAAATAGGCAGAATACGGCGATGCGGTCGGTAACGCGTATATAAGACAAAAAATACCTGGCACAGTTGTTAGACCGATTACTGCTGCTACAACGGAAGGTTTAAGTGAGTTTGAACGTGGTGTTATAGTCGGAGCACGAGCGATGGGACACATCATCTCCGAGGTAGCGATGAGGTGGTGAATTTCCCATACGACCATTTCACGAGTGTACCGCGAATATCAGGAATACGGTAAAACATCTAATCTCCGACATCGCTGCGACTGGAGAAAGATCCTGCAAGAACGGGACCAACGACGGATAAAGAGCATCGTTCAGTGTGACAGAAGTGCAACCCTTCTGCAAATTTCTGCAGATTTCAGTGCTGGGCCATCAACAAGTGTCAGTGTGCAAATCATTGAACGAAACATCATCGGTATGGGCTTTCAGAGGCGAAGGCCCAATCGTCTACCCTTGATGACTGAACGACACGAAGCTTTACGCCTCACGTGGGCCCGTCAACACCGGCATTGGACTGTTGATGGCTGGAAACATGTCGCCTGGTCGGAAGAGTTTCGTTTCAAACTGTATCGAGCGGATGGACGTGTAGAGTATGGAGAAACCTCATGAATCCATGGGCCCTGCATGACATCTGGGGACTGTTCAAGCTGGTGGAGGCACTGAAATGATGTGGGGCGTATGCAGTTGGAGTGATATGGGACCCTTGGTACGTCTAGATACGACTCTGAAAGCTAACACGTGCGTAAGGATCCAGTCAGATCACCTGTATCCATTCATGTACATTGCGTATTCCGACGGACGTTGGCAATTACAGCAGAGCAATGAGACACCCCACACGTCCAGAAATGCTACAGAGTGGCTCCAGGAACACTCTTCTGAATTTAAACGCTTTCGCTGGGCACCAAACTCTCCATACATGAACATTATTGAGCATATTTGGGATGCCTTGCAATGTACTGTTCAGAAGAGATCTCCACCCTCTCGTACTCTTACGGATTTATGGACAACCCTGCAGGATTCATGGCGTCAATTCCCTCCAGCACTACTTGAAACGTCAGTTGTGTCCATGCCACGTCATGTTGCGGCACTTCTGCGTGTTCGCAGGGGCCCTACACCATATTAGGCAGGTATACCAGTGTCTTTTCGTCTTGAGTGTTTATTTCAAATATATTTAATATATTTCAAACGTAACTGTAGTCGTATTTCACCTATACTCTAGCAAGTTTCGCATTGCAGTTTAATTTTAGCAATTTTCGCATTGCAGTTTCATTTTTGCACGGCTTAATATTTATGACATGGTATCTCCAGAACTATGTGCTGTAAACGATATAAGTTTGCAGTTACATCTATTGCTGTAAGGGTGACACAAGAAACACAGTCAACGCTTAGTATGTTGTGCAGGAAACCATACAGATTGGTTTTCAGAAGTGCACGGCATGGCGCTGGAGAGCGTCGAAGTCTGAGACGAGTGTGCATTCCGCATTATGTCGATAAACCCAGGATGAGTAACACATTGCACTGTCTACAGTACAAATGGGCTTCGAACTGCGTACCTCCAGAGCGTAGGTCAGCGGTACTGAGCTTCATCCACATGAACCACGACATGTGATCGCCTTTGAAGTACTGAATCGCTCCACTGACGTTACAGTTGTGTCATACACCATTACTCCGCAGAAAATGGTCAAGATGTGTCGTATGTGGCGACTGTGGTGGATATGGAGCTGGTACATCTCTGTTAATCCATAGACTGGTATATGTGACGTTGGGATGATTCTGCACATCGATATCAAAGTGTGCTGGAACTTCAGAGCTCCATTATGTTGCAGCCACTTGTCCATCCGAGCATTTAGAGGCACTATATATAATAGAGTAGGCAAAACATCTCCAATAAATGTGAGGTAGATCGGTCCTTTTAGCCTCTCTGGCAGTAGATATGGCCCAGTGATAAGACACACATGCCAATACTGGCCCTGTGTTGGTGATTTTGAATCGCCTGCGCACGAGGATTTTCGTCCGCCAAAGCGTGCATGTTGTGCAAGTTTAATATGCCTTCTCTAGCAAACGTGAATGCATCCGTGAATAGTACCAAGCGCGGGCATTGTGGCTGGTGTATGCATTGTTATAAATGCCACTGCACAAACTGAACTGTCGTGGGTAGTCCTCCCGTAATGCGTGGACTTTCTGCAGATGGTATGGATGGAGCCGGTGGTCATGGACAGTATACCACACGGCACTTCTACCCACGTGCAGTGCCTGTGCTTCCAGCCGAGTGCTAGTGGCTGGGTTCTCTTCGAGCATTGTCAGCACGTTCTCTTCCAACTGTTGTGCTCGAGCCGAGAGCGGACGACCCGCATCGCGTTTCACCACGTACCAGAGGACAAACAGTAGACTGGAGATAGTGTTCGCAAGTACTAAGCACGTAGTGTTACTACTTTACTGTACAAGGGGCACACCTCATGCCGAAAATACCTACTTGCGTCTTTCAGGCTTTACTGAGGAATCTCTCGATGCCGCGAACGTGGAATGATGAGCGAAACGTCTGTTTGGCAAACGTTCCGCACACAATCTTGCAGTAGCTCTGCCACTGCCTTTGCCTTATGAATGCACCATGTCTGTCATTTCCGCAGCTGTGGACTGGTAATCTACAAGTTGGAGCGTGGTAAACTGCTATTTTAGAATTCACGTTATGGCGGCACTGTTGGTCGAATAGAGGGGTGAGTGGACGTGATTTGTAGTGACCGACGGAAGGTTTGTCTTCAATTGTTGTTCAGCTGCGATAATGCTGTGGACACGTGAGAGCGCTCATTTTGTGTTGAACTGTATTTCTAGAATTACCACTCGATACCCAAAAAGGGAAGTAGGAGTAATCCGCCGAATTACAGGCCTATATCACTAACTTCGATTTGCAGTAGGGTTTTAGAACATTTACTGTATTCGAACATTATGAAGTAGGCCTACCTCGAAGAAAACGATTTATTGACATATAGTCAGCACGGATTCAGAAAATATCGTTCTTGTGAAAAACAACTAGCTCTTTACACTCATGAAGTAATAAGTGCTATCGACAGGGGATGTCAAATTGATTCCATATTTTTATATTTCCAGAAGGCTTTCGACACCGTTCCTCACAAGCGTCTTGTAATCAAACTGAGTGCCTACGGAGTATCGCTTCAGTTGTGCGACTGGATTCGTGATTTCCTGTCAGAAAGGTCACAGTTCGTAGTAATAGACGGAAAGTCATCGAGTAAAACAGAAGTAATATTCGGCGTTCCCCAAGGAAGTGTTATAAGCCCTCTATTGTTCCTGATCTGTATTAACGACATAGGGGACAATCTGAATAGCCGTCATAGATTGTTTGCAGATGATGCTGTCATTTACCGTCTTGTAAAATCATCAGATGATCAAAACGACGTGCAAAATGATTTAGATAAGATATCTGTATGGTGCGAAAAGTGGCAATTGACCCTGAATAAAGAAAAGTAAGAAGTAATTCACATGTGTACTAAAAGAAATCAGCTAAATTTCTATTACGCGATAAGTCACACAAATCTGGGGGCTGTAAATTCAACTAAATACTTAGGGACTACAATTACAAATAACCTAAATTGGAAGGATCACATAGATAATATTGTGGGTAGAGCAAACCAAAGGCTGCGATTCATTGGCAGAACACTTAGAAGGTGCAACAGATCTACCAAAGAGACTGCTCACACTACGCTTGTCCGCCCTATTCTGGAGTACTGCTGTGCGGTGTGGGATCCGCATCTGGTGGGACTGACGGATGACATCGAAAAAGTACAAAGAAGGGCAGCTCATTTTGTATAATCGCGAAATAGGGGAGATAGTGTCACAGACATGATACGTGAATTGGAGTGGAAATCATTAAAACAAAGGCGTTTTTCGTTGCGACGGGATCTTCTCCTGAAATTTCAATCACTAGTTTTCTCCTCGATTGCGAAAACATTCTGTTGCCACCTTCCTGCATAGGGAGAAATGATCATCACGTTAAAATAAGAGAAATCAGGACTCGCGCGGGAAAATTTAAGTTCTCGTTCTTCCCGCGTGCCGTTCGAGAGTGAAACGGTAGAGAGACAGCATGAAGGTGGTTCATTGAACCCTCTGCCAGAGTCTTTATTGTGAATAGCAGAGTAATCACGTAGATGTAGATGTCACGTAGATGTAGATCATTGCAGTGCAGCGTGCTTTTCGTTTTGCAGCACCCCCACGCGGACATGTTCCTAGAGGGCAATCAATTTTAAATTGGGTAAATGCATTAAGAACAACAGGGGATGTGTCATGTGTACGGAGAGGACCTGAGAGAAGTGTTACACCACAAAATGTCGAGAGAGTTAGAGCAGCAGTACCGCAGTCTCCGAAACGCTCAGCTCGGGAACACGCACTTGCTCTTGGTATTTAAAGACGTTCTCTCCACCGGATTCTTCATAATGAACTGAATTTTCACCCGTATAAAATGTGCATGGTCCAGCAGTTGACAGTACGGGATTATGTAACACCAAGAACATCTTGTGAAGACATGCTAGCAACTATACCCCGTGATTCATATGCGTTCTTTTCTGATGAGGCACATTTTCACCTCAGTGACTGTGTAAACAAACAGAAGTTGCGGTTCTGGAGCGACAAGAACCCCAGGCGAAATCACCAGAGACCGCTGCATTCAGACCAAGTCACTGTGTTGTGCGCCATACCATAAGTAGGCAAAATTGGCCCTTACTCCTTCCAGGAAAATCGTCGTGCTGTAAATGCGAATTCGGATCGTTACTTCACTATGCTGCAAGACTTCTTCCAAACGGCTTTCGAGGCAGTGCAGTTACGGAATATTTGGTTTTAACAAAGCGGTGCCACTGCACACACTGCGGGCATTACCATAAATTTTTTGAGGCGAACGTTTCCCGGAAGGCTTATCTCACGGCTCGGGGATCTCAACTGGCCTACAATCACCTTAGTGCATGAGAATTTCAGAAAACGACTGTGGCAGTGTCTGGATTGTCAAGGTAGACGTCTGCCAGATCTACTGTTTAAACCACGTAGTTAGAAACTTCCTTTATTGTCAAATATGAGAAAAATAAGAATGTAAGTTTATAAGTGTTCATTATTTTTTTATTTCATTCCCAAACCAGCAATTTACCGCGCTTCACCCTGTACATATCGCACTGCTCTCAACAATGTTACTGCACTGACAGACCACACAAGGTCCGCAGTAGGATGCACACAAGGGCTGTGCGACGGAATGTAAAGCATGCGCAGGAACGCTATTAGGCTCAGGTCGTCCATCCGCAGTACACAGATGTCGAAAGGGTTGCATACCTTCCGTATTTATACACCAAAACGAATCGGAACAAACAATCAAAACCGTTCGTTCTCGTAGTTAGACCCTCTCCAGCAACTAAACCATGCGTTTCCGATAAGGTTTTCTTCTTGAAAACCGATCGGTTTGACTTCCCGCACAACATACTAAGCGCTCTAGTTTTTTTAAAAATTTTTTTTATTTTTTGGGTACATCGTCCGAAATAATAAATAAAAACGTCGTGCATGATGCAGCAGTTTTTCACTCATCTCAGTATTTATGACGTCTTATCTCCTAAACTATGTGTTGTACAAAGATATATTTTTGTAGGTACATTCAGCAACATATGTTGATACTGTCTGCAAAATATGTTGCAAATAAAGTTAGTCGTAAAAAAGTAAAAATTGAAACGTCATGCATGATGCAGCAGTTTTTCACGCATCTTAGAATTATGACGTCATCTATTAGTCGTATAGTGATGTAATTTTGCTGGTACGTTCAGTGGTATATACGAATATGTATCGCGACTACAGTTAGTAGTAAAGAAGTAAAACTTCATGCTTCAGGCAGCAGTTTCACTGCATGAACAGCGAAAATATACTAAACGACAAACTTTTTTATTTCATCTTTTTTTCTTTCATCATTTTCGTAAAGTCTGCTGCAAGTCACTAGGTGTCCTCATTTTCAAATACTGGATGACTAAAGCGTGTCTATTCGTGCGTCTTATCACCTGAAGACGACGAGCAGCTGTCTCGTTGAAATATTGCGCGGCTTCCACAACATTATCCGACGCGAGGCGAGTGAACCTTTAAAGCAGTTATTATGTCGGGAAAGTGTCGAACGACACATACATTATTCTTGTTAGCAACTTGGATGCGTGAACTGTTAAGCTGATTGTGAGGCACTTCTCGAAATTATATCCTGTTGCTCTCATCTGAGTTGAACTGATGATATTTCTCCGAAAGTTTGATGGTGTATCACCAGTCTCATACATTCTACAAACCAATGTGAATAGTCGTTTTGTTGCCACTTACCCCAATGACTTTAGATATTCAGATGGAATTTTATCTATCCCTTATGCCTTGTTTAACTTTATGTCTTCGAAAGCTCTTTTAAATCCTAACACTGCATCCCCTATTTCGTGCATATCAGTTCCACTTTCTTCATGTATCATCACACACGCCATCCCCCTAACATTTAACAGTGGAACCCCATTGCAATCTTAACGTTGCCGCCCTTGCTTTTAATTTCACCGAAGGTTGTTTTTCCTTGTCCAGTCCTGATGATCATTTCTTCCTCTGTTTCTTCGTATTTTTCCTGCGGGCACTTCGTCCTGGTTTCCCTATACTTCCTATTCATTTCATTCCTGAGTTATTTATGTTCCTGTGTTCCTGTCTTTCCCTGAACATTTTTTCACTTTTCAATAGAAGTATTTAATCTGTTACACAAGATTTTTTTCGCACTTTCCTTCCTAGTACTACCTGAAATATACTGCAGAATTCAGTTAGTCTTTCTTCTCTCTTATTCCGACTACCCAGCCCTATTTCCTATAACTCTTCCTTATATTCCTTTCCTTATTTTGTGGCGGCGTTCGTAGCGGCAAACAATTTGCTGTAGAAACGGCTTACGAAGTCACCGCCACACTTTTAATAGCGGGCCGACCGGTCCGCTGGAACAGTGAACAGAAAGATGAAAACCCAAACACTCTGATTAAATAAAAGTCGGTACTTATCTTTATTAACGAAGATACAGAAACACAGCAGTGAACTCCGTGTCTACAGAGATCTGTCTAGTTCGAGTCGGAGCGGCTAGGTCAGCGTCGGCTGACGACAAACAACAACTCTGCTGCGATGAACACACAACTGACTAGCAAGTACACAATTCGGTGGCGAGTATACAACTGAGCGGCGAATACAGAACTGTCCTAGCGCTCGCGACTCCAGCGCTTAAGAAACCAGAAGCCAGCGGTGGCGCGCGCAGACTTGCGGCGATTTGCCGTCTCGCTGGCGCTGCTTATGCGGACGGCGTCCGGACTTTGATGCTGCCAACCTTTTGGCAGCGAGCTCGGGTGGCATTACTGGCTAGGATATAACACTCCTCCCCCCCCCCCCCCCCCCAAATCGCCGCACCGTCGTGGAATAATGACGTGGCGAGCGTCGACGGCGGGGGAGGGGTCTGGCCGCAGGCGTAGCAGAAGAGACCGGGGCGGAGACTGTTGTCGGTGGCAGTCCCCGGTCCGCACCCCAGCATTGGCTGCGCGGGGCCTCGGGAAACACCGACTGAAAACCGAGGTCAGGGTGCACGCCTGTGACCACGGGCGCAGCTTCTGGTACTGGACGCGACGGGGCGTCGGGACCCACGAAGAGAGGCAGCGTCTCCTGACGCTGCGTCGACGGCTGCTGAGTGGGCGCCGGACAAGGCGCTGCGGTGTCAGACTCCTTGGGGGTGCCCAAGGAAAGCGGCTGCAGGACAGGCTGCACAGCCACCGCTTGGGAAGGCGGCCCGGCTGAGGGGTCGACGTCCATCAGCTCCGAAGGCGGTGGCGACTGAAGAGGGACCGCAGGCGCCGGAGCGACCACCTGGGGCGCTCCCGGATGAAGCTGCGCGGGAGGCATCAACGGGACGGGCTGTCGGCGCGGTAGCGGCGACGGCTGCTGCTGCTGCCCTGGGGGCGGCAGCGAAGTCGGAAGGCGCGGCTGGAACCCGCCGCGGACCAAATCTGTGGACAAAGAACGAGCGGCAGAATCCGGGCGGCCAGCGCGGCGCAACTGGTTCTGATGCCTCCTGTGCACCCCAGTAGCACCTTGAACAGTATAAAAACCGCGACCCTGGACACTTATCACGGTACCACGTTCCCAACGACGGCGACCGTGATAAACTCTGAAAAAAAAACGGCGTCGTTGCGCTGAAAACGCGTGCGATGCTCAGAAGCGGCGGGTCGATCCGGGGGGTGCAACAACCGTAGTAGGGTGCGATGACGACGGCCGTGGAGAAGCTCCGCAGGCGAAGGGCCGTCGCGTGGCGTGGTCCGGTACGACGACAGGAACGTGATGAGGGCCTGCTGACGAGAGTGCGTAGCACGAAGGTGGTCCATATGATCCTTGAATGTGCGTACAAAACGTTCCGCTGCACCATTCGATTGAGGATGGAACGGCGGAGTAAGAACATGGCGAATGCCATTGGCAGAACAAAAACTTTCAAATTCAGCAGAGGTAAATTGTGGACCATTGTCAGACACTACAACTTCTGGAAGACCCTCAATACAAAAAATTGAAGTCAACGCCTGTATAGTTTGTGCAGACGTTGTAGACTGCATGGGCACAACAAACGGAAAATTACTAAAGGCATCTATCACGATGAGCCAACGAGAATTCCAATATGGACCAGCGTAATCAATATGTACTCGCTGCCAGGGACCGGCAGGGCGTGCCCACTCAAAATATCGTTGAGGCGGAGCAGCTTGGTGTTCGGCACACGTCGTACAATCTGTAGACATCTGCGTAATCTGCTTATCAATGCCGAACCATGTACAATGACGGCGGGCAAGCTGCTTGGTGCGGACCACTCCCCAATGACCGTGGTGCAACAAGTCGAGGACCTTGGATTGGAGCACTTAGGGAACCACTACACGAAGCTGGTCATTCTCGGTGCGTAACAGCAAAACTCCGTGCGAAACAGACAACAGATGACGTTGCGGATAATAACGACGAACCACAGGATCCGATATGTCCTTTGCCTTGGACGGCCAACCACGTTGAACAAAACGTAATAGTAAACTCAGATGAGGATCCGTAGCTGTCTCACGTGCCACCTGACGATAATCAATCGGAAAATCCCGGAGGGATTGATGCTCATCGGCGTCAATCTGATGGCAAGAGTCGTCAGAGGAGTCGAAGACATCATCCGCAGCAATCGGCAATCTAGAAAGCGCGTCAGCGTTTGCATGCTGAGCTGTAGGGCGATACAGTATCTCATACTGGTATTGTGATAACAAAAAAGCCCAACGTTGTAGTCTCTGAGCTGTCCGCTCAGGAACTGGTTTAGACGGATGAAACAGTGACGTCAGGGGCTTGTGATCTGTTACTAAATAGAATGGTGTACCATAGAGGTAGTGATGGAATTTTGTGACACCGAACACAATAGCCAACGCTTCCTTGTCCAATTGGCTATAATTACACTGAGATTTGTTTAGCAATTTAGATGCGAACGCAATAGGACGTTCGGTGTTACCGACTCGGTGAGACAACACAGCACCGAGGCCGAAAGAAGAGGCATCACAAGCTAACACCAGAGGCTTGTTAGGGTCGTAATGGACCAGACAACGATCATTCAATAAAGCCTCTTTAAGCTGCTGAAAGACTGATTGGCAATCAGCTGACCACACAAACGGAACATTCTTACGGCGGAGACGATGCAACGGTGCAGCAATCTGTGATGCATTAGGTATAAACCTAATATAATACGTCAATTTGCCAAGAACTGCTTGCAATTCATGCAGATTGCGAGGGGCGGGCAAATCACGAATAGCTGCTAAATGTGACTGGGAGGGATGAATGCCTTGAGCATTAATAACATGTCCCAGATACTCCATCTCCGTAAGGAAAAATGAACATTTATCGATGTTGCAACGTAGGCCTGCCTGAGACAACACTTTAAACAAACACTCCAAATTACGGAAATGTTCAGCAGGCGTCCGACCGGACACAACAATATCGTCTAAATAGTTGCAACACGATGGCACATTAGCCAGAAGTTGTGACAAAAAACGCTGAAAAACAGCTGGAGCTGACGCACAACCAAAAGGCAAACGCAGAAAACGGAACAACCCCAACGACGTGTTTATGACAAAATACTGTTGTGATTGCTCGTCGAGGGGCAATTGCAAATATGCTTCACGGAGATCAATTTTGGAAAAGAAACGAGCTTCCCCTAACTTGTCCATCAGCTCGTCCGGTCTAGGCAAAGGAAAAGAATCAATGACAGTCTGAGGATTAACTGTCGACTTAAAATCAGCACACAAACGTAACTTGCCAGACGGTTTCTTTATAATAACTAAGGGAGAAGCCCACTGGCTCGCTGAAACGAGTTGAATAACACCGTTGTTTTGCCAACGACGAAGTTCATCTTCCACAGGTGCCCGGAGGGCGTGAGGCACTGGACGAGCACGAAAAAATCGAGGCTGAGCATTATCTTTTAACGTAATATGAGCGGCAAAGTTCGCAGCACAACCTAGTTCGTCTTTAAATACGTCACTGTATCGTTTACACAAATCGGTTATGCTGTCTTGAGGAACAACAACAGAATTAATTTGCAACACATTGTCTTGGATAGACAGGCCAAACAAGTCAAAACAGTCTAATCCGAAAATGTTTACACTGTCTGTAGCGCGGAGCACTGTGAATGAAACTGTTTTTGTATTGCCACGGAATGTGGCTGGCACGCTACATACACCTAACACAGGAATTTGTTCTCCACTATAAGTAGCCAAAGAATGTTTTGCCGCTGAAAGTTTAGGGCGGCCGATAGCCGCATACGTAGCACTATTTATGAGAGTCACAGACGCACCAGTGTCTAATTGAAAATTGAAGGTCTTATCCTGGATGCGTAGCTTCACAAATAGTTTATTACACTGTCTCTGGATCGGCGCAGTGGAGGCGGAAGACACAAAATCAGCGCGTTTAGCGCGTGTTCGCTGCTTACGACAACTCGTGGGTTGGGCGGGTGGAACTACAACTCCCGCTTCACTTGCAGTCTGTACATTACTTTTTACAGCGTTTGAATTACGCTTGGGTCGCATAGCAGAGGGCTGGGTGGGTGGCTTATTGCGAACAAGTTTATTACCCACACGAACCGTGGAAGAGTCTTTAAACGCGACCTTCTGGGCGGGCTGGCTTTGAAGAACATGAATATCCATGGGCTGGGCAGCACTAGAATTGTTCTTTCGTTTACGCAAACAAACAGTCTGGATGTGTCCTTTCCTTTGACAAAAGTGACAAACCGCGTTTCTTAACGGGCAACGTTCACGAGGATGAGCAAGAACACACTTAAGGCAAGACTTAACTCTATCATTTTGCACACGCGGCTGACGAATGTGTTTAACATGACGCGGCTGGCTAGTGTTTACAGTCTGACTCTGCCGGTGGGGCCGCGGGCGTGACATAACTTGCGTAGCACAGGCAATTTGAGAAATACATGGCTGATCTAACTCACACTCAGCATAGTCAAAAGTATCTTGGGCTTCAATGATGTTCATCACAGTCTCTAATGACGGGTCAGGCAACTTTAAGATAGCAGCATGAATACGAGAATCTGCAATGTTTTGAGTAATAGCGTCTCGTAGCATGACATCACTGTAGGAAGCTCCACACACACAATTAAATCGGCACTGACGGGTGAGGCCCCGTAAATCTGTTAACCACTGTTTATTAGATTGATGTGGCAGTTTCTTTAATCTGAAGAACTTGAATCTGGCTGCTGCCACATGAACTCGCGACTCGAAATACTCAGCAAGCTTGTTAACAACAACGTCATAGTCTAAAGCTTCTGGCTGGGATTCCGGGAACAACTTACAAAGTAGTCGATAGACTTCCACGCCTGCAGTGGAAATTAAATAAAGCTGCCGCTCAGTACCTGTGATTTTGGAGACTGTCATGTGCGCCTGCAACTGCGCGAAATATTCTCGCCATTCTTCTCTTGATGCATCAAAAGCACGGAAAGGTGGTGCTGCCTGTGCTTGTTCCTTTTGTGTTGGTGGATTAGCCGCTTGCTTGGCGATTGCTTCCACCAGACTTTGTATTTGCTGACTCTGTAACAAGATCAACTGTTGTAATTCGGCAGACATAGTGAACACAAATTAAACCAGCCCCCAAAATTTTATCGCTATAATTAGTATAACCAGAAACAAGTTGAACCAGCCCTGCACACGAGTTCGGAAGTCCTCGTCGCCAGTTTTGTGGCGGCGTTCGTAGCGGCAAACAATTTGCTGTAGAAACGGCTTACGAAGTCACCGCCACACTTTTAATAGCGGGCCGACCGGTCCGCTGGAACAGTGAACAGAAAGATGAAAACCCAAACACTCTGATTAAATAAAAGTCGGTACTTATCTTTATTAACGAAGATACAGAAACACAGCAGTGAACTCCGTGTCTACAGAGATCTGTCTAGTTCGAGTCGGAGCGGCTAGGTCAGCGTCGGCTGACGACAAACAACAACTCTGCTGCGATGAACACACAACTGACTAGCAAGTACACAATTCGGTGGCGAGTATACAACTGAGCGGCGAATACAGAACTGTCCTAGCGTTCGCGACTCCAGCGCTTAAGAAACCAGAAGCCAGCGGTGGCGCGCGCAGACTTGCGGCGATTTGCCGTCTCGCTGGCGCTGCTTATGCGGACGGAGTCCGGACTTTGATGCGGGCTCTGGTGGCATTACTGGCTAGGATATAACACCTTATAGTCGCATTCCAGTCCCCTCTTATTATTAGATTTTCATCTCCCATTACATACTGAATTATCCGTCCAATATTCTCATACACTTTCTTTATCTGTTCAACTTCTGCTTGCGACGTCGTCATGTATACCTTAACTATTGTTGTAGGCGCTGGTTTGCTGTTGAATCTGATGAGAACAATCCTATCACTGAACTGTTCGCAGTAATCGATCACTCACTGCCCTAATTTTTCGTTCGAAACGTATCCTACTCCTGTTATACCATTTTCTGCAGCTTTTGACGTTACTCTACATTCGTCTGATCCAAAATCCTTATGCTCTTTGCATTTCACTTCACTGACCCCAACTGAGCTTTTGCGTTTCCCTTTTCAGATTTTCTAGCTTTCGTTCAAATGGTTCTGAGCACTATGGGACTTAAAATCGGAGGTCATCAGTCCCCTAGAACTTAGAACTACTTAAACCTAACTAACCTAAGAACATCACACACATACATGCCTGAGGCAGGATTCGAATCTGCGACCGTAGCAGTCGCGCGGTTCCGGACTGAAACACCTAGAACCGCTCGGCCACCGCGGTCGGCTAGCTTTCGTAGCATGTTCAAACTTCTAACATTCCAAAATCCCTATTTGTGGAATGTTATCCTTTAGTTAGTTATTCAGTCTTTTTCTCGTGGTCACCTCCTCCTTGGTGGTCCCCTCTTGGGGATCCAACTGGGTGACTAGTCTGGAATCTTTTGCCAATGGAGAGATCATCATAACATTTTTTCAGTTACACTGCACATGTCCTGTGGATACACTTTATATGTCTTTCATGTAGAGTTTTCCACTGCCTTATGCATCCTCGACCGTTTGAGGTCCGCTTCCCACCCAAATGGCAAGAGAGTGCCCTGAACCTCTGTCCACTCTTCCGCCCTCTTTGACGAGGGTATTGATAGAACGAATGTGACTTTTTGTGCTGGAAGTCTTCGGCCGCCATTAATTGAATATGAAATTTCGTAAATCATCACTGTAGCTGAATAAGCAACATGCTGGCATATGTAAAGTGTCTCATGTTGGAATCGATGTAAATTCCTTTTTTAATTTTCGTCCTAAGAGACGTTCTTTTAGTTTAGTTGTATAATATGAAACACATTTCGACGATCTGATGCTAATTTCTCACAGAAGATGCGACGGAATTTTGGTTATAAATTAATGAGGACGTCCAGGCTTCAAGACTTTGTAAGGAAAAGTCTAAGAAGCCGACCTCGCCTAGGTACTGGACGGGCTACAGGTGGCGGGTAATGAACGTTCCACCAGATATGGTGGATAGCTGCCAATACAGGATAATCAGTCCCGGATCGAGGCAGAATAAAACCAAATGCACTTTGCGTCTGTCTTGTAGAAAGTGGCAAAGTGGTCAGTGTCTGTTCCCCAGTGGTGCGGCTGAAATTTGTATCCTGGAACTAACCTTTCCAGTCTTAACACTCTGAGTTCACTCAATGAGTCCACTCAACCCCCACCTGACTCCCGGTACAATCATCAAGGAGCATTTTGATAATCACAATATTACCCCAGGTGGTCACTCCACCGCCAGTATTACTGGAGCAACCCGTCTTTCGGATTCTGGGGCGGCCAGGTTAAAATGCAGTGTGATTCAAAGAGGAGGTCAGAGTCGTAACACTCGCGGGTTACAAACTGGGTGGGGGACCCTTAAACTGTTTCTCGCTTCTACCGTGCGCCCCGTCCACACCACGTACCTGGTACTCCCGCGGCAGTCGTATTGTTCTGCACCACACTGCTGCTGGCTTGCCTGAAATAATGTATCTAAATATGCAAGCGGGTTTAGGGGAGCCACTCAACATTAAACATAACACTGTCCTACGTCTGGTATGAATAATTATATTCTGAGACGATATGGAAATCGAAAGATGCACTGTTTACACTCTAAGTCGTAAGTGTTGATGCCAATTAACATTATAGATGATTATCTGTCCGCAATTATCAGTCCCTTGTTACTGTACGGTACTAATGACGACGTTAATGTCTGTCAATATTGCACTTTACGCCGTCACACGTATTTTACAGGCTTACTCTAGCCGAACCTTCGTCGATAGACGCCGGCCGCGGTGGTCTAGCGGTTCTAGGCGCTCAGTCCGGAACCGCGGGACTGCTACGGTCGCAGGTTCGAATCCTGCCTCGGGCATGGATGTGTGTGATGTCCTTAAGTTAGTTAGGTTTAAGTAGTTCTAAGTTCTAGGGGACTGATGACCACAGATGTTAAGTCCCATAGTGCTCAGAGCCATTTGAACCATTTCGTCGATAGATACACAGGCAATGATGATGATTATATTTCCACAATGATCACTTGTACAAGCGTATGCGTAACCGACACAACGCGAGTGATCGTTGATGATTCGGAAGCCGAGTGATCGAACGAAGGTTCTTACACTCGTCACGTACACACAGATATCTGGTAGCAGTCCTTCTTGACTTTTGAAATAATACATCACTGTTCATAAAGTTAATTTACAGTTCCCAGTTCTCACTTGTATGAGCGTGTGCGTAACCGTCGCGACGCGGCTGATTGTTGATGATGCGGAAACGCGATGACCGAACGCACGTTCTCATGCTCGTTACAAGACACTGGCACTTGAATGCTCTCTTTCGTGGTAAACTATTTTACTGATACACATTAGTCCATTCTGGGAGACTGAACACGGCGTGAATGACTGATTTACGGTATGACACGCAAACGGGCGGATACTCAAAAACGTTATCGGTGGCACTGCTCATACTTAATTAGTTCTTTACGCACTTGTCACTGAATCCGCTTCCATATCTCATTAGTTCACAATAATAGCACTTGCAGCCACACTTGAACTTCCATAATAATGCCTTTCCCATGCAGAGATACCCACAACACAACACAACAGGTCCGTGTCCCGTGCTCGACTCTGCAAAAGCAACCGCTTGCAAAGATACTCCCCAACGAAAACCAGCGATATGACAATACGCTTACACTCTGGCCAACGAAACCAAAACAAATGCATTTTTTGCAACACTTAACGTACAAACACTTTTGCAACCAGGTAAATTTCATGAATTGGGAGATACATTAAAAGAACAGAAGATTCAAATTTTGGCACTTCAAGAAACACGAATGACAGACAATAACACCATGGATTTCGGTAATTATCGTCCTTTTAAAAGTGAAACTAATAAAAGAATACTTAATAATGCATGACATCTGGGAGTTGCTTTTGCAGTCTTGAAATATGTTTTAAATTAATAACAGAGGTAAAACCCATTATTATTATGACAATTTCTCTTAAATGTGCAAATAAGGCATACACTTTAATTAATACCCATATGCCAGTCAATGAGGATAGCCGTAAAAATCTGAAAACGTTAATGAAGCCTGGGCAACGTTAGAAAGCATAATCTTGAAAATTCCCTCAAACCATGTTAAAATTTTAATTACTGATTTTAATGTTCAATTAGGTAAAAAGAAAAAAAAAAGAAAACAATGGGCGGATTTCCTGTGCATAAATGGAGAAACCAAAATGGCCAAAGACTTGTTGAAACGTGCAAATATTTTTAACCTTAAGATCATGTCAACACATTTTAAAAAGAACCCTTCTAAACAAAAAACTTGGTGGGCATCCAATACATTTATTGGGGAATTTCAAATCAATCGTGTAGCAGTTTCATACCCTGACTATAACGAAATTTCGAATGTCCAAGTTAGGAAAGGGGCTACTATGGATTCTGACCATTATTTAATGCGAATAAAAGTAAAACTTCAACCTAAAAAATTCTTCAAAACAAAAAATGTTATCCCAAAATTTGACACCGCTAAAATAATCCCAACTCTAACAAGCGAACTTGACAAAAAGTAATCCAACAATTGGAAAAGCATGTCAAACCGAACTTAAAGAAGCGGACATTTCAGAAGTCATGCACTCTGCCTTTCCCGTTATAGGTATTCACAGGTTTACGAAGAACAAACAGTCGAACTTCGGACCTTCTTGTTGACCTTTGACTCTCAAACTTTACCGGACGCTGTATCTATCCATGGAACCAGACTCCCTGTAGATCCTTATGTGCCAACTGTCAGGCAGTGCTTTAATTGCCTTCGTTACGGGCACACCCGTAAACAATTTCGGCCTTATTCTGTTGAATCCTACGCCTCTCCTATTGCTGTTTGTTCACACTGTTGGGGACAATGCCCACCGAAGGATCGGTCCCCCCCTTGAATATCACAAACGACGACGAGCCCAAGTACTAGCTACGTTCAGTAAAATAGACTTCTGGGATGCGCTGAACATTGCTCGTATGCAAACTTATGGGACACAAAAACTTTTCTTGCCTCGCTGATCATTGCTGCTCCGACAAAGTTCAAGACACTAACAGCCCGCCGTTCCCCTGTGAACTCTTTCGTCATGAAGTACGCCGGGAGAAACTGAAGAATCATATATTCAATTCCGTTTCTAACTAACTTATGAAGACTATAAAAGTATTGCAGTGGAACGCTAGATCAGCGAACTCCAGTGAAGAAAGCGTGCAAAGGAAATTAGTCAGCCTGCTAATGTCCTGTTATGGCAAATATGTTTCAAGTCTCAGCAGACTGTTCACCTTAGAAATTATTTCATAATCGGGGAAGTGTGGCGTTGTTATATTGGTAAGAAATTAGCTGCTGCATGAAGCACAAACGCTCAATATAAGAAGCAAAGACTCGAATTAGTTGCTGCACGGGCACCATCTGCTACCAAAACCATTGTAGTTGTCTCAGCGTATAAAGCTCCTCATCATAGTATCATGGAAGACGACTGGAGACACTCAAATAAGCCAGTTTCGGCCTCCCTTTATGATAGGTGGGCACTCCAATTCCCGTAATGTATAGTGGAGATTCCACGGGATCCGATCATCTCCCAGCAGAATTCATCATTAACATAAACGTTGATGCCATACAAATATGTTACGCTAGCAGTAAGTGGAAAATTGCGGAAGCCAATTGGGACTAATATACGGACACAGTTCGATGGACACTCGAAAAGATGCGACGTGATTTATGGGAAGAAGACACGTGCCGAGCTTTAACTAACTATATGGAATTCGCAGCGGAGGTCAGCATTCTTAAGGGAAAAAAAGTAGTTCACTGTTATGAAGCAACATACCCCTCCTTGGTGGAAACCCGAGTGCTCTCGAGAAGTTGCAAAAAGTAGACTTACTTCAGAACCTATCGCCAGAATTCGACGTTGGAAAATGCACGTGTAGATAAAATTCCTTAAAAAAAAACACCAAGAAGGGACAGTTGGATCAAATTTTCCTCTTCACTCAATTCAGCAACAAATATGACGAACATCTGGTATAAAACAAAGGCTGCCTTCCGCTCTTCCTACTACCTCTGTCTGGTTAGATAAATTTATCGATACGCTCACTCCTTCCACGGCCCTTTTCCTAAATAATTCGTCTCTTGTAGACAATAACCGACATCATATCTTACAGCGTCCTTTTCCTCAAAAAGAACACGATGAGGCTTTAACATCATCGAGCGATAGCTCTTCTGGTAATGATTTCATTCATTACCCTACGCTTGCTATGGAAGCGAAAGCTCTGCCCTTCTGTTTTTTGAATTGGTGCTGGATGCAACAGGACCTCACGGGAACAAGGACGATGCAAGTTATAATTCCACTTCTGAAAAGTGGGAAATACCAAGTGATCGCGTTGTCCTATTGTGCGGCAAAAATACTGGAGCGAGTGGTAAAAAAGTGACTGCAGTGGTAGCTTGAAAATAGTAATTTGATGCATCGTAGTCAGTAAGGATTTAGAAAAGAAAGGGACTAGGAACAATCTGTATTTGCTTGCTATGGATATTACGTCTGCCTTTGAAACGGAACAAATAGTCACCGCCGCTTTTCTTAACGTTAAGTGAGTTAACGATTACGTACAAGCTGGTGGAATTCGGAATTCTTTAAGGATGGTTCGTGGTATCAGCACCCTGGTTGCCCAAAGAACAACCTATATCAGGTCAAAGGTAGTTTGCTCGGATCTTTGTCTCCCACGACTTGTCACAGCTTGCAACTTTAAGCTCCCTCTTGTTTATTCTATCTACTCATCTCCCCACTTTAATACTGCAATATGAATATGAAGTATGTAGGGCCTATTTATTCCACTGCCGAGTGGTACCTCCAGGCAAAAACAGCGTTACTCGCTACTGTAGCGCTCGTCGATAAATGGCTCTCTACTGAGGGCCTGGAGGCATCGCCTGAGAAGTCGGTGATGTTCAAGTCGACTGCTGTTCGCATTGATGGCCATGCCACGTGCGGAGAATACTCTTTCCTATAAAAACTCAGGCTCAATTCTTAGGAATGATATCTGAATCTCGGTTAACCTACGCGTCTCAAATTCGAACTACTGTTACTAAGTGTGACGAAGGTTTAAATGTAATTCGCTCACTCATCCCTGTGAGTTCGTGACCGCTTCACCGGGCCTTAACTCACCATTTGCCGAGGGATTATTCGATTTCGACTAGATTATGGCGATCTGTTGCCTCACAATACAATTAAGGTTTATCTCTCAAAATTACTCTTCAATGCGGGGCCATTCCTGACTGTCTTGGAGCCATGGGTTTGACACCCACAAATGCCCCTTCAGTGGAGGCAGATGAGATGCCCTTGAGCATGTTACCAGATAAAATTTACATTCAGGGCATGGGCTTTGTGGACGGATTTGTCTATAAAAGTCGAGACGGCATTTACCGATTATTGGCTGCCTCCTGCAGAAGAAATAAGCTTCCAGTCGTCTGTAACAGCTTTGACACTTGGTCTCCTATTATACGTGTTGTGTCTAGACAAGACAGCCTAGACAAAATGAGAGGAAGCCGAAAGGCACGCGCTTAAACTCACGCAGGCTGGCGTGAGGTCTGAAACAGGATACGTAATGAATGCTATAAAGAAAAGTACGTAGCTTCTGGAATACTTAACTTTAATCCACATTTGTAGAACATCTCTCTTGACGGTACATGTTATTACCACAATATATATAGCAAAGGATTATGACGCCTTGCTAGGTCGTAGCAATTGTAGCTGAAGGCTATGCTAACTATCGTCTCGGCAAATGAGAGCGTATTTGTCAGTGAACCATTGCTATGAATGTCGGCTGTACAACTGGGGCGAGTGCTAGTACGTCTCTCTAGACCTGCCGTGTGGTGGCGCTCGGTCTGCAATTACTGACAGTGGCGACACGCGGGTCCGGCGTATACTAATGGACCGCGGCCGATTTAAAGGCTACCACCTAGCAAGTGTGGTGTCTGGCGGTGACACCACAATACGTTCTATCCCAGATCACTTACGTGATCTGGGGTTCTATTCGATGTTCTTCGCATTTGCCTTTATTTAAATATGAGCTCGACACATTCAGCTGCCAGATTCCAATCCATTATTTTCACACGACAAACTAGGACAGTGTTGATGTCAATTGCAGCTTCGGTCATCTTGTTGCAGTTCAGTGGTCTAATTATGTATGTATGTATACCGACCTGTCCAAAATTCCACAAGACGATATATTGAATGTGCTTTTCTGTGCTTCAGCTCCAAGTCCGGAAAGCCTTCAGACTGCCTAATAGCCCTTCTACTTTCACGGTGGAGACTGTTACATTTTTGGAAGCACTCAAGTCTGTATCTTCAACTACTTTCTCAAAGACATTAATCGTGTCTAACTCCAAAAGCGTACTTAAAAATATTCATCACCAAATGGAATAAAACAACAAATGGTTATATACTGGATGTCGTTTCGGAATATTTTCACAGTATGCGGAGGGGGCAGAACATCCATTTGCTGTGGGTGCATTCCCACGCTGGCATCCGCTATATGAGGAAGCTGGCGTATTAGGAAGCAAGCTGGCTCTATAGGCGATGTCCTTGATATGAAATTGCTGTATATAAACTACTTATGTTACGTCAAGAGACATGGAAAGCATCCATGACAAATGTGAAGCATCTCCCGATGAACGAAAGGTGGTTTTGTGTGGTTTTACAACCCCAAATTTCTGCAAAAATTTACGTCGACAAATTTGGACCGATCGACGATTTCCGCCATCATTCGAGTCCGCTTCAGCCGCGTCTTCTTTCCTCTCCACATACATCGAATCAACATTTACAGCTATCCTGCATGTGTGTGTGATACAGAATCGGAAGCTGATGCAAACCACAAATTGTTTTCGTCTCCGAAATTTGACTGTGAAAGGTTGGACTTTTGGAAGACATTGCTGAGTATGGGTAACTTACTTCTAAATCTGTTTGTCATCGATTTACCGCGGACAGAATTCCCGATCGCGATTTCGTTGTATTACGCTATTCTGAAGCGGAAGTTTAGAACGAAGTGCGCCAGTGCATTATCGATTCTTTTAAGAGGACACCGTTCTCAGGTCAATCTTGTTTGCGTGTTTCATATGGATAACAAGACAGGATGCTTCGTTACCTGCGTAGAGAGACATATTTTCTATTCATGTAATTATTCCTGTCGAAGTCTTGTCATACTGCACGCACAACACATTAAGACTGCAGTGGGACGTGAATTGGATAGGAACTATTAAATGAACTCCCCCTACACAGGCCGTTAAGAAATGTATGCCATATTTTGCGAATGATACTGTGGATTAAAACAAGGAAAATATCCCATAAACATGATCTCTAAAATGCGTTTCTTAAGAGCTGTTCATTTTCGCCGCTGTGAACCACATCTCTTCTACAGCACGTTGTTTGCTATTACAAATGACGTACAGAAAGCAGTAAACAAATGACACATTCATGTGTTATATCAAGGAACTGACTAATATTTTGTCAGAGGAGCTTCTGACCCATGGAACATACCTGAATTAAGTAACTTGCGTAAAACGTTACTTTTCTGATGAGGCTAATAGACGAAAACCTATAGCATTCATTATCAGTAGCCTTGAGGAAATTCATGTCTCTTCAGCCGATGCATAGCCTTCATCTTGGGTACAGCCACTGCGTCATGTAACGTGACAGCCTCCTCTAGCATTACTTTTCTTCAAAGGTTGTTGTCGATACCAGTATTATTTTTCGAATTTTGGACAGGTTAATATTATCTCAGTTGCTTTCCTGAAAACTTTCATGTAATTTTATACACACTATGTTATATTTCAAGCTAAAGTTTATGAAAATGAATTACTTTATAAAATGTTTTAGTATCGATGTTATAATCGATAAGTACTAGTTCTGAATGTACAAAGTTATTTTTTGGAAACATTTGAAATTACGAATTATTGGCATACTTAGAACTTATATTATTAGTTACGCAATACTGTACCGGTTACTACGGTTATTTCTGGATTCGTTTATGAAATAATAATCGAAAGTGATAATGTACCAGAAACAAGAAGAAATTCATTTGTTAAGAAAAATTGTAAACCCTTTGGAACATGGTCATTTCCGCTGAGCGTGAGAGTCGTAAGCATGCCTCTGATGTGATCGGACGTATTTTTCTATTGTGTGCGTACAATGAAATTTCGGCTTTGTTAATTTGAAAAATCAAAAGACCGTATGATGTACTAAAATACTGGGAATTATAATTACGTAAAAACAAAAATTTGCAACAACAATCTTCAAATTTATTTAGATCAATCAAACTGCGAGGACCTAAAATGTGATATTTTCAGCTTCAAGAATCAGACCGTTAGATAAGAAGAACTGGAGCCAATTCTACATGACAAGCTAAGTAAACTAGAAAGTTTATTGTAATCTTCGCTCCTCTCAAATCTTCATAAAAGATTGGTGTGGACAATACATGGAATTAGGAAGGAGGGTAGAGATTACGGTGAAAATGAACGTCAAACAGAAACTAAAATTATACCTGCTTGACAACTCATAATCCGTATAAGAATCCTGAATGTGTAAGCTAAGAGAATAAACTGATAGACTACAAATCCAGAGTTGCAGGGTTAAGTTCTTGTTCGATCTGTCAGTCATTACTTATTTCATGTCTTCCAAAGATATGTAACTGCGGAAAATGCCGGGTTGCAGCATGCTTCGGAGTTCACCAAGAAACCGCCGTCCACGTCAGTCAGGTGGAACAGATGGAATACGACAAGGGCGGACCACCTCCATGCCGTAGCAAAGAGGTGCGGTGGTCAAACCAATCTTCGGTTTGAGGGTAGCTTTACTTTACGGGCTTCGAAGTCTGAAAGACAGCAGGAGTCGCTGAAGGGCTTTGACAGGCACAAATTATTTTGCACCTTGGTTTATACTGTCCCATTGCGACATTCAGGCTAGCTTCCACGAACCGCCTTAAGGAAAGTCTCACTAGGCTTAACTGACATTTGGAGATTTGCGATTTCCACTACCGTCATTCGCAGTTCTGACAACACTGCACTCACGAGACATCTTTACCACAGATGTTGGTGTTGAGGTCTTCAATCCGAAGACTCGTTTGATATGGCTGTGCATGCTAGTTATAGTGTTCCGGCCTCTTCACCTCCGAATAACTACTGCAACCTACATCCGGTTGAACCCGCTTCATTAATTACATTATCCGTAGATCACTTAAACGATTCAGGGTACTTCTATATGATGACTGTTAACATCTATGAACACATTATGATTTCAGTCCTACTCATCCAGCAACAGTTAAAAGGAAGTTTTTTTACTGGCTACCAATTTTTAAGTAGGAATTTGTCAACGGATAGATAGAGATGTCCAGGAGAAATGATTTTAACTTAGATGTAAAACTCACTTTTTTATCTGTAGAGGTTTTATGTCATTGGGCAAATGATCAAAATTTTTTTGCTTCAAATTGAAATACTTTCTGAGCCACTGACAATATTAGTAAGGTTATAAAAGACATTTTTACCTCTAGCGTTGTAGGTATGGACATTTCTGTTCTTCTCAAATTATGGATGACGAATTTCATTAGCGAATATTTATATTATGATGGCACATTTAAATACCAAGCTCCTTGAAGAGGCAACTATATGACATCCGTGGGTGAACACCGCATATTATTTTACTGCTCGCTATTGTGTAACAAATACTTTCTAAGCGATGAATTACCCCAGAAAATTATTGCATACGACATTATTGAGTGGAAATATGCGAAATATATCAGGAGGTTGTCTTTTTTTGTTTCCAATATCAGATATCATACGAAGAGCAAAAGTAGCTGACCTTTATTGTTTGAGAAGCTCAGTAAAATGCTTCTTACAGTTCGAGTTTTCGTCAATATATGCATCCAAAAATTTGGAGGTTTTATTCTGTTTACTGACTCTTGCTCGTGAGCTACGTTAGTTGACAGTATGACTCTATTTGCTGAAAATAATGTGTTTTTTGTTTCAAAATCAGGTGTGAGTCCATTTTCTGAGAATCACTATATACTTATTTGGAAAATGTCATTTAACAACTCTTCAGTTGCTTTTTCTCTAATGGGATTTATTGTAACACTAGCATCATCGGCAAAAAATACCAAATCTGCTTATAGAATGCTAGTGGAAGGACATTCACATATATAAGAAATAGAAGTGGACCCAAAATTGAATCCTGTGGTAATCACTTTGTGATTTCAGTCCCGTCATCAAAATTTTTTACCCGTCAGACATTGTTAGAATTATTCATCACAACCTTTTGCATTTGGTTTGTTCTGCATGATTCAAATCAGCTGTGTTAAAAGCCATTAGTTCCACAGAACTTGAGTTTTTCTAAGAGAGTAACATGACTGCACAATCAAACGCCTTGGAAACATCGCAAAAATACCAAATGGCAACTGATGGTATTTTATTATTTAAGGCTTGTACTATTTGATGAGTGACTGAATAAACAGCATTCTCCGTTGAGTAATCCTTCTGATATCAAAACTGTGATATGCTAAGTAAATTGTTTCCACTTGAGTGTGAGATTATTCTTGGGTGCATTGCTTTTTGAATATTCTGGAAAAAGATGTCAGTAAGGAAATTGGACGGTAATTGCTTAAATCTGTCTTGCCACTTTTCTTATGATGAGGTTTAACAACTACATACTTTAACCTGCCAGTGATGCATTACATATTTCACTAAGGACACTGCTTATTAAGTTGGAACAACCTTTCAGAGCTCTATTTGGAATTCCACAATCACAACACGAACTTTTATTTTTAGCATTTTTGTAATTCTATTAATTTCAGTGAAGGATACTGGTGCTATTTCTAGTTGCTTAAAGTTTTTTCGAATTGCATTTTCAATAGGTTCTCTTACATTTTCAACTGAATCATTTAATCCAATTTTTGCTGCTACATTCATGAAAGTGATTGTTGAGTGGTTCTTATCTATTGATCCATTCTTGTGCCAAAAATTTCATTCCTTCTCAGTTCTGTTCGGTACCTACAGATTAATATTCATCATTGTTCTATAGCACCAAATTTCAAAGCTTTTATTCTCTTCTTGTTTGAGCTGCTTACCTTCCACGTTTCACTTCAGTACATGGCTGCACTCTTGACAAATGACTTCTGTAAAGACTTCCTAACATATAAATTTATATTCGATGTTAAAAAATTTATCTTCTTCAGAAACACATTTATTTTTATTTCCAGCTTCGGCAATCATCAGTTATTTTGCTGCTCAGGTAGAGAAACACATGTACAACTTTTAGTGTGTCATTCTGTAATCCTGTTTCCTCAGCATCGGCTCGTGTAATTCGACTTCGTTCCATTATCCGTGTTTTGCTTTTGATGTCAGGCTTCATCGTTTCTAAAATACCGCTCCTAGCTCCTACGATCGTCCCTGTCTCGAAGCTTAATATAAATCACTTCTCTCGCTCATAACATATTGAGTGGAATGCGTACAGGCAACACTTAACTCTCTTCGTGTTCCCAGAACTCGGGAATCGATTTCGGTGGAAGGGTTGTTGCAGTTGCTCATGAATTAGGATGGTTTTGAAAATATATTTTATCTGCGCGTCTCTCTCTCTCTCTCTGTGTAGGCCAACACCTGTAAGCTTCGAGACTTTCTTTTGAATTAAGTATGTGGGCATGTGGGCTGTTGGAATTTTTCTCCAGGTAGTCGGGGCACAAGAGAATCGATGTGGACGAGCACTCTGGGAAGAAACGGAAAATTATCTTGTTTTCAACGGAGCTTGTAATTTTCTAAGGTCTCCCAAAATTTTAAAGACGCTTTGTTTTGATGCTCATTTGTTCTCGGAATTTTGCAAGAAAAATTTGAAAATTGGTGTATGCAAAAAAAAAGCTTCTAGCAAATTGTTTTTTGCGGGGAGGGGACATGACCCGGCCTCCATGCCATAGCTACCCCACCACACGCTCTTGAACCCACATTTGCTGCTCCCTCGGTGTACATTACGTGACGCACATCATTAGTTCCTTGCCAGAGACATTGAATTTAAGATGTGATCATAACAGTGTGAATCGGTAGTGCTACTTTCTTGCTGTATTGCTCAATCACATAGCGTATTCACATGGGCACTATAATCGGCTGTTTATACTGTAACCTACGTGCTGTTAGTGACATTGTGATTCAGTGATGTAACAGAACCTATGAATGCCGGCGTCCATGTCTAGACGATTCGTATTGTTCTCTATCGATATAACCGATGATTTTCATTCTGGTGGCAGAAATCTTTTCTTGTACTAGGAGACGTACAAAGACGTGAGTCAAACGGAATATTAACCCGGTACTTTGCCTCCTCTCCGACGGTCAGCGTTTTCTAGCAACTGATGTTTATTCATCAGAAGAACTGACATTTTCCGGGACGTGAGACGATCGGATATTAATTGAGCTCCGGGGGCGTGATTTGTGTTTTGCAAATGTCTTCGGAACGCAGCGCTGATTGCCTGGTGAAGGTCTGCAGCATCCGGGTCAGCGGCAGAGTAAACACAGCGCCCCAGGTTGCCTCACACAATGGAGGCCTTGATGAGGCGTCACATCTCCCCATTAGCGGAGCCGCTGTTTTTTGCCGACCGCCGCTGCATTAGCGTGGAGCCGAAGCTGCGCAGCACGCGGCTGGAGGTGCGTAGCTGCCGGTGCACCCAGTGGCTGCTGCGCGCGCGTCCGTGGCAGCTGTTTGGTGAAATACGTGTACGGGTAAAACGGGGGACATTCGTGATGCTTTAAACAACGGTGATGATGATGATGATGATGATGATGACGCACTGACGGAAATGGGAAGTGTTGTATCGAGAACAGCTCCACCGAACACTACCACCTGACGGATGTATTGGTTGCAATTTCATAAGTCCACATAAAAGATACGGGCTTGTTTTCAGTAAACAAAAAAGCCATTATACACAAACACCGATTTTAATCTGTAAGGATCAAAAACACACCGATTTTGATCCTTACAGGTCAAAAAAGGTGTGAGTGTATAATGGACGTTGGGTGTGACTAACGTTACTGGAACTTTTCAAGTGGATCTCGCAAAAGAGCGTCATAGAGGGAGTCCCACATGGTTCAATTTTGGGTCCATTCCTATTTCTTGTACATACACTACTGGCCATTAAAATTGCTACACCACAAAGATGACGTGCTACAGACGCGAAATTTAACCGACAGGAAGAAGATGCTGTGATATGCAAATGATTAGCTTTTCAGAGCATAAACACAAGGTTGGCGCTGTTGGCGACACCTACAACGTGCTGACATGAGGAAAGTTTCCAACCGATTTGTCATAAACAAACACCAGTTGACCGGCGTTGCCTGGTGAAACGTTGCTGTGATGCCTCGTGTAAGGAGGAGAGATGCGTACCATCATGTTTCCGACTTTGATAAAGGTCGGATTGTAGGCTATCGCGATTGCGGTTTATCGTATCGCGACATTGCTGCTCGCGTTGGTCGAGATCCAATGATTGTTAGCGGAATATGGAATCGGTGGGTTCAGGAGGGTAATACGGAACGCCGTGCTGGATCCCAACGGCCTCATATCACTAGCAGTCGAGATGACAGGCATCTTATCCGCATGGCTGTAACGGATCGTGGAGCCACGTCTCGATACCTGCGTCAACAGATGGGGACGTTTGCAAGACAACAACCATCTTCACGAACAGTTCGACGACGTTTGCAGCAGCATGGACTATCAGCTCGGAGACCATGGCTGCGGTTACCCTTGACGCTGCATGACAGACAGGAGTGCCTGCGATGGTGTACTCAACGACGAACCTGGGTGCACGAATGGCAAAACGTCATTTTTTCGGATGAATCCAGGTTCTGTTTACAGCATCATGATTGTCGCATCCGTGTTTGGCGACATCGCAGTGAACGCACATTGGAAGCGTGTATTCGTCATCGCCATACTGGCGTATCATCCGGCGTGATGGTATGGGGTACCACTGGTTACACGTCTCGGTCACCTCTTGTTCCCATTGACGGCACTTTGAACAGTGGACGTTACATTTCAGATGTTTTACGACCCGTGGTTCTACCCTTCATTCGATCCCTGCGAAACCCTACATTTCAGCAGGATAATGCACGACCGCATGTTGCAACTCCTGGATACAGAAAATGTTTGACTGCTGCCCTGGCAGCACATTGTCCAGATCTCTCACCAACTGAAAACGTCTGGTCAATGGTGGCCGAGCAACTGGTTCGTCACAATACGCCAGTCACTACTCTTGATGAACTGTGGTATCGTGTTGAAGCTGCATGGGCAGCTGTACCTGTACACGCCATCCAAGCTCTGTTTGACTCAATGGCCAGGCGTATGAAGGCCGTTATTACGGCCAGAGGTGGTTGTTCTGGGTACTGGTTTCTCAGGATCTATGCACCCAAATTGCGTGAAAATGTAATCTCATGTCAGTTCTAGTATAATATATTTGTCCAATGAATACCTGGTTATCATCTGCATTTCTTCTTGGTGTAGCAATTTTAATGGCCGGTAGTGTATGAGTGACTGTCCACGTAATCATTCAGCTAGCAACATTGTTACGTTTTGCTGACGATTCTAATGTTATAATAAACTCCACTAGAGGGAAAACAACGAAAGAGTTTGTAAACAATGTGTTCAAAGATCTGTCATTTGGTTCTGTGAAAATGGACTCCCCCTAAATTTTGAAATAAAAAGGAAACAACCACGCGACATTCAGTTCTGTGCGACAAATAGTCATACCAACAACTGATGTAGCACATTAGCAGGAGTCAGCAAGTAGGATAGAATGCTCCAAATTTTTGGCTATACATAATGATGAAAACTTGAACTGAAAGAAGCATGTTACTGAGCTTCTCAAACAATTAAGTTCAGTTACTTTTGCTCTTCGTATCATTGCTAATCTCGGAAAGAACGTATCAACCTCCTGACATTCTTTACAAATTTCCGTTCAGTAATATGGTACGGAATATTTTCTGGAAAGAAACTATCGATTGCCCGAAGGCGAACAGTAGGAATGAAATGTGGTGTTCACCCACAGACGTCATGTAGTTATCTCTTTAAGAAGCTAGACATTTTAACTGCGCCTTCACAACACAAATTTTCGATAGTGAAATTCGTCAGAAATAGTTCATCACAGTTTGACAAGAACTGTAATGTACATGCCCACGACGCTAGAGGGAACTTTATTACACATTGTTATAGCAGTCATTGCTCCACAGAGGAGTTCAAAATGCAGCAATAAAATTTTTTATCATTTGCCCAATAATGTAATATCTAATTTAAAACCATTTCTTCTGGACAGCTCCTTCTATTCCACTGATGCATTTCTACTTAAAAACTGATAGCCAGGAATAAAAAGCCAAACTTGTTTTGAAGTTTTAAGTGTAATTGCATGAGTAGGAATAAAATGATAATTTGTTCATTAATGTTAACACTAGTCGTGTATTCATATCCTGTAAACTGACTCGTTCCATGTCGATTCGATAAAAGAATCGATCAAACGATCTAGGAATATGTAACTAACCAACTAACTAAGTAACCTAGACAACGTGCGCGAGCCACTTGCCACAATCTTCGAACATTGAGAACGATAGAATCAGTGGAATTCGGGATATTGGTGCATGATACCAACCAATCGTACGGACAATAGCCTGTAGTGGAGTGACTGCAGAACGAGTGGTGGAGAGACGGACTCAGGACAACTGTGTTCCAAGAAGCGCAGGCACAGGTCCTTCCTGAAGGAGCGCCTCACGAGCAGATCGTAAGATTATTCACCTTGCTACCACAAAAAGACGGAAGACGACGGCTGAAAGCCGGGCAGGGGTTATAGGCACAGCGTCACCACGAACCGTCAGGAAGAGATTGCTGGACTGGGTTGAGCTCTTAAGTTGCCAGTGGCCTTTACGAATGACGCCATGTAACAGCCATACTGAGACTTGCGTGGTGTACAGCCAGAGTCTCTCTCTGCTTCTCTCTGTCTCTCTCTCACACAAAGGCCTCTATAAATATATGGACGAAAATAAAATAAGGGGAGATCAAAAACCATCCGTTCAAAGGCCGTACAGTCAATAATCGTTACGCCAATCAGGCAAAGTCGCCGTGAGCATTGAGGTAATCATCGCGCTGCCGCACCGGGTTGAAGATACAAATTCGGTAAAACACTGCTCTGTGAAGAAGTCCGTAAGTGCGCGCTGCACATCCGCGTCCAACAAGGACCGTCGATCGATCAAGGCCTTGCCTTGTATCCACGGAAATGGCAACCAAGTAAAAAGAGTTAATAATAATAGGGGAAAGCTTCACGAGCATAGCAAGGGAAAAGTTACAACGCATGCAGCACCAAAGCACGACAACAGGATTACATAAAGCTTCATATGTTTCAAGTCGCGTAGAAGGAATCTTCCCAACCAGTGGCTGTAGAGGGTTACCAGTTGCGCTTAAGAAACAAGACTGTGTGCCATATACAGTGTGGTCCACTGATCGTGACCGGGCCAAATATCTCACGAAATAAGCGTCAAACGAAAAAACTACAAAGAACGAAACTTGTCTAGGTTGAAGGGGGAAACCAGATGGCGCTATGGTTGGCCCGCTAGATGGCGCTGCCATAGGCCAAACGGATATCAACTGCGTTTTTTTTAAAAATAGGAACCCCCATTTTTTATTACATATTCGTGTAGTACGTAAAGAAATATGAATGTTTTAGTTGAACCACTTTTTTCGCTTTGTGACAGATGGCGCTGTAATAGTCGCAAACATATGACTCACAGTTTTAGACGAACAGTTGGCAACAGGTAGGTTTTTTAAATTAAAAAACAGAACGTAGGTACGTTTGAACATTTTATTTCGGTTGTTCCAATGTGATACATGTACCTTAGTGAACTTATCAATTCTGAGAACGTACGCTGTTAGAGCGTGATTACTTGTAAATACCAGTTTAATGCAATAAATGCTCAAAATGATGTCCGTCAACCTCGATGCATTTGGCAATACGTGTAACGACATTCCTCTCTACAGCGAGTAGTTCGCCTTCCGTAATGTTCGCACATGCATTGACAATGCGCTGACGCATGTTGTCAGGCGTTATCGGTGGATCACGATAGTAAATATCCTTCAACTTTTCCCACAGAAAGAAATCCGGGGACGTCAGACCCAGTGAACGTGCGGGCCATGGTATGGTGCTTCGACGACCAATCCACCTGTCATAAAATATGATATTCAATACCGCTTCAACCGCACGCGAACTATGTGCCGGACATCCATCATGTTGAAAGTACATCGCCATTCTGTCATGCAGTGAAACATCTTGTAGTAACATTGGTAGAACATTACGTAGGAAATCAGCATACATTGCACCATTTAGATTCCCATCGATAATATGGGGGCCAATTATCCTTCCTCCCATAATGCCGCACCATACATTAACCCGCCAAGGTCGCTGATGTTCCACTTGTCGCAGCCATCGTGGATTTTCCGTTGCCCAATAGTGCATATTATACCGGTATACGTTACCGACGTTGGTAAATTACGCTTTGTCGCTTAATAGAACGCGTGCAAAAAATCTGTCATCGTCCCGTAATTTCTCTTGTGCCCAGTGTCAGAACTGTACACGACGTTCAAAGTCGTCGCCATGCAATTCCTGGTGCATAGAAATATGGTACGGGTGCAATCGATGTTGATGTAGCATTCTCAGCACCGACATTTTTTAGATTCCCGATCCTCGCGCAGTTTGTCTGCTACTGATGTGCGGATTAGCCGCGACAGCAGCTAAAACACCTACTTGGGCATTATCATTTGCTGCAGGTCGTGGTTGACGTTTCACATGTTGCTGAACACTTCCTGTTTCCTTAAATAACGCAACTATCAGGCGAACAGTCCAGACACTTGGATGATGTCATCCAGGATGCCGAACAGCATATATAGCACACGCTCGTTTGGCATTTTGATCACAATAGCCATACATCAACACGATATCGACCTCTTCCGCAATTGGTAAACGGTCCATTTTAACACGGGTAATGTATCACGAAGCAAATACATTCCGCACTGGCGGAATGTTACGTGATAGCATGTACTTATACGTTTGTGACTATTACAGCGCCGTCTATCACAAAGCGAAAAAAGTGGTCCAACTAAAACATTCATATTTCTTTACGTACTACACGAATATGTAATAAAAATGGGGGTTCCTATTTAAAAAAAAAACGCAACTGATATCCGTTTGACCTATGGCAGCGCCATCTATCGGGCCAACCATAGTGCCATCTGGTTTTCCCCTTCAAGTTAGACGAGTTTCGTTCTTTGTAGTTTTTTCGTTTGATGCTTATTCCGTGAGATATTTGGCCCGGTCACTATCAATGGACCTCCCTGTATATCATTCCAGAGTGAGAGTAAGAGAGGGATCAGGGAGAGCGTCTCTGGAAGGGGCGTATACACGTCACGAAGAGCCTACAGCTGGCCCAGGACATGAATTTGCGTAAGAAGCCTTCCTCCCTCAACCAAGATTCTGAAATAAGAGTACATAATTGGAATCTCTGAGATGGTGAGGGCCCTTCCACATTACGCCAAGTGAGAGACTGGCGGGGCCGAAGGAGAAATTGATTAAAACTCGGATGCAGACACTCTGAAGAAAGAGTCAAGAGAATCACGGCAGTTAGAGCAGGACCAAGAGTTCTGAAAAAAATTTATTTAATAAAAGTTTTCGAGAAGCCAAAGAACAACTAGGCGAAGAACTTAAACAATGGAAAGAAAACATTGAGAGATCTTTAAATCTATCTCGAGAAGATTTGTGTTCCACGCAAGGAAATGAACCCATGACAAGATCTATCAATGAAGCTACATTATTTACCCGATCAAGTACAGACAGGGACATTAGTGCACACGTTCGTTTTTGCAATCAACATCAATCACAACACTATGAAGGTAGATATGGGTACGTTCGTGGGGACCATAGACTGATAGTGCTAAAGTATCCTCCAGGTCAAGGAGGAGCCGGCAGTGGAAGTGGAGAGATAGCAGTATTAGCAGAAATAGCAGAAGTTATTACCTGAGCAGTGCTGATCAGTTATTTGCAGTAGTTCAGAACTGTACATGGAGTTCTAACTGTGTAACCGAGGACTTCTGCGTCTCATAGATGCTGTTAGTACTGAAAGGTTCTTTTAATAGCCGGAACCGCGCTAGTTAGTCATCGTTTCTGTGTAAAGATTTGGTCTTTCGTGCATTCATTTAGAGCAAATATATACTACGTTGGGGTATTCTCTGAATGAAATCAGAAGACGTTAAACACCCAGTGTTCGTCATTCAGCACTAATTTCGTCCGCAGCTCGTGGTCTTTCCGTAGCGTTCTCGCTTCCCGCGCACGGGGTCCCCGGTTCCAAATGGCTCAAATGGCTCTGAGCACTATGGGACTCAACTGCTTAGGTCATTAGTCCCCTAGAAGTTAGAACTAGTTAAACCTAACTAACCTAAGGACATCACACACATCCATGCCCGAGGCAGGATTCGAACCTGCGACCGTAGCGGTCTCGCGGTTCCAGACTGCAGCGCCCAGAACCGCACGGCCACTTCGGCCGGCTCCCCGGTTTCGATTCCCGGCGGGGTCAGGGAGTTACTCTGCCTCGAGATGACTGGGTGTTGTGCGTCTTTCATCATCATTGACTCGCAAGTCGTCGACGTGGCGTCAGCTAAAAGGGAGTTGCGATTTCGGCGGCCGAACACCCCTCATGGGGTCTCCCGGCCAACAATGCCGTACGATCGTTTCATTTCAGCACTAATTCCAACCTTTAACTTTTGTAATAACGAAATTTTAACAAAACAGTCAGGTCAAAACTTTCTGTAACCTAGGCCAAGCGACTATTCTCTTTTCACCCCAAACCCTATCGCCCGATTCCAAGTGACACTCACCTTTGGGATGCCACAGCATTTTTTAAGGGACCGAAAGCGTGATAATCACGTGGGGAGAGATCAGGCCTATAGTGCTGGTGCTCCAGTGTCTCGCACTTGAGATGGCATAACTTCTACGTTACGACATTTGCGATGTGGGGATGTGCGTTGTCATGAAGCAGCATCCCTTGTCGCAGTTTTTCTAGACGTTTCCCCTTAATTGGACTTCATAATTGCCCCAGCGTTCCGCTTTACCGTTCCCCAGGGATGGGGACACCAGTTTCCTTGATATGAATTAGCAATGGTCCCTGAACATCAAAGAACTGGATGAGCATCAACTTTTCAGTAGAAGGCTGGCTCTTGAATTTCGTGGGACGAGGGGACGATGCACACCACCACTGCACCGTCGACGCCTGCGACTCCGGTTCTCAGTGGTGGCACCTGCTTTCGTCGCCTGTACAAAATAATAATGCGCTCAAGGAATGTGTTGCCTTCAACACTGAAACGTAACAGATGTTTCAGACAAAGAACCATCTATTCTGATTTTTGTTCAGCTTTCAACACCCTGGTGGCAGACCGTTCGGTAGCCTGACTGCTGCCGGATAATGTGTTGTACCCTACTGAAACTGATGTCGAGATGCTTTACTAGCGCATGAATGGCTATGCGCCGCACCACCAACAACCCTTCCGTTGTTGTACGTAATGGATTATCCTTGATCGACTCTCGCAACTTGGCGCGCCATTTGACAACGGTGGTTTGCGACATACGTGCTGTCCCATAGAAATTCTTCGTTCTCCGATGGATGTTTACCAGTGACTCACCTGCGGCAGTCAAGTAAAGAACAACAGCTCATTGGTCCTGTTTGGACACATTTGGTAGGAAGATCGACACGGTTTACGTTTCCGCATTTGACGCACGGATGTCAGAAAGACACGAATGCCACGCTAGTCCCTTGTCTACATGTCAGTGCTTTAATCGAATAAGAGTATCTCAGGATTGTACATACGGTGCAGCAACTCATTCAAACGGAAAATTTTTGAACGCCCCTTATATCGTGGTTATAACAAGTTCTAAAACTTACAATGGGAAAGCGATATTCACCGGAAAGATCTAAAGTAGCACTGCAGGAACGAGGTTTGAATGAAAAGTAATGCCTCCACCTTCGTTAATTGGGTTTGGGTGAGAATATTTTAATAAATCAAACGCAGAAATAATCCTTAGAACGTGATCTTTAATTACTAAAATTCACTTTTTCACATAATGACCCGCCGATTGGATACATTTCTGCCAACGATGAACACGTTTTGTGAAGTCGACACTCTGTTTCCGCAACCACAGTCTCACAGTTCTCTCAACGTCTTCATTAGAAGAATAATGATGTCCCGGCAGATCGTCTTTCTTCATAGGGAACAGATGGAAGTCAGACGGTGCTAAATCTGGACTGTATGGAGGATGCCGTACGGTGGTGAGATTCGCTCTCTGAAGATCTGCTGTGGTGGCATGTGACGTGTGTGGTTTGGCATTGTTATGCTGCAGGAAAACATTTCCCTTTTCCTTTCGGACCCTTGTTAGCCGTCGTTTCAGAGTTCGCAGCGTTGTGGTGTAACGCTCTGAATTTATTGTTGTTCCACGATCAAGGAAATCAACATGGATAACACCATCTGTGTCCCAGAACACTGTAGCCATGATTTTTCCAACTGAGGGCTGCATCTTGGATTTCTTTTTCTGGGTCGAGTCTTTGTGTCGATATTCCATAGACTGGTCTCCGGGTCGAAATGGTGTACCCACATATCGTCTCCTGTCACAACTGTATGGAGAAAGGCGTCACCTTCATTCACGTAACGCGAGAGGAGTTTCTCTAAAGTTTCCAGTCTATGCACTTTCATTTCAGGAGTCAGCAACCGGGGTACCCATCGTGCACAGATCTTCCAGCCTGCCTCTGTGGCCGAGCGGTTCTAGGCGCTTCAGTCCTGAACCGCGCCGCTGCTATGGTCGCAGGTTCGAATCCTGCCTCGGGCATGGATGTGTGTGATCTCCTTACATTAGTTAGGTTTAAGTAGTTCTAAGTCTAGGGACTGATGACCTCATATGTTAAGTCCCATAGTGTTTAGAGCCATTTGAACAGATCTTCCGATAGCCAAGCAAAGCAATAACGTGACCCACACGTTCTTGTGAAATGCCGATTGTGCTTGCAGTTTCTCTCTGAGTGATACGACGATCGTCCTGAATCAATCTGTCAACATTTTGCTTGTGAAACTCGGTGGTTGCTGTTACAGGACGTCCAACTCTTTGTATGTCACGCAGGTCACATATTCCCGCCTCAACATCTTTAAACTTACTCGCCGAACGACGCACAGTACTCACATCAACACAATCCCCGTAAACCACTTTCATTCTCCTTTGGGGTGACACCTTTTGCTGTCAAGAATTCAATGACTGCATGTTGACCGACCGTCTGCGCAGGTTTCCATACTTCACACTGTAACAACACAACCATTCAATGCTAAGGCTTCCCGCCAACTGGAGCTGTAGAGAAGAGACTACGGAACAAGCCAGTACCTGCCGCATACCAATGCTGCCAACTGTTGAAGAGTTACGAAGGTGGAGGCATTACATTTCAGTCAACCCTCGTAAGTGCGGCCAGCTGATCTCTGGACTAAAGAAAAAAGATAAGTCAACCACTCTGCAACAAACAAAAACATTCAGCGTAAACGTTCAACTGGAATCCCAAAATTACACAAAAACTTAAAAGCCTTGCCATATTTGTCTCGTCGTCGGCTTAGGTAGAGTTCAGATCCTCACTCACATTTGCTTACATCTTCTTGTCAACATATGAAATACTTTCATTTAAAATGTGGCGGACAGCTATTTGTGTGCCACAGGAGGCACGGAACTAGAGGGCCTTCCAGTCGGAACATGAAGCCATTCGTTAGAAGACAGCAAGGCCTTAACGAAGGTGTGGCGAGATGGGCCCCTGCCAACGGCACAGACAAAGAGAGGGCTCAGAAACTGTCCGAAAAAAACAAATCAAGAAGGACTGTCAGTATAAGAACTAAGCGTGAGCTCTCCTATCCCTGGTACTCCTGTCTTCTACCTACAAGAGGGAGCCTCGCCCTCGGCACGCGCGACTGTAAAAGCGAGCTGTTGTCAGTGTCATCTCTGGTTTCATTTCATCCAGTTTCCATAATAAATGAACCACTGCTACCAAACAGAGGTCCATCACTAACACGGTTGGTTGGTTGGTTTGGGGGAGAGGACCAGACAACGAGTTCATCGGTCCCATCGGATTAGGGAAGGATGGGAAAGGAAGTCGGCCGTGCCCTTTGAAAGGAACCATACAGACATTTGCCTGAAGTGATTTAGGAAAATCACGAAAAACCTCAATCAGGATGGCCGGACGCAGGTTTGAACCGTCGTCCTCCCGAATGTGATTCCAGTGTGCTAACCACTGCACCACCTCGCTCGGTATATCGCCTCAACAGCAGTAGCCAGCAGAGCTCCCTCAAGGCCAATAATGAAGTTCTTGTTGGTACTTCTCTATAGAAAGATCTTAAAAGTGGGCGGGCGGGTGCTTTAGCGAAATGAAATATGTGAAAAATTAAAACGTCACGCGTGATGTGGCTGTTTTTCACGGATCTCAGTGTTTATGACGTCGTACCTCTTGGACTACGTGCTGTATGATGATATAATTTTGCTGAAAAATTTACTGGTGTACAGGTTTGTGAATACTGAATTTATCAGCAAAATTATATCACCATGCAAAACGCAGACGCGTTCTGAGGCATCAGGCGATCACCAACTTAATATTGGAGGGAAGCGTGGAGGGTAAAAATCGTAGAGGGAGGCCAAGAGATGAATACATCAAGTAGATTCAGAAGGATACAGGTTGCAGTAGTTACTCGCAGATGAAGACACTTGCACAGTACAGAGTAGCATGGAGAGCTGCATCAAACCAGTCGTTGGAGTGAAGACCACAACAACAACATGTGAATACTGTCGCGGGTACAGTGAGTAGTAAGCAAGTAATGAATTAAAACGTCATGCTTCATGTGGCAATTTTACTGCATGAACAGCGAAAATGTAGTAAGGAATAATTTTTTTTTCTATAATTATTTTGTGGAGGTTGTCAGCGAGAAAGGATAGGAATTATCTGTGAAGTTACTAAGTGCTCTCATTCTCAAATACTGAATGAATAAATTACCAGTACTCGTGCATCGCGGACTGCACTGCTTTTTCACCCAGCCCCAACCCCCACATTAGGTAGGTCCCTCTTACCCCACACCCCTCTGCTCCCCCCACAGCGAACCTTCCCCAAATAGTAAGGGGACGTCAATTAATTACGTGAGCTTCTTTCTAATTTAGACTAGGTCTAAATTAGAAAAAAAACCCTCTCCGGTAGGTGAGATGTGCTTGGACACCCCCATCCTCCCCTCACGTGAGGGTTACCCACCAATTTTTAAATAATTATGTTTATCTGATAAGTTCATGTTTTTGTTTCATATCATTAAAAATACCTATTAAGTTACTCGGAATTTATTTTATAAAACAAAATATTACCAATTATCATAATGGATATTCTCTCAGTATTCTCTGCCATTTGGTAGGTTTGAAGACATTTAATTTAATGAAACTCGTTATATCGCGTTTTAAACGTAGGTATCCTTTTCCCCCCTAGTTTCACAGAAAAAGTGTGGTACCTGGATTTAGAAAGTGTTTCAAACAGCGTTTTTAACACGTGATTAAAACAATTTATTTTAAATTTGCCAATCATGAGTAGTATGAGAACGGATAGACAAGCAAAGGCAGAAAGATGGAAAAAAAGGCTCCATGAAAATAATATTAACCGTTCTGACGGATCCCTAAAAACCTGACATTTTATTGATGTATTCTAAACGCCATTGAACCTTTCCTTACTTTGCAGATGATAGACAGCACTGTTTGTGCCTTCCTTTGAATCTTACTATTACGTAGCTTTTCAACCCCTTGATTTATGTGATCACTAAGATAATTCTTATCAATGAACGTCAACTAGGCTTCGTTCCACAAACTATTAACTTGTCGCTCGCGCGATTGTTTTCGAGTTGTCGGCATGTTGTTTAATAAAGGCAGTGTAAAAGTGTTGATACAAATTCATTTTAAACACACTAACATCGCCTTTATATGCGTTGCAGAATATCACGCCTGTCTCACTGTCTGACACGTACTGATTTCATAAACCAGCACGACCCGACTGAAATCTGGCACTTGTTTCAAGCCGGCCGGTGTGACCGAGCGGTTCTAGGCGCTTCAGTCTGGAACCGCTTGACCGCTACGGTCGCAGGTTCGAATCCTGCCTCGGGCATGTGTGTGATGTCCTTAGGTTAGTTAGGTTTATGTAGTTCTAAGTTCTAGGGGACTGATGACCTCAGATGTTAAGTCCCATAATGCTCAGAGCCATTTGAACCGTTTTGTACTTATTTCAAATCGGGGACTCTCGTGCCTGCACACGTATGAAGGATTCATTGTACAGAGGGTATAGAGACTGGCGGGCACTTTAATACTGTCTATGCTCGGAATTACTTTTATAAAACAAAATGTTATCCGGTATATTAATGTATATTTTCTTAGTGTAGAAGTTGACTTGAGATTTTCATGCCGCCCTCCCCCACCTTTCAATGATATTTGGTGAGACTTTACCTGAATTCCCCCCCCCCCCCCTTCCCCCCATTTTGAGCTCTTGTAATTAAAAGCCTCCCCTGAGATATATGTATACCAAGTTTCTTTGAAATAGGTCCAGTGGTTTAGAAGGAGATGTGGAACATACATACATAAATACATTTTTATAACGTGTGCGGATTTTGCAAGAAGGAAGAATTGGTAGCTGACCCTCAACATAATGTAGCTTATTGCTCATACCCAGGTGGAAAGAGATTTCATTGTTTCATTACGAGATTCTTGAACAATCAGTGTAAATATCACTTATCAGAATTAAAACGCAAAGATTACATGAAACTGATCATAGCAAGGGCAACGGTGTACAGATTTATCAGAGGAATCCTCGGGAAGTGTAGTCCTACCATGGAGGGTGTGGTTTGCAAAACACTCGTTCGATCGATGCTTGCGTGTTCCTCTCCAGTTTCGGACCATTACCAGGTAGGATTGACAGGAAAATTAGAGAAAATTCTCAGAAAGACAACGCGTTTCGTTTTGGGTTCGTTTAGCTAGCAGAAAATCGTTGCGGATATGCTGATCTAGCTTCAATGGTAGATGATGCAAGAGAAAGCAACGTCCGTTCGTTTAGTAAGCGAGTCAGGCTCCAGCTCTCAGCTGATATACAGTAACAGAGCAGCAAGTTAAGCGTTTATCTTTTCCTATGTTTTCCTCGTAGCATGCTTATTAAGTTTCGTGTGTGGCTTTTTGTTTAAGAGGTTTGATCTTGCGTTTATGCTTGTGTAAATTCATTCCGTCTGTAACGCAGTATTTGCTCACTGAACAGCCAGCTGCACAGCTCATTAACGCATCAGCGTCATTGGTGACACGTAAGGAGAGTAACAAGTTGCATATCTAGGATTCTGTCTGCTTTTGTATTTTACTTCTTCAATTAGTCTTGCTAGGATGGTTAGGACGTGTACATGCTGAGTGGGTATGGAGGAGCTGGCCACATTTCGTGAACAGCTGAATGCGCTTTTGGCTACTGTCAGTCACCTTCAGGCTGGTGTCTCGGGGCGCATCAGTAATGGAGACTCTGGCACATTGCATAGGACACCTCAGATGTCACTTGTTTTGCCTACGGACTCTGCTTCCGAGGCACCTCCTAGTGCGGTGGATCCGTCCTCACACCAGAGTGAGTGGCGGGTGGTGACGCGTTCCCGTCGCTCGAGGCGGAGGACCTGTGTGGAGTCTGGGTGTCTGGCCTCGCCCATTCACACTGTAAGTGGACAGGTCACTCCTTCGGCAGCGTCTCAGCAGGCGCATGGGGGGATCAGTTTAGTAGTTACGGGGAACTCTACTGCTAGGCGCTTTATGGATCCCCTTGGCCAGATTGCGTTCAGAACTGGAAAGAAAGCCAGTATGCTCTCCGTGTGTCTGCCGGGGGGCCTCATTCGAGATGTGGAGGCGACCTTACCTGTGGCTATCGAGCGTGCAGGTGCAGTCGTCTGCACATTGTGGCTCACGTCGGCTCCAACGATTGTTGTCACTTGGGTTCTGTCCGCCCCCAGTAGCTGAGTGGTGCCGGCACGGTGGCTCGGGGTGTTCGGTCAGAGAGCTGGTTGGCCTCTGTAATAAAAAACTGAGTGGAAGGGACAACAACGAACTGCAGTGGATGCCATGTGACGTCCGCAACGACCAACTACAACGATCAGCCACCAACGAAAGGGGGAAAAAAGTGGTCAGCGCAGCAGAATGTCAATCCTAAGGGCCCGGTTCGATTCCCGGCTGGGTCGGAGATTTTTCTCCGCTCAGGGACTGGGTGTTGTGTTGTCATAATCATCATCATTTCATCCCCATCGATGCGCAAGTCGCCGAAGTGGCGTCAAATCGAAAGACTTGCAACCGGCGAACGGTCTACCCGACGGGAGGCCCTAGCCACACGACATTTACATTTTACTTGGGTTCTGAGGCTATCCTCAGTTCGTATAGGCTGCTGGCGGAGGTCATTAAGACTGCTGGCCTCGCGTGCAGGATGCAAGCCGAGCTCGTAGTTTGCAGCATTGCTCCCAGAGTTGATCGGGGTCCTTTGTTTTGGTGCCGAGTGGTGGGTCTCAACCAAATGCTTCGTTGACTCTGTGACGGCCTTGTCTGCATATTTCTAGACCTACGTTATCGCGTGGCGATTTGTAGGACTCCCCTCGATAGGAGCTCACTACACAAAGGGAGCAGCCACTGGGGTATGAGAGTACTTGTGGAGTGCACATGAGGCTTTTTGGGTTTTTTTGGCTAGGCGGTGGTTTGCGGTGCTCTGATATGTAGCAAAGGAAGCCAAACGGCTATCAGAATAAAGACACTTCGACAGGCATAATTTGATCAGTAAAATTTCGAAGTATTCGTAATAAAGTTTCCGAATTTACTGTCCTCCAGGAAAATTCTCACGCTCAAATTATTCTTGAGACCGAGAGCTGACTGAAACCCAAACTGGAAAACTCTGAGATAATTAGCGATTTGTGGAACGTATATCGGAAAGATAGATTAGAGGCCATAGGAGGGAGAGCGTTCATTGCAGTTGACAAAAATATTGTCTGTACTGAGGTCGAAGTTGAGCGTGACAGTGTAGTTATCTCCGTTGGTCCGTCATGGCCAGGGCACATAGGCTGGTTCAGTAATCGTTATACAATCACTATACGACAGGGAGAGCATAAGGGAACAATTGACAGGAATGGGGGAAAGAAATACAGTAGAAGAAGAATGGGTAGCTCTGAGGGATGAAGTAGTGAAGGCAGCACAGGATCAAGTAGGTAAAAAGACGAGGGCTAATAGAAATCCTTGGGTAACAGAAGAAATATTGAATTTAATTGATGAAAGGAGAAAATATAAAAATGCAGTAAATGAAGCAGGCAAAAAGGAATACAAACGTCTCAAAAATGAGATCGACAGGAAGTGCAAAATGGCTAAGCAGGGATGGCTAGAGGACAAATGTAAGGATGTAGAGGCTTGTCTCACTAGGGGTAAGATAGATACTGCCTACAGGAAAATTAAAGAGACCTTTGGAGAGAAGAGAACCACTTGTATGAATATCAAGAGCTCAGATGGCAACCCAGTTCTAAGCAAAGAAGGGAAGGCAGAAAGGTGGAAGGAGTATATAGAGGGTTTATACAAGGGCGATGTACTTGAGGACAATATTATGGAAATGGAAGAGGATGTAGATGAAGATGAAATGGGAGATAAGATACTGCGTGAAGAGTTTGACAGAGCACTGAAAGACCTGAGTCGAAACAAGGTCCCGGGAGTAGACAACATTCCATTAGAACTACTGATGGCCTTGGGAGAGCCAGTCATGACAAAACTCTACCATCTGGTGAGCAAGATGTATGAGACAGGCGAAATACCCACAGACTTCAAGAAGAATATAATAATTCCAATCCCAAAGAAAGCAGGTGTTGACAGATGTGAAAATTACCGAACTATCAGTTTAATAAGTCACAGCTGCAAAATACTAACGCGAATTCTTTACAGACGAATGGAAAAACTGGTAGAAGCGGACCTCGGGGAAGATCAGTTTGGATTCCGTAGAAATGTTGGAACACGTGAGGCAATACTAACCTTACGACTTATCTTAGAAGAAAGATTAAGAAAAGGCAAACCTACGTTTCTAGCATGTGTAGACTTAGAGAAAGCTTTTGACAACGTTAACTGGAATACTCTCTTTCAAATTCTAAAGGTGGCAGGGGTAAAATACAGGGAGCGAAAGGCTATTTACAATTTGTACAGAAACCAGATGGCAGTTATAAGAGTCGAGGGGCATGAAAGGGAAGCAGTGGTTGGGAAAGGAGTGAGACAGGGTTGTAGCCTCTCCCCGATGTTATTCAATCTGTATATTGAGCAAGCAGTAAAGGAAACAAAAGAAAAATTCGGAGTAGGTATTAAAATCCATGGAGAAGAAATAAAAACTTTGAGGTTCGCCGATGACATTGTAATTCTGTCAGAGACAGCAAAGGACTTGGAAGAGCAGTTGAATGGAATGGACAGTGTCTTGAAAGGAGGATATAAGATGAACATCAACAAAAGCAAAACGAGGATAATGGAATGTAGTCGAATTGAGTCGGGTGATGCTGAGGGAATTAGATTAGGAAATGAGACACTTAAAGTAGTGAAGGAGTTTTGCTATTTAGGGAGTAAAATAACTGATGATGGTCGAAGTAGAGAGGATATAAAATGTAGACTGGCAATGGCAAGGAAATCGTTTCTGAAGAAGAGAAATTTGTTAACATCGAGTATAGATTTAAGTGTCAGGAAGTCGTTTCTGAAAGTATTTGTATGGAGTGTAGCCATGTATGGAAGTGAAACATGGACGATAACCAGTTTGGACAAGAAGAGAATAGAAGCTTTCGAAATGTGGTGCTACAGAAGAATGCTGAAGATAAGGTGGGTAGATCACGTAACTAATGAGGAGGTATTGAAGAGGATTGGGGAGAAGAGAAGTTTGTGGCACAACTTGACTAGAAGAAGGGATCGGTTGGTAGGTCATGTTTTGAGGCATCAAGGGATCACAAATTTAGCATTGGAGGGCAGCATGGAGGGTAAAAATCGTAGAGGGAGACCAAGAGATGAATACACTAAGCAGATTCAGAAGGATGTAGGTTGCAGTAGGTACTGGGAGATGACGAAACTTGCACAGGATAGAGTAGCATGGAGAGCTGCATCAAACCAGTCTCAGGACTGAAGACCACAACAACAACAACAACATACGACAAGTTCGTTTATTTGGATAAAAAAGCGTATGGGGCCTGAAGATGGAATAATGAAATATCGAAAGTGGTTGACTTAAGAATAAAATAAAATAAAATAATATCTAATCTGTCTTTCCGATATACGTTCCACGATTCGCTAATTATCTCAGAGTTTTCCACTTTGGGTTTCAGTCAGCTCTCGGTCTCAAGAATAATTTGAGCGTGAGAATTTTCCTGGAGGACAGTAAATATGGAAACTTTTAAGTCCACCGCTGCTGTTGAATGTTATTGACAATGACAGTTGTGAAGCTATCTGGCCGCGTATAACAGACGTAGGTGAAAACAAGTTAATTGTTGGGTGTAACAGCTCTGGAGTCATTCAAAGAAAGTCTACGGTCAATAGCGCGTAAATACCCTGATCATGCAATACTAAAGTGCGCGTCATATATCTTGGCGGCCGAGTTTAGGTTCGTTCTGCGCATCTGACGTCACAAAACACAGTCAGCCAATGAACAGAGAACGACGTTGCCAGATCTCGACTGCAGTGCAGAAACGTTCCGTCATAAATAAAGTAATAGAACAAAAGCAATGTCTTGATAGCAGACTTTCTTTTATAGAAAGTTTGGAAAAAGCATTCTTTATACCAATTGCTTCATATTCTATTGATTAAACCAAACAAGCAATAAGACTCCTAATTCAGGCGATAGCAAGGAAAGGTGTTTGTTTCATTCTCACGAACTGCTTTTTCGCAATAAAGAACAGCGGTAATTGTTTATTTCCTATTGTACTTCGACGAAGCGTGAGTAATTCATAATCATACCAACAGTGTTTATAAGTAGTTGCGTGAGATGTTAGACTCTTTATGGAGTTTAACTGTTTGACGAGCTGAGGTAGTGGAACAGTTAAGGTGTTGGGCTGCCAAGTGAAAGGTTATGAGTTCAAACCTTGTGCGGTGCGTAAAATTTTCTTTATTTAAAAACAATATTGGAGTGCCTTACTTCACGAATCTCATTCGTTTGAATGAAATTTCTAGTGCTTTGCCTCTTCATTAACTTTTTCGCTGCTGCAGACACGTGCTCCCCGCATTCCGCGCTGTGCGCGATTTTGTCATCACTGCACTTCTCGCCTGTGCAGACACATGGTGTTCCCACTGCTTTGACACACTTATAATTCGATTTCACAAAAACTATTTGGCCAAAAACTTTGATTTTTACACGTCTTCTTGACTGATACCTTCCCCCCATAAATGACTTAATTTTGTTTTGATGTGCAGCATTAAATGAAGTAAACCATTGCACGAAATTTTGAAGAGTTTGCAGAGGTAAAAAGTCCATAGCATATACTTTCCGTATGGTCGATTTTAGTTGCCACAATGTTGAGGATGAACTGTGGACAAGATACCTAAATTTCATATAATAAATACTGTATAACAATATCTCATTTAATTTAAGTACCACATAGGTGTCGTATGTAATATTGAGAAATATTCCGTCTTTCGCGACTGTAATAAAAGTTTTATTGACACACGGCGCGTTTGGCTTTATTTTAAAGCACTTCCATCGGTGAAAGGTATGGCACATACACAATGGTATTCATGTTCTATTTCTTGTTTTTGTTCCACAGTCGCAGTTTTACCAATGGTATTGAAATATATCCCTCTTCTGCAACTGCAATAAGCGACTTATTTAGACCAGACGCGTTTCTCTCTTTTGAAGCATCATAAGAGAACTGTATTTTGTGTCCTCCATTGCCAAGTCACCTTTCGTAGTTTTGTGCCACACACAAAATTATATTTGACATAGCTCTGAGTACTTCACTGACAGACTGTATATTCAAGTCCTAATATTTTTGTAAGTCCACAGTTTTGTTTAATGTATTTTGTCTACTTCCTTTTGATTGATTGAAGTGCTTTAAAATAAAGCCAAACGTGCCCAGTGTAAGTAAAACTTTTGCTACAGTCGCGAAAGGTGGAATATTTCTCAATATTACATACGACACTTATGCGGTACTTAAATTAAATGAAATATATAGGTATCTTGTCCACCTTTCATTCTCATCATTGTGGCAACTAAAAGCGACCATCCGGAAAGTATACTCTATGGACTTTACCTCTGCAAACTCTTCAAAATTTCGTGCAATGGTTTACTATATTTAATGCTGCATAATAACTACGTTGAACATCAAAACAAAATTAAGTCATTTATGGGGGGAAGGTATCAGTCAAGAAGATAGGTAAAAATCTAATTTTTGAGCCAAATAGTTTTTGTGGAATCGAATGATAAAGAGTGTCAAAGCAGTCGGAACACAATGTGTCTGCACAGGCGAGCAGTGCAGTGACAAAATCGCCCACAACGCGGAATGCAGGGAGCACGTCTTTGTAGCAGCGAAAGGGTTAATGCGGCCGTGGTGGCTTTACTTCATGAACTGCGCGCTCCCCCCTAAACGTAAGCTTGCGAACTATGCTATACTATGGCGCTGCTTCTATTGGTGCGTGCGTCGTGTGCAACTGGCAACGCAGCAATCTCCCGCGTCTAGGCGGGCATGCGCGAGCCGCCAAGATAAAATAATTGAACTATAGTTGGAGGCATCTTTAAACCCACCGAGTACAGACTGCAATGTCTATGGATTCATTGCGGGGGGTACAGACAGAGAGTCATGCGAAATACTTCTGAACACGTTTTCTGAAAATTGTACCGAGTAGCTAGCTCGGCAGTCCATAAGCAATGGAAATAGATCCTGTAGCTACAAGTACACCGGACCTTATCGACAATGTCAATTTAGAAACAGGTATTAGCGATCATGATGTTATAGCTACTATGACCACGAAAGTTAATAAATCAGTCAAGAAGGCTAGGAGAGTGTTTCTGCAAGACAGAGCAGATAATCAGTTGTGAGCATCTCACTTAGACAGTGAATTGATATCACTTAATTCCAGGAAGATAGCGGAATTATGGACAAAGTTTAGTAAGTGGATGAAGGACGGAAAAGACCAACCATGGTCTAATAATGAAATCTGGAGGAGACTGAGGAATCTGAGTCTGTTGCGCTCTCTGCTCAAATTGGAACGCACAAATGACGACAAGCGCAGGTTCGTAGAAATGTTCCTAAGGGACCAAACTGCTGAGGTCATCGGTCCCTAGACTTACACACTACTTAAACTAACTTAAAGTAATTTATGCTAGGAACAACACACACACGCCTGCCCGAGGGAGGACTCGAACTTCCGGCGAGCGGGCCCGCGCAATTCGTGACATGGCGCCTCAAACCGCGAGGTCACTCCGCGCAGCGAAGGTTCGTAGATATTCGTGTGTTTGTGAAAAGATCTATGCGCGAAGCACACGACAACTACCACCGTCATGCCTTAGCAAAAGATCTGTCAGAGAACCAGAGAAAATTCTGGTCTTGTGTAAAATCGCTACGCGCATCTTAGGGTTCCATTCTGCCACTTGTTGGCCAGTCTAGTGTAGCAGCTGAAGACAGCAAAACGAAATCCGAAGTTTTAAATTTCTCGTTCAAGAAATCGTTCACACAGGAGAATCGTACAAACGTACGGCCATTTCACATAGGACAGACTTCCGTATGGGCGGCATAGTAATATAAGCATCCCTGGCGTAGGGAAAAAACTGAAAAATTTGAGAGAAAATAAAACACCAGGTTCGGACGGAATCCTAATTCGATGTTACAGGGAGTTATCTACGGCATTGGTCCCTTACCCAACCTACATTTATCGTGAATCACTCGCACAGCAAAAAGTCCCAAGCGACTGGAAAAAGCGCAGGCGATTCCAGTGTATAAGGAGGGTAAAGGAAGGCCGGGCCTCCAAAATTTCAGACCTAACTTCGGTCTGCTGCAGAATTCTTGAACATATTCTCATTTCGAATATAATAAACTTTGAGGCTGAAGCGTATCCCGACGAATCAGCATGATTCTAGAAAGAATCACTTATGAGAAACTCAGCTTACCTTTTCCTCACATGATAACCTGCGAACTATGGATGAAGGGCCACAGGCACATCCCATATTTCTAGATTTCCGGAAAGTATTTGACACTGTGCCCCACTGCAAGATGTTAATGAAGATACGAGCATATGGAATAAGTTCACAGATATGTGAGTGGCTCGAAGACTTCTTAAATAATAGAAACCAGTATGTTGTCCTCGGAGGTGAATGTTGATCAGAGACAGGGGTAACGTCAGAAGTGCCTCAGGGAAGTGAGATAGGAAGCTGTTGTTCCCTATATACATAAATGATTTGGCGGACACGTTGGGCTCCAATCCACGGTTGTTTGCTGATGATGCTTTGGTATATGGTAAGGTGTCGAAATTGACTGACTAAAGGAAGATACAAAACGACTTTGACAAAATTTCCAGTTGGTGTGCTGAACGGCAGCTGACTAAATATAGGAAAATGTAAGTTAAAGCGGATGAGTAGGAAGAACAAATCTGTAATGTTCGGATACAGTATTACTAGCGACCTGCTTGACACAATCAAGTCGTGTAAATATCTGCTGTAATGTTGCAAAGGGATATGAGTTGGAACGAGCATGTGAGAATCTTGGTAGGGAAGGCGAATGGTCGACTTCGGTTTATTGGCAGAATTTTAGGAAAGAGAGGTTCACCTGTAAAGGACAAGGCATATAGGACCCTGCTGCGACCTATTCTTGAGTACTGTTCGAGTGTCTGGGATCCGTAGCAGGTCAGATTGAAGGAAGACATCGAAGTAATTAAGAGGTGGGCTGCTAGATTTGTAACCGGTGGATTAGAAAAACACGTAAGTGTTACGGAGATGTTTCGGGATCTCAAATGGGAATCCCTGGAAGAAGCAACGTCCGTTTTCCGAAACAGCGCTGAGAAAATTTTGACAACAGGAATTTGAAGCTGACTGCCAAACGATTCTACTGCCACTAATATTGTGTATAAGGACCACGAAGATAAGACACGAGAAAACAAGGCTCATATGGAAGGATATAGAGAGTCGTTTTCCCTCGCTATATTTGCTCGTGGAACAAGAAAGGAAATGACTAGTCGTGGTACATAGCCTCTGCCACGCACCGTATGATGGCTTGTGGAGTATCTATGTAGATGTAGATGTAGACGCGTCGTAGAACATAGTGTGGTTTCAACGTATTGTATCCTTCTGTATATATCTCGGTAGGAGCAGGAAACGGGGGAACCGGCAATGATACACAAAATACTTTCCGCCACACCATAGGGTGACTAGCGAAATATGTAGGATATTTAAACAAATGCCATACTTTTAGAGGAGGCAGTATGGATCAAACAAGAAAAAAGTGTTGAGGAAATATGGTCTCCAAAATGCATACATTAAGAGTTATTTTTGTTACTGTGAAAAACATCTCTTCTGCTGCAAGATCTTTACTATTACGAACGACCTATAGAATGCAGTAAACAAATGAGAACACGTCATTCTGTTATTGTGAAACACAGAGCTTATAATGTCAACTGCTTGCTATTACGTATGACCGTCGGAAGTCTCGTTTCTTTAACAGAGATTGGATTTGCGTCAGAGCACACGTAATGGTTATGAAAATCGATAATCCTATCTCGCGTGAAACCAGCCTCGTATGTGAACAATATCTTTGTAGACAAAAGTGGATCTTCAGTAGATATTTGCAACAGCTGTTGGCAAAACTGCATTCTGACAGGCGATCTTGGGGCGAAGGGCTTGTACGTGCTGCACATAATATGGATACAGGAACTGTTCGTGCAGGATCGTCCAGAGTATAATATAACTAACCTCGATAGATGCTGAAATTCTACGCGCACTGGTTCCAGTACTTCTTCCTCCACTCGTTGCAATACGCGCCTCTCCTCGGCAGGAGTACGAACGGTGTGTGGTCTTCCACAGCCCACCGTTGCTGGAGCCACGGAGCCAGATTCAGCTAGTCGCGAGAAAAGATGGCTGAATAACTGTGCAGAAAGTATTCTGCGTTCTGCATATTTTTCAGCACACAGGACACGGGCTAGATGGTTGCTTCCATTTGTTTGACCATAGCACTAGAGCTTGTCTGCCATTTGCCGTGTGGAACAGCAGGCTTCCGTGATAGTGGTGACTGCAAACAAGAAGCAGTTAAGTTTGGGACTGAAAAAGAGAAGAAAGTATTAATTCTAACTTACTCTAAAAGTGCTGCGAATCAATTAGAATATCGACAGTGAAAAGCTGATAGCAGTTATGTTTATGATGTGCAATTGGTTATTAAACCGAAGGCAGCAAACAAAATTCATCTGTTTATGTAATGTGGGTAAAGGAACAATCAGGTATTCGCCCTAATAAAGTAGTAGACAGTCGCCCTAAGGAAAGTATGTAAGAAAGGGACTCGCTATTCACACGGCTTGCACACTGCGACTGTCAATATGTATTAAGAAAGTGGCTTAGGCTCAAACTTAACATGGAGTGGTTTCATTAGAACTAATGTATGAGCTGCAGATATCACAGCAGAAATAGGACTTACCGTTGACTTCAGTTCAGCGTACTATACGGTAAAAACCGTGGTACAGCCATAAAAATCTCAAAAGGCAGTATATGTCATCAATTACTAGGATAAGATTGGGACCCGCATGTTTCCCCGCACATGTTGGAGTCACAGGCTCTCCCCTATGTAGCGATCATACAGATGAGAACGAAAATTTTCATCATATCATGTTGTGATGTTCCAAATACATTCCACATATAAATAAATCGTGGGAAAATCTCGTAAAAGTGAAGATTCCTATGCCAACAAATATTAAAGTATTACTGAGTGAGAACAAACTCAAAATTAACAGCACAAAATAGCCGTGTTTTGAAAATTTAATTGTAGTCACTAACATAAGCAAATTTAATGGCTGTATTTTTTGTCGCAAAAAGCCAATAAATTTAATTAAAAAATTGTCTGAACATGAAGTCTTTTTATTAAATTAATGTATGAGCTACAGTTACCCAGAACTGTGAATATGGTTTACAGTACAAACTTTAACAGACGTTACTGCATGCTGTATCCATGGACAGTAACAGAGGAATGTGTCGTCATTTGTTTACTGCATTCGGTAAGTCGTTCGTAGTAGTAAAGAGCTTACAATGTAAGAGATGTGTCTCGCAGTAGTGAAAGTGAACAAGTAAATGCTCATAGACCTTATGATACGCATTTTAGAGTCTATGTCTAATGGACAGTTTTGTCGTGATTCGGTCCATACAACCACCTCTCAAAAATGGAATTCTCTTTTTTCTACATCCTGTATATGTAGATGTTGTGCGGATACATGTTAGACGCTGCTATGGTGGCCAAAATCTGGCAGCAAGACTGCTGACAGGTTTAGCGTGCAAAAGACCAAGCGCCATGGATTTTTGTATGAAAGCTGGCTCTGCTTCGGTGTCAGCGATGGCCGTGTGTCTAGTAGAAGCAGACTAGTTGTGAGCCTGCGGCTAACCTGTCTGCGTGCTAAACACACTGGACCTTCACCTGGAGTTAAGGTCTGGAGTGCCATTCCGTATGACAGCAGGAGCACTCTCTTAGTTATCCTATGAACCCTGTCTGCAAATTTGTGCGTCGATCTTGTGGTTCGACCTGTAGCTCAGTCATTCATGAACAGCATTTCAGGGGGAGTTTTCCAACAGGATAACGCTCGGCCACATATCGCTGTTGTGGCTCAACATGCTCTACAGAGTGTCGACATGCTGCCTTGACCTGCTCGATTACCGTATCAGTCTTCAGTCGAGCGCATATAGTACATCATCGGACGACAACTCCAGCGTCATGCATTAGTCATCCCTGTACTGAGCGACCAAGTGCAACAGGCGTGGAACTCCATCCCACTAACTGACATTTAGCACCTGAACAGCACAATGCATGCACGTTTGCATTCAATATTCTGGTGGTTACACCGGTTATTAACGTAGCCGTATTTCACATTTGCAATGGCTTATATCGCGTTCACATTAACCGGTGATCTTGCTGATGACCTAAGCAGTTTGGTCCCTTAGGAATCCACACGCACTTGAACGCTCTTTATTATCTTTACATAAAGAAAAGTAATATCTTCTCAACAATCTTCAAGTCGTCTACTATTCTTACTTTTTATGTAAGAAATTAGTGAATTTAGTCATGGCACTGTTGTTGCCTATGTCTGCAGTCGCTTTCAGAACTCAGATTAATCATCAAATTAACTAATTTCTGAATCGCTGGTGTGTCCATGTATCATCAAAATAAAATAAAAACAATGAGTAGTTGGAGGTGTAGGCATGAGAACAGTGGCCTATTTTCGTTTACAAAAATAATAGCAAGTTTTTATTCATCCTTTTATAACTACAATCGACCTGATAAGTCTTACAAAAAACATGACAAACATAAATCAGAAAAGGGATGGGGCTTGATTGGCAAAGTATTCATTGAGGTGGAAGCTATACAAATTCTTCCCTGAATTATTCAGACTTTGTTTACATGAATTCACTGGATGCCGAATTCCATTCAAATGGAATCAACTACGACTAGGTATACCAAACTATGGTTCACGGAGAACAGAAATCTGTGAATATTATTTAACAGCCCCATGCCAGTGCAGCAATACTTTACCCTGTCATCTTGATTCAGGCCGCAGCAGAAAACGGCATGCTGTGGGAGAGAGGCAGAGCGCGGCGGCAGCTGTAATATTCTGATGTGTCCACAAAAACTTGGAAACTACAAGTACCGGCGTTATAATTATTAGAATGTTGGAAACGTCCGTACGAGAGCCCTGAAATTCCGGCAGATTTCAGTGTTGGCTGCACCACTTCGCTGGTCTGGCCAACCAATCTGACTCACAGTCACCACAGTGCATGCTGGAATTGCCAGACGTCAGATGGCCGACTCAGGACGAATAATTTCACCCTTGTGATACACGATATGTCCGTGATGATATGCAGTTCCACTGTCGGTACAGTTGGAAACTGACACTGGCTCATAGTTGCGTACCACAATTCTTACCCACCAGGGGAAAGACCTGGGGAGGACCAGAAGACGAAGCACACAAAGAATCACAATCACTTTCCACCAAGCTTCGGCAAGAGAGCTGAATTAGCAGAAAAAAACCGCCTCCACATTGTACAAACCAATCGAACTATCCTCCACTCATTAAATCTCCCCTCGCTGGAGCTGGTAGGCAATCCAGCAGACACAGCATCGGGCTTCCCACGCTGGGGGAGCAAGCCTCTGCTTTGAATATCCTGAGGGGAGCCAATCGGCGACTGAAAATCTCTCGTGTCTGAAAAAAAAAAAAGACTTTAGATTAGGGAAATGTCATTCTCACAGTAAGTATGGCCATGTTTCGGCAAAAAACGTCTACCTAGACCAGACCACAGTCCCTTATTTATGGAGAGATCTAATTTTTCCAGGTCAACCATTTCAAACTTCTGAAGGAAGGCTGTTAAACTTCCTAGAAAGACGTGCCATTGAAATGTTTTTTTTCCCTGCTAAGAGAAACTGGCGACTTCCTGGCGTCAATTACAGTCTTGTCTCCACTAAACACATGCATCAACCACTCTGTTCATATCATCCGAGCTTCTAACATGACAATGTTTGTTGTTTTATGACCGTATCGCTGTTTGCAGAAAAGCTCAGATTACAGTAGTCTCTTTTAATTGTCTTCCTCCACCCACTTTCCGCTAACTGGCTGCCTTCGCGATGGACTGTCGCCTGGCCCAGATAAAATGTTTTGCGGGCCGGTGCCCTCGTGCTCCGACGCTAATTGGGAAGAGTGGAGTGCCTCGGCCCGAGGTCCCTCTGCAGGTAGAGTTCGCAGAGCGCTGCTTCTCCGAATCGCTTTCCCAGCCAGGTCGCTGGACACAACATTTATGGCCCACAATCCATTTTTCTCCCTGTTCTCTGTTGCCTCCACTACAGATCCTCAGATGCAAGTTCTCTACGGGCAACACATGCAGTTAATGAAAATCCTGCTCACAATTTCCTCATGTTAAAAAGTCATAAGCGACACATACGAGACGTAGTATTGGGGAACACGGAGATCATGACCTAAAATATGTATATTGATCCGACCGACGGTGTAGTTAAAGTGAGAGATTGGTGTGCCACCCATCACTTTCTTTTTATTTACGTGCTTCATAAGGAGTTTCTTCGCTGTCCTCCTATAGATGTGACAGATTGTTTCGCAGTTTTTCTGAGTGCTAGAATTGCAGCACGTTTGTCTATGGATATCTCCACTCTCGGAACCATAATAACGATTTGCACACTGTCAACTCTCACTAAGGGACTGAATTGCAATAAACATATACTAAACTGTGTTTCAGACCATTGTGTACATCACAACACTACAAAGAACAACAGGACAGTATGGTAGAGGTATTCATTCGTGAAGCCGGCCACGGTGGCCGTGCGGTTCTAGGCACTGCAGTCCGGAACCGCGGGACTGGTACGGTCGCAGGTTCGAATCCTGCCTCGGGCATGGATGTGTGTGATGTCCTTAGGTTAGTTAGGTTTAAGTAGTTTTAAGTTCTAGGGGACTGATGACCTAAGATGTTAAGTCCCATAGTGCTCAGAGCCGTTTGAACCATTCATTCGTGAAATAGATAAGCATAACGGTTCTGTATATAGACAATATTCCTTTGGACAGTAGTGCGTGTAGATAAGAACAAATACCCTATGTGATCAAAAGTATCCGGACTCCTGGCTGAAAATGACTTACAATTTCGTGGCGCCCTCCATCGGTAATGCTGGAATTCAGTATGGTGTTGGCCCACACTTACCCCTGATGACAGCTTCCACTCTCGCAGGCATACGTTCTATCAGCTGCTGGCAGGTTTCTTGGGCAATGGCAGTCCATTCTTCACGGAGTGCTGCACTGAGGACAGGTATCGATGTCGGTCGGTAAGGCCTGGCACGAAGTCGGCGTTCCAAAACATCCCAAAGGTGTTCTATAGCATTCAGGTCAAGACTCTGTGCAGGACAGTCCATTACCGGGATGTTATTGTCGTGTAACCACTCCGCCACAGGCCGTCCATTATGAACAGGTGCTCGATCGTGTTGAAAGATGCTATCGCCATCCCCGAATTGCTCTTCAACAGCGGGAAGCAAGAAGGTGCTTAAAACATCAATATAGACCTGTGTTGTGATAGTGCCAAGCAAAACAAGGAGTGTAAGACCCCTCCATGAAAAACACGACCACACAATAACACCACCGCCTCCGAATTTTACTGTTGGCACTACACACGCTGGCAGATGATGTTAACCGGATATTCGCCATACCCACACCCTGTCATCGGATCGCCACATAGTGTACCGTGATTCGTCACTTCACACAACGTTTTTCCACTGTTCAATCGTCCAATGTTTATGCTCCTTACACCAAGCGAGGCGTCGTTTGTCATTTACCGGCGTGATGTGTGGCTTATGAGCAGCCGCTCCACCATGAAATCCAAGTTTTCTCACCTGCCGCCTAACTGTCATAGTACTTGCAATGGATCCTGATGCAGTTTGGAATTCCTGTTTGATCGTCTGGATAGAAATTATTAAACATTATTAAACATTACGACCGTCTTCAACTGTCGGCGGTCTCTGTCACTCAACAGACGAGGTCGGCCTGTACACGTTTGTGCTGTACGTGTCCCTTCACGTTTCCGTTTCACTGTCGCATCGGAAACAGTGGACCTAGGGATGTTTAGGAGTGTCGAAATCTCGCGTACAGACGTATGACACAAGTGACACCCAATCGCCTAACCACCTTCCGCGGAGCACCCCATTCTGCTCTCTCACAATGTCTAATGACTACTGAGGTTGCTGATATACAATAGCTGGCAGTAGGTGGCAGCACAATGCACCTAGCATGAAAAACGTATTTTTCTGGGTGTGTCCGCATAATTTTGATAACATAGTGTACATAAACCTGACCTGCCAATGCTGTACCATTCCTTTGTTTAGTCAGCCGTAGCCATAGTATTATATGGTATTTACAGGCAATTAGATGTTAATTATTAGATTTGTTGAATTGGTGAGCGGTAGTGTATGTGACCGTTGTGGCTGATGAGGTCCACCCAATGGGACAATGTCTGCTCCTCAGTGGTGACGCTGTGTTCTGCCGGCCGCGGTGGTCTCGCGGTTCTAGGCGCGCAGTCCGCAACCGCGCGACTGCTACGGTCGCAGGTTCGAATCCTGCCTCGGGCATGGATGTGTGTGATGTCCTTAGGTTAGTTAGGTTTAAGTAGTTCTAAGTTCTAGGGGACTGATGACCACAGCAGTTGAGTCCCATAGTGCTCAGAGCCATTTTTGAGCTGTGTTCTAAGACGACAGGGAACACGTTCACATGATTCGCATTGTTTAGGACTGGTTTCGTGACTACGTGGATGAAGTGTCGCAATTCTCCTGGCCACTGCATTGAGCAGATGTCAGTATTATTGAATGGGTGCGGTCTACTTTGGAGAGAAGGAAGCGTGATCGCTGTCCATCTCCGTTAGCTGAACTTGTCACTATTATGCAGGAAGGATGGTACAAGATTCCCCTGAAACCCGTAGAGGGCCTGTATTTATTCATTCCGAGACGACTGGGAGCTGCTCTGAATGCGACTGGGTTTCCAACGCCGTATCAAGCATGTTAATGTGTTGCCGTTTATGGTGTTTCCATGTTTTTGTCCAACCCCTGCAGTTCAATATGCTTCCAGTGTTGCTCTGATTACAGGCGAAGCAAGACGCTCGTCCTATGTCAGGCACTGCGGCAGAAAATGAGCGTTCTTGCCGACCACATGCTAAAGTACCGAGGATGGAACTGTGGAGGCATATACTATGCTAGCTCAGGCATCATTCAGACGGTTGCAGTATGGGGCATTTTTATCAAATGCAGCTAGCTACTTTCTCAGCGACCGATATGTAATAACGACTGGAACTTAAGTGTTCGACGAAAAAGTAGAAAATCCCCATTAAATTAATCGCAAATCGAAGAGCCTTGGCCTTTGCCGATGGCGCACTGTTTTATTTTCTATAGTTTGCTTGTTTGCTTCCGGTACCGTAGAGATCTAAGCTGCTATTATTACCCTTAATGATAGGAGTGATGGTGGCCTCGTTGTAAACCGGAACGAATCGCTGAACCTCCTCACACACCTCCACTCGCAACCGACTCTCTTCCATCGCTTCTAATGCGCAGCCGGTCACGCAAGCTAGTGAGCAGAAGATGGGAAACTTCAAGAAAACCTTATACTGCACTTCGTATCTCAGATCTGTTTCGCCAAAGGTAGCAGTGGTCTCCAAATTTTATATACTACTGGGGATTTATACGGGCTATTTCAGGAACTGAAACGGTAATCAGAGATTATATATCTCACAAGAGTGCCTTGTGCGTTTGATGTTCTGCAGCTTGTAGAAATTGTAAGTATGTCATCTTATTAATCCAGTAAAAGAAAGTCATATTGAAAATGATACAAATAAGGTCTCTGGAAAAGTCATCAATTGGTTTTCTGCAAATGGGCTTGCTCTAAACTTTGAAAAAACACAGTACATCCAATTTTCTCCTACAGAAAGTACAATTCCTTCAATATATATAACACATCAACAGAAGTCAGTAAACAGGGTAGAGCATACTAAGTTTTTAGGTGTACATATAGATGAGAATCTTAACTGGAAAATTCATATTTTGGATCTCCTAAAGCAACTACGTTCAGCAACTTTTGCGATCAGAATAATTGCTTATTTTGAGGACATAGAAATTGGTAAGCTAACACACTTTGCATACTTTCACTCTCTGATGTCATACGGAATAATATTTTGGGGTAACTGAACATTTAGTCAAAAAGTATTCACTGCTCTAAAGAAAGTGGTTAGAATAATGTGTGGGGTTCATAGTCGCACATCTAGTAGGAATCTTTTTAAAAGATTGCGAATTCTTACAACAGCCTCACAATATTTCTACTCACTAATGAAATCTGTACTCAACAAGGACCAGTTTAAAAATAACAGTGACATTCATGATTATAATACCAGAAAAGAGAAAGACTTACACTATCCTTTGCTCAACCTATCTTTGTCGCAGAAAGGGGTAAAACATGCTGCTATAAAAATTTACGACAAATTACAAGATGAAATAAGGTGTCTGACAGACAGCAGTAATAGCCTAAAAAATAAATTGAAATCATATCTCCTTGACAACTCCTTCTATACCATAGATGAATTCTTGAATAGGAATAAATAAATCTATAAATATAGTATATGCATTTTGTGCCATTTAAGGGAACGGGGTAAATAACAGAAATATTAATGTTTAACTATATATATATAGTTAAAGATTAATATATATATATATATATATATATATATATATATATATATATATATATATATATGTTGTTGTTGTTGTGGTCTTCAGTCCTGAGACTGGTTTGATGCAGCTCTCCATGCTACTCTATCCTGTGCAAGCTTTTTCATCTCCCAGTACCTACTGCAACCAACATCCTTCTGAATCTGCTTAGTGTATTCATCTCTTGGTCTCCCTCTACGATTTTTACGCTCCACGCTGCCCTCCAATACTAAATTGGTGATCCCTTGATGCCTCAGAACATGTCCTACCAACCGATCCCTTCTTCTGGTCAAGTTGTGCCACAAACTTCTCTTCTCCCCAATCCTATTCAATACTTCCTCATTAGTTATGTGATCTACCCATCTAATCTTCAGCATTCTTCTGTAGCACCACATTTCGAAAGCTTCTATTCTCTTCTTATCCATCTATTTATCGTCCATGTTTCACTTCCATACATGGCTACACTCCATACGAATACTTTCAGAAATGACTTCCTGACACTTAAATCAATACTGGATGTTAACAAATTTCTCTTCTTCAGAAACGCTTTCCTTGCCATTGCCAGCCTACATTTTATATCCTCTCTACTTCGACCATCATCAGTTATTTTGCTCCCCAAATAGCAAAACTCCTTTACTACTTTAAGTGCCTCATTTCCTAATCTAATTCCCTCAGCATCACCCGACTTAATTAGACTACATTTCATTATCCTTGTTTTGCTTTTGTTGATGTTCATCTTATATCCTCCTTTCAAGACACTGTCCATTCCATTCAACTGCTCTTCCAAGTCCTTTGCTGTCTCTGACAGAATTACAATGTCATCGGCGAACCTCAAAGTTTTTATTTCTTCTCCATGAATTTTAATACCTACCCCGAATTTTTCTTTTGTTTCCTTTACTGCTTGCTCAATATACAGATTGAACAACATCGGGGAGAGGCTACAACCCTGTCTTACTCTCTTCCCAACCACTGCTTCCCTTTCATGTCCCTCGACCCTTATAACTGCCATCTGGTTTCTGTACAAATTGTAAATAGCCTTTCGCTCCCTGTATTTTACCCCTGCCACCTTCATAATTTGAAAGAGAGTATTCCAGTCAACATTGTCAAAAGCTTTCTCTAAGTCTACAAATGCTAGAAACGTAGGTTTGCCTTTCCTTAATCTTTCTTCTAAGATAAGTCGTAAGGTCAGTATTGCCTCACGTGTTCCAGTGTTTCTACGGAATCCAAACTGATCTTCCCCGAGGTTGGCTTCTACTAGTTTTTCCATTCGTCTGTAAAGAATTCGTGTTAGTATTTTGCAGCTGTGACTTATTAAGCTGATAGTTCGGTAATTTTCACATCTGTCAACACCTGCTTTCTTTGGGATTGAAATTATTATATTCTTCTTGAAGTCTGAGGGTATTTCGCCTGTTTCATACATCTTGCTCACCAGATGGTAGAGTTTTGTCAGGACTGGCTCTCCCACGGCCGTTAGTAGTTCCAATGGAATATTGTCTACTCCGGGGGCCTTGTTTCGACTCAGGTCTTTCAGTGCTCTGTCAAACTCTTCGCGCAGTATCGTATCTCCCATTTCATCTTCATCTACATCCTCTTCCATTTCCATAATATTGTCCTCAAGTACATCGCCCTTGTATAGACCCTCTATATACTCCTTCCACCTTTCTGCTTTCCCTTCTTTGCTTAGAACTGGGTTTCCATCTGAGCTCTTGATATTCATACAAGTCGTTCTCTTATCTCCAAAGGTCTCTTTAATTTTCCTGTAGGCGGTATCTATCTTACCCCCAGTGAGATAGGCCTCTACATCCTTACATTTGTCCTCTAGCCATCCCTGCTTAGCCATTTTGCACTTCCTGTCGATCTCATTTTTGAGACGTTTGTATTCCTTTTTGCCTGTTTCACTTACTGCATTTTTATATTTTCTCCTTTCCTCAATTAAATTCAATATTTCTTCTGTTACCCAAGGATTTCTACTAGCCCTCGTCTTTTTACCTACTTGATCCTCTGCTGCCTTCACTACTTCATCCCTCAAAGCTACCCATTCTTCTTCTACTGTATTTATTTCCCCCATTCCTGTCAATTGCTCCCTTATGCTCTCCCTAAATCTCTGTACAACCTCTGGTTCTTTCAGTTTATCCAGGTCCCATCTCCTTAAATTCCCACCTTTTTGCAGTTTCTTCAGTTTTAATCTACAGGTCATAACCAATAGATTGTGGTCAGAGTCCACATCTGCCCCTGGAAATGTCTTACAATTTAAAACCTGGTTCCTAAATCTCTGTCTTACCATTATATAATCTATCTGATACCTTTTAGTATCTCCAGGGTTCTTCCATGTATACAACCTTCTTTCATGATTCTTAAACCAAGTGCTAGTTATGATTATGTTGTGCTCTGTGCAAAATTCTACCAGGCGGCTTCCTCTTTCATTTCTGTCCCCCAATCCATATTCACCTACTATGTTTCCTTCCCTCCCTTTTCCTACACTCGAATTCCAGTCACCCATGACTATTAAATTTTCGTCTCCCTTCACAATCTGAATAATTTCTTTTATTTCATCATACATTTCTTCAATTTCTTCGTCATCTGCAGAGCTAGTTGGCATATAAACTTGTACTACTGTAGTAGGTGTGGGCTTTGTATCTATCTTGGCCACAATAATGCGTTCACTATGCTGTTTGTAGTAGCTTACCCGCATTCCTATTTTGCTATTCATTATTAAACCTACTCCTGCATTACCCCTATTTGATTTTGTGTTTATAACCCTGTAGTCACCTGACCAGAAGTCTTGTTCCTCCTGCCACCGACCTTCACTAATTCCCACTATATCTAACTTCAACCTATCCATTTCCCTTTTTAAATTTTCTAACCTACCTGCCCGATTAAGGGATCTGACATTCCACGCTCCGATCCGTAGAACGCCAGTTTTCTTTCTCCTGATAACGACATCCTCTTGAGTAGTCCCCGCCCGGAGATCCGAATGGTGGACTATTTTACCTCCGGAATATTTTACCAAAGAGGACGCCATCATCATGTAATCATACAGTAAAGCTGCATGCCCTCGGGAAAAATTACGGCTGTAGTTTCCCCTTGCTTTCAGCCGCTCGCAGTACCAGCACAGCAAGGCCGTTTATATATATATATACACTCCTGGAAATTGAAATAAGAACACCGTGAATTCATTGTCCCAGGAAGGGGAAACTTTATTGACACATTCCTAGGGTCAGATACATCACATGATCACACTGACAGAACCACAGGCACATAGACACAGGCAACAGAGCATGCACAATGTCGGCACTAGTACAGTGTATATCCACCTTTCACAGCAATGCAGGCTGCTATTCTCCCATGGAGACGATCGTAGAGATGCTGGATGTAGACCTGTGGAACGGCTTGCCATGCCATTTCCACCTGGCGCCTCAGTTGGACCAGCGTTCGTGCTGGACGTGCAGACCGCGTGAGACGACGCTTCATCCAGTCCCAAACATGCTCAATGGGGGACAGATCCGGAGATCTTGCTGGCCAGGGTAGTTGACTTACACCTTCTAGAGCACTTTGGGTGGCACGGGATACATGCGGACGTGCATTGTCCTGTTGGAACAGCAAGTTCCCTTGCCGGTCTAGGAATGGTAGAACGATGGGTTCGATGACGGTTTGGATGTACCGTGCACTATTCAGTGTCCCCTCGACGATCACCAGTGGTGTACGGCCAGTGTAGGAGATCGCTCCCCACACCATGATGCCGGGTGTTGGCCCTGTGTGCCTCAGTCGTATGCAGTCCTGATTGTGGCGCTCACCTGCACGGCGCCAAACACGCATACGACCATCATTGGCACCAAGGCAGAAGCGACTCTCATCGCTGAAGACGACACGTCTCCATTCGTCCCTCCATTCACGCCTGTCGCGACACCACTGGAGGCGGGCTGCACGATGTTGGGGCGTGAGCGGAAGACGGCCTAACGGTGTGCGGGACCGTAGCCCAGCTTCATGGAGACGGTTGCGAATGGTCCTCGCCGATACCCCAGGAGCAACAGTGTCCCTAATTTGCTGGGAAGTGGCGGTGCGGTCCCCTACGGCACTGCGTAGGATCCTACGGTCTTGGCATGCATCCGTGCGTCGCTGCGGTCCGGTCCCAGGTCGACGGGCACGTGCACCTTCCGCCGACCACTGGCGACAACATCGATGTACTGTGGAGACCTCACGCCCCACGTGTTGAGCAATTCGGCGGTACGTCCACCCGGCCTCCCGCATGCCCACTATACGCCCTCGCTCAAAGTCCGTCAACTGCACATACGGTTCACGTCCACGCTGTCGCGGCATGCTACCAGTGTTAAAGATTGCGGTGGAGCTCCGTATGCCACGGCAAACTGGCTGACACTGAAGGCGGCGGTGCACAAATGCTGCGCAGCTAGCGCCATTCGACGGCCAACACCGCGGTTCCTGGTGTGTCCGCTGTGCCGTGCGTGTGATCATTGCTTGTACAGCCCTCTCGCAGTGTCCGGAGCAAGTATGGTGGGTCTGACACACCGGTGTCAATGTGTTCTTTTTTCCATTTCCAGGAGTATATATATATATATATATATATATATATATATAGTTAATGATTAATATTTCTGTTATTTACCCCATTCCCTAACAGAAATATTAATCTTTAACTATATATATATATATATATATATATATATATATATATATATATATATAGTTCCCTTAAATGGCACAAAATGCATATACTATATATATATATATATATATATATATATATAAATTGTTTCATATGTGCATTTCTTGTGCACTTGACACGTTCCACATCATAACGGTTACCGTAGCGTGCGATTGATCAATGGAACACTCAACCAACTAACTAACTAACTAACCTAACGTCCGCCCCAATAGCTGAGTGGCCAGCGCGGCTATCTATCACGCCAAGGCGCCGGGTTCGATTCGATTAATAGAATTTCTAGATGACAACTCCTTCCACTCATTGGCTGAATTTTTAGATATAAATTAAGGGAAAACAACAACAACAACAACTTAAACATTAGTGTCATGCAATATTTTGTGTAATGTAATATCTTGTAAACACATCTTTTATTAACCTGACACGTTCCACATCATTACGAAGTGTCGTATTCATGATCTATGGAACAAGTATTAATCTAATCTAATCTCGGAGATTTTCTCCGCTCAGGGACTGGGTGTTGTGTTATCCTCATTATCATTTCATTATCTCCAGTCGAAGGCAACGGGAAACCACCACTGGAATCACTTCCCTAGACGCTCCTGCGGTGAACCTCTCTGACAAGGCTTCCTCCACGACAAGACCTGCCGTAAGGCAGAACACAAAATTTTTTTTATTTTATTTTTTTTATAACTTAACTGTTCGACAAAAGCTACTTTGTGGTTGTATTTTATGTCACAGGATTAGTTTAGGGCTTTGCCCATCATCAACGGTATCTGTATTACAAAAAAGATACATATCTGTTATAATAAGGTACTTACAGTGTATATTGTAGAGTTGATACTACATCAGAATATTTTATGATCTGAAGATGACAGTGGCCAAAACATGTCATAGTGAAATGTAAAAAAAAAAAAGAAAAAATCAAGACCGACCTGTAAATTAAAGTGCCAAAAATATGATCACGGACTCATTTTCAGACTTTATGTCTTCAATTGATATTTCTCGCATGTACTGTATTTTAATTCATAAACACATGAACGTGCAAATTTACAGGACAGTTTTATGTTAAGAGAAATCTGTGATCGCAATATATTCTGTGAACTGAAGCCTATTTCTAGGCTACTTTTCTAGAGTGCAGCTCTAATTTTATATGAAATTTTCAGATTTTTTAAATTAAAATATGGCAACTATGAGAAAATTTCCATATGGCAAACTGGAAGAAATTTCAAAAGAAGATTTAAAGAACATCTGAGCCTAACTGGCACTAACCTGTCTTCGTTTAGTACACAGTCAAAGAACAAAACCACACAGCAATTGACATGACACAATGTCTATGAGTCCTGCATATTTCCGGAAAAAGGTAATTTATAAATATTTTGGAAGAAATATAAGTTTTCATGTATGTAACGAAACATCCTGTCATTATTTTAAACAAACAGACCGATCAAAAATACAAAAATATCATACAAAATGTCATTAGTATACTTGACTGAAAACACATATCCCTGTTATGCTAAAAGAGACAATAAAAACTAGAAGTAGCATCATGTATATTTTACAATGTATACAAAAAATTTGCACGTACAGCATTTGCCAATGACAATGACAATAAATTCCTTGTAGTGATTGCATATTCCTGTATATATAAAACACATAATAGTATTATTACATGAACATTATGAAATATTATCACTGGGATACGCTAGAGAACATTATATATAAGGCAAGTCGAATTAAAATGAAGTGAAAAATCATAGATCCATAAAACTCCACAATATACATTGCAAGTAACTTATTACAAGAAATATGTGTATTTTGTGTAATACAGATACCGTTGATGTTGGGCAATGCCCGAAACCAGTCCAGTGAAATAAAATATTACCACAAGACAGCTTTTGTCGAACTATTTATTAATAAGATAAAATACCTCAGAATAACTTTTAATTACTTCTGAAACTTATTACAAGGCCGTTAATCATAACGTTCAGAAGTTAGCTTCTGATTTCTTTACTTTTACTTTGGTGAATATTTAATGTCTCGTTCCAGAGAATCTTTCAGGGATCTAGGAATTTTTACGTTCATACGTCTGCTATATATACCCGCACCGCTCAATTTACTATACAAAGGAATTCCATAATATCTCTGCCCTGTAGTTTGCTGACAACTAAGAACTTTTTATTTGACTAAAGTACCTAAAAAGAGTTACGTACCACCAGGAGATCTGCTAATGTGTGTTAGTTTAGATTCTGGGAGAGCGAAAAATCAAATAATAAGCCTTATGGAACTCAAAAATAACCTTATTTTGAAACAAAAACAAATGGAAACAAATACAAAGCGTGTTGTAACTTATCAGGTCCTGTTTGCGCTCGTTCGCAAATAATAATCGCTACTGTAAACGCCTCCTCCGGTTTCCCTGTTTCCGGGTGACGGGGCTATTCTCCAGCCTGGAGATAATGGGCTTGTCTTCCCTTAATCCAGCTAAATGGGTATGGTTGGGCCGACCATACTGTTCTCAAAGGCGACAGATTTCCACGCAATGGTCAGTGCTTCCTAACATCTTTTGCGAAAGAAACTTCTGGAAGTGTTGGCAAGAAACATCATCCTACAACATGTACTATGGGAGGTAGCTGGAAATGGCAAATTGAAATGAGACTAAAATCTGTTGCTGAGATACATTGACCGAAAGACCTGAATGTTACAATAATTTAGTGGGTTCTTTCGGAGCTCACGAAATGGGTTGTCAGCCGGCAGCCTTCGCGAGCGTAGGATGGGAGTCATGGACCTCATGTGAGAGAGCTATGGTTTTGAAAACGTTGCGTGTATGAGATCGAAAGTGAGTGAGCCTCACTGATCAGTTAAGCTGTTATTTCGGTCGAAAAACTCAAAGTGTTGGCGAGTGCGTTTCCCATGCAAGGGTGTGTTGGGCTCAGCTGTTTTCCAGCTTTCGTGGCAAAGAGTGCGACGTAATCAGCGAGCAGTTGCCAGATGGAGAGAGGTCTCTTTTCGGAACGTGGAGACATCAGAGAGCTGGAGGTAGTGTTTCATCCCAACGAAGCGGTCTCTTCGTGGCCTTCTGGTCTGCGGAAGGCGTAGAGACTTTTTCCAGTCCTCATTTTCCGACACAGTCGTCGGACCTGAGAGTCTTTATAAAGCTACTGAATTGCTGCAGGGCACTGGCTAGTTATTCGGGAGTAGTGACAATTTGAAGCCTGTCTTGAGAACCAGAGCGAGGCTGGTCACTCTTATGTAGACTGACTGCATATCTGTAACGGTGCAGAGCATTAATGATGTTCCAGCAACAAATTGTCTCGAGTAAGTCTGCGGAACAATCTGTCGCGTAATACGCTATCTAACACAAAGGATGAAGCACCCAGAAGGGGAGGAGGAAACGAAACTTCACTTGCTGAGAGAATATGTGATGTTATGTTGGTGATTATAAAACCGATTCATATTTACAAAGAACTTGAAAGTATTAGTCCACTTATCAGTTTGATGTCTCACCCCTTCAGGGATGGGTACAGGCGCTGCTTCGGTTGGGTGAGGTTTCGTAAAGCTGTTGTATCTTCTCCTGAGACAAGCAGGTCCATCACTGTTGTAACTGATATCCCACACTGATTGTCCCACACGCTGTCTATGGGGGACAGATTTAATGATCTTTCTCGCCTTGGGATTGCTCAAACATGATGCAGAGACGTACCATATGTGTATGAGCACTGTCCTGTAGAAAAATGGCATAATGATAGAATCCTATGAGAGGTAACACATGATGATGCACCGTATCTGCAAAATACTGTTGTGCAATCAGAGTTCCATCAGTCTCTACCATCCACGACCTCAAGTCATACACGATGGTTCCCCACACCATGATGCCAGGAGTAACACCGCTGAACCTCTCCAAAAGCAGGGAATAATGGGACTTCTGCCTACGTTGCCGCCATAGTCGTCAGCAAAGGGCATCTGAGGTAGAGCTCAACTGTATGTCATTGATAAATACAATGCAACGACGTTCATCAGCAGTGCAATTACTGGGCCATTCGAAGTGCAGCAGTTTGTGCTGTATTGTTAACAGCAACCTATGCATGGGATGGTAATTCGCTAGTTGGGCTGCTGTTAGCCTCCAACCATTTGTGAAGAATAACACACAATGTTACAGGGTCTCCATTACTTGTTCTCAGCTGGTATGGACAGTGTAAAGCAGGTATAATTAGTGGGGGTACACAGTTTCCGGGACAGATTACATTGTTGCCAAATTTATCCAAGATGGCGGATACAAGATGGTGGCCATAGATGTCATAACACTGCACTGACACCACGGCAGGAATCTGAAGTTTTGGCAGGAAGTAGGGCAATCGATGTATCTCCACTAACCTAACTCCTACCACAACACTCCCCCCACTTGTATGACATCACCCACCCCCCTCAACACCTACCTCTGGGAATGGCAGGAAACGGTCAGTCTCCATCCAGCTGCTGGACAGTTAGATTAGGTTAATGTAGTTTTTTTTGGCAGGAAATTTGTTGTTATTGGTGTTATTCTGCTGGTGGATTGTCCTCCATACCCCACCACCCCCACCACCACTCCCACTTTCTGCCACCCCACCCTCACTTTTTTCAAATGTGCGTGTATATGTTTGCCTCAAAGTTTGAAGAAGGACTGCTCTAGCCACAACAACACCACCAGAAAGTGCTTGAAACTATCCTACAGCCGCCCCCCCCCGATCCCTACTGACACACTTTCTGCCGTTCCCCCCGCTCCCACACCACACTTTTCGAGTGTCACCTATTATTGGAGGCACTGTCAGAGAGGAAAAAAATTCAGAGTTCTATAGCTACTGTGGGGTCCATCGCTGATTGGGCATTGTTTTGCTGCTGGAGTTAAAGATGTTAATGCACTTATTATTTATTTTCCTCACTTTTAGAATCACAGTTCCACAATGGGGAACCCACACTGATGTCTAAGCCCAGATGGGAAAATCAGAACAATTATATGTCTAAAAGTTCATGACATATTTCGAAACCCACATACAACAGATCACAAATTAAACACAGACACACAGCAGATCAGATGTCTACAAGAGTCTCTTATAATTCGAAGCACTATCCTACAGACGAGAAAAATGGCTGGAGTTTTCGGTGAATTTTCGATGTCTTACAACTGCTGGTCTGGAGACGCTCTAAAGTTACAATGGCAGATGGGGACAGCATCTCACCTATTTGAACCAGAGGAGGGTAGTCTAGCCAGACTTGTCTCTGAACACTTGAGCAAAGAATACATCACCTGACTCTCTGACGTCACAGAACTTTTCGTACATACCTTGTTCTGTCCCTGTCTTGTTCGAATCGCTCTATAGAGACTCCTCTACGACCCACAAAGGATGTTTAGTGACTCTCTGACATCATGGAACTTCTTGTGAATGGAACATCCTGATTGGTTGTTACTGTATTTACCTACCAAAATGCTGCTGCTGGTGTGGGACCAGTGGCTGCCACTTTTTACAGATGGACAAATTACAAGAACTTCAGTGGAAAAATAGTTTTGTACAGATCGAAAAAAAAAAAAAAAAACATACAGCAGTCATATTGCACTGAAAGCTAAACCCTGCAAAGGTAGTCTATATATCGTGAAATTAAATCGTCTATATATCGTAAACTATTGCCAGAGAAACTTAGTCAATTACACTGCTCTGCTACTGTCGAGAAAAGGTTGAATTTTTAGACGTGAAACCGATCTCCAATCAGGGTTTATCACCACAAACGATTATACCACCATACCATATCGCTACGTCGGTGTAGTGAACACAATTCATATCCTGTACCATACAAAATAATCAATTTCACATCCTGCATGTAGCTATCTACCGCCGGACACTTCTACATATACCCCGAAGACACACAGGTCCCCAAAACAGAAGCAGACGCACCGTACGTAGTTGCAGCGCAAGATATCCTCCGCGAGGTCGGTTTATCACGCACCGTGGCCAAAGGTCATAAGGCTACTGCGTCTACACATGCTGGTCTGATGCGTGATTGGAATCCTCCTCGCGGACAGCAACGACTCTCCAAAATGGTGTAAAAAGGCTGAGCTGGGTCCTCCCGCACAAAAAAAGGTGAATGAATGAGTGTGAGAATGTGTTAACTGTAATATGTACGAGTGTGTACAATGTATACATCGTGTGAATGTGTGAGCGAATGGGGAAAAAATGAAAATAAAAAAATAAATATAAAAAAATAAGAGAATAAAAAAGTATTATCATCCAGCCAATGTATTTTTAAATCATTTAAAAGCAGAAAAAAACAAGACAATGTCAATTTTTATTATTGAAGGCGTAGCCGCATGACTTCTTTTTTCAAACTAGGCAATCCTAGATGCCCCAATATATTCTGCAGCGGCCTCCCGCACAAACGCATCTGCTAGAGGTACTACTGTTTCCCGTCTGACCGGTTTGCCGCCGTGGTTTCAGCAGCGAGTGGTGATCATCTCCTGACTTTATGACTACAAGAATATTTACTTTCTGAGCTCTGCCAGTGATGTATGCTTCGTCAATCGTGAATTAATTTGCCGATCTCCAAACAAATTTCAGCTACAGTATCCGATTTTACACCCCAAAAAACGACGATTTTTGTGGCACTTTTATGTTGAAATCATCGAGTAGCGTAGGAAAATTTCCAGAATTTCATGTCTTATCACAGGGTTTTGCTGGAAAACGATGCCATTTACGTGACTGTTGCCGATATTAATCATATAGCTATGTGCTACCTATCGTCCGCACAGTACAATTCAAAAGTTAAAGATTGGAAATTATATCTCTAGAGAGCCGAAATTTTAGCACTTCACGTGATGCAGACCATTGGTAACTAGATGCTTATCTCGTATGTAAAGGTCTTTATGCGAAAACTCGAAAATAGAGTTATAATCGTATTTTTAACGAATATAAATGTTAATAAGATAACAGATTCCACACCATCCTTTTATTTTACAAAATCATCTAAAGTTTTAATACTCATAATCGTAAATGTTTTTTTTTTCATGTCTAGAGAACAAGCAAATGTCTCTTTCACCGGTGTTTCACTATCTTGATGGAGACAACGCATCACAATCGTTGTTCTCGCAATCAAATAAGGACGAGAAATGTGTAGAACGTCAGTATACCTCATAGTCGAACAACATACATCTGGGTCCGCAACTCGTGGTCTAGTGGCTAGCGTTACTGCCTCTACATCATGGGGTTCCGGGTTCGATTCTCGGCCGGGTCGGTGATTCCCCAGTGGGAAGGCAACTGTTTGATTGATACAACTTGTGGTATATCTGAACAATTTAGAGACAAGATCAAGTATAGTAAGAATATTGTGGAAATGCCCATTCTAGGTGTAAAGATAAGAGGAGCTACATGCAAGCAAAGCAAATGGGTAAAATCTCAGTACTTTTAGTATAGAAGACAAGACATATGAACATGGATGCTTAGTGATCCCTAGCATGGAAGAAAATATAATTCTCAGTACGGATTAAATAGTGAAAGTTGAGGCTTATTTTGGACGGAGCGCTAAAGAATTGTTTATTTTGGAATTTAAAAGTAATAATTATGTGAAAATCCGTATTTTAAACTATGGGAAAAGTTGTAACTATTTGCAAAACATTGTGAAACAAGGTGAGAGCAAGATGTTTTATGACGACATAAATTTTGATGAGACTGAGGATCAGGATTTTGAAAGTGTAGTAGATTCTGAAGTGAGGAAGCTGAAACTCTTGCCACCAACAAGAGGAACGACTTAGGAATTTGTTATTGGAGTTAAGAAATGTGTTCAGTGGAAGGCCACGGAAAGTGAAAGGCTATCAGTGCATGCTTTACCTTAGAGATCATCAACGTTTCTTCCTCAAGTCATATAGTATACCATTTTCAAAAACGAAAGATGTAGAGAAAGTAATTTAGAAAATGGGAACATGTGGAGTAACTGAGAGAAGTAAGAGTGCTTACAACAATCCTTTGGTTGTGGTAAGTAAAAGAAATGGTGGAGTGAGAAGTGTTTTTGACTCCAGACATCTTAATAAGTTTCTTATCAGAGAGAACAACCATACTGAGAACATGGACGAGCTGTTACACAAATCTGATTATCTAAAATTCATGAGTAGTTTGGACTTGACCTCAGGATTTTACCAGATTCCACTTGAAATAAATTCTAGAAAGTATACTGAATTTTTCTATGGAGGTAAGTGTTTTCAATACTGTGTGTACTATTTGGGCTAAATATATCTGTAGCTGAATTCTTAAGAGGTCTGGATTCTGTCTTAGGAACTGAAGTGAGTTCAAAATTAATTGTGTATGTTGATGACATTTCGGTCACTGAAAAGACTTGTGAAGAACAATTGGATCTCTTAAGAGATGCCTTTTCAAAATTGGAATCAGGAGGTATGACAATGAAAAAAGGTAAGTGTAAATTTGATGTCAAAGAAGAAAATTTTGTAGGACATGTTATATCTGAGAAAGGAATTGCACCTGATAAACAGAAACTTGATGCTATTGCTAATTTTTCTGCTCATCACAACAAAAAACAACTTAAATCATTTTTTGGGTTAACTGGATTCTACTGAAAATTTTGAATGTTTCATGCCTGTGTGAAGAAGAATACTGTTTCGGATTGGAACCAGGAATATCAGGATGTTTTCGATGAGATCAAAGGTTAGTTGTGTCAAAGTCAGATAATGTTCAGACCGAATTTTTCTCTTCCTTTTTATGTTATGACAGACAGAAATAATCTTGGTTTGGGTGCTCATATATTTCAGGAGGTTGATGTTGATGTTGCATTTGCTCGTAGAGTACTGCAGAAGCATGAAAAGACATACATTGTCGCTGAGGAAGAGCTTTTGGCCGTACACTGTGCGTTCAACAAGTTTAAAAATTATTCACTAGGTCACAAAGTCATCATCTATACTGATCACAAAGCACTATGTTGTCTGCATGAGTGTAAGCTGTATCATAACAGAATTGCTCATTGAGCCTTCTTTATACAGCAGTTCAGTTATGAAATCAGATACATTAAGGACACAGACAATATAGTTGCTGATGCTTTGTTTAGGGTACCTTTAGGGAGTGACTGATCTAATAACTTTATAGAAGAAGAGAAAGAATTTAAAATTATGTACTTCAGAGGTTTGAACGAAGATAAAGACATCTTGAAAATTTGCAAAGACATCCGCAGGTATCCAAATGGTGATCAAAATTGGAAATCGGTTAAGAGCATATTGGGTAAGAAAACAGGAGAAAAGACTAAACAATACTATAAGGTACACAAGGGTATTTTGGTTAGGAGACATAAGACCGATTGGAAACTATGTTGGCCAGAACAGTGCATTGATACTTTAATTACTTATACACATGACAGTTTTAGTCATTGTGGATCAGCCAACAAATGTACACAAAAGTTCCAGGAAAATATCTATTTTTAAACCATAGGACGGAGGGTCAAGAAGAAGATTGCTAGCTGTGATAGATGTCAAAGAGTGAAGGTAAGTAACCAAACAAGTAGAGGTCAAATGCAAAACATACTGGCTAATAGCAACCTAGGCATCGTGTCTGTGGATGTCTATGGACCTTTGCCTAAGTCTAAGAATGGATTTTGATATGTTTTTGTGGTGGTTGATGTATTTTCGAAGTTCATAAGGCTGTTTCCTCTTAAGAAAGCTATCAGTAAGTAAATTATTTCTAAGTTTGAAAGCACATATTATCATCAGGTGGGTATACCTAAAACAATTTTATCTGACAAAGGTTCTCAGTTTACGTCACAACCTTGAAAAGATGTTGTTGATCATGTTAAAATAAGGCATATTCCAACATCTGTGTACCATCTGTTAAGTAATCCTACAGAAAGATATATGAGAGAAATTGGAAAACTGTTTAGAACATATTGTAGTAAGAATCATACCAGATGAATAGATTACATCAGTGATTTTGAGGCTATTACAAACAGCTTACAACAGGTTTTTCACCATTTGAAATCATTTTTAACCACAGACCAGCTAACTTTATTTCTGAGAATGTTGAGTTTCCGCCATGTAAAATTCTTTCACCAAAAGAGAGAGAAGAGTGTGTCAGTCATACATTTCAATGAATTTACTTATCTCAGCACTCAGTATGTAATTTTTTAGTTAATTGTAAATGAATTTTCTAGGTTTCTATGTATGTAGGTTAGTTTGTACGACCAAATCGCAAATAGCGTGGAAGACATTTACGTTTGTGATCATAAATTGTGTATAGACTGTATAACAAGATGTATACATTTCTGATTTCACAAACTGATTTTGGTCGTCATGCTACTCGATTATGTTATCATTCAAAGCTATAAATGACTCTGATTACCTGTATTCATCCGAAGCACTGCATTATTGTATCTCATTGGAACTTGAGTTGTGCGCAAACTCATGCTTCAGTCTGTTTCGTGTACCCCCAGTCATCGCGACTGTGTGTGTGTGTGTGTGTGTGTACTCAAGGTGAGTGTGCAGCTACTGAATGAGGCTAGATGCTTCCTCTAATTATTCTTTACATCATTGAACTTGTTGATATGATTATGAAATTGTTCATTTTGTCGTGTCAAAACATTTCTGTTGGTGTGTACCCGGTGTGGTATGGATTGATGGGTCAGTCCGCAAATAGTAAGCATAGGTCCTCTTTTCATGAGTCAACATACCCTTACATACTCTGGTTTATATGGCTGATTGATTTTGTGCTGTACTCCTACTTTTCACTGAGTATATTGTTCCTCTCAGTAACTGTCGTTGTAAGTTTTTCGAGTTGTACTTTTACATTCTTCTTTTTTTCTTCTTTTTTCATGATTTTGAAGGTGTGTCTTTATACATTTAAATTTGCAATTTGTAATTCTAGTAATTTACATGGCCTCTGCACTTATTTCTATAGTTTAGTCTTGTAATGTTATTGTACCGACTTTGTATCATTTGTCTTGACGCAGAATGTCCCACGGATCCGAAAATTTGAATGCCCTCATATATGTATAGATTAGGACTTGTATAGTAGATATTTTTCTTAAATTTTAAACAATTTCAAGTGAATATTGTCCACAATTGTAAATTGTCACCATATGTTAATTTTGCCATTTCACTACTCAGGTTTCACACTTATTTGGACTATAGACTAATTGTAAGCAAGAAGAACTCTGCTTGTTGCAATCAGAAATTTGTCAGATGCTATGTATTTAAAACTTCCTGGCAGATTAAAATTGTGGGCAGGATCGAGACTCGAACTCGGGACCTTTGCCTTTCGCGGCCAAGCGCTCTACCAACTGAGCTACCCAAGCACGACTCACACCCCGTCCTCACAGCTTTACTTATGCCAGTACCTCGTCTCCTACCTTCCAAAATTTACAGAAGCTCTCCTGTGAACCTTGCAGAACAAGCACTCCTGAAAGAAAGGATATTGCAGAGACATGGCTTAGCCACAGCCTGGGGGATGTTTCCAGAATGAGATTTTCAGTCTGCAGCGGAGTGTGCGCTGATATGAATCTTCCTGGCAGATTAAAACTGTGTGCCGGACCGAGACTCGAACTGGGGAGCTTTGCCTTTCGCGGGCAAGTGCTCTACCAACTGCGCTACCCAAGCAGGACTCACGCCCCGTCCTCACAGCTTTACTTCTGCCAGTACCTCGTCTCCTACCTTCCATTCAGCTATGTATTTCCTTCTACACCTTTTACTAACCTACTCTTATGTTCATAGGGATGTGTTGATATACAACCTAAAATTTTCTTTTTTTGGAATTTAACTTTGACAATCTGTATTCTATCTTCATTCTGTACACCATTTGGCAAACCTTATAGTAGATCACGAAATATTGTGAACCCAATGTTTCCATATTATTTGAGGGGGATGTTCTAATGGGACATCCTCCCGTAGCATTACTTTTCCTCAAAGTAGTTGTCGGTATCAGTATTATATTTCGAATTATGGTAACGTCAATATTATCTCATTTGGTTTTTTGAGAACTTTCATGTAATTTTATATACAATATGTTATATTTCAAGCTACAATTTATGAAAAGGAATTAGTATATAAAATGTTTTAGTTTCGTTGTCATAATCGATAAGTACTAGTTCTGAATGTACAGTTAAAACTATTTTTTATAAACATTTGAAAATACGAAATATTATCACACAGTTTCTATTATTGATTACACAATCCTCTACTGTTTATTATTTTTATTTCTGGATTCAGTTATAAAATAATAATCGAAATTAATAATGTCGCGAAAACTAGTAAGAATTCATTTATTAAGGAAAATTGTAAACTCTTTGGAATATTGTTTCTTCCGCGGAGTGTGAGAGTCTTAAGCTTGCCTCTGATGTGAGTAGACGTATTTTTGTGTAACAGGTGCGCGCAACGTAGTTTCTGCTTTGTTAATGTGAAAAATCAAAAGACTGTATGATATACTAAAATGTGAGAAAATATATTTATGTAACAAACCTTCTGCAACAACACTCTAAATCTGTTTAGTTCAAACCAACCGTGAGGACCTAATCTGAGATTTTCAGCTTCAAGATTCAGACCCCTAGCCAAGTAGAATTGAAGCAATCTCAACATGACAAGCTGATAAACTTGAAAATTTATTGCAATGTTCGCTCCTCTCAAAATGTTGATAAATACTTTGCTTATTAATTACTTCGACTGGGCATTTTTTAATGTGGACAATAGCTGGAACAAGGAGGGAGGGGGGAGATTACATGCAGTAGACCTTCATTTTCATAAAAAGCAGATTGCATTTCGAAATCAGGATGGAATCTATATTCATGGAAGACTATGGTTGTATTGGAACATTTGTTAATGGTTAGAGGAACTAACAAACGTAGCATCACTGTGCTTAAATAGCACCGACTGACGTTTGGAAAATGTTGTTGTTGTGTTGTGGTCTTCAGTCCAGAGACTGGTTTGATGCCGCTCTTTGTGCTACTGTATCCTGTGCAAGCTTCTTCATTTCCCAGTAACTACTGCACCCTATACATCCTTCTGAATCTGTTCAGTGTATTCATCTCTTGGTCTACCTCTACGAATTTCACCTTCATGCTGCTCTCCAATACTAAATTGGTGATCCCTTGACGCCTCAGAACATGTCTTACCAACTAATCCCTTCTTCTAGACAAGTTGTGCCACAAATTACTCTTCTCCCTAATTCTATTCAGTAGCTCCTCATTAGTTACATGATATACCCATCTAATCTTCAGCATTCTTCTTTTGCACCACATTTCGAAAGCTTCTGTTCTCTTCTTGTATAAACTATTTATCGTCCACGTTTCACATCAATACATGGCTACACTCCATACAAATACTTTGAGAAAATACTTCCTGAGACTTAAATCTATACTCGGTGTTAACAAATTTCTCTCCTTCAGAAACGCTTTTCTTGCCATTGCCAGTCTACATTTTATATCCTCCCTACTTCGACCATCATCAGTTATTTCGTTCCCGAAATAGCAGATTTCATCTATTACTTTAAGTGTCTCATTTCCTAATCTAATGTCCTCAGCACCACCTAATTTAGTTAGACTACGTTCCATTATCCTCGTTTTGCTTTTGTTGATGTTCGTCTTAAAGCCTCCTTTCAAGACACTGTCCATTCCGTTCAACTGCTCTTCCAGGTCCTTTGCTGTCTCTGACGGAATTACAATGTCATCGGCAAATCTCAAAATTTTTATTTCTTCTCCACGGATTTTAATTCCTACTCCAAATTTTTCTTTTGTCTCCTTTACTGCTTGCTCGATGTATGGATTGAATAGCATCAGGCAAGGACGCACCCAGGATCTGAACTGGTGGGGGGAGGGGAGGGGGGCAGGTCATACTAGTCTCAGGAAACAAGGACTCGAGACAACATACAGCACTTCTTATTAAATACACTCCTGGAAATGGAAAAAAGAACACATTGACACCGGTGTGTCAGACCCACCATACTTGCTCCGGACACTGCGAGAGGGCTGTACAAGCAATGATCACACGCACGGCACAGCGGACACACCAGGAACCGCGGTGTTGGCCGTCGAATGGCGCTAGCTGCGCAGCATTTGTGCACCGCCGCCTTCAGTGTCAGCCAGTTTGCCGTGGCATACGGAGCTCCACCGCAATCTTTAACACTGGTAGCATGCCGCGACAGCGTGGACGTGAACCGTATGTGCAGTTGACGGACTTTGAGCGAGGGCGTATAGTGGGCATGCGGGAGGCCGGGTGGACGTACCGCCGAATTGCTCAACACGTGGGGCGTGAGGTCTCCACAGTACATCGATGTTGTCGCCAGTGGTCGGCGGAAGGTGCACGTGCCCGTCGACCTGGGACCGGACCGCAGCGACGCACGGATGCACGCCAAGACCGTAGGATCCTACGCAGTGCCGTAGGGGACCGCACCGCCACTTCCCAGCAAATTAGGGACACTGTTGCTCCTGGGGTATCGGCGAGGACCATTCGCAATCGTCTCCATGAAGCTGGGCTACGGTCCCGCACACCGTTAGGCCGTCTTCCGCTCACGCCCCAACATCGTGCAGCCCGCCTCCAGTGGTGTCGCGACAGGCGTGAATGGAGGGACGAATGGAGACGTGTCGTCTTCAGCGATGAGAGTCGCTTCTGCCTTGGTGCCAATGATGGTCGTATGCGTGTTTGGCGCCGTGCAGGTGAGCGCCACAATCAGGACTGCATACGACCGAGGCACACAGGGCCAACACCCGGCATCATGGTGTGGGGAGCGATCTCCTACACTGGCCGTACACCACTGGTGATCGTCGAGGGGACACTGAATAGTGCACGGTACATCCAAACCGTCATCGAACCCATCGTTCTACCATTCCTTGACCGGCAAGGGAACTTGCTGTTCCAACAAGACAATGCACGTCCGCATGTATCCCGTGCCACCCAACGTGCTCTAGAAGGTGTAAGTCAACTACCCTGGCCAGCAAGATCTCCGGATCTGTCCCCCATTGAGCATGTCTGGGACTGGATGAAGCGTCGTCTCATGCGGTCTGCACGTCCAGCACGAACGCTGGTCCAACTGAGGCGCCAGGTGGAAATGGCATGGCAAGCCGTTCCACAGGACTACATCCAGCATCTCTACGATCGTCTCCATGCTTTGTTCCAGAAGTAGCAGAACTCATCTACTATTTTAAGTGTCTCATTTCCTAATCTAATACCCTCAACATCACGTTAAATACAAGAATGCACCTGCACAATCCGAGAAAACATGCAGAATTTCTTATTAAATAAAACAGTAAACTAGTGAAAAACTGCTTTCAATAAACATTTTAAATACAAGAACAGTAGCATAGCGAGGTGCCCGTTTAGACTGCGGGCTGAGCAGAGCGATGCAGAACAGTGCTGCAAGGTAGCTCCGAGTTTTGTTTCGTGCGATCGTTGGATGCGATTTCTTGCGATGGACATCGAAAGTCCCATATGTACGTCAACATCCCGTGTTGTGGGATCAGAAAAACAAACACTGCCACGACAGAGGTCTGGTATGCCAAGCTTGGAATGAACTGTATAAGTACAAAAAATTAAAATAAATAACTACCAAAAATAGTACAGACAAGAAACGCATAAACTTTGGTATATTATCATATTTAAGCTACGAACAAATTTTATCATTTTAGTAAAGAAACGATAGCCCTGTAGTTACAGTATTCTATAAACGATTCATGAGGTAAATTTGCAATAATTACAGTTGACAGGTTTTGAACACCTCTCCTGCGCTCCTCATCCTTCTTGAAGCTCCACTGTTTGCTTCTGAAATCATGCTTCAAAGCGCTGTTTTCGATTATGTCCTGGTAAAAACTCAACTGAAGGGAGATTTTGGGTCTACCTTTATCGATTAATATGTTGTGAAAGAAGGAGATGCACTGAATAACAATGTCTTTGTGTTCTAAAGGAGTTTTTTTTCTTTGGGAGAATATGCAACTTGCTCGTCAAAAATCCGAACGTGCGTTCCACTAGCGCTCTAGCCGCCGATAATTTCTTAGTAAATAATCTTTCTTCGTCACTGAGTAACAATCCAGAAAATAGGCTCATTAAATTATGAAAGTGAGCAGGCAGGCAGCCCTAATGGGGCTTCTACTGAAGTGCCCTATAGTTTTTTCGGTGATGGCCAGTTTTGTGGAACGTTCTAAAAATTATTTTATAAATCACTTGCACTAAATGTCTCGCCATCTTCTGCTTGTCATAACCTGCACGTCAGCTGCTTTTAATCTACAGTTAGCGTCAGCTGTATCTAAAAAATTAATAGTTTAGGAGCAGAAAAGCATTTTACATTTAAATATGGTAGGTAAAACGATGTTGTTCGTTAGAAACTTCACACAGTCATGATCCCTTACTGTCTACAAGTGAATACGCTGTTCCTTGGCGACTTAACATGCCTGCGAATAGCAGAGCGGATTGCTTATCCCTAAATTTATTATTTCTATAAACTTCCCTGCCCACAGTAACGTGCCGAAGACGAAAAAATTACTCCTGGATCTGCGCGAACGAGTTCGAATATCTTGTAGGGGGGGGGGGGGGGCAGCTGTCCCCCCCCCCCCCACCCCCGCCCCTTGCCACTCGCTTGTTACGCCCATGACATCAGGGATAGGCTACAACCCTGTCCCACTCCCTTCCCAGCCACTGCTTCCCTTTCGTGCCCCTCGACTCTTATAACTGCCGACTGGTTTCTGTACAAACTGTAAATAGCCTTTCGCTCTCTGTATTTGATCCCTACCACCTTCAGAATTAGAAAGAGAGTATTCCAGTCAACATTATCAAAAGCTTTCTCTAAGTTTCCAAATGCTAGAAACGTAGATTTACCTTTTCTCAATCTATCTTCTAAGATAAATCGTAGGGCCAGTATTGCCTCACGTGTTCCAACATTTCTACGGAATCCAAATTGTTCTTCCCCAGGGTCAGCTTCTACCAGTTCTTCCATTCGTCTGTAATTCGTGTTAGTATTTTGCAGCTGTGACTTGTTGAACTGATAGTTCGGTAATTTTCACACCTGTCGACACCTATTTTCTTTGAGACTGAAATTACTATATTCTTCTTGAAGTCTGCGTTTATTTGGCCTGTCTCATACATCATGCTCGCCAGACGGTAGAGTTTTGTCATGGCTGGCTCTCCCAAGGCTATCCGTAGTTCTAATGGAATGTTGTCTACTCCTGGGGCCTTATTTCGACTTAGATCTTTCAGTGTTCTGTCAAATTCTGCACGCAGTATCATACCTCCCATTTCATCTTCATCTACGTCCTCTTCCATTTGCATAATATTGACCTCAAGTACATCGCCCTTGTATAGACCCTTTATATACTCCTTCCACCTTTTTGGTTTTCCTTCTTTGTTTGGAACTGGTTTTCCATCCGATCTCTTGATATTCGTACAAGTGATTCTCTTTTCTCCAAAGGTCTCTTTGGTTTTCCTGTAGGCAGTATCTATCTTGCCCCTAGTGAATCCTTACATTTATTCTCTAGCCATCCATACTTAGACATTTTGCACTTCTTGTCGATCTCATTTTTCAGACGTTTGTACTCCTTTCGCCTACTTCATTTACTGCATTTTTATATTTTCTCCTTTCACCAATTAAATTCAATATCTCTTCTGTTACCCGAGATTTTCTACTAGCCCTCGTGTTTTTACCTGCTTGATTCTCCGTTGCCTTCACTATTTCATCTCTCAAATTTACCCATTCTTCTTCTACTGTTTTTCTTTCCCCTGTTCTTGTCAAACGTTCGCTAATGCTCTCTCTGAAACTGTCTACAACCTCTGGTTTAGTCAGTTTATCCAGGTCCCATCTCCTTAAATTGACGTTTTTGCAGTTTCTTCAGTTTTAATCTACAGTTCATAACCAACAGATTGTGGTCAGAGTCCACATCTGCACCTGGAAATGTCTTAACATTTAAAACCTGGTTCCTACCATTATATAATCTATCTGAAATCTTCCAGTGTCTCCAGGCCTCTTCAACTTATACAACCTTCTTTCATGATTCTTAAACCAAGTGTTAGCTATGGACTTATGCCATGTGCAAAATTCTACCAAGCCGCTTCCTCTTTCATTCCTTACCCCCATTCCATATTCACCTACTACTCTTCCTTTTCCTACCGTCGAATTCCAGTTCCCCATGACTATTAAATTTTCGTCTCTCTTCACTATCTGAATAATTTATTTTATCTCATCATACATTTCTTCAATCTCTTCGTCGTCTGTGGACCTAGTTGGCATATAAACTTTTACTACCGTGGCGATTTGGGCTTCGTATCTATCTTGGGTACAATAATGCGTTCACTATGCTGTTCGTAGTAGCTTACTCTCGCTCCTATTTTTTATTCATTATTAACCCTACTCCTGAATTACCCCTATTTGATTTTCTATTCATAACTGTGTATTCACCTGACCAGAAGTCTTATTCCTCCTGCCACCGAACTTCGCTAATTCCCACCATATCTAACTTTAACCTGTCCATTTCCCTTTTGAAATTTTCTACCTTCTTAGAACGCCAGTTTTGTTTCTCCGCATAACGACGTCCTCCTGAGTAGTCCCCGCCCGAAGATCCGAATGGGGGACTACTTTACCTCCGGAATATTTTACCCAAGAGGAGTCCATCATCATTTAACCAGACAGTAAAGCTACATACCCTCGGGAAAAATTACGGCTGTAGTTTCCTCTTGCTTTTAGCCGTTCGCAGTACTAGCACAACAAGGCCGTTTTGGTTCATGTTACTAGGTGTGGTGTGCGTACTGTAAGACCTTCGGTACACACATCAGATTATTTGACTTGTCGCTCTAACGAAGTAGGCGAGTGTCCGCAATATGCCTCGTGGTATTATCGTGACGTGTTTATCTTCCGCCGTTAGGTCAGACGATAGAAATGCCACTTGCACGCTTAGAGTAGCAGATTGACGGTGACCAACTTTAAACAGAACTTGATTAATTTTCTCCCACATTTATTAAAATAATAACAAGCATAAAAATAACTTAACTTGGTTCTGGATGCTATTTACAATTGACAATCTGAAGTTCCCTTGGCCTTGGTACGTTAATCTTATTCTCACATATCTCTGATACTTGACAAAGTGTCTATACATTTCTCTTCATGGCTATGTACAGGAATATGATAATCTTATTAGGATTTTTTTTCTTTATTGTATTTCAATTCCCCATCAGGGCGGGCTGGCAGCAGCATATGCGCTGCTCTTCAGCCGAAAGATATAGAACAAACAATAGAAGACATTTAAAAATAACAAAGGAGAGAATATGGTGAACATAAATATAGAAAAAGGGGGAACATCACGGAAGGCAATAGACAAAAAACGGGGTGACTGTAAAACGGAGATGAAAAACTGTTTAAAAGTAGCATACACAAAATACCACACACTGCGACAATTAAAAGAACATAAGGCACAGTATGACTGGAGCATAAAAGGTATCGACGGATGGCGTAGCACATAACAAACACTGACGGTGAACCTCAAGGCAGTACACAATTAAAATCACACCTCTTGACGCACAGGAGAAACAGCACTAAACACAACACTGATGTGGCACACTGACGATGATCCAAACAGAGGATCTGCCAGGTGCAAGGAGATGAGGGAGACCGGAAGAAGGGAAGGAGGGGAAGAGATGGGGGAGAAGAGTGGGGGGCGCGCTGAAGAGGGCCAGGTAGGGATGTGGGAAGGAAAGAGGCAAGTATGGGATGCACGGTCTCAGGGGAGGGGGGGAAAGGAGGAAAATCCGCTCTGCGAGAAGGAGGGAAGAGGAAAAAGGGGGGCCCTGGAGAGGGGGGGGGGGGGAGAACAAGGCCAGGTTATAGTTGGAAGGAAGGGTAGATATCACGGCGAAGTTCGTCATCTGGGAGGGGGAAGCGTTGGAAATTGCCCTGATGAAGGAGATGCAGGGTGTGGAGGTGGAGAGAGGGAGGGATACAGCAATAGAGGCGTAGCAATGGGCGGGGGGTGGAGAGGAAGGAGGAAACCAGAGGGTGGGGGGTCTCATTAGGAGCAGACTGAAACTAGACTGGTACAGACAAATGCAGACAGATTGATCGGAGGTCTGTACACTCGTTATAATACCCCGCGTGTTCAGGTATCACTTCGCAAGTGTGATCTGCGAGGAGAAAAGGTTCTACTTAGTAGCAATCTCATTGGCTGCGTGACATTAATACGCGGGTTGGCGGAAGCAGAATTTGGCCCATCTCTATGACAGCGCCACCTTGTGGTGCGGAGACGGACGAGCGCTGCGCCTGCGCTGTTGTGCTTAGCGGGGCGCGCTCTATTGAGAAAGTTGTGTACATGCTGACTATGCGGAACTACGTACACAACACTAGGCCAGATCAGTCAGTCATCCAGACCGTTGCCCCTGAAACTACTGAAAAGGCCGCTGCCCCTCTTCAGGAACCACATGTTTGTCTGGCCTCTCAACAGATACCCCTCCGTTGTGGTTGCACCTACGGTACGTCTATCTGTATCGCTGAGGCACGCAAGCCTCTCCACCAACGGCAAGGTCCGTGGTTCATGGCGGCGGTTTGGAAACTATCCGACAGTATTTCGCTAATAACTTTTTGCGTATGCTTTTTATTCCACATTTATTGCATATAACACCTGTTGGAATAGGTATACTACCTTGCAATGAACTTTCATTGATATTAGAATGATTGAGTGACAAAAATCACGAACAGCACGTATCCATCTCAATGCTCACACTATCTTAAGCAAAACAATACCACGGATATACTCTCGCTCCACTGCATTGGATACCATTTCCTGCAGACTATGTGTGTATGTGTGTGTGCGTGCGTGCGTTCGTGCGTGCGTTCGCGCGCCCGCGCGCGCTCGCTCGCGCGCGCGTGTGTGTGTGTGTGTGTGTGTGTGTGTGTGTGTGTGTGTGTGTGTGTGTGTGAGTGTTTGTGTGAAAGCATTTTGTTGCTATAGAAATACGTCCTGTGATGCCTCTCGAGCAGTCAATTTTAACGTAGCAACACCAGGCACAGTGAGAAATTGCTGCTCTAACACAGCTGTCGTCGAAGATGGGAATGCCGAAACAGAATCTGTCAATTGCCTCTTGATATATTTCTCCCGGAAACATAAGGATGTGTATGTATGTATATAGGCAATTTTTTCTTACTCGATCCGAGTGTGAGATTGGGATAGAGGGGTAATCGATAATACTGGTGTTATGTATCCTCCACTATGCACAAGAGCCACTTTCAGTGTGTTTGTTTTAGATGTGGAATATTCGTCGGTGATGCAGTTGTTGGTTGTTGGCGTGAACGTACGTAAATGTTTGGCATGTTAATAGGACTAGAAATGCCCTACAATGTTAATGGATGTTGGTGTGTGTTGTTTATAGTATGTAGTATGTGTTGTCGCTGGGCTCGCACTGCCTGCTGCTAAGAAAGTGATTGTGTGAGATTGGGATAGAGGGGTAATCGATAATACTGGTGTTATGTATCCTCCACCATGCACAAGAGCCACTTTCAGTGTGTTTGTTTTAGATGTGGAATATTCGTCGGTGATGGGGTTGTTGGTTGTTGGCGTGAACGTACGTAAATGTTTGGCATGTTAATAGAACTAGAAATGCCCTACAATGTTAATGGATGTTGGTGTGTGTTGTTTATAGTATGTAGTATGTGTTGTCGCTGGGCTCCCACTGCCTGCTGCTAAGAAAGTGATTGTTTTTGCTGATATGACTTGCAATAACGACTGCGCGAAACGCTGCTTTCTCGTTCGGGATGCTACGCAGACACCCTCTCGAGCACCCCGAAGACTTCTTGAGCCCTCGGCTGTGATGGGTTTCAGACTGTCAAAAGCACTATCGTGTGTGCATGCGCGGACGAGAGAAAGGCTGAGGCAACTTCGATTGCACAAGGATGGACTTTTCGTGTCTGTCGTTTCCTAGTGTAGCGGTTATCACGTCTGCTTCACACGCAGAGGGTCCCCGGTTCGATTCCGGGCGGAAACACTTTTTCATAAATTTAAACAACACATACCATATAACAAAATACAACACTATATAACGAAAAAGGTGACATATTTCCCATAAAACATTATGCTGTCAACGAAGACACTGATGTCATTACATTGTAGTATTTCTAACGTAGTAATCACAGAAATATGCAGTCCATGGCATATCATTGTACATCGTTTTCACGAACTTTAGCGACGTGGAAACATGTTTCTATGAATACAAGGCGGGAATATACATTTGGGAAAGGGTGGTCCGTCTACAGGTATTTTGCTATTGTTCACAATGCAAGCACGTTTCGGTTTACAGAAAGCATTTACCCTCAGTGCTCAGGAATGTCATTGAAGCCAGAACGCTTAACGGTTGGTGAGATATTCTAGACAGGAATTTTGTCTATGAATAACTGTTTGGTTCCATTGGCCAGATACCACACACACACACACCCACACCCACACACCCACACACACACACACACACACACACACACACACACACACACATAGGTATTGTTTCAGTGCAGCACCTGCTTGTGCTTGATTTCCTCGATCTATACATGTAAGATTAATAGCACATTTCTGTGTTTGCATCGTACAGAATGGACATCATCGAAGAAAACAGGGAGAGGGTTAGGGAAGGAGGATTGTACCCTTCTCAGCTACTCTTTCTACACTACGTGTGTCGGTTCTTCCTGCTCAGGCATACCCTGATTACCGTGCAAGATTGTAAATAACATAAATAAAAGACGCGAGGGATTCAGGAGGGCGACAGGATATGAGCGACAGGCAGGTGCGGAAATCAACCTTCTATGGGGTGTTTGTATTACACATCACAGAACGGGCATCGTCGACATCCAAGAAATTTTCAAAACAAACCATTAACTTACATCACAAACACCGAATGAAAAATGTCGCTCCACAGTGATCAAAAGGTTCACCATCAAGATCGAAGACGAACTCCATCTAAATTACAAACCGTGCAGGACGTTCAGATAGGTATCTACTGTTAAATGAAGTATACAGAATCATATTGGTGTAAGGGGGTGATGTGAACTGAAGGAATGTGATGGCATGTAACCGAATGCGAAACAGTCTATCGTGGGACTTATCCTGGCACTGGCTACCCTTTAAGGTGTAGCTGCAGATAGTGTGATAATATGTTTTACAGGCACGGAAAAAGCAAATATCCAGAGGCTGTCCAGTGGTTCCAGATGGTATGAATTGCAATGTCACACAGTTTTCACGAGGGATAATTTGCTCCAAAGGAGTATGATTTTTATACTACGACCAGAAATGGAGAAAAAGGAAGTTATTCTGAGTAGCTATTGGCAAAAACCAGCGCTCACACCAAAACTGTAGTTCTCTTACGCCCATTTTCCAGCTCTTGCTTGTTGCGACGTAAATATTCCCTATTGCCCTTGCAACATCACGCAAACGAGGAAGAATCGAAGGGGTCAGAGCACGTCCAATTTCTTGAGCCGTAATAAATAACTTTCCAGCTAGTTTACCATCCAAATAAACAGTCATCATCGTTGTATGCGAATACGTTAAGGTACCTCTAATATCCAGGGTCCCTTTCATATGCATTTTCTATTCAAATCCCAGTTGGCAGGAGTTGAAAACAAATTGCACACTGAGCAATGCGCCCGCATCTCGTGGTCGTGCGGTAGCGTTCTCGCTTCCCGCGCCCGGGTTCCCGGGTTCGATTCCCGGCGGTGTCAGGGATTTTCTCTGCCGCGTGATGGCTGGGTGTTGTGTGCTGTCCTTAGGTTAGTTAGGTTTAAGTAGTTCTAAGTTCTAGGGGACTGATGACCATAGATGTTAAGTCCCATAGTGCTCAGAGCCATTTGAACTGAGCAGTGCGATAAGTTTGTTTATCTCATCTACAAATTTTCGGGCCGATTCCGCAGTTTGCTGCGCATCGTCAAGTTGACGCTTTGCTTGAAATTTCGTTATCTTATATCTTACAGTTCTGTAGCACTTTTGAAGTTGTGCATCCATCCGCTGCTTCCCTTGAAATCAGTGTTATCTATGTCACTTGTAATTTGATGTACGTAACGTAGTAGGTAATTATCACGCAAATCCTGTAAATTGTCTAGAGATTCCTTGAAAGGCGCAATAACCAGTTTTTGTAACAAGTACGCCTTCTAGTCCCTTGAATATCTGTAGTTCTTCTTATGCATCTTGGGCTACCATTCCTCCACAGGTATTCAGATACCTCACTGAAAATGCCTCAGAAGATTTCGAGCGATCATAAAAGCGATGGATGGACACATTACAGCTGTCAACCGCTTATAAAATATTGAAAATTTCTAAAAATTGGCAATTGGATCTTTAGAGGGGTGTACTTTCGCTGTATAACATGGAATTTTTCGTAGCCGCGGGCTTTCTTCAGAAAAAAATCCTGCTTATAAACTGTATGTTATTGCAGTAATCACACTGATGATTAGGTTCAGTAATGAACGCAACATGGACACTCATGTTGTCAAATACTTAGATTCAAAGACTTGAAGACTAACCGAAAGCGGAATTCATAATTTTGAAGCCAAGGTTCATACATCAAAACTGGCTTGTGCCTCACAACGAAAAGAAGCACGAAACGTAATCGGAGTTACGATGCATGACGTGTATCGTGAACAGCTGCACCTGAATCTGTTTAAAGGATAGCAAAACATTCATTCGCAAGAGCCCCTAACGCTTCTGACAACTGACTGTAAATTGTAGAAAGTGTCTAACACGAAAATCGGAAATAAATGGCTCTGAGCACTATGCGACTTAACTTCTGAGGTCATCAGTCGCCTAGAACTTAGAACTAATTAAACCTAACTAACCTAAGGACATCACACATGTCCATGCCCGAGGCAGGATTCGAACCTGCGACCGTAGCGGTTGCTCGGCTTCAGACTGTAGCGCCTAGAACCGCATGGCCACTCCGACCGGCTAATTCGGAACTAACTTAGATACAAAATCACATTCCAGTCGACCCAGTGTCGGTGGATCATACTCACTGGAACCCAGAAAAGCGATTGTTGCTGTGCAGAAAATCCAACTTGCCTCGACTCTGCGAACACAGACACAAAGAAACCTGGAAGTGGGTGAAGTGACCAATCAAGGAGATGAGGTTTCCTGTGGTATTGTGTATTGTAGCAGGGACCTAGAAACGACGGAGAGGCTTCATCCCGCCGTAGTCCTCAGTGGTTCACAACCCCACAACAGGCCACAGCAGCCCACCGACCTCACCGCCGCCACACACCGAGCCCAGGGTTATTGCACGGTTTTGCCCCCAATAGACCCCCTCCCCCTACGGAAATGTTTTTATACCAGACGAGTGTAACCATAAATGTTTGCGTGGTAAAGTAATTATGGTGTACGCGTACGTAGAGGCAGTGTTTGCGCAGCACATGCCGACATGGTGTAACTGAGGCGGAATAAGGGGAACCAGCCCGTATTCGCCGAGACAGACGGAAAAGTGCCTAAAAACCAAACACGGGCTGACTGGCACACCGGACCTTGACACTAATCCGCCGGGAGGATTCGTGCCGGGGACCGGCACGCCTTCCCGCTCGGGAAGCGGCGCGTTAGACCGCGTGGATAGCCGCGCGGTACTAGGCGTCTTTCTCTGTCAGAAGGTGGGAGATAAGCCGCATCGTTCCTCTGCTCAAAATGTTAAATCGGTTGAACGTCTAAAATATGAAGAAACGCTCGGCTTATGTGTGGTTATAAGTGAACCAATCCAGAGGCCGTGCTTTAACAGTGTGTGGACAGACAGAAGCTCCACCAAACTGACACCTCAAGCATCGAAAAATTAAACTCATTGACCGTTGCTGCAGTAAAACTGTGCCAAGCAAGTCTACCTGAATTTACCTGTGTGCATCTGTTTTAAAAGGACGGTATGATAAGTCTGGTAAATTTCCATGAAAGAATGGAACATTTTTGTTGCACCTTCATGACTGGTAAACTTTATTATTCCAGGGATTGTGCAAAGAATATCAACAACGTACAGCGTTAGTTCATTGTTAACAGCTGACTGAATTGCTCAGTGTGTCGACTACGATTAAAGATGAAGGAAACAAAATTTCGTCTTGTTGTTAAATATTTTCTTTTGAAGTGTTGGACTGACGCACAAATCAAAATAGAATTCGATGAAGTTCACGTGGATCATCACTGAAGACCATTTACTTTTGGATTATTGAATTTAAAAGTGGTTGGACAAGTAGCGAAAACGAAGCGCGCTCCGGCTGTCCAGTTGAGATCACCACAATGGAAAGCATTGACAAAATCCATTATACGGTAAAGCAAGACTGTTGACTGAAAATTTTTGAGTTTCTGAGACTGTAGGCATCTCAACTGAGCGAGTGTATGGTATCCAGCTCGGAGGACTGGCAATAAAGAAACCGCGAGTGAAGTGGGTACCGTGATTGCTCACAGTCGACCAACAGCGCATCCAGCACAACAATTCAATACAATGTCTAGCGGTGTTTAATCGCAATTCGAAAGACTTTTTTGCGCCGATTTGTGACCATTGATGATACCTGGATCCATCATTACATCACAGTTGGTAGTGAAAACAATGGGTAAAGCCTGGTGAAAGTTCACCGAAGAAGGCAAAGACCATTTTGTCAGCTGAAAGGTGTTGGCCACTGTTTTTTGGGATTCCTAACGAATAATCCTCACAGAATGCTTGGAAAAAGGCAGAGCCGTAACTGGACCCTATTATGCTTCATTGTTGGGTCGTTTGAAACTCGGGTTGGATGAAGAAAGACCAAAGTTGCCACCCAAAATTCGCGCTTTCACCAGCATACTGTACCATTCAACACATCAGTGATAACAAAGGCGAAAGTCCATGAATTGGGCTTTGAATTGGTTCATCATGAACCCTATTCACCATGCTTAGTCCCAAGTGACTTCTTACTGTTTCTGAACTTGAAACTTTGTCTTGCTGGGAAGAAATTTCCATCAAATGAGGAAGAAGTAGAAGTAACCAGACTTACTCCCAAGCGAATTATTCCTGTTCCCTAACTTGAAACTTTGGAATGCTGGGAAGAAATATTCGTCAAGTGAGGAAGTGACAGTTCCTGTTAACGAATATTTTGCAGATTTTGTCAGAACCTATTTTTCCTATGGGATGAAAAACTGGAGGAGCGCTGTACCAACTGTACATCACTACGTCGAGAAGTGTGGTGCTTTTTTAGCAAACTTATCAGACCACATTCATACAATCCAGCAAACATGCATGTTGAGGGAAGGTGGTTAAAGGTACGGGAGGTGCTGAACATGAAGCGTAATAAAAATGAAGATTAAAAATCAATCATTTTCGATCCCATGGTCTTCTACATCGGTATGATAGAAGTATGAGAAAACACAGGCAGAGGAGAGATACTACGCAAAGCTTGATAACGTTACAAATTCATAAAAAAGGTGAATTGACTGCCGCCTCCAAACACTTCATGTCAAAGCCCGTTAAAAGATTGCAAGAGGTCGCTTGCTTTATCAGAAATTTATGTCCAAGTGATGCTAAATATTGCTATCTTTACATGTAGAAAAATATTATTTACTCAACAATCTTCAAATCTAGAGCTACAGCCATAACTTTTATATATGAAATTAGTGAATTAACTCATGGCTCTTTTGTTGCCTTTGTCTGCGGCCACTTCAGAACTCAAATTAATCATCAAATTAACTAATTTAGAACAATTACATTCTGAATTGTTGGTGTATCCATGTATATCGCAACACTAAAATAAAAACAATGAATGACTGGGGGAGTATGAATGAGAACAGTGGCGTATTTTGGTTTACAAAAATGATGAAGAGTTTTTATTCATCCTTTTCTAAATACACTTGAGCTGCTAAATTTTACAAAAAGAAAAGAAATGATAAACATATATCACGAAAGGAAAGGTACTTCCAGAATGAAATTTTCGCTCTGCAGCGGAGTGTGCGCAGATATGAAACTTCCTGGCAGATTAAAACTGTCTGGCGGACCGAGACTCGAACTCAGGACCTTTGCCTTTCGCGGGCAAGTGCTCTACCATCTTTTTTTTCATTTTGTTCGATGTTGATCGTTCTGTTTGGTCGTTGCGGACGTCACCTGACATCTGTTCAAGTTCGTTTGTTGATCCTTCCACTCAGTTTTTATTTTTTTAAATTTTTTTTATTTTTATTTTTTTTTTAAAAGTAACAGAGGCCAACCAGCTCTCTGACCGAACACGCTGAGCTACCGTGCCGGCATTATTGTTGTGTGGTGGAGTAGCACCGGTACTAGTCTCTGTCCACCTTGGTTTTGCGAGGAACGTCTGTCACTCACTGTTTGGACGAAATTCTTCGCTCTGCCAAGGCGATGTAGTGCACAGTGGGATCACTGCGGTTGTATCAGAGTTCGCATAACGGCCGATTATGCAGTAGACCTGCATTTCTCGCCCACCCAATGGCCTGCCGGTAGCTTGGATTACAGGAGTGCGCCATTACTCCCAGCCGAGCATCTGAGCTACCCAAGCACGACTCACGACCCCTCCTCACAGCTTCAATTCCGCCAGTACCTCGCATCCTATCATCCAAACTTCACAGAAGCTGTTCTACGAACTTGCAGAACTAGCACTCCTGAAAGAAAAGATATTGCGCAGACATGGCTTAGCCATAGGCTGGGGGATGTTTCCAGAGCACTTGCCCGCGAAAGGCAAAGGTCCCGAGTTCGAATCTCCGTCCGGCACACAGCTTTAATCTGCCAGAAAGTTTCAGGAATGGTACTTAATTGGCAAAGGATTCCTTGGCGTGGAAAGTATACAAATTCTCCACTGAGTTAATACCTTTTACAACGCAATCAGACTTCGTTGACATGATTCCATTGTGAGGCCGAATTCTATTCAAATGGAATCAACTACGACCTGGTACACCACAAACTATGGTTGACGCAGAACAGGGAGCTGTGAATATCATTTAATGACCAAATGCCGGTACAGCGGTACTTCACCCTTTCACCTCGGTTCAGGCGGCAGCAGAAAACGGCAGGCTATGGGCGAGGAGCGGCGCGCTGCAGTGGCTGCAACGTTCTGACGCGTTCACGAAAACTTGCAAACAACGCGGACTGGTGTTCTGATTATTAAAACGTGGGAGACTTCCCTATCAGAGCCCTGAAATCCCGGCAGATTTCAGTGTGAGCTGCAACCGTTCGCTGGTCGGGCCAACCAGTTTCACACGCAGGCACGACGGCGCGTGCCGGAATTGTCAGACGGCCTACATAGGGCGAACACGATTTGTCCGAGACGATATGCAGTTCCACTGATGGTACAGATGGAAACTGCCTTTGGCTCTTAGTCCACCACAAGTTGCATACCACAAGTCTCACTCACTTGGGAAAGACCTGAAGTTCTCCACTAGGGGAGGACCAGAAGACGAAAAAGGCAAAGAATCTCAATCGATTTTCACCAAGCCTCGTACAGGAACCGAAGTAGCAAAGAAAAACCCACCTCCAAGTTGTACAAACCAATCGAACTACCCTCCACTCATTGAGTCTACCCTCTTGACTGTTCTGCTGGCCGGGTAGCCAATCAAGACACAGCACCAGAGTTCCCACGCTGGGTCAGAAAGCCTCTGCTTTGCATATCCTGAGGGGATGCAGGGAGCCAATCAGTGACCCAAAATCTCTCTTGTCTGAGAAAAGAAGATTTTGATTAGGGAGGTGTCATTCTTACACTAAGCTTGACCATAATTAGGCAAAAAAAAAAAATAAAATAAAATCGGCCTGGACGGGACCACAGTCCCTCATTTACGGGGAGATGTGATCTTTCCAGGCTGATCATTTCCAATTTCTGAAAGAAGGCTGTTAGGCTTCCCAGACAGTCGTCCCCGTGAAATATATATGTTTTTGATTAGCTTCTCATAGTTGGGATTCACAGTCGTATAATATTTCTTAAAAGATATCATAGTCGCCGTTGACTGTATAAAATATTTATTATTACGATTGCAGTTTCGACCTTATGGCCATTTTCAAGTAACACTGAAAATGTTACCTAAGCACAAAAAATACAAAATTGAAGCACAGGGTGTATATTCATAATTAAGCAAACGTTTCATTAAGATTGTAGCGCACTTCAAAAAATTGGTGAGGAGCAGTAGGATATTTGTGCGGAGGCATTTTGATGTATGTCCCAATTTGTGGTGCTGCACAGTGAATTGGATTGCTGGAGAGCGTTTTACGCCATTCATATTCGTAAAATGTATACTTTTTTTCCTTTATTGAATTTCGATTCCCTGGCTGGCAGCAGCTTAGTATGCCGCTCTTCAGCCCACAGACTTTGTTTGAATAAGGTGAAGAGAATAAATAATAAAAACAGGCGATAAAATCTGAGACTTATATAGTAACAGGGATAAAAAATTGTGAAACTTAAAACATAGAACAAAGGGGTGATGATGCTAATAAATTATATACGAAGCAGACAGGTAAAATAATAGACATACAATTAAAAAAAACTCGGCGACAGTCTGGTTTCTGTTCGCAAAAGACATAAAAGTCACACCAAGCGACAGCATGGTTTCTGTTCGTAACACTAAAAAGACGAACAATCACTGAACATTCACTGGAACACTACACTAAAAAGTTGGCAAATGTAACATACCACAGCCGAGAGCAGATTGGTTCAAATGGCTCTGAGCACTATGGGACTCAAGTGCTGAGGTCATTAGTCCCCTAGAACTTAGAACTAGTTAAACCTAACTAACCTAAGGACATCACAAACATCCATGCCCGAGGCAGGATTCGAACCTGCGACCGTAGCGGTCTTGCAGTTCCAGACTGCAGCGCCTTTAACCGCACGGCCACTACGGCCGGCAAACTGGACAGATGATGGAAAAGCAAAAAAGGGGGGGGGGAAGGAGAGGAAAAGCGAAGGGGAGGAGGGGGGAAAGGAGCCGATGGAGGATGAGGACCCATAAGAGGGGTGGGGGGTGCTGGGCAGACGCGACAGGGAGTGGGGAAGGCAGAGGAGAATGTATACTTTTTTTTTCTTTTTATTGAATTTCGGTTCCCCCCCCAAGGGGGCGGGCTGAATGTATACGTCTTTTTTTTTGTTTTTTTTTTTTTCTTTATTGTTGTTTCCAAACCTGTTAACAGGCAGGCCAGCAGCAGCATGCTACGCCGCTCTTTGGCCTCGGAGAACACACAAGACACAAATGAAGACATCGAGAGAAAAAAAACATGGTGGACACAGAAACGGAGACAAACACTTTTTAAAATACATGGAGCCTTTCACGGGCGTAGAGTCCAAGATAAAATTTGTTCAGACACTTCGACAGAAACGAATATTGTCACACTTGAACGTAGGTGCACAAAAACGAATAACACTGAACCACTGAAGCACAAAACGATGACACACACAGGACACGAGGTATGTATACGCATCTAAAGTATTATATATCAGAGTTTTGTCTTCATCTCATTTACGAACACTTAAGTCAATCCCCATGATCCATGGACCTTGCCGTTGGTGGGGAGGCTTGCGTGCCTCAGCGATACAGATAGCCGTACCGTAGGTGCAACCACAACGGAGGGGTATCTGTTGAGAGGCCAGACAAACGTATGGTTCCTGAAGAGGGGCAGCAGCCTTTTCAGTAGTTGCAAGGGCAACAGTCTGGATGATTGACTGATCTGGCCTTGTAACAATAACCAAAATGGCCTTGCTGTGCTGGTACTGCGAACGGCTGAAAGCAAGGGGAAACTACGGCTGTAATTTTTCCTGAGGGCATGCAGCTTTACTGGAGCATGGAGAGCTGCATCAAACCAGTCTCAGGACTGAAGACCACAACAACAACAAGTCAATGTGAGAGCTTATTAACAGATAACACATGTACTATCCCCTATTATGTAATAAATAAATATTCCTATCCTATCCTACTGCCCCTTACAATCATAGCACTATTTAGAAAGCTGTAGGATGTCGACAGATGAAAAGACTTTACGATATAAAGCTTATAAGTTGTATCCTTGGTGTGCACTATCTTTGCTACGTGCTCAGGCAGTATCTTTAATAAATGTATTTTCGTGCCAACAGACTTAGCCCCACATGTTGTCAGTGCACCTGAGCTTGTATGTGTGATATATTACTAGAACGATCGTAACATTGACAGTTCCGTACATATTTAACAACATATTACGATGTATTAAGTGTCGCACTCATTGGAACCTGTGGGACTCCCACAGTCAAAATGCTGCATTTTGACGATAGTCTTATATTCTCACAGAATGTAAATAATGTACATTTCTCACTAATTTTTTGAAGTGCGTTACAATCTTAATGAAATGTTTGCTTAATTATGTATGTACACCCTGTGTTTAACTTTTATTTTTTTTATGTTTAGGTAACTTTTGCAGTGTTACTTGAAAATGGCCATAAGGCCGAAATTGCAATCGTAATAATAAATATTTTATGCAGTCAACGGTGACTATGATGTCTTTTAAGAAATATATGTTTTTGCCGCTCGCTAAAAGAACCTGGCGACTTCCTGCCATCAGGAGAGTTACTGTGTTGCCCCCACTAAACAAATGCACCAGCCACTCTGTCTGTGGCGTCCCAGCTTCTAGCACGACAATGCTTATAGTTTTGTGGCCGTCCCGCCGTTTGCACAAAAGCTCGGATTACAGCGGTCTCTCTTAAATGGCTTCCTCCACACTTTTTCCGCCAACTGGCCGCCTTTGTGATGAGCTGCTGCCTGGCTCATGTAAAATTTTTTTTGTGAACTGTTGCCCTCCCACTCTGACTCTAAGCGGAAAGAGGGGAGTGCTACAGCCAGAAGTCTCTTTGCAGGTACGATCTACTGAGTGCTGCTTCACAGAGTCACTCGCACAGTGTGGTCGCCACACACAGAATTTATGGCCCGCAATCCATCTCACTCCCTGTTCTCCATCGCCTCCACTAGGACTCTCGGGTGCAAGTTCTCTGCAAGATACACATCCAGTTATAAGAACATTCTGCTTACAATTTCCTCGTGTAAAAAAGTCATAAGTCACACATACCAAATGTAGTATTGGGGAACATGGAGATCATGAACTAAAATACGAATATTAGTCTGACCGACAGAGTAGTTAAAGTGAGAGAGGTGTCTGGATACTTTTGATTAGATAGTGTATATTAACGCTTACCTTTGATATCGAATCATTCACATTACTTCGAGCCATGTAACAAGGTAGTTTTGTTTGTTTCCTTGTGTCAGACAGTGCCATTATGTTGCCAAGAAAAGTAGTATGTAAACCGTCTATGTGTTGTTAGCTAAAAAGAAAATCATCTGATTGTAGAGGTGGTATAGTTTTTCATGATGGGTAGTGAACATATCCATAGAACTGTCTAATTGCTATTATTTGTGTATTTAATTTGAAATAATGCGTATTAAATGCTCTGGAATCGGAAAATTGATTTTGTTGGAGAAGTTACCCGTAAAAAGGTAAGACATGACATTACTGAATGAAAGTCGGCTAAAGAAACAACGTCTTTCGTTTTTTATGGCTCTGACCTCTCAACATTCGCATTGAAAGTAAAGTTTTTCTCTTATACCTTTTAACTTTTTGCTATATGGCTCAGACCGTGTGTGTTACTTCCGTATCCGACCGTACTTGCCGACGTACGACGGGAGGTTACCTCGTGTTACGTAATTGAACGGGCGTCGTTTCTCTAAAGGCGGACAGCGCAGTTCAGAACCGGTTACACCAGTCCTGTGAAACTGTCATGCAAATCATGTGGGCAGAAAATGGCAACTTCCCAAGGAAGGAACTCCTATCTGCCAGTGCACAATGTTGAGTCTTCCAGAGCCTGCCATTACAAGAGGTCACAGCACTTTAGCGGCGTTCTCGACATCCATAGAAAACAAAATTACAGCATTCGAAGGCGTGTCTGGGTCACCTTCTCTGATAGCTGATGTCCCTCAAGGATCCATCTTACGACCTTATTTTGTCCTGCGCGTATTAATGATTCTCTCGTCTATAACATTACTGGATGCTAAATTTGTTCGTCTGCAGACAGTACAAACATTGCGATAAACAGATAATTAGTTGTAGGAAGATCTGTTAACAAAATTTTCAAAGAAGTAAGGAACATGATGTGACTTTGTAGGCTGTCCCGGCGTAATAGGTCCTGAAAGTCTCTTCGGGTTTGCTGCCGGATCCTAAAATCAACTCGATTCGATATTTTGGTGATCCAGCTGGCCGATTTTATTCGACGATTGAAATCTTTGATGCTGAGTCCTTCAGATATATTAGTGAGTTTTGATGTGGTATCTCTGTTTACACGAGTCCCTCTGGAAGAGTTCCTTAGTTTGATTAGTGAAAAACTGGAGGATGAGTTGGTGAAGCTTTGTCGTCATGTGCTGACACCCACGTGTTTTTTATTTAACGGTAACATTTTTGAACAGAATGACGGAGTGGCTATGGGTAGTCATTTATCATCTGTAGTCGCTAATTTATTTATGGAGGACTTCGAGCACATGGCATTGAGGACTTCGGTTTTGCAACAAACGTGCTTCTGGAGATATGTGGACGATACCTTTTACGTCTGGCCACATGGACGTGATGCTCTCAATAGAATTTTGGACCACTTCGTCTTCATTCCCGCTTTAAATTTACCATGGAGGTTGAAAGTGATGGGTTGCTTCCATTTTTAGATGTTACGGTTTATAAAAAAACCAGATGGTACTTTGGGACACAGTGTTCACAAAAAGCCGACGCACTCAGAACGGTATCTATATTCTAAGAGTTGTCATCCACCACACCAACGCAGTGGCGTCCTTAGGACTTTGGTACGCAGAACATATGTCATTTCTGACGCGGACAGCTTAACTCAATAACTTGGCGCATTTGATGGCTGTTTTCAAGGAAAATGGATACTCAGAGAAGCATATTCGTCGGCTATGGGCCATCACTGGAGGTGCATGAAGAGGAACGTAGATCGGTGGCCTTTATCCCTTATGCTGGAGGCATATCGTTTAAGATAGGAAGAATTTTAAGCAATTTTAACATGAAGAATGTGCTCCCTTCACGATGATTAGGGGCTTAGAAAACCCGGTATACACAAAATTACGTGTCAATGTGGGAAGGCTTACATCGGCCGTTCGATTCTCATGACAGGTGTGTGGAACATCGCCGTCATACGTGGCTACAACAGCCGGAAAAATCGGCAGTAGCTGAACACTGCTTAAATGAGGGACACGGTATGAAATTTGACGAAACTGTGATAGTTGCCAACACTTTCGGTTTTTTGGAACAGTGTCTACAAAGAAGCAATTGAAATTAGGTTGGAGGATAATTTAATTAGCAGAGCAGAGGTTGAAAATACCGCTTCAGTTGTAAATTACTTTATTTTCACACGACCAGTTTCGGACTGTTATAAGCCCATCCTCAGGTGTCGTAGCTGTGCTGTGGTCCCCGAGCGTCGCGTTTACCAGGCACGGTGTGCTGCCTATGAGCGCAGCCCACCTGAGGATGGGCTTGTAACAGTCCGAAACTGGTCGAGTGAAAATAAAGTAATTTACAACTGAAGCGTTATTTTCAACCTCTGCTATAATGCTCAGTTGCGGATGTTCTGCCAACAGGATTGTTTCTAGTAAATTGACAGAGACAATGGGTTTCCTCTTAGCGGGACGTAAAATATTGTACTGTCCCGCATCAAAGCAGAACGGTCTTCGGTGCGTCCAGCGAGTATTCTAATACCGTCCCTGAGTGCGATATATCGTTGCCGCCAATGTTCTACTAAGAGCGGCTCCACCTGCCCATTCTTGGAGGGCAACAATCGTGATAGGCGGCGCATGCGCCGTGTACGGTACGGTTGGCTATATAGGACGTCGATTTGCAGCCTGGCGTCTTAAATCCCTCATCCGCCCTATCCTCTGCTACGCCCATCCCGCTGGATCTCCGCCCCTCCTACCTTTTACAAATCCCTTCAAATCCTGGAACGCCATGTGCTCCGCCTCACCTATCGCATCCGCCTCCCCTCCTCCACACGGATCCTGTACGACCTCATTCCGTCCCCGCACCTCCTTCCTTTCCTCGAACAGATAGGGATCCTGTACACCTCTCACAAGCTTGATCCTCCTCACCCACTTGTCTTCCCCATCCTTTCCCACCCCCATCCGCTGCCGCGTCTGTATTCCCACGTCCCACCCGCTCTCCGTCTTTCCACTCTCCATACCATTGCCCATGGTGGCTTCTGCCAACTGCACCTCCCTGATGATGCCCTCATCCCCTCCATCTACCCCTCCTACCAACTTTGATCCTCCCCTTCCACCCCCTGTGTTTCTCCCAAGCGCACCCTCTCTCCCTTCTCTCCTTCCTCTCTTCCTCCCTCGCTCCTCTCCCTCCCCAGGCTCACCTTACACCCCTACCTTTTTTCCTCCCCCTCCCTGCTCCTTTCGCATCTTTTCCCCTCTGACAGGTCCCCGGATTTGTACATGAACAGTGAACATTTGTGCACTGGAGATCATTGCCATCGGTTTTTTTATTTGCCATCGAGTTAGTGCCTTAGTGTTTCACCGTCTGTGCTCCATCGTTCACGTGTGTCATTTCTGTCATCTATGCTTGTGTACCAGTGCTGAACGTTTTTTAATTCACTACGCCTGTGAACGGCTCCATGTATTTTACTTTGTGTGTCTACTGTTTTTTATCCATTGTTTTGTTTTGTTTTTCTATGTCTTCATATGCCCTAGCTGTTTTCTGTGGCCGAAGAGCGGCGTAGTTTTGCCGCTGCCGGCCTACCTGTATAAGGTATTAAAATGACAACAAAGGAAAAAGGAAGCCTGGCGTCAGTTCTCGGGCCGGCCGCGGTGGCCGTGCGGTTCTAGGCGCTCCAGTCCGGAGCCGCGCTGCTGCTACGGTCGCAGGTTCGAATCCTGCCTCGGGCATGGGTGTGTGTGATGTCCTTAGGTTAGTTAGGTTTAAGTAGTTCTAAGTTCTAGGGGACTGATGACCACAGCAGTTGAGTCCCATAGTGCTCAGAGCCATTTTTTTTCAGTTCTCGGCGGAACTCAGCAGCGTTCTCCTGAAGATGGCGACCAGTTGGTTCGCCGAAATATCGAATCGAGTTGATTTTAGGATTCGGCAGCAAACCCGAAGAGACTTGCTGGAAATTGTACCTGTAATTTCTACTCAAATCGCAATCGTTTAACTTAATATATATGCCTCTCAGAACTTGTAAGAGATCTCCACGCAGCATGTATCTAAAATATGATGCCTAGCAGATAGCAGCTCATTGTTAAATTATTAATACAACAAGGTAACAGATTAATATTGGAAGAGCATATAGCAGATCTGCTAAAACGCCAAACCAGATATTGATTTGCAATGCGGTTGTCGTCAGATACAGATGACATGAAATAAAATATTAATAAAGAATGGTAGACTTCTCATACTTACAGTCCACACTCTCATACAGGATCACAGTAAGGCCAAAAGCGAATACAGCGAATTATTTTAGGTGTGAAATCAGTATCATCCCGAAGAGATTTTTTCAAGAGATTAGGAACACTCACTACTGATTCTCAGTATATTTATTGCTGAGTGAATTTTTCATCGTGTTTGCGAATCAACAGCTCGGTTCATGTAGTCAGTACCAGAAGTAAGAAAAATATACATAAAGACTGAAAGTCGCTTACTTTGGTCCAGATTACTATCTGTTATTCAACATACACTTTCAATAGCTTGCGAATACTCATGGAACATTTATCAGCTACTTAAAATTTAAGAGGAGGCTAAGGAGTATGTGAATATCAAATTACACACATCAAGAAAAGTTTTGCACCACTTCGGTTCCGGAACCTGTACAGAAAACTGGAATAGAGATCAACATAAACATCATTTTCGCCCTTTTTATTTCTCATAAAAACCACACATTGCATGTTATACCACCATACAGCGAAACCTTCAAAGGTAGTGTTCTAGATTACTGTACATACCGGTACTTCTAATACCCAGTAGCACGTCCTCTTGCACTGATGCATGTCTGTATTCGTCATGGTATACTATCCACAAGTTCATAAAGGCACTGTGGGTCCACATCGTTCCACTCCTCAACGGCGATTCGGCGTAGATCCCTGAGGGTGGTTGGTGGGTCACGTCCTCCATTAACAGCCCCTTTCAATCCATATTCCTGGAAATGGAAAAAAGAACACATTGACACCGGTGTGTCAGACCCACCATACTTGCTCCGGACACTACGAGAGGGCTGTACAAGCAATGATCACACGCACGGCACAGCAGACACACCAGGAACCGCGGTGTTGGCCGTCGAATAGCGCTAGCTGCGCAGCATGTGTGCACCGCCGCCGTCAGTGTCAGCCAGTTTGCCGTGGCATACAGAGCTCCATCGCAGTCTTTAACACTGGTAGCATGCCGCGACAGCGTGGACGTGAACCGTATGTGCAGTTGACGGACTTTGAGCGAGGGCGTATAGTGGGCATGCGGGAGGCCGGGTGGACGTACCGCCAAATTGCTCAACACGTGGGGCGTGAGGTCTCCACAGTACATCGATGTTGTCGCCAGTGGTCGGCGGAAGGTGCACGTGCCCGTCGACCTGGGACCGGACCGCAGTGACGCACGGATGTACGCCAAGACTGTAGGATCCTACGCAGTGCTGTAGGGGACCGCACCGCCACTTCCCAGCAAATTAGGGACACTGTTGCTCCTGGGGTATCGGCGAGGACCATTCGCAACCGTCTCCATGAAGCTGGGCTACGGTCCCGCACACCGTTAGGCCGTCTTCCGCTCACGCCCCAACATCGTGCAGCCCGCCTCCAGTGGTGTCGCGACAGGCGTGAATGGAGGGACGAATGGAGACGTGTCGTCTTCAGCGATGAGAGTCGCTTCTGCCTTGGTGCCAATGATGGTCGTATGCGTGTTTGGCGCCGTGCAGGTGAGCGCCACAATCAGGACTGCATACGACCGAGGCACACAGGGCCAACACCCGGCATCATGATGTGGGGAGCGATCTCCTACACTGGCTGTACACCACTGGTGATCGTCGAGGGGACACTGAATAGTGCACGGTACATCCAAACCGTCATCGAATCCATCGTTCTACCATTCCTAGACCGGCAAGGGAACTTGCTGTTCCAACAGGACAATGCACGTCCGCATGTATCCCGTGCCACCCAACGTGCTCTAGAAGGTGTAAGTCAACTACCCTGGCCAGCAAGATCTCCGGATCTGTCCCCCATTGAGCATGTTTGGGACTGGATGAAGCATCGTCTCACGCGGTCTGCACGTCCAGCACGAACGCTGGTCCAACTGAGGCGCCAGGTGGAAATGGCATGGCAAACCGTTCCACAGGACTACATCCATCATCTCTACGATCGTCTCCATGGGAGAACAGCAGCCTGCATTGCTGCGAAAGGTGGATATACACTGTACTAGTGCCGACATTGTGCATGCTCTGTTGCCTGTGTCTATGTGCCTGTGGTTCTGTCAGTGTGATCATGTGATGTATCTGACCCCAGGAATGTGTCAATAAAGTTTCCCCTTCCTGGGACAATGAATTCACGGTGTTCTTATTTCAATTTCCAGGAGTGTATCTTTGGCATGTTCAATTGGGTTCATGTCTGGAGAACTTGCTGGCCACTCTAGTCGAGCGATGTCATTATCTTGAAGGAAGTCATTTACAAGATGTGGACGATCGGGGTGCGAATTGTCGTCCATGAAGACGAATACCTCGCCACTATGCTGCCGATATGGTTGCACTATCGGTCGGAGGATGGCATTCACATATCGTACAGCCATTACGGCGCCTTCCATGTCCACCAGCGGCGTACGTCGGCCTCACATAATGCAACCCCAAAACAGCAGGGAATCTCCACCTCGCTGCACTCGCTGACAGTGTGTTTAAGGCTTTCAGCCTGGCCGGTTTGCCTCCAAAAACGTCTCCGACGATTGTGCGGTTGAAGGCATATGCGACACTCATCGGTGAAGAGAACGTGATGCCAGTCCTAAGCGGTCCTTTCGGCATGTTGTTGGGCCCACCTGTACCGCGCTGCATGGTGTCATGGTTCCAAAGATGGACCTCGCCATGAACGTCGGGAGTGCAGTTGCGCATCATGCAGCCTATTGCGCACAGTTTAAGTCGACACACGACGTCCTGTGGCTGCACGAAAAGCAGTATTCAACATTGTAGCGTTGCTGTCAGGGTTCCTCCGAGGTAGTGGGCATTCACTGCAGTAATAGCTCTTGGGCGGCCTGAACGAGACACATCATCGACAGTTCCTGACTCTCTGTATCTCCTCCTGTCCGAACAACGTCGCTTTGGTTCACTCCGGGATGCCTGGACTCTTCTCTTGTTGAGAGCTCTTCCTGGCACAAAGTAACAACGCGGACGCAATCGAACCGCGGTATTGATCGTGAAGGCATGGTTGAATTACAGACAACACGAACTGTGTATCTCCTTCATGGTGGAATGACTGGAACTGATCGGCTGTCGGACCCCTCCGTCTATTAGGCGCTGCTCATGCATGGTTGTTTACATCTTTGGGCAGGTTTAGTGACTGCTCTGAACAGTCAGAGGGACTGTGTCTGTGATACAACATCCACAGTGAACGTCTATCTTCTGGAGTTCAGGGAGCCGGAGTGATGCAAAACTTTTTTTCATGTATGTACAGTCATACTCAAAAGTTTCCGAACGACCTGAATTGCATTTCGCCTGATTCTCATGCAACCGGCATAACGCGGCTGTCTAGCAGGTTCTCTAATCCCTCCTTGGTACAGTCGTTTGACTATTGAAAATGGTTCCAACAAGTCACCACTAGAAAACACTGCTCTTTATCGCAGTAACTCACGATGTAAAGTAATACCACGATTCTGCAAATATCAGGGAGCAACTTATCACAGATAAGACTGTCCTTAAGGCTTGTAAGCTCACATTTATTACAATAAATGACATACCTGAAATGTTACCACTCTCATTATTACGTCAGATAGGTAATGCACGTAGTAGGCTCGTCGTATTCATGATTTCCTCTTCAAAGTATCATACAGTACTTATTATTTAACACAAAATGATATTAAAAATTTAAGTCATTCACGAGCTGCTAGTTGAGAATATGTATGAACTTCAAATAACACGACGAACCGTCTCGTTCTGCATATGGATTAAAACCCAGGTCAGGCGGGCTAAGCAAAGATTTCGTGACTGACGCAAACTGACAGTCATTACTGATTAGGCATACAGAGAGTGATATATCTCGATTTTAGACAGTATCAGTTAGCAAATATCAACTTTAAATTACATAACACAAACATTTTTATGGACGCGAATTCCTCCCCAGCATCTCTTGTCCCTGTTAACGAACTACGAGAGATGTTAAATATTGCTTCTTCACAAGTAACTTACTTGAAATGCCGTGAGGTAAAGCTTTGCGTTGGACATGGATTCGAACCCAGAACCTAATCGGATTGATATCGAAACACAACCAACTGTCACATATCGGATTTCCTTGCCAGTAGCTAGATGTTTTAACTGAAATGACGAGAAGAAACATAAATTTTTTCTTTCTCAGAACTCCAAACCGGCACCTATCGCTGTTATATTCTAGAGAAAACGAACGTTAAATATGGGTTTGTTGCACCAGCAGCGACATGTGAGCATGTTTGAACTCGAAATAATACGACGAAGAGTTCTGTGCTATCTGGGAATAGAGCCCCACACGTATCGTTGTTGACTACACACAAAGAGACGTCAGCTACCGAATTTTTCTCCACCAGCAACTCGAAATAACATCTCGAACTTACAGTGATCTCGCAAGTAGTTCTGTGTCCCACTGGGAGTCAAAAACGTCAGATATCGTTAGTGCTGACAACGAATGAAAAAAACATTAAAAATCAAAATTATTGTCCACCAGTAGATAGGTTGAAACGTTCCCTTGGAAAAATTATACATGACTGTGCTTAAACTGACACACAATATTTTTTAGCGCAACGCAATCTGACTTTCAATAATCCCTACACGAGAATGGCCCTGACTAACATTAACCTATACGTTTCACAAATCACTTACCTCACAAAACTCTTCGTTACTCGAACTACTGCAATACAGCGAGCGCCACTACTGCCAGCTAAATAAAATATTCAAACTACTAAAGGCACTAACTACTGATAGGCATAGTTAGCAAATGAAAGATTTTGATAGAGAACAAACAATGTATTTACTTTAAAAGTGTTCAAAAGTCATAATATATATAGCAGTTCATATAGCAGTTCATGACATCCCTTCGTACAAATGTACTGTTTCTGATGGACACACGTCCAGACCACCCGCTCTCAAAAATCCGCCATCTCACTTCCCCACATCCACCACTGCTGGCGGCTCACCTCCAACTGCGCAACGCTACGCGCTGTTAACAGCCAACAGCCCAATACAACAATAGCGAATATTACAACAATGCCACCCAGCTTCAGACTGCACACAGCACAGCCAGTGATTTTCATACAGAGCGCTACGTGGCATTACCAATAAAAACACCTAAACAGCCTACTTACATAGCCCCCATGCTCCCCACAAAAAATTTTTCGAATTGTTTTGGGCACTGGCCAATACATAATTGTTAAAAAAATTTCCCAATTATAATAACAATTAAATCAAATGCACACACTTATTGATGCAATGTTGGCCAAAAGCGAAAATTTTCTCACAGTCCATAAAGACAGTCCTGATCGTTCATCACAGTAAACTTGCAGTGTTTTTCTCAAAGTCTGAGCAGTAAAAGAAAATGCACATGGAAGTAGTGGATTTCCATGCAGTCTTGAAGAAGTAATGTTGTCCTTCCAACGGAAAGACAGTGCTGACTCCTGACATGCAGACAGGTAATGGGCCACAACAGAGCAAACCCACCGCAGAGTCAGTCGAAGTTTTGAAGAATATTGGTAGGTAGGTCATCACAGATTAGACCCACTGTAGTCCTGGTAGAGATTATGGTATTGGTGGGCCATCAAAGATGCAGACCCACTATCGTCCTTGTAGAGATAATGGTATTGGTGGGCCATCAAACGTGCAGACCCACTGTAGTCCTTGTAGAAATAATGGTATTGGTGGGCCATCAGAGATGCAGACACACTGTAGTCCTTGTAGAGACGGCCAGCAGCCATCTGTTGCAACTGTGTGGGTGCACAATCACCATGAAAGAGTCTTGCAGACAATATAGCAAGTCCATAAACCACCACTTGTGCACTCACAAAGTTTTTGGAATTGTCCTTAGAACCAGCAATGCTGTTATCCAGTCCCTTGCTGAATTATTAACACACGTGCAAACACTAACAGTCCCTACTTCTCACATATTACCCATATACTATAACAAACAGAAACGTGTGCAGTGAAATGTAACTTACAAGTTACTTAATTTGATGAACTGGTGTCAATTACAATTTTATAACATAAGAATACAATAACAAAGGTACAAAATACATCATTAAAGAACATAACAGTACAGATAACATTTGTAGTAACACAGACTTTACAAAAGAATAGAAATAAATATACACATCAGTGTTACAGGTATTCTGAAATAAGTAAATATATAAAATAATGAGAATAGTTTTCGAAACATTAATTTCACACATGAGCATTGAAACAGAACAGAATTAATAATGTCTAAACATCTTTACAAAGTAAATAACATAGTATTTGAAAAATTCTACAACATAAATCTTATTAGCTAAACACTTAAAGACAGGAAAAAGACAAATACACAAGGGTACATAAACACATAGCGGAATAATACAAAAGGGAAGACAGGGTTCGTTTTCAGTGTGACATTTGGTACTGCAGTCCAACCCAAAACTTCGTTCTCTAGATCTTTCCCCTCATTTCAACATTTGTTTCCACCAAAAAAATCCTATCCAAGCGTGCTTTCTGTATTCTGTTCACATCCTCTTTCAAAATTCTTTTTTGACCATTTTCTTACAGCTTCTCAATGCATTTCTTCCAATTCATCACAACACGTTCTCACATATAGCATACCCCATCTTAAGCTAACTAAAATCTACTGAGCTCAGATGCTAAACTAAGGGACGAGTCAATGCAGCAGCACAAAACAAAATACAAACAGCAATGACAAAAAAATGGAAATTGGCAAAGCAAGCTACAGTAAATCTAAATTACCAAGCAAATGCAACATTACAACTAATATGAGCCAATGTGCAGCAACAAGAAAAATAAATCAGTAGTAAAACTAGCTTAACAGAGTAATACAAAATGAAATTTAGTAGCACTATGCCTGGCAAACAGCAGCAGCAAATGCAATAAATTATGTCTAAACATAACATAGCTCAAGCAGAAAAAATATTACACTAAAGACAACAACGCAGATAAGGGAAATGTATATTAACATCTTAATGTCTATGTAATTAAAGTGGTGCACCACAAAAACTTAATCTACAAAAAAATTACCAAGTAGTTGAAAAGAAAATTATGTATGAAATTACTGTTATTAGTCCCTTCTTATTGTTCTTTCCTTTCCAAGCGCTCCTTTTTCGAAGAATGTGGATCATAAAATTATTATTTAAAAGATCTGTTGACAGAAAGTTTTCACATTAGCAAATGCATTTAATTTTATTTTATAAACCAATGCTGTAGCACAGCTGGAAACCTATGAAACGTCCCCTCTGAAAAATTATACGCGACTGTGCTTAAACTGACACACAATATTTTTTAGCGCAACGCAATCTGACTTTCAATAATCCCTACAAGAGAATGGCCCTGACTAACATTAACCTATACGTTTCACAAATCACTTACCTCACAAAAATCTTCGTTACTCGAACTATTGCAGTACAGCGAGTGGCACTACTGCCAGCTAAATAAGAGATTCAAACTACTGAAGGCACTAACTACTGATAGGCGTAGTTAGCAAATGAAAGATTTTGATAGAGAACAAACAATGTATTTACTTTAAAAGTGTTCAAAAGTCATAATATATATAGCAGCTCATGACATCCCTTCTTACAAATGTACTGTTTCTGATGGACACACGTCCAGACCACCCGCTCTCAAAAATCCGCCATCTCACTTCCCCACATCCACCACTGCTGGCGGCTCACCTCCAACTGCGCAACGCTACGCGCTGTTAACAGCCAACAGCCCAACACAACAATACCGAATATTACAACAATGCCACCCAGCTACAGACTGCACACAGCACAGCCAGTGATTTTCATACAGAGCGCTACGTGGCGTTACCAATAAAAAAACCTAAACAGCCTACTCACAAGGTGTTCTCATGCTAGAGCTTGATAATACATAATGAAATCTTTAGTGCCGGGCCAGGATTCGAACCCATTCACACGTAATATGCGGAGATGTTGAGGAATCTGCAGTTTTGAACAAACAACAAATTGTAGCCGAGCTGTATTGCCACGAAGGGATCAAATTCCGCGTTAAGGGCGATCTGAGTCGCATTCTCAGTTCAGAACCAATTTTATCGACATACAGAAGCTCAGATAAAAGATGGAATAAGTGTCCTGTGACCCTACATAGCGTTTGTTTCGTCACTAGAAATAAATAAGGTTATGGGTGATAGAATTTCTACAGAGAAGGAATATCATCTTTAATTTGAATTTCAGACCACACTGCCATTATATCTTCTTCACTTGGTGTAGTCAGAAGAGAATGGGATCTTTCTCTCCCTATCTAAAATCATTGACAGAAGTGGGAATCGAACCCAGACCATAGGTATAAGAACCTACCATCAGTCTTTTTTTTTTTTTTTTTTTTTTTTTTTTGGATCAGGTAGTGGGCTGGAGGAGGCAAGGTGGGCAGGGGTCGCGACCCGAGGCCTGTCCACGATGTCTCCCCCCTCCCATCCTGGGGATGTGAAGTGGTACAAAGGATGCAGTTGGTGTATTATTGTGATTTTTTAAAATTTTATTTATTCATTTATATATTTTGAATTTTTTTTTAATTTTTTTTGTTTTTTTTTTCATTTTTTTAAATTTTTTTTTTTGACAGTAAGGAACTGAAAATTAGTAAGTGCACTCTTTGCGTCGAGTTGGGGACGCACATAACTAAAACCATGCTAATAGTTGTAGAAAAAGGCATAAAGAAAGAGAACAAAGTGCGGGGCGAAGGAAACCATGAAACAAAACTGAAGGGTGGAATCCATACCACCATTAACCAGTGCTACATCTTGCACCGGATGGGGAAACTAAAACTGCGAAGACCTTTTCGCACCGGGGACAAAAAGAGGAAATGGGGCAAATACTGCTACAGAGTGTGAGGGTTCACAACGAAACTCTCCATCTGCTGTATCATCCAGGTATGACTTCTCGTAATGATGAAAGTAGATCCCACGTCGTACCGTGTAGTGTTCTATCATCGTATTGTAATTTTAGCTTCTCTTACCCGTGATGTTCCAGCTACGTGGAGGGTCGTGGAACGCACTCCACAAAAAATTGGAAAAATATTGTCGATACTTTGGGTTACGGAGGATCTTGCAATGTCGTTCCTGCAAATAGTTCCAAAAGTCTAAAGTGTCCTTAGTGCCGTCTTGAAACAAATAATGCACTGCATGTCCACGAAGCCACGTCATTGCATTAGTTTTAGTGCGTGGGTAATACGTTTCATCCGGGAATAAGATAGTCTTGGGGTCGATATGATTCGGCGTTACCCGAAGGAAGTATGCTGACATTTGCCTCACTAAGTGCCACACTGCCATAGACTCGCCACAGCTAAGACGGTGTTCATCGTCGTCTTGTACGCCACAGTACGTGCACGTGGGTGAGCCCACCATGTGGATCGCATGTAGCCTCGATCTGGTCACCTGCTTACCGTTGACAGTGATATACCACATCGACGTGACGTCAGTGTCCAGTGTTACGTGGTGAATTGTCCTCCACACTACTCGCCAGTTGACGTTCGGGTGCTTACTCTCCACGACGTTATCGGGTCGTCCACGTTGTAGGACCCTATAAACCGTCTTTGCCGTCGCCAGTTGAGTCGCTGGTAAGGCAAGTCGAACGTAACTGAGTTCGAGGTAAAAGACACCGATGTAGAAGAGCGAGGAGGGGACGTGGTGTATCGGCACAGGCGGCAACAGGGAGGGCGGTGCTAGTTCTTGTATTAACAAACTGGTCAGACTGTCCGGACGGCGGTGCCATAGTTTGACTAATGTGCTCACAAATAGGGCGACCGCTCTGTCATAAACGTGATAAAGGCCAAGCCCTCCCCGATCCGGAGGAAGGGTGAGAGTCTCATATTTGATCTTGAAAAGCATTCCTGAACTCACGAAGGACCCAAAAGCCGCATGTATACGGCGTGCTAACATCACCGGTATAGGTAATATCTGGGCGATGTGCGGAATGCGTGACGCTAAATGTGAGTTAACATACTGGGTCCGTTGGACGATGTCCAGGGCTCGTAGGCGGTTGTTGGCAATTCCAGTCCGAACATTCCGTAAAAGCCGTCGAAAGTTGTGAGCAGCGGTCCGTCGTATATCGTCTGTAAAGTCGATGCCGAGACATTTCAAACTATCTCTGAGCTGTAAGGGGGTGACACTGTTCTCAGACAATCCGACCCCGATGTTCATCGCCACCGATTTTGCGACGTTGATACGACTACCAGCGGCCATGCCATATTTCGTTATCCAATTTAGTGCGCTAGCGGTGTCGTCACCGTGGCGGATGACAATCACCAGGTCGTCAGCGTACGCTTTACACCGGAAAGTGTGGCCTCGTAACGTCATACCCGTTAGTCGTTGGCGCAGGCCGCAGAGGAGAGGTTCCATGGCCACAGCGTAAAGTAAAGTGGACAGAGGGCACCCTTGGCGTATCGATCGAGAAATGGTGAGGGGCTGCGAAGGTCGGCCGTTGACGATCACCTTGGACGTCGCGCCACGGAGGAGTCGCATGACGACAGTGACGAATGGCTGTGGGTACCGCATATGTTGGAGGACCGCTTCCAAATAGTTGTGGTCCACTCGGTCGAAAGCTTGACTAAAATCGATTGCCGCCAGTGCACCCTTCAGACGACATGCCCTCGCCAGTGAGATCAAGTCACGATATTCACTGAGTGCTGTTTGAATATTATTGTCGCCTCCTAATGACGTTTGATCGGGTGAGATAACATTTCGTAGGGTCTGGCGTATCCGCGCCGCCAACAGTCGAGAAAAGATCTTAAAGTCGCAGTTCAATAGCGTCAACGGGCGGTAGTCCTGCAGTCGTGAGCCACCGGACGGTTTGTGAATAGGAATAATCATTTCTTCCACAAGGGCCGCAGGGAGCGGCACGTCCGGGGATAGGAGTTCGCGACAGATGTCCGTCCATCGGGAGGCTAATAAATATTGAAAAGTCCGGTAAAATTCCAAGGGGAGGCCATCAGGACCCGGAGACTTGTTGACAGCACCTTTTCGAAAGGCGTCGATCACTTCTTCTTCTGTAATTTCTTCCATCAAGGCCGCTTCCATTGCCGGGGTGACGGTGCCGTAAATCGTCTGAGAGACGTCCTCCAGTGCTGTCGGATCAGGGGTCTGAGCGGAATAGAGTTGGGAGTAATGATTGTAGAACGCTGTGTTTATGTCTTGTTGCGTGGTGAGGCGATGACCGTCCTCCGTGTCGATGAAGCGTATCAGCGCTCGTTGGCGTCGTTTACGTTCACGAAGGACGTGGAACATTGACGGGCGTTCGCTCGGTATCCGATCCTGCGTCCTCGAGCGGATGACTACCCCCTCTAGGTGGCGTCGCATATGAGCGAGGATCTGAGCCTTAGCACGGTGGACCGCCGTTTGTCGTTCCGGAGACGGCGCCATAGCATCGCAGTCGCGCAGGACCCGGAAGTAAAAGTCGAGTGTATGTCTTCGCCAGGTAGCGTGGTCACGACCGTAGGTTATCAACGTTCGTCTCAGTGCCGGTTTGGCGCAGTCCAACCACCAGCGGATCGTCGTGGGATATGCACGGAGGCGATTTTCACACGAATGTCACGTATCCTCAACGGCTTGGCGGCAGTCCGGGTACGACAGGTGAGCGATGTTTAATTTCCACGGGCTGCGGCTTCTCCACACTTGTTGCCGCCGCCGGGTGACGGCACAAATGTAAGCTGAGTGGTCCGAGAATGCTGCAGGCCACAGTTCCGCATCCTGTGTTCCAGCGGCGAGAGAGCGTGAGACATAAATCCGATCGATACGACTGGAAGAGTGACTTGTGAATTGCGTGAATCCCGGTCGGTGGCCGTGAAGATGTTCCCAAGTGTCCACCATCTGCAGGTCTCGAATTAGCGTCCCGAGTTCCGGGCACGGATTATGTCGTGGGAGTTGGTCTCTGGGCGCCAGTACGCAATTGTAGTCACCTCCAAACACCAGATGGTCGTGGCGGCCTTGGAAGAGCGGGGCGACGTCTTCCGCAAAGAATCGTGAACGTTCGCGACGTTTGTCCGTCCCGGAAGGTGCGTAGATATTGATAAGGCGGACCCCCAGTACTGTGAGTGCCATTCCTCTTGCCCCAGGCAGAAACAGGATATCGTCCGCCACTATCCCTTCCCGAAGAAGTACAGCGACACCGCTGCCTGTTGGGGAAGCTGGAGAGACGCAAGCATCGTAACCGTACATGCCTGGGAAGTCGTCGACGTACACTTCCTGGAGAAGGGCTATGTCGATGGAAGCAGAGTTCAACATATCCTGAAGCAAGGATAACTTAGCGCGCGTCCGTATAGTGTTAATGTTTATAGTTGCAACGCGATAAGTTTGAGGTCTATCCACAGCATCCGTGTTGGCCATCAATACCCTGGTAAGGCTGTCTCGTCACTGTAACAGACGGCGGGAAAGGATCAACACTGGTGGGGTAAATTTTCCCCCGTGTCGTCCGACACGATGGGCAAGGAGTGTTCCTCACAGTCGTCCGCCCAGTCGCCGTGAAACACCATCGGCTGTTGGTGGCTGTTAGTGGCTGCTGCGGCACTCGGCGCTGACTCCATCGGCTCTGCTGGCTGGGAATCGGCAGCGGATGTCTGCTTGTGATCCTGCTGTGCTGTGAGGTCTGAGGGGCTGAAGCCGTCACCACGGCGATCTGTTGAGTTTGAAGTTACAGCGGCCTCTGTACCGCCGGTACCGTCGTCGGAATTTCCATAGTCCATGTTAGACGATCGCTGCAAACACTCGTCCGATGGAGCACGCCGCCGTCTCTTGTGTTTTCGCGGGGAACGCTGTTTACGGACGTGTGTTTCAGTATCTGAATGTGGGTGGATTTCGTCAGCTGCTCCGGTGTCTGGAAGAAAAGCCGCTGTCGGCACAACCCGTGGGTCAATGTCCATTCTGGCATCCGCGCCTTCTTGCAAGGTCGATCGGTGATTATCTTCAGGTGGGGGCGCCGTTGTAGAGGCCGGATCCTGTACTGCAGAAGCCATTTTGGTCTCTCCATCGGGGGCGGCTATCGGACTACTGTCGTCAGCATCGGAAAGAGTTGCTGCCCGTGTAACTTCGGCGTAATTGAGAGGAAGGGTCGTCACCGTAGGAGGAGTCATAGATTCACCTGTCGGGATTTGAGTAAGCCGTCGTCGGAGACAATACGACCGGACGTGCCCTTCTTGGCCACAACCAGAACAAGTGCGTGGCTGACCGTCATACATAATGATCGCCCTACATCCGCCGATGACAAGATATGACGGAACATGTTTGGTCAGTTCAATTTTAATCTGTCGTACCCCGTTAAGAACGGGGTACGTTGTAAAGGTGGTCCATTTTTCGGCCATATGGCTGATCACTCTGCCGTAGGGCTGGAAAGCCGCGGTGACTACGTCCGGTGGTACTTCGAAAGGGAGTTCGAAGACGCGTATCGTACGGAGGCCAAGCCCCGCGTGATCGATAGAGACCGCCCCAATATGGCCATCAGAATGTTTGAATTTAAGATCGTTCGCATGTGCGCTCACGATTCTGTTGCACACCTCGTCACTTACTAGCTTGACGTAGACAACACTGCTCGTGAGAGAGAGATGGATACCAATTATGTCTCGCGGGTCAATTTTAACGTCGTCACGTAGAAAACGTTCCACTTCAAAAGCCCGCGGTCGTGCATGATCGGTTTGAAAACTGATCTTGATGGTGGTTTGTCTGTATGAATGTGCCATGTTGCGTCGGTAGTGATGGACTCTTAAACTAGCGGCGACGAAGTAGTAAACAACTACGGTCACTCGCGACCGCGCGGACGGGACGTAAACAAGACGTCCTCGCCGCAGCGCTGCGGAAAGCAGACTGCCAGTCCAACAGACCACCAAACACTCTTTTCTGTGACTCAATTTTCTATTGTAACGCCAGTGCGCCACACTGGATGAGAATTCTGACACACAGCCTCCCTGTAGTAAATTGCAGCATGTTCAGGAAATTCATTTACTTGGTTGACCGAATCACCATGAACTAGTTGCCTCAGCTACCCAGTGCATACATTCGACTCTATTTTGTAATCACTGAAATAAAATCACGTAACTGCCACCTACACAGAACTGCCAAACACTGTAGGATGCAGAAATTTAAATAGGAAGTCTTCCTTTCCACTTGAGCTATTCTATTGCGCTATCTGTTTGTAAAAAAAACGTCGTGCAGCGCAAAAGAAAAGCTGTAACTGTTTCTCTCAGAAGTCTAGAACCGGACATTTGCATTATCTCGCAGCGCTGTGGTATGCAGAAGTTCTGGAGGAATTATTGTTCAGCTCTGGAGCTATTGTAGATTTGTGTTTGCTAGTAGCGTAATGGTAAGTGTCGTGCACCATCTGTAAGATGTCGCGAGTTCGAATACGTTTACTACTAATTTTTTTTTAAAACGCAATTCTGCTGTCTGCTGAAGTTACCAATCTAATGGAACTTTGAACATAATTCCCTTCACTTCTCAACCCAAAATAGTCGCATGTGGAAAAAGGGCTAACTTCTGTGACATTTTGTTCTTTTCAGGTTTAATAGACAGCCAGGCAGCAGATGCATCTCGAAGCTTTTGTATTATGTATGGGGAGAGCGCATCGTGCCCAAATACGTCAGAAAAGTATTTTCTACATTAGCTGTCGTGTGGTAGTGGCATTTTATTCTTCTTCAAACATTGTTCGACAGCTTTAACTCGGAACAAGTTTTCTAAATGCACGTAATCAATAAACTGCATGTGCATCGTCAGATTGTTATAGATAACATCAGAGAATTCGCATATATCGTTGATGATTAATTTCGCTCTCATGTTTACTATTGTTTCTACAACACTAAAGGAAACCTTACGAAAACTGTGCACCGTATTATAAGAAATGAAATAAAACTACCCACGATAACCTTACGACGAAAGTCTGTTTTAATAAAACTGAGTATCTGTACCCAAGCATGCCTCTATCGACACGAATTAGTAAAATACTACTCACTTAGATTTTGATTGGGTCTGTGTTTAAATGGTATGCTGTGTTATACTCAAGAGGTATGCAAATGTGGCATTTCATAAATATAGTTATGTATTTCTAGAAATCCATAATTTGCTTTTCAGCAGCGGATAGAGTCGTTACCTGTTGTGCAGCATTGTAAGTTTTTCACCATTGCACTATGAGCCGAAAGTATTTTCTTGCGATTTCCTTATTGATGTTTGATCTGACTGCTTGTAGCTCTTTCACAGAAAGGGTAAAAACGTTGAAGACAGTCAGACTGGAACTACGAACTATAACAGATGCTTTTTCACAGGTCAGCACGTTACCACAGAGCTGGCGAACAGATATGTGAGTGAACTTCCTCTTACGAGCCCAACAGTGGCTAGAACTCATAAACCGCTATTTAAAGGACGAGATTAGTTGCGATTTCCACCTGCAACGACTTTCCTGGGCTGAAAACCGTAAGTTTACAATCTTTTGTTACACCTCAAGCGATAATAACTTAGATTATTCAATGGAAATGACAGGTAAAATCAAGTGAACTTTGAGGCTTAATTCCGTGCACACAAGGAAGTAACTCGTCGATCACAGAGTTGCCAAACATACGTTGCCTTGTTGCCAAATCTCAGTTACAATACCAGCAGGAAGAAGACGAACCAATGTGATCCTACAGCGGGCTGGGAAGTGACCATAGCTGATGTCTCCAAGTCGCAGCTGCTACGGCCTGGAATACGTAATGCGACTGATTCGCACTTCTGTAAGTAGGTTTAGGGACTGGAGCGTAGTTACTAAAAATACTCAGAATTGACTGCAAACTAAGCATCATAAATCAGTAACTCTCATAGTTGTTTTTATATTTCTTTCGCAAGTGTACCCAAAACTAAGAAACTCATTCACAGGCGTTTTCGTGCCTCGCCAATAGTCGAGCACAACAAACGAATAAAAGAAAATAAATGTGTGTGTGTGTGTGTGAGTGTGAGTGAGAGAGAGAGAGAGAGAGAGAGAGACAGAGAGGGAGAGAGAGAAATAAAAAAGAATGAGACAGAGAGAGAGAGAGAGAGAGAGAGAGAGAGAGAGAGTGTAAACAATTGTCGTAAAGAATTTGAATCATGGTATGTAAAGAAATGTTTCATTTAAAATGACACGTTCCACATCATTATGAAATGTATTCATGATCTATGGAACAAGAATTAATCTTATCTAATCTAATCGGATCATATTGATGACTAGCCATGAAGAGTCACGAATTACCGAAATTTTTGCCAATACCAGTAACCAAATCTAAACTTGAAAATAAAAGACGACAATTTTTGTAATAAACCGGGACCCCTATCAAGACCCTTTCGTTCCTGTTAGCTAACCGCGAAAGATGTCTGATATGCCTCCATTCTGAAGTAACAAAGTGTGCATGCATTTAAAGATGAAGTGCAAGATGTGAAGTTCTGTGACGGAGATACGAACCCAACACGTAATCGGATTGTTAACTAAGAAAAATCAAATGTTACGTATCGGTTTTTCTTACGAGCTGCTAGGTGTTTGAATCTAAAATAAGGATACAAAGTTTTGTGCCTAAGTGACAATCGAACTGCACACCTACGGTATATCCACGAATATAGCTTAAGTATCAGTTGCTTACTCACCGACAGTAAAATGTGTGTGTGTTTGACCAAAAATAACGACACCTATTGCGATTGTTGGCAACACATGAACAGACATTAAAAATGCACGTTAATTTTCACTAGCAGGTGGGTGTGCACTTGATAGGGCTTCAAATGAAATTATGAATATTTTTGTACTGGATCCTTTGGAGGAGACATAGAGAAGATTGCAGTCTTGGGAAAAGGAACGAAATGAATGAACTATACTGTTCTGAGAGATTTAGATCCTCGAGAGAGGAGAAACGAATTCGAATCACAGTCCAGCACCAAATTTTTCAACGTCTCTAGTTCAATCAAGTATAAGTAAAATATGGGACCTGTTCCTTTAAATGGCTATCGGTTCATCAAATAAAATAAAATTTTCTAATGTAAGTGGGTTTACTGGCGACTGTATTTCTGTTTGCTGTGACTTCCGCTATGTCATTTCCCAACGTAAACCGGCTCTGCCCAGTTGGTAATGAAGGAACGTGATGTTTAATGCGGATTATGGATTATAACGTCTTTCTCTTGAGGTTACCAGAGGTAACATAAATCTGTTTCTGCCTCTTAAAAGTAAATTCCTGAATCCACGCATTGCACCTGTGATAATTCGTTCCACCAGACCATTGTGGCCACATTTCCCAGCCTCAAGAGTGTGCTGAAACGGATGATGTGCTTAGCTTACGAAATTAGTCACGGTGGAAAAAATGCGAGTCTATTAAATGGTTAAGTAGGAGTAAGCTTCTGACGCAGAGATTATGTTATTCTCATGTCAGCAGGATGTAAAGACTCTTGTAGGCATCATAGGCTCGAAGTAAAGCCATTTTGAATTTTCACAAATTTGGCAAATTTCTTAATTCTAGAAAATCCACTGTGAAGTGTGAAGTTACAGGATAATTCGATTATTACCGTCATTATTACTATCATTTTATTCATACCGCTGCTGGAACACACGTGCTTGAAGATCATTTAATGCCTTTTGGTCAATATAGAAGTAGTTTCCCAAGAACAGGTTCTTTCCCTGCCTACGGCATCCTTTTCATGTTAATATCAAACATCAGCAGTTACTCGTAGATTACATTAAAACTAAAGTAATTAATGAAGACGTTACTTGATAACAAAAACGCGCTGCCTTTCTTCATTTACTTGCGCCTAGAAATGGCTGTCGAATACTGCCAAACCAAATGGCAAAAGATCTTACTGCCTTCCGATATACGTCGCTGTCAGTTCTTCCATATAATTTGGTCGACATGACCTGTTTCAAGTTGACAGACAATGTTTTAGAAAATCAATTGTTTTCCTTTGAAATAAACAGAAAGATTTTCATTCTAAGCTATCCAAGCACAAAATTTTCGCAATATTAGTTCAAATTTAATATTCGCTTTTATAATGTAGGAAAGTATTTCACAGTTGCAAAACTCGTATCCGACTCATTGACCTTACACTTAGTCGCTGACCATAAACTCTAGCTCAGAGTGACACCAGTTTAGGTTTTCGACCAGGAACACTACTTGTGATACCTCTTAGACAAAATACTCACGCAGTGTTATCAGACGAAAAGATCAACCTGACACAAACTGTGGGAAGTTTGTTTTACAACCTTCGTACCTGGATAATGAGCTTTTTCCTGTTTGAGATAACTGTGAACGCTGCTGTTTAAGACGATTTAAGAATAAACTAAATTCCTTCAGTTACGACTATGTTTGGAGAAATCGTCTTAACGGCACTAAATCGGGGTTTGTGAATCGTATTCTGGCGCATTTCGCTGGCTGGAAGGCAAAAAGCTTACTGACAAATTTCACAGAAGGAAAAGAGGGACGAAATGTCTCCCACTGGAAGGTCATGTTGTTTTATTTAAATGATTACAAAATCAGGTAAAAAGGACAGTAAGGTTGTCAGTATAAGCACATTACTGTTGTCAGTATGATGTTGCACTGCCCAGCGCCTCTAATGATAAAGGGCCCGTTTAGGTCAGGCATATTATATACAGAAGTGGAAGAGAGAGCACCACTAAATTCTACAATCCGTATGCATTGCATACACTCAGAAATTACTGTTACAGTGTTCTTATGGAGCCAAATGAGTGAATTGCGTGTTTTCGGCTGAGAAAGAGCGCTGGCAAACAGTCTTCGCTACATTAGGTACTAGCACAAACAGGCAGCCTGGGTGGCTGACTAGAGGGATAAGAATATCTTGTAGAACAAAGTGGCAATTATATCAAAACGTTAGAAACAGTGAAAATCTAAATGCAGCAGCCCATTACAAACAGTATTGTAAGGTGCTTAAAAATGTTATTAGGAAGGCAAAAAGTATGTGGTATGCAGATAGAATAGCTAAGTCTCAGGATAAAATTAAAACCATATGGTCAGTCGAAAAGGAAGTGGCTGGTCTGCAGAGACAGGTCGAGGATATAGAATCAGTGCGTAGTGGGAATGTCCGTGTTACTGATGAGTCGCATATATGTACAGTATTTAATAATCGCTTTCTGAATATAGCAGGTGAACTAAATAGAAACCTAGTCCCAACAGGGAATCATATAGCGCTCTTAGAAAAAAGTGTTCCGAGACTGTTACCTGAAATGCTCCTCCATGATACTGACAAGAGGGAGATTGAGTTAATAATTAAATCACTAAAGACCAAGAACTCTCATGGATATGACGGGGTATCTAGCAGGATACTGAAGTATTGTTCTATGTATGTTAGCCCAGTACTTAGCCATATCTGTAACTTTTCCTTTAGGAATGGTCGGTTTCCTGACCGATTAAAGTACTCGGAAGTGAAGCCACTTTATAAAAAGGGAGACAGGGATAATGTTGACAATTTTAGACCTATTTCTATGCCATCGGTGTTTGCTAAAGTTATCGAGAAGGTTGTATATACAAGGCTACTGGAGCATTTAAATTCACATAATTTGCTGTCAAATGTACAGTTTGGTTTTAGAAATGGTTTAACAACTGAAAATGCTATATTCTCTTTCCTCTGTGAGATTTTGGATGGATTAAATAAAAGGTTGCGAACGCTAGGTGTTTTCTTTGATTTAACGAAGGCTTTTGTCTGTGTTGACCACAAAATATTACTGCAGAAGTTGGACCATTATGGAGTAAGGGGAGTAGCTTACAATTGGTTCGCCTCTTACTTTAAGAACAGAAAGCAGAAGGTAATTCTCCGCAATATTGAGAATGGTAGTGATGTTCAGTCCCAATGGGGCACTATTAAGTGGGGCATTCCTCAAGGGTCGGTGCTGGGGCCACTGCTGTTTCTTATTTATATAAATGATATGCCTTCTAGTATTACAGGTGATTCAAAAATATTTCTGTTTGCTGATGACACCAGCTTGGTAGTGAAGGATCTTGTGTGTAATATTGAAACAGTATCAAATAATGTAGTTCATGAAATAAGTTCGTGGCTTGTGGAAAATAATTTGATGCTAAATCACAGTAAGACTCAGTTTTTACAGTTTATAACTCACAGTTCAACAAGAACCGATATTTTGATCAGACAGAATGGGCATATTATAAGCGAGACGGAACAGTTCAAGTTCCTAGGCGTTCGGATAGATAGTAAGCTGTTGTGGAAAGCCCATGTCCAGAATCTTGTTCAGAAACTAAATAATGCTTTATTTACCATTAGAACAGTATCTGAAATAAGTGACACTTCAACACGAAAAGTAGTACACTTCGCATATTTTCACACGCTTATGTCGTATGGTATTATTTTTTGGGATAATTCTTTTGATTCAAAAAGCGTATTTTTGGCTCAAAAACAGGATGTTCGAGGGTATATGTGGTGTAAGTTCGAGAACCTCTTGTCGACCCCTATTCAATACTCTGGGAATTCTGACATTTCCCTCACAGTAAATATTTTCTTTAATGTCGTTTGTTGTTAGCAATGTTAGCCTATTCCGAAGAGTTAGCAGCTTTCGCTCAGTTAATACTAGACATAAATCCAATTTGCATGTGGAATGCACTTCCTTGACTCTTGTGCAGAAAGGAGTGCAGTATTCTGCTGCATCCATTTTCAATAAGCTACCACAAGAACTCAAAAATCTTAGCAGTAGCCCAAACTCTTTTAAGTCTAAACTGAAGAGTTTCCTCATGGCTCACTCCTTCTATTCTGTCGAGGAGCTCCCGGAAGAGCTAAAAAATTAAGCAAATTCCAGTGTTACATTGTTGATTTTCTTTATTTAAACTTACGACTTGTCACCAAAATAAGTTTTTTTATATTTCATTTTATCTGTTTCTAATATCGTGTTATAATTTCATGTTTGACTTGTTCCATGACCATGGAGACTTCTCCTTAATTTGGTCCCACGGAACAATAAATAAATAAATAAAATAAATAAATGAACTGGTGTCACTCTGAGCTAGAATTTATGGTCAGCGACTAAGTGTAAGGTCAATGAGTCGGATACGAGTTTTGCAACTGTGAAATACTTTCCTACATTATAGAAGCGAATATTAAATTTGAACTAATATTGCGAAAATTTTGTGCTTGGATAGCTTAGAATGAAAGTCTTTCTGTTTATTTCAAAGGAAAACAATTGATTTTCTAAAACATTGTCTGTCATACACAACTTGAAACAGGTCATGTAGCTCAAATCGTATGGAAGAACTGACAGCGACGTATATCGGAAGGCAGTAAGATCTCTTGCCTTTTGGTTTGGTAATACTCGAAAGCCATTTCCAGGCGCAAGTAAATGAAAAAAGGCAGCGCGTTTTTGTTATCGAGTAACGTCTTCATTAATTACTTTAGTTTTAATGTAATCTACGAGTAACTGCTGATGTTTGATATTAACATGAAAAGGATTCCGTAGGCAGGGAAAGAACCTGTTCTTGGGAAACTACATCTATATTGACCAAAAGGCATTAAATGATCTTCAAGCACGTGTTTTCCAGCAGCGGATGAATAAAATGATAGTAATAATGACGGTAATAATCGAATTATCCTGTAACTTCACACTTCACAGTGGATTTTCTAGAATTAAGAAATTTGCTAAATTTGTGAAAATTCAAAATGGCTTTACTTCGAGCCTATGATGCCTACAAGAGTCTTTACATCCTGCTGACATAAGAATAACATAATCTCCGCGTCAGAAGCTTACTTCTACTTAACCATTTAATAGACTCGCATTTTTTTTACGCGCATGTAGCAAACTTGTTCTGAGTTAAAGCTGTCAAACAATGTTTGAAGAAGAATAAAATGGCACTACCACACGACAGCTAATGTAGAAAATACTTTTCTGGCGTATTTGGGCACGATGCGATCTCCCCATACATAATACAAAAGCTTCGAGATGCATCTGCTGCCTGGCTGTCTATTAAACCTGAAAAGAACAAAATGTCACAGAAGTTAGCCCTTTTTCCACATGCGACTATTTTGGGTTGAGAAGTGAAGGGAATTATGTTCAAAGTTCCATTAGATTGGTAACTTCAGCAGACAGCAGAATTGCGTTTAAAAAAAAATTAGTAGTAAACGTGTTCGAACTCGCGACATCTTATAGATGGTGCACGACACTTACCATTACGCTACTAGCAAACACAGATCTACAACAGCTCCAGAGCTGAACAACAATTCCTCCAGAACTTCTGCATACCACAGCGCTGCGAGATAATGCAAATGTCCGGTTCTAGACTTCTGAGAGAAACAGTTACAGCTTTTCTTTTGCGCTGCACGACGTTTTTTACAAACAGATAGCGCAATAGAATAGCTCAAGTGGAAAGGAAGACTTCCTATTTAAATTTCTGCATCCTACAGTGTTGGCAGTTCTGTGTAGGTGGCAGTTACGTGATTTTATTTCGGTGATTACAAAATAGAGTCGAATGTATGCACTGGGTAGCTGAGGCAACTAGTTCATGGTGATTCGGTCAACCAAGTAAATGAATTTCCTGAACATGCTGCAATTTACTACAGGGAGGCTGTGTGTCAGAATTCTCATCCAGTGTGGCGCACCGGCGTTACAATAGAAAATTGAGTCACAGAAAAGAGTGTTTGGTGGTCTGTTGGACTGATGGTAGGTTCTTATACCTATGGTCTGGGTTTGATTCCCACTTCCGTCAATGATTTTAGATAGGGAGAGAAGGATTCCATTCTCTTCTGACTACACCAAGTGAAGAAGATATAATGGCAGTGTGATCTGAAATTCACATTAAAGATGATATTCCATCTCTGCCAAGTAGACGTTAGGTTGAATCACAATAAAGTCTGGAATGGCGACATGTAGAAACTCTATCACCCGTAACCTTTCTTATACTAGTTATTTATTTCTAGTGACGAAACAAACGCTACGTAGGGTCACAGGACACTTATTTCATCTTTTGTCTGAGCTTCTGTATGTCGATAAAATTGGTTCTGAACTGAGAAGCCCGCCGGTGTGGCCGTGCGGTTCTAAGCGCGTCAGTTTGGAACCGCGTGACCGCTACGGTCGCAGGTTCGAATCCTGCCTCGGGCATGGATGTGTGTGATGTCATTAGGTTAGTTAGGTTTAAGTAGTTCTAAGTTCTAGGGGACTGATGACCTCAGTAGTTAAGTCCCATAGTGCTCAGAACCATTTGAACTGAGAATGCGACTCAGACCGCCCTTAACGCGGAATTTGATCCCTACGTGGCAATACAGCTCGGCTACAATTTGTTGTTTGTTCAAAACCGCAGATTCCTCAACATCTCCACATGTTACGTGTGAATGGGTTCGAATCCTGACCCGGCACTAAAGATTTCATTATGTATTATCAAGCTCTAGTATGAGAACCCCTATCTACTGGTGGACAATAATTTTGATTTTTAATGTTTTTCATTCGTTGTCAACACTAACGATATCTGACGTTTTTGACTCCCAGTGGGACACAGAACTATTGCGAGATCACTGTAAGTTCAAGATGGGATTTTAATTTGTCACTGTGTGACAAGCTCGCCCATATTTTTTGTAAGTGGCCAGCCAATAACAATTTCCTGTGACATTCTTGTTGCTATGTTTCCCCTTTCCTTAGGTTTTACTTTCTTACGTAGCATTTTCCTTCTTTTCCTGCTTTCTTTGAGTGTGTGCTTTAGTTTTCTTAGGTCTGTCCACATTCGTTCCTTTTAATGTGTGTCAGGGCGCTGATGACCTCGATGTTGAGCGCCCATAAGCCCCAACACACCACCACCACCACCGAGCTGCTGGTGGAGAAAAATTCGGTAGCTGACGTCTCTTTGTGTGTAATCAACGACGATATGTGTGGGGCTCTATTCCCAGTTAGCACTGAACTCTTCGTCATATTATTTCGAGTTCAAACATGCTCACATGTCGCTGCTGGTGCAACAAACCCATATGTAACGTTCGTTTTCTCTAGAATCTAACAGCGATAGGTGCCGGGTTGGAGTCCTTGGAAGGAAACAATTAGTGTTTCTTCTCGTCATTTCAGTTAAAACATCTAGCTACTGCCGAGAAAATCCAATATGTGACAGTTGGTTGTGCTTCGATATCAATCCGATTAGGTTCTGGGTTCGATTCCCTGTCCAACACAAAGCTTTACCTCACGGTATTTCAAGTAAGTTACTTGTGAAGAAGCAATATTTAACATCTCTCGAAGTTCGTTAACAGGGACAAGAGATGCTGGGGAGGAATTCGCGTCCGTTAAAAATGTTTGCGTTACGTAATTTAAAGTTGATATTTGCTAACTGATACTGTCTAAAATGGAGGTATATCACTCTCTGTATGCCTAATCAGGAATGACTGTTAGTTCGCGTCAGTAACGAAATCTTTGTTTAGTTTGCATGGCCTAGGTTTGAATCCATATGCAGAACGAGACGGTTCGTCGTGTCATTTGAAGTTCATACATATTCTCAACTAGCAGCTCGTCATTATGTCATTATGTGTTAAATAATATGTACGGTATGTTACTTTGCGGAGGAAATCATGAATACGACGAACTTATCACGTGCATTACCTATCTGACATAATAATGAGAGAGGTAACGTTTCAAGTATGTCATTTACTGTAATAAATGTGAGCTTACAAGCCTTAACGACACTCTTATCTGTGATAAGGTGTTCCCTGATATTTGCAGTATCGTGGTATTACTTTACATCATTAGTTATTGGGAGACAGAGGAGTGTTTTCTAGTGGTGACATGTTGGAACAATTTTCAATAGTCAAACGACTGTACCAAGGAGCGATTAGAGGACCTGCTAGACAGCCGCATTATGTCGGTTGCATGCGAATCAGGCGAAATGCAGTTCAGGTCGTTCGGATACTTTTGAGCATGACTGTACATGACGGCGTTTAACTCAAAACGGAGGACACCGACATTTTTTTAGGTGTCAGGAGTAGTTCGTGTTAAACGACACATACGAAAAGGATTGTATTTTTGATCTGGTCAAAATCTGGCATGGAACATCAACTCCATTTCCTACTAAGATTTGTACCTTGAAAGCTTTTAAAGTTCATATGTAAACGTAACCGCAAGTGTAAGAGATTTTATACATCGTGTTCCAGGATATATTGTCAGTAGTCAGCGGTATGATAGGTTCGCTCATTTGATGCAAATCGCTTATTAAACATGGGCTCTAAAATTTATACCTAAGAAAGAACTATGAGCACGTGTTGACAGAAAATATGTGTAGGTTTGGAGTCGTCCCTGGCCAGACGTTATGGTCTTGGAAAACCGAATTTTCTTCGAAAAATCAGCGTCGTACTTTCACGATACTCGATTGCGTAACTCGCAGTCTTCATTATGTGCTCCCTGGGCTGAATTCAGTTTTTTTTAAACTTTTCATTCTCGAGAGCGGATAACTCTATTGTGCCTTAAATGGGACCGTACCTCATGATGAAGAGCTAATTATAGTGCCCCTTCTCCCAAAATTCCTAAATGTAGTTATAAATATAGTTGTAACGTCAATAAAAAATTCATACAGTAAAATGTTCTTAAGCTAAGGTCATTCTGCCCTCGAAAAGCCAGCCCTCTTCCTTAAGAATTGTTAAAAAATGAAGGAAAAACACTGGATTCAGCCTCAGGGAGCACCTCATGAAGTCTGCGAGTCACGCGATTGAAATATCGGTAAGTACGATGCTGGTTACCGGCAGAAAACCCGATTCTCCGAGATGACAGAAGATATGTGTTTCACGGTAGCAAGGGTGGTCAAGCTCTTAAGCTACGCATTTTAGGCCCCATGTTTACAAGACCCTTTTAGCATCGAATGATCTTTCCTGACATCCCTGAATGTTGAGCATTCCTCCTGGGACACACTGTGGACTATCAGCCTTGCAGACGACCGGCGTAGGTTCTCTGCAGTGTTCGAATATTCTTATCTATCTTGTTTTTTGAAACAGTGTGTTAGTATCGTGTTATCTGAGTACTCTGCTAATGCGATCTGTGACAGTTTTTGCAAATGGAAGGAAAACTTTCGCTTTACTTGATTCTTTTTTCATTAGAAGCTCTAGACATTTTCAGGGTGTAGTGTCCTATTTACCTCTTTGTCAGAGTAGCTGTTTCTTCCGAAAGCAGTTCTTAAATGATGAATCATTAATTCCTTTAACACGGTCACTCAACGTTTTGATGAGTCTTCTTTTCTGGCATCGACACCCACCTTAAGGAAAACAAGGGCCGGCCGAAGTGGCCGTGCGGTTAAAGGCGCTGCAGTCTGGAACCGCAAGACCACTACGGTCGCAGGTTCGAATCCTGCCTCGGGCATGGATGTTTGTGATGTCCTTAGGTTAGTTAGGTTTAAGTAGTTCTAAGTTCTAGGGGACTGATGACCTCAGCAGTTGAGTCCCATAGTGCTCAGAGCCATTTGAACCATTTTTTTTGAAAACAAGAGCAGTTTTTGCCTGGGCAAGAGGTACAAAACAGCAGTAGCAGATTATGCACTGGGACCAGGGAACCACAAAATTCATTTGTCTCACACTGTGGTTTTAGCAAGATCTAATCATTAGTGCACTAGAATATAAACAGAGCCCATAAAAATTCAAAAGCACAAAAACAACTTTAACAGAAAAGAAGAAATAATATTGAAATTAGACAAGTTGTGGCCCTTAGTCTTAAGTAAAACAAACAGCGGCATCCCATCCGCACTACAAGCTCCATAAAATGGCAGTGGTCTGATGACTTGACGAACGATTGTTAATAATATTTATTTTGTTTAAAAAGTTTCAAGTATTTTTTTATAAAAGTCGGAGTCATTGCTTTTCGACACACCCAAGTATTACGTCTAGATGTGGCCTCTTGAACTTCTGTTGCAAGTCGTTTTAATGCAAGTGGTAACCACCACAAACTAAAGATAAGAAACTACTCCCCATTTATCTTCTACTATTTCATTTACATTATACACGCATTCAGTGTTTCAGGCTGACTATTAGCACTACTCGAGCCGTCGTAAGTCCGTACTCTATATCTACATCTAAGTGATTACTCTGCTATTCACAATGATGTGACTGGCAGAGGGTTCAATGAACCACTTTCAAGCTATCTCTCTGCCGTTCCGCTCTCGAACGGCGAGCGGGAAAAACTAGCACTTAAATTTTTCTGTGCGAGCCCTGATTTCTCTTATTTTATTGTGATGATCATTTCTCCCTATGTATGTGGGTGCCAACAGAATGTCTTCGCAATCTACATCTACATGGATACTCTGCAAATCACATTTAAGTGCCTGGCAGTGGGTTCATCGAACCACCTTCAGAATTCTCTATTATTCCAATCTCGTATGGCGCGCGGAAAGAGTGAATACCTATATCTTTCCATACGAATTCTGATTTCCCTTATTTTATCGTGGTGATCGTTCCTCCCTCTGTAGGTCGGTATAAACAAAATACTTTCGCATTCGGAGGAGAAAGTTGGTGATTGGAATTTCGTGAGAAGATTCCATCGCGACGGAAAACGCCTTTCTTTTAATGGTGTCCAGCCCAAACCCTGTATCATTTCTGTGACACTCTCTCCCATTTTTCGCGATAATACAAAACATGCTGCCTTTTTTTGAACTTTTTCGGTTATAAACATCTCGCAATGAAGTCCGCGCTAAATTTCGAGCTTCTGTAAAAGATCGCCAATCTTGGGGATTTTGCGCCTGTTTAAATTTGGCATGTTTGTTTCGTTGTTTCTGCAACAGTGTTCTGATCCGTTTTGTGTACCAAGGAGGAGAAAACTAGTGATTGTAATTTCATGAGAAGATCCCACCGCAACGAAAAACGCCTTTGTCTTAATGATTGCCAATCCAATTCACGTATAATGTCTGTGACACTCCCTTCTTCGAACTTTTTCAAAATCAACCGTCAGTCGCAACTGATGCGGATCCCACACCGCACAGCAATACTGCAGAATAGGGCGACAAGCGTGGTATAAGCACTCTCTTTAGTAGACCTGTTGCACCTTCTTAGTGTTCTGCAATGAATCGCGGTCTTTGGTTTGCTCTACCCACAACATTATCTATGTGGTCGTTCCAGTTTACGTTATTTGAAATTGTAACCCCTAACTATTTAGTTGAATTACAGCCTTCAGATTTGTGTGACTCATCATGTAATCGAACTTTAAGGGATTTCTTTCAGTACTCATGTGAATAACTCCACACTTTTCTTTATTCAGGCTCAATTGCCACTTTTCGCACCATACAGATATCTATAACATTTTGCAATTAGTTTTGGTTATCTGATGATTTTACAAGACGGTAAATGACGGCATCATCTGCAAACAATCTAAGACGGCTACTCAGATTATCTCCTGCGTAGTTAATACAGATCAGGAACAATGAGGGCCTATGGCGCTTCCTTGGGGAACGCCGGATATTACTTCTGTCTTAGTCGATGACTTTCCGTCCATTACTACGAACTGTGACCTTTCTGACAGGAAATCACGAATTCAGTCGCACAACTGAGGTGATATTCCATAGGCACACAGTTTGGTTAGAAGACGCTTGTGAGGAACGGTGACGAAAGCCTTCTGTTTCCCGTTGTTCTAATTTTAAAACGTAATTCTGCACACCACTTGTAATAACATTGTATTGTAATACTAATACCAAATTCTGCACAGTACTTACAATAATATTGTAAATAAAGTAACATAAATCACTGCAAGTTATCAAGTGAGGAAATGGCGTACCTCTCTTTTAGAAGTTATATGCCAGTTATGTTCACTGATTACCTTAGTTCCGGGTTCTTAGAAGGTTACAGAAGTCTTTCGAAGGAATTTGTTCCCTAATGTCTTTCATAAATGGGCAAACTAATGCAACTTTCTCGTGAGTCCCGACCTGTGCATAGGCACACATTTCTTAACATTCCGTTAATGTGGCACGGTCTCGCAGTCGACTCTTTCTACATTGTTGATTATTTTTCTACCATATGGGGTGGGCGAGCTGTTCTGCCGTGTACCCTTCTCGTTGACATTTCTCTATACGCCACGATTTAATCAGATCGGTATCGTGACGAAAGCACTGTTCGGGCCCCTAGAGCGGTCACACCAACTTTGTAGTGCTAAAACATTGTTGGCTGTTAGTTAAAAGGTATGTTTAACTCAATACGTTTGCTGTTTGGTTAGTCCAAATGGTTCAAATGGCTCTGAGCACTATGGGACTCAACTGCTGTGGTCATCAGTCCCCTAGAACTTAGAACTACTTAAACCTAACTAACCTAAGGACATCATACACATCCATGCCCGAGGCAGGATTCGAATCTCCGACCGTAGCGGTCGCGCGGTTTCAGGCTGAAGCGCCTTTAACCGCATGGCCACACTGGCCGGCTAAGGTTTATGGATTTGTTATGAATCCTGAGGTGTACATATTTAAAATTTTGTATTTTATTTGAGACAGCCTCTAAGGTCTGCAAAGTAGATCAAATATTGCAACAAGACAAAGCGCCTGCTAGCAACTTCGGCAGATGCCGTATACGTGCAACAAAACAAAACAGGCAAACGAAGTCACTGCAGAGAGTGCAAAGAATACATGTGTCTTGAAGATACTGAAGTTTTGTGCAAGGACCGTGAATATGTGCAAAGTGTGAAATAAGAAATAACTGTACAAGTAATTTTCTCGTTTATTCAAAGTTTCTTAAATTTATAACATAGACTGATGTATATCGGTGTAAGTGATTAAAAGTATTGCTTGTTTCTCCCTCTTTTCTCGGTTGTGTGCTAGCATGTCGTACGTATTAATTGTTTCACCAAATACCTGAATTTTATTTATTTAATTTTTATTTACCGTCACATTTGATGATTGCGCAGCTGTTCCGTTCTTGTTTGTAATTGAAATACTAATAAGCACTATGTTTTATCAGTTGCTTATTGCGTTGATCTGAGAGACCGGCCTCACTAAACGTGGAGCATAAAGTTACCACACTGATGAAAAGTTAATGGCGATTCCTCATTTTCAACAGGTGGAAGGGAACCACGACCGTTGATGATATGAAAAAAGACATGACTAGAGTTGCTTGACAAAAGCATCGATTTCGATGAACGAAATCAAGTTCTCGATTTTAGTTGTATCCTGGTTTCAGGGAATATGCCATATCTTTAGTAAGTTCGTCCCATTCACGTTGCCATTTGTTTATTTTCGTGAGTTTTGGTCTGCCCTTACCTATGATCGTTTCGTAGATCCTGTTTATGCCTTATCGCCGGAACCAGTACGACTCTGCCATGTATCTCTCAGTTTCATCTCGGACTATATCACAGGCCTATTGCGTTAGAGGAATACTGTGGGAGTGCAGGAGACGGGGGCCAAACCGTCGAACGAGACGCCTAACGGCCTGCCGCCAAGCTGCTCTGTGCCATTAAGCAAGGGGCCGACCTTGCCAGAGCGCACAGATTACAGTCTTCGCTTCCCTGTACGCCCGTTGACGCTGCAGGTTGTGCGGTATAAACATGTGGTACCTTCCCACATTCAATCACCGCTTCCTGTCCACATTCCTAGTCAGTCTTTCAACAGGTTACCGGCCTCTCTCAGTTATGGCACTACTACGAAAAAGAGGAGAAGTCCCTGCCCGGTTTTCAGACGGCATCGGTATTGACGAAAGTTTGGTGTTACATGGTAGACCATTTTGTGTAATTAGATAATAACTCAACTATCAACTGCATCTTCGAAGCAGTTCTCTTCGTTTGGCTTCTTAAGATAGTCCTGTTGTTTGGGCTTCGTTCAATTGGATGAAATGGACGGAAATATTAAAAAGCTTACTCGTCCAAAAGCATAAACTGAAATACCATGCCATTGTAATTTGTCTTTGTTTTGGACAGCTTACTGGCGGCGGCACCTCATCCAAAGTTGTTTAAGGTTTGAAATAAGTTCCCTCATAGATTTTTAAGAGCTGACACTAAGAACTGAGCATTTGAACTGAAACTTGCGGTAGTTCTCTGGAAGATAATCCACGTGAAGCATCTACAAAAGCTGATGCAGCTATCACAGATTAAAGCTATGTGGATGTGCACAATATGACATCGGCATGAGGGGCAACGAACGTACCGACCAGCTTGCCAAAAATGTGCAACATGTTCTGCACTGTTATTACCATTGATGCATTGAAGTTAAGGAAAAGGGAAAAGCGAAATCGTCGACGCTGTGTACTAAGGACATTAATTCGAAAAAATTTGGTACTTTGCTACTAGCCTGTTCAGCACCATATTCCTCATACCTTGTGCGGGAGGAGATTCTCACCATGAATAGGTTTAGGGCAGACCACATGACTACCAATAAAACGGTACACCTGTTAAGTGTTAGTACAGTCTTAGAATTACTGTACAACTTGAGGTAACGTTCTGTATCTTCTATTGGCGTGTGTAAAACCAGTACTAGGCGAACTCAAAACTGTTCATTACTTCTCACTCCAGACAGATCTAAGTTCCCTGAAACATGATTAAACCTTTAATGATAATTTAAGTTTGTACTTGTTACGTGGTTATTTAGTTCATATGATTTGTGTAAGGAAAAGCTTCTTAACTTTGAAAGACACGACGTTCATTTTCTATACAATCATGGAAATACGATGGTGTGTTGGGATAGTAAATCACCCACAGCGCCGATACGAATAAGTGCGATGATGTAGCGTCAGATAACCATGTTCTTGGTAATGAAGCTTCCCATATGCCATGAATATATTCTGGGAAAATAAAATATATTACACTCCGCACGGTATACGACAGGGCAAAATGTATTCATACAGCGAACTACTTTCAGCCAAACAAACGGCTGACGCAGCCCCGGAGTGCGTGCCACACTTGTGCAATCGTGTGGCGGCCGTGAGGCAACAGCACGTCGGACGTTGGTACCGTGGAACAACTGAATGGGGCGCAAGGGGAAGGGAACGACCATTAAGGAACGAAACATCGTTGTCGCCAAATATCTTCAACACAAGTCGTATGCCGAAATTGCGAACATCATAGGACGAAGGCGAGCGACTGTGCAATCTATCATTAAGCGATGTAAGGACAGACGTGTAATAATAAACAGTGAACGACACGAACAAGAGCGACCAGAACGTTACTAAGAATCATCAAGAAAAACCTGAAAGCGACAGAGTCGGGACTATCTCCATATGTACATGACCACTTCCGAAAGGACATCACTCCAAGGGCAGTTCGTACCATTCTCAATCGTTCGGGCTACAGAGCCAGGGTCCCGGACGAAAGCCCTACATCAGCAAAAAGAACAGGAAGTGGTGGATGGAATTCGCGAAACAGCATGTATCCAAGACAGCAGACTTCTGGGATACTATATTGTTTAGTGATGAAAGCAGATTTAACATCGTGCACAATGATGGTAGGATCTTGGTCTGGAGAAGACCGAATACAGACCTCGACCGAAACAACATTCAACCTACGGTGAAGCACGAAGGTGGTGGAGTGATGGTATGAGGCTGTAAGTCAGCCTCCGGTGTCGGAAAATTAGTGTTTGTGGAAGGTACCATGAACAGATTTGTGTATATGAGCGTTCTAAAACAGAACTTACAACTGAGTGTTGACGCCTTGGGTCTTCCTAGAAATTATTATTTCCATTAGGACAATGATCCCAAACATACGGCGCGAATTGTCCGGCTGTGGTTGCTCTACAACACTCCACACACTCTTAAAACACCTGCTCAGAGTCCGGACCTGAATCATATCGAAAACTTGTGGAGTGAGCTGGAAACACGAGTGAGAAAACACGACATGCGTAGTAAGGCCTCTTTGAAAGAGGCTCTCCTTCGAGAATGGGAAGGTATCACGTCGGAAACTACAAGAAAATTGGTCCATTCCATGCCACGGAGGTTGCGAGAAGTAATACATCGGAAGGGTATGTATAAGAAGTATTAAACATGTTCTGGCTTTCGTGAAATCTTCTCGGGTGATCAGCCGAGTAAAGGCGTCGTCTTCTCGCAACGTTTCGAAGGGTTTCGTACCCATCATCTTCAAGCGAAGTGTCGAGATGCTGCCTGCTGCTCACATCTTTTACTTTCCCCTCTTTGGGGAAGTGTGTGTGGGGGAGTTTGTAGCCTTTCGGCTTTTACTCCCCTGTTAACGTGTGTGTGTGATTTTTCTATAGTTTTTGGTGTCTGTGACTTGTGATGTTTGTTGTGAGCGAGTCTAGTACTTGCCTGAGGTAGGCGAAAAGATTGGTGTTATATGGGAAGGAACTGGATTAGGGATTGGGTTTTGGGATTTTCTCTTCGACTTAGTCGTCGAAGATCGTCATAGGGCGCTTATGCTTATCGCGGGACATGTCATACCGACCTAGGGAGTGGATGAGCGCGTTTTCGGATCTGGAAGAACCCTCATAGAAGGCCCTTGCCAGATCCTGGAAACGCTCTCTCAGGAGTGGGATTTCGGCTGCGGCGTGCAAGTCGTCTGTGGGGAATCCAAGAGGTAGGTGCAGTGCCCTTCTGAGGGCGCGGTTCTGCAGCCTCTGGAGTTTGTCCAGGTGCTGCTTTGCCGCGTATCCCCAGACAGGGCACGCATACTCCATTACTGGCCGGATTAGGGCCTGATAAACATTTACTGCTACTGGGCAGGGAAGGGTGCTGTTTGTGTTCAGGATAGGGTATAGAATGGACATTCTGGCGCAGACCTTCCTGTGGACCTCGTCTATGTGGGGTTTCCACGTAGGACGAGAGTCCAAGGTTACGCCAAGGTACTTGGCGGTTCTGCGCCAGGGGAGTTGGATTCCATTTAGGTGAAGGTGGAGGGGGGGACGTTGAGGAGGTTCGCGCCTTCCGAGCCTGCGGGTAATCAGCATTGCCTGCGTCTTCTCGGAGTTGATCGTGATGCGCCAGCGACGGGCCCAAGTTTCTGTGTCATCTAAAACCTTTTGTAGCCTACGGATGACCAGGTCCTTGTTCGCATTTCTCGTGTAGAAGGCTGTGTCGTCAGCGTACTGTGCAGTCTGCACCAGGGGGGCCGTCGGAGTATCCGCAGTGTACAAACTGTACAATACGGGCCCCAGGACCGATCCCTGTGGCACCCCGGCACGAATACGCCTTCTGGTGGAGGTGGCAGTTTCTACTTTGACGGAGAAAGTCCTATTCGTGAGATAGCTCTTAATGAGCTGAACTATGCTCCCGGGAAACCCTTGTGTGTACAACTTGTAGAGTAGCCCTCTATGCCATACTGAATCAAAGGCTTTGGCTACGTCTAGTAGCACTATCCCGCAGTAGCCTCTGTGGTTGAAGCCCTCTGTGGCTGCTTCAACCATTCTCATGACCTGCTGTGGGGCAGAGTGGTTCTGCCGGAACCCAAATTGGAAATCCGGCAGAATTTGCTCTCTGGTAATGTGTTCTTGTATGGGTCTTAGCAGGAGGCGCTCATAGATCTTGCTGAGTGTTGGCAAGAGGCTAATCGGCCTGTAGTGCTGCGGGAATAGAGGGTCTTTCCCTGGTTTGTGTATCGCGACCACTTCCGCATGTTTCCAGCAAGCTGGGAAAACACGGGAACGAGTAATCTCGTTGAGGACGTTCGCGAGGTGTGTGATCGCTGTGGGTGGGAGTTTTTTGACTAACTGGTTTGTGACACTGTCGTGCCCTGGCGCCTTTTTTGTAGGGAGGGACCTGATTACTCTTGCCACGTCCTCGGGGGCAAAAAGTATGGGTTCGTCCTCTGGGTCCTCCTCAGCATTGAGGAAGACGGCCAGTTGACGACTGACTACCTCTTCATGTTCTTCATCCTGGGGTTCTGGTCGAGATGCTGCTGCTGCTCACATCTTTTACTTTCCCCTCTTTGGGGAAGTGTGTGTGGGGGAGTTTGTAGCCTTTCGGCTTTTACTCCCCTGTGAACGTGTGTGTGTGATTTTTTTTTTTCTATAGTTTTTTGGTGTCTGTGACTTGTGATGTTTGTTGTGAATGAGTCTAGTACTTGCCTGAGGTAGGCGAGAAGATTGGTGTTATATGGGAAGGAACTGGATTAGGGATTGGGTTTTGGGATTTTCTCTTCGACTTAGTCGTCGAAGATCGTCATAGGGCGCTTATGCTTATCGCGGGACATGTCGTACCGACCTAGGGAGTGGATGAGCGCGTTTTCGGATCTGGAAGAACCCTCATAGAAAGCCCTTGCCAGATCCTGAAAACGCTCTCTCAGGAGTGGGATTTCGGCTGCGGCGTGCAAGTCGTCTGTGGGGAATCCAAGAGGTAGGTGCAGTGCCCTTCTGAGGGCGCGGTTCTGCAGCCTCTGGAGTTTGTCCAGGTGCTGCTTCGCCGCGTATCCCCAGACAGGGCACGCATACTCCATTACTGGCCGGATCAGGGCCTGATAAACATTTACTGCTACTGGGAAGGGAAGGGAGCTGTTTGTGTTCAGGATAGGGTATAGAATGGACATTCTGGCGCAGACCTTCCTGTGGACCTCGTCTATGTGGGGTTTCCACGTAAGACGAGAGTCCAAGGTTACGCCAAGGTACTTGGCGGTTCTGCGCCAGGGGAGTTGGATTCCATTTAGGTGAAGGTGGAGGGGGGGACGTTGAGGAGGTTCGCGCCTTCCGAGCCTGCGGGTAATCAGCATTGCCTGCGTCTTCTCGGAGTTGATCGTGATGCGCCAGCGACGGGCCCAAGTTTCTGTGTCATCTAAAACCTTTTGTAGCCTACGGATGACCAGGTCCTTGTTCGCATTTCTCGTGTAGAAGGCTGTGTCGTCAGCGTACTGCGCAGTGTGCACCAGGGGGGCCGTCGGGGTATCCGCAGTGTACAAACTGTACAATACGGGCCCCAGGACCGATCCCTGTGGCACCCCGGCACGAATACGCCTTCTGGTGGAGGTGGCAGTTTCTACTTTGACGGAGAAAGTCCTATTCGTGAGATAGCTCTTAATGAGCTGAACTATGCTCCCGGGAAACCCTTGTGTGTACAACTTGTAGAGATGCTGTGTTGCGCGGTCCTATAAAGGCTCCTGGACCAGTGACTGATTCCAGGCGCCGACCAATCAGGTACCTGCGGAATCGGCCGCCGCGCCAGTGGTGGGGGGTTCGCGGCGCGGACCGGGCGTCGAGTCCCTGCCGGTTCCTAATACGTCTGTGGCCGCTACCGTCTTCGTGCCGGAGCGTTCTCTTCTAATTTTAGTTATTGCGGGATTCCAAGCTGTACTAAGTTGGAAACCAGTGTCTCGATTGATCAGGTTGCTGTTCAACCGAATTTCTACAGCCTCTTTGAAAACTGAATCCCAAAATCCTTTAGCGTCACACAGCTTCTTCGTACCCTCAAAGAGGAAGGTGTGTCCTTCGATAAGGCTATGTTCCGCTACCGCCGATTTTTCTGTCTGACCAAGGCGTACATTTCTAATGTGTTCCGAGCGCCTCTGCGTGATGCAGCGCTGCGTTTGTCCGATGTATTTCGTACCACATTCACATTCAATACTGTATACGCCCTGAGTCTGCAGTCCTAGGTGGTTTTTGACTGAGCCAAGTATGTCCTTAATTTTACTTGGGGCATGAAAAATTGTCTTGATGTTGTGTTTCTCCAGAATGCGGGCAATCTTGGCTGTTGGCGGTCCCGCGTATGGTAGAAATGCCAGGCATCTGGTCTCATCTTCTTCTTCTGGTGTGTCTACCTTCCTGCTCATGTGTAGGGCGCGCGAGATTTGCGTCTCATTATAACCGTTGCTGCGGAAGGTCTTCCTTAGGTGTTGTAACTCTGCAGGTAGGCTGTCATCATCACAGATAGACTTGGCCCTGTGCACAAGTGTGTTAAGCACTGAGTTGCGTTGTGCTGGGTGGTGGCAACTCTGTGCATGAAGGTATAAATCCGTATGTGTCTTCTTCCTATACACAGCGTGACCCAAGGTGCCATCCGGGTGCCTCTCGATTAGAATGTCAAGGAAGGGCAAGCTTCCGTTTTCTTCCACCTCCACGGTGAATTGTATGTTGCTGTGTATGCTGTTGAGATGTCGCAGGAAGTCTTGCAGGTTCTCTCTGCCATGTGGCCACACGACAAAAGTGTCATCCACATATCTGTAAAAGGCTTTAGGTTTCAATGGGGCGGTGTCCAGGGCTATGTCTTCAAAGTGCTCCATGTAAAGATTAGCGATGCCTGGAGCTAAGGGGGACCTCAATGCCAAGACTGTCATCAATCTGGCAGGCAAAGAACTGGACGAGACCACAATATCAGTGCTGTCGAGAGGACTTAACTTTGCTCCAGTACCTAGGACACTACCTAAGCGAGACATTATCAGCAGCATCGAGCAAGCCGTGCGCGGCCTCCCTACGGAGGCAGCTGAGGAAGTTAGGAGAGAGACGTGCAGGGTCCTGGAGAAGGCAAAAATGCCCAAGAACATAACGTCTGCTGAATGGAAGGCTCTTAAGGCCCTACGTGAGGATGAGGACACTGTCGTTCTAGCTGCTGACAAAGGCAATGCCACGGTGATACTGAGGAAAGAAGATTATTGGCAGAAGATAAACTCACTGCTACAAGATACTGCCTACAAGCAACTGGACAAGGACACGACAGCTTCCGTGACTCGCAAGACCATCGCCTTGCTCAATGACTCTGGACTGGAAAAGGACGTCATCAGGAAGCTGTACCCCAGAGCACCGGCACCACCACGGCTATATGGGCTCCCTAAGATCCACAAAGACGGAGTTCCTTTGCGACCCATAGTGAGCACCATCAACTCACCGACATATGGTTTAGCCAAGTACCTAGCACAACTGCTCAAACCGACCGTGGGTCACTGTGAGCACCATGTCAAGAACTCGGCGGAGTTTGTGAAGGTACTACAAGGCTTTCGCCTGGATAAAGAAGATCTTCTTGTCAGCTTTGACGTCACCTCACTCTTCACACGAGTACCGCTGGAAGACTCCCTAGCGCTGCTCGAAACACGCTTTAGTGAGGACACAATAAAGCTGTTCCGGCATGTGTTAACAAACACCTACTTCAAGTGTGGAGGCAAATTTTATGAACAAGTGGATGGTGTAGCCATGGGGTCCCCCTTAGCTCCAGGCATCGCTAATCTTTACATGGAGCACTTTGAAGACATAGCCCTGGACACCGCCCCATTGAAACCTAAAGCATTTTACAGATATGTGGATGACACTTTTGTCGTGTGGCCACATGGCAGAGAGAACCTGCAAGACTTCCTGTGACATCTCAACAGCATACACAGCAACATACAATTCACCATGGAGGTGGAAGAAAACGGAAGCTTGCCCTTCCTTGACATTCTAATCAAGAGGCACCCTGATGGCACCTTGGGTCACGCTGTGTATAGGAAGAAGACACATACGGATTTATACCTTCATGCACAGAGTTGCCACCACCCAGCACAACGCAACTCAGTGCTTAACACACTTGTGCACAGGGCCAAGTCTATCTGTGATGATGACAGCCTACCTGCAGAGTTACAACACCTAAGGAAGACCTTCCGCAGCAACGGTTATAATGAGACGCAAATCTCGCGCGCCCTACACATGAGCAGGAAGGTAGACACACCAGAAGAAGAAGATGAGACCAGATGCCTGGCATTTCTACCATACGCGGGACCGCCAACAGCCAAGATTGCCCGCATTCTGGAGAAACACAACATCAAGACAATTTTTCATGCCCCAAGTAAAATTAAGGACATACTTGGCTCAGTCAAAAACCACCTAGGACTGCAGACTCCGGGCGTATACAGTATTGAATGTGAATGTGGTACGAAATACATCGGACAAACGCAGCGCTGCATCACGCAGAGGCGCTCGGAACACATTAGAAATGTACGCCTTGGTCAGACAGAAAAATCGGCGGTAGCGGAACATAGCCTTATCGAAGGACACACCTTCCTCTTTGAGGGTACGAAGAAGCTGTGTGACGCTAAACGATTTTGGGATTCAGTTTTCAAAGAGGCTGTAGAAATTCGGTTGAACAGCAACCTGATCAATCGAGACACTGGTTTCCAACTTAGTACAGCTTGGAATCCCGCAATAACTAAAATTAGAAGAGAACGCTCCGGCACGAAGACGGTAGCGGCCACAGACGTATTAGGAACCGGCAGGGACTCGACGCCCGGTCCGCGCCGCGAACCCCCCACCACTGGCGCGGCGGCCGATTCCGCAGGTACCTGATTGGTCGGCGCCTGGAATCAGTCACTGGTCCAGGAGCCTTTATAGGACTTCGCAACACAGCATCTCGACACTTCGCTTGAAGATGATGGGTACGTAACCCTTCGAAACGTTGCGAGAAGACGACGCCTTTACTCGGCTGATCACCCGAGAAGATTTCACGAATGGAATACGCCGAGAAAGTCTCAAATCACATGTTCTGGCTTTGTTAGAAGTGTCATTTTTAGTTAGTGTTTGAATAATTCATAGCGCAGTAGAGAACTTGGCAGACGTTTTTGTATTTTGTTTTGTAAAGGTTTGTTCATTCTCGTTCTATATACCAGCATACCTGCATTGGCGACTGTCCAATGTGTACAGTGCATATCCAATTAGTGTTTTTGGTTTCGTATTGTCAATAAAGGCAGTTTACTTTTCCACGCTCTAGTGTATGAATACTTATTTCCATTACTGTATATTGATGGTAACAAGGTGAGAAGTATTATTTGTAAAAATTGTTGTATGTTCATATCCTATGAATGGCAATATTTTCCACCTCGTACAAACTCTAGGGATTGATCGAGAGAGAATGCGGAACAAAAAAGGTCTGAGGGAAAAGGTCCAAAATGCATGGTTTCCATGCTGGAGACCATTTATTCAGTCATAGATTGTTACAGAGAGTGTGTTCTAATACGCGCTTAGCCATGCACACACAGTTACATTATCTATTGAAAATGGTTTCCATGTGCCTCAAAGCGTGCGTGTACGCGCCGTAGCATGTTTTGTCTTACACGTTCACATCGGCCAGGCTGCATCCGAACAGTGTCAAAGGCAGCACGAATACAGATCTGGAATGGGCTCTGCACACACGATACTTTTCAAATGGCCCCGCAACCAGAAATCGTACGGGTTGAGATCCGGTGAACGAGCAGGCCATGGCACTGGACCCCCTCGTCCGAACCATCGACCAGGGAAGACATGATTGAGATACGTCCGGACGTTTATCGGCGAAGTGGGCTGGAGCAGCCACATAACCCTCATCAACGGCAGTTCTCCCAGCAGTAGAGGCAAAGTCACCCGCAAGAAGTGCAGATAGTTCTGGCCCGTTAGGCGACGTGGAAGAAAGACTGGTCCCAAAAGACTGGCCAATGAAATGATTGTGTGGTAGTGTTGGCCAGGAGGCACCAACAGGGGACGTTCGGTCGCCGGCGGCACCTAATTAGGCGACTTGCGCGTCGGTGATGATGAAGTGATGATAGGGCAACACAACACCCAGTCCACGGGTGGGGAAAACCTCCAACCCGATCGGGAATCGAACCCGGGCCCACTGCATGGTAGGCGAACACGTACAAGCCAGGTAAGCAGGCGGACTGTCGCCAATTATCATGGCGCACACATTCCTGCTGAACAGATGCTGATGGTTAGCTGTGGGGGTTGTGCATAGTATTCCGCAGATGACTGTTATGAAAACTGAAGATATCACTCCGCGTAAAGGTGGCCTCATCTGTGAATAGGATGGATGACACAAATCCCGGAATCGTGGCAGCTTGGTGTAGAAACCAGTGATAAAACTCCTCCCGATGTGGAAAGTCTGGTCTTGATAAGGGTGGTAACAACTTTCATGAAGAATGTTCTACACGGTCGTCTGGCTTACCCTGTACAGGCGGGCCAACTGCCTGGTACTGACATGGCAGTCGCCTTCCACAGTGTTAATCACATTTTCCTCCAAGTCTGGTTTTCGAACATTTCGTGTACGTCCTTCATGATTTCCTGCTTCCTGAAACGTCCCTGTCTCAGACAAACGGCGAAACCCTGCTGCAAGCATTGAACGCCGTGGACGACGTCGGGGGGGGGGGGGGGGGGGGGGGGGACGGGGGGGGGGGGGGACAGGTCTCATGATACAACCTTGCTGCCCGCCGTCCACTACCAGTTGCCTTTCCGCAAGTAAACACCATGTCGGGTAGCTCTAGATTTGAATAAGGGACCATTGTGTAGAACACTGTATCACATCCACTACAGGATGAGTTAGCAAGAGAAGTGAATTGGAGACAACATTACCGATCACTATGGCAGGATAGGGCGCTAGGGCATAACGTGTGAACAACAGTGCCACCCTCTAGGAGGAAACCATGCATATTGTAATTGTGACTGCATAGTACAGCGCGTATTTGACCGCAGTCTCTGTAACAATGTGTGATTGAATAAATGGTCTCTGGCATGGAAACCATGCATTTCCAGACATAGGTACATTAGCAATTTTTTGTTCCATATCCAATCATCGATCAGTCCCTGGAGTTTGCAAATGGTGGAAAAAATCATCCTGTTTCGCAGTGTGTAACGGGTATACGTGTAGACATTTTTATATGTGTCACCTTAATATGTGAGTGGTTGGTTGTTTTTCTCTCTGCATCGAATAGTCTTCCCACAGACATATCACAAACTCTACAACCTGATGTTTTCTGCATGACCATAATGCACCACTAAGTGGACTACACATGTCATTATACGAGGGTTGTCCAGAAAGTAAGTTCCGATCGGTCGCTATATGGAAACCACAGTGAAAATCAGAAACATTTTATTTGCAAGAGTTAGTTACACTTTGCAGATAATTCTTTACATAGTCGGAGCGTTATAACAAATTTCCAACACCATCGTCATAGAAGGCAGCCGCCTGTGCTTTCCGATAATTCTCTACGCTGTTCTATAGCACATAGCCTGCGCCCAAGTGTTATCTCCATATCCAGCGTTTCATGTGAACAGAGATGATACTCAGGACGAGCCAATTACGGCTGTGTTGCGGGTGATCAAACACTTCCCATCGAAAAGGCTGCAGGAGCGTTTTCACTGCCCCAGCAGAGCGCGGCTGAGAATTGCCGTGAAGTAGGAAGTGCGTGGCAGTTGTATTAGTGGTCTGCATTCATTAAGGCGAAGCCTCTCAGCGGGCCCTGCTACTTGGCGGGAGACATCGTTGTCCTAGGCACATTTACTCGCTCACGGTGCGCTCACAACTGAAAAGAGACACTACCCAACACATCTGTGCGAAGCTTCATCGGGTTTTCAGTGTGGTGTCCATTTCACGACCGATCAAAACTTAGATTTCTGGACAACCCATGTAGATTGACGTTCTTGCAACCTAAGGTACACACTTCAACTCCTGTCTGCTGTTCAAATGGCTCTCAGCACTATGGGACTTAACATCTGTGGTCATCAGTCCCATAGAACTTAGAACTACTTTAACCTGACTAATTTAAGGACATCACACACATCCATGCCCGAGGCAAGATTCGAACCTGTGACCGTAGCAGTCGCGCGGCTCCGGACTGAGTGCCTAGAACCGCTCGGCCACCGCGGCCGGCTCCTGTCTGCTGTCCAGCGGAAAAGAAGCATTAATGGCTTGCTCTTACCACATGTACTTGAAGGTACTAACCAAACTAAAAACAGACGACTTGCTATAGCTGTAATCATTAGTCTGCAAACAACGTAAATACTGATACAATGTTGCTCAGGACGCCGTCCTCAGTCATAAGTAGATATATCTGCCCGTTAAAGTCTGGATAAAGTGTTATTGTCCTAAGCTACACTCCTGGAAATGGAAAAAAGAACACATTGACACCGGTGTGTCAGACCCACCATACTTGCTCCGGGCACTGCGAGAGGGCTGTACAAGCAATGATCACACGCACGGCACAGCGGACACACCAGGAACCGCGGTGTTGGCCGTCGAATGGCGCTAGCTGCGCAGCATTTGTGCACCGCCGCCGTCAGTGTCAGCCAGTTTGCCGTGGCATACGGAGCTCCATCGCAGTCTTTAACACTGGTAGCATGCCGCGACAGCGTGGACGTGAACTGTATGTGCAGTTGACGGACTTTGAGCGAGGGCGTATAGTGGGCATGCGGGAGGCCGGGTGGACGTACCGCCGAATTGCTCAACACGTGGGGCGTGAGGTCTCCACAGTACATCGATGTTGTCGCCAGTGGTCGGCGGAAGGTGCACGTGCCCGTCGACCTGGGACCGGACCGCAGCGACGCACGGATGCAGGCCAAGACCGTAGGATCCTACGCAGTGCCGTAGGGGACCGCACCGCCACTTCCCAGCAAATAAGGGACACTGTTGCTCCTGGGGTATCGGCGAGGACCATTCGCAACCGTCTCCATGAAGCTGGGCTACGGTCCCGCACACCGTTAGGCCGTCTTCCGCTCACGCCCCAACATCGTGCAGCCCGCCTCCAGTGGTGTCGCGACAGGCGTGAATGGAGGGACGAATGGAGACGTGTCGTCTTCAGCGATGAGAGTCGCTTCTGCCTTGGTGCCAATGATGGTCGTATGCGTGTTTGGCGCCGTGCAGGTAAGCGCCACAATCAGGACTGCATACGACCAAGGCACACAGGACCAACACCCGGCATCATGGTGTGGGGAGCGATCTCCTACACTGGCCGTACACCACTGGTGATCGTCGAGGGGACACTGAATAGTGCACGGTACATCCAAACCGTCATCGAACCCATCGTTCTACCATTCCTAGACCGGCAAGGGAACTTGCTGTTCCAACAGGACAATGCACGTCCGCATGTATCCCGTGCCACCCAACGTGCTCTAGAAGGTGTAAGTCAACTACCCTAGCCAGAAAGATCTCCCGATCTGTCCCCCATTGAGCATGTTTGGGACTGGATGAAGCGTCGTCTCACGCGGTCTGCACGTCCAGCACGAACGCTGGTCCAACTGAGGCGCCAGGTGGAAATGGCATGGCAAGCCGTTCCACAGGACTACATCCAGCATCTCTACGATCGTCTCCATGGGAGAATAGCAGCCTGCATTGCTGCGAAAGGTGGATATACACTGTACTAGTGCCGACATTGTGCATGCTCTGTTGCCTGTGTCTACGTGCCTGTGGTTCTGTCAGTGTGATCATGTGATGTATCTGACCCCAGGAATGTGTCAATAAAGTTTCCCCTTCCTGGGACAATGAATTCACGGTGTTCTTATTTCAATTTCCAGGAGTGTATATTAAATAAAATAAATAAATAAGAGAATGTTGTGGTGTAAGGGATTAACTACGAAAATTAATTTGGAATTTGTTTGGAGAAAAGAGAAGCAGTTGTTAAGAATACCAAGACTTCAATGGGAACCTAGTACCAAGCAAAGAAGCGAAGGCTGAAAGCTGGATGGAACATATGGAAGGATTATATAAAAGAAAATATAGTTGGAGACAATATTATTGATAGAGAAGAAGAAATGGATGAAGATAAGATGGGGGATGCAATACTGGGACAAGTGTTTAACAGCGCACTAAAAGACCTAAATCGAAAGAAGTCACCTGAGTTATATGACATGTCCTTAGAATTATTAATGTTCTTGCGAGAACCAACCGTAACAAAGCTACTCGATCTAATTTGTGGGATAAATGAGACAGACATATAATATTCAGACTTAAATAAAAATGCAAAAATTCCTATACCAAAGAAGGTAGCCAGTGACTGTTACAGACTATAAGTTTAGTAGGTAATAGTTGAACAATACTAACTTAAATCACTATACACAAGACTTAAATCCCTGAAGAATACTGACTTAAATCACTATACATAAGAAATCTGGATGTTCATCGTTTCTGCGGCTTGAATTCGTGCGCCCGTACCTGGAGTTCTTGACGTCATTGCAGCAATCACTCGGATTTTTTCAGGCACGCATTCTAAGGTGATATTGGGTGATGCCCACAGATGAGTTTAGTACACTGTGATACGTTACTGAAGCCTTTAGTTTCACTGTGCATCCGAGTGTTCACTTTTGACGCAGAATCGGGATCTGTAGTGCAAACTGGTCTCACTGTATAACCGAGGGCCAACGTTGAGAACTGCATAAACTGCTGGACAGTCGGCAGTACAGAACGAATGTGGCTAGATGCTACTGGTTTCGTACAGCGCCGATCGACGCGGAACAAGGTTAATATTTTTAGAGTCTGATGTGAACTGGCATCACGAAGTTTGGCCCTTTTAGGTTAAAAAATGGTTCAAATGGCTCTGAGCACTATGGGACTTAACATCTATGGTCATCAGTCCCCTAGAACTTAGAACTACTTAAACCTAACTAACCTAAGGACATCACACAACACCCAGCCATCACGAGGCAGAGAAAATCCCTGACCCCGCCGGGAATCGAACCCGGGAACCCGGGCGTGGGAAGCGAGAACACTACCGCACGACCACGAGATGCGGGCGGCCCTTTTAGGCGTTCCGTCGTTGTCGCGTTAATTGCTCCTACTGGTCTGGTTTGCCGAAATTACGGGAAGTTGTGGTTTGTTAATTTTTCTATCTTGTTCACTGCAGTAGGGGCTGGCAGTGTTGCTTTGCACCCTTACATGGGAATTTAGTCACACACATCTTCCCAGTGTATGTTGTCTGTGCAAAGGGCTATCCAATTTTGCTAAATTACTGAAGCATTTGCGTCTGGCCCAACGTGGGCGATGCAGTGAGAGCTTTCGCTGTAATCAGAACATTGGCTAAGGTGTAATATGCCGTAAGGATTATAGGGATCAAACACTAAGCGCGTGATAGTGGTGACCGCATGATTATAAGTAAAACAGAGGCGTTAAGGAGCGGTATGACAGCATGCTTTCTCACTGCTGATCAATGTGTATACTAATTCTTGAAAAAAAAAAAAGATAAAATAAAAGAAATGGATTTAGAATCCCTGGTGCCTCAAAGTGCCACCTCTTTATCTTAGAAGTGATGCACAGGCAAATTTAAGTTGTTGTGTTTAATTTTTGCGGTTTTAGTAATTTTAGTGAGAAGTAAGGCTATTAAGCGAGAACTCTTTACCTTAACTTTATCTTAAACTGATTTTTTCGGATTGTGGTGTTTAGGCAATAACGAGTTAAACTGCAAAGGTGCACGATAAGCTGATGCAGTGGGCATTAGTAATTGTGTTGCACGTGTGTGGTTCGTAGTGGTTGTTGTCCAGTGTGTGTAATGTCTGTTGTATTTGGTTTGCATGTACGAGGTATGTCCACAAAGTAAGTTCCGTTTCGTTACATAAAACAAACGTGTACAGATACAGAAAGAATGTTTATTGTACAAAAATCTACAACTGTTAAACTACTTTTCTACATAGCTTCCGAAATTTTGTAGGCACTTGTCATAGCGTGGCATATGTTTTTGTACGCCTTCTTCATAAAAGGTTGGCGCCTGTGTATTCAACTATGTGGTAATATGTTCTTTCAGCTCGTCATCATCGATGAAGTGTTGACCACCAAGGACAGATTTTAGCTGTAAGAAGAGATGAAAGTCGCTAGGAGCGATGTCCGGGCTGTACGGAAGATGATCAAACGCGTCGCAGTGAAATTCCCGTAAGAGTTGTTTGGTCACATTTGCCGTGTGAGGTCGGGCATTATCGTGGAAAAAAAACCTTTTGACAGTAATTCTCAGGGCTTGTTCTGTATTGCGTGGCGCAATTTCCTAATGGTCTCGCAGTAGCCATGTGCATTGATTGTTTGGCCTCGTGGTAAGATATCAATCAGCAAAATGCCTTTTCTGTCCCAAAAAACGGTGCACATGACTTTTCGAGGTGTCAAGATTTGCTTAGGCTTAACCTTTGTTGTGGCTGAAGTGTGCCGTCATTCCACTGATTGCCGTTTTGTTTCAGAGGTGTCGTAGGATACCCAAGTTTCATCCCCGTGATTATCCGAGAAAGAAAACCATCGCCTTCTTCATTGAAGTGTGTCAAAAACTGAAGTGCATTGCCCATCCGTTGTTTTTTTGTGTTGTTCACTAAGAATTTTGGGTACCCAACGTGAGAAAAGTTTTGGAAATTTCAGTTTTTCAGTAACAATTTCATGAATTAGTGATCGAGAGATTTGCGGAACTTCTATAGCAAGGGCACTAAGTGTAAACTTACGGTTGTGCTTAATCTTCTCTTCAATTGTGTGAACCAGTTCATCAGTAACCACAGCCGGGCGTCGACTTCGTTATTCATCGTGCATTTGATCACGTCCGTCATTGAACAGTCTACACCATCTTCTAACCATTGAATCACTCGTAGCATTTTGTCCATAAACCTCGCAGATTTGCCTATGAATTTCCTTTGGTTTAACTTTCTTTGCATTTAGAAAACGAATCACAGATCGGATTTCATACTCGGTGGCATTTGCAATTAGGGCTAACATTATAAAGAAGCACTACAAAGCACACGTCGGCAGCAGCGATCTGAAAATGGCGTTCATGTCTTCTCCTTGAGTCAGAGTAACTGCCACGCATGCTCGGAACTGCGATCGTAGCGCTTCCGCAGATAGAAATAGAAACGGAACTTAAATTCTGGACGAACCTCGTATTTTGATTGATTCTTGTCCACGAGACCAAATTATTTATACTCAGATTTTATTTATGATCAGTTTTCAGAATGAGATTTTCACTCTGCAGCGGAGTGTGCGCTGATATGAAACTTCCTGGCAGATTAAAACTGTGTGCCGGACCGAGACTCGAACTCGGGGCCTTTGCCTTTCGCGGGCAAGTGCTCTACCAACTGAGCTACCCAAGCACGAGTCACGCCCCGTCCTCACAGCCTCACTTCTGCCAGTACCTTCTGTAAAGAGAGCTTCTGTAAAGTTTCGAAGGTAGGAGATGAGGTACTGGCAGAAGTGAGGCTGTGAGGACGGGCCGTGAGTCGTGCTTGGGTAGCTCAGTTGGTAGAGCACTTGCCCGCGAAAGGCAAAGGTCCCGAGTTCGAGTCTCGGTCCGGCATACAGTTTTAATCTGCCAGGAAGTTTTATGATCAGTTTTATTAATCATTTATCGAGTAAAGCTTTTATTAATGAATGGATATAGTTTAAAGATAGTAATTTCAGTGTCTGTATGGATAAATGTTTTAAATGTTTTTATCTAAGTTATTGAGAGCTTAAAGGAAATTAAATTACTTTGTTACTTGAATTCAATTCTAACTATTCGCAGTACTTTCATAGTCTGTTAGATTAATTATTGTTCATTGTGAATAAAGGCTCTGGGAACATTGCAAGTGGACCGTTTTCTTATTACTGTTTTAGTTGTACGTTGAGACCGATGCTTATGACTGGAGAAACCGCGGTGGCCAGCATGTTCCTCTGAGCTGATCGTTCTGCAACCGCGAGCCGGCAGCTCTGTATCCATCTAAGAGTACTGGCTTAATCTGAGAGGTGTTTTTGTTAATAAATCGTATTCAGCTCAGTCTCATCAGTTAATTAGCCCACCCCTCCACCCCAACCGCGAACAATCCTGCGCACTAACAGAAGTTAACTTCGGGGAAGAATAGTTTGGGTTCTGCAGGAATATAGAAACACACTAGCAATATTTATCCCACAGCTTATCTTAGAAGATAGGTTGGATACAGTCAAATCTACATTTATAGTATTAGTAGATTTAGAAACACCCTTTGACAATGTTGACTGAGATACACTCGTTGGAACTTTGAAGTTATCAGGGAAGAAATACAGAGGGCTTAAGGTTATCGACAACTTGCTCAGAAACCAGACTGTAGCTATATTTTAGAGAAAGCATATTAGTTCCATCATCTGTACAATTTTATGTTTATTCTTTACCAGTTTTGATTGCTAAAATCATCTACAAGGAAAAAAACATTGTACAGTAATGGATCAACTATACCTTTCAGTGATATATAATCGATACAAATGCAGAACTTATATAATTGTCATAATAGTCAACACAGTCCACATAAAAACGCTGCAAAGGCACGGCGTCTTATACAAACTGTATTAAGACAGGTTATTATGACAACTACATACGTTCTACATTTGTATAGTTCATATATGACGAAAATGTATAGTTGATTCATTGATGTAGAATGTTTTTCTCCTTGAAGATGATTGTAACAATTGAAACTGGTTAAGAATAAATATAACATTGTACAGTCCATGGCAGAAATATGCTTTCTCCAAATCTGACAACTGTAGACAATCGCCTACGAAAGGCAGCTGTAAAAATCTACGGAGGTGAAAGGGAGACAATAATCGAGAAGCGAGTGAGACAAGGTTTTAGTCTATCGCCTTGGTATTCAATCTACAAATTCTACAAGCAGGAAATTAAACTAAGAAAAATTTGGAAGTGAATAAAACTCAAGGAGAAGAAATGAAATCGTTAAGTATTACAGGTGTACTCTAATTCTGCCACTGACGGCAAAGGATAGGAAGAGCACTTGAACGGTATATTTAGAGCCATGAAAAGTGGTTACAAGATGAACACTAACAAAAGTAAAATCAGGAGAGGTCCAGGGAATTAAATTAGGAAATGAGACATTAAAAATAGATTAGTTGTGCTATATGGGCAGCAAAATAACGATGGCAGGAGGACACAAAATGCAAACTGGAAATATAAATGAAAGCTTAAGTTAAAAAGATAAATTTGCCAATATACAAAATAAATTTAAGTCTTTGAGTGTCTTTTCTAGAAGTATACATCTGGAGTTTCGCCTTACATAGACGTAAAATATGGGTGGTAAACAGTGCAGACAAATAGAGTACAGAAGTTTTCGAAATGTGTCGTTACAGAAGAATGCGGAAGGTAAGATGACTATGCAGAATAACAAATGAAGAGGTTCTGAATCGATTCCGGAATAAATGAAATTTATGACACAAATTAACTAACAGAATAGATAGAGTCAGAGGGCAAATCCTGAGACAACAATAAGAAATTTCTTTGCTAATAGTACGAAGTTTATCTGTGTGTGGGGGGGGGGGGGGAGGGGGAGGGGGAGGAAGAAGGTGGGAGGAGGGGTGGAAGGTGGGTTAAAAACTGCAGACGGAGTCTATGTCTCAACTATAGTTAGCTCAAACCAGTTGTCAGACTAAGGATCACAGAAAGAGATTAAAGGGGTATGAAATAGCTGATGTCACAAGCACGTAAAAAAATAACGCTCAGTGCATATTAAATGAAAATTGAAGTGTGAGAAAGGTAGATGCTGCATTTGTTGAGTACCCTCTGCGAAAAAGATCGTTTCTACCGCCTGACAGGAAACGGCCTGTGTGCTCTGGGACAAAAACGGGTTTTACTTATTGATTGCCTTGCTAAGGGTAATAAGATAAACCACAAAAAAATGTAAGTTTTTCTGGACTGACTAGATGAAGAAGAGGTTTGGACTGCAAAACAAAAGAATAATCTCATCATGACGATGCTGGTGATGAATAAATTGACGGATTTGAAGCACGGTTTTTGGAAGCCCACTCTGTTCATCAGATTAGTCTCTGACTTGTACCTGTTTCACTATTTAAGAAAATTTGTAGCAGAAAAGAGTTACTGAGTCGAATTAAGAAGTTGTCGAGAAAGTAGACTGATATTTTGCAAACCTCGCACAATGTTGGTTATGAGACGGAATATATTCACTGGAAAATCAACGGGCAAAGTAGTTGCACCTAAACCGGCAATGTGTAGAAAAATATACGCTTTTATAATCTAAAACCCTGCTTTGCAGACAACAATTCACCTTGCTCCCGAAACCACTCGACAGGTCTGATCTCTTCCTCACGTGACGCAGGCACTGGGAACACGTGACCCGTTAGCAAGTGAGAGGCGTGATGCCCTTCGCTTACGATCGCAGTTCATATTTCAAGGCCGTATTTCGCCGCAGGCTTTGGTTTCAGCACAGCTTATTTTCTCCTTCCACTAGCAGCGGGTATACTCTGAAATGCAGCGCACGTCCATGGAGGTGAAAATAAGAGGAGATGGCGCTACAGATTTATGAAGTACGTTAGTTTGAAGCTGGCCCCGCCATGTTAGATGCCCAAAAACATTGGCAGAGTATTTATTCGGAGAGAGTTTAGAATTGCTTTTTGCTTGTAATTTACGTCGTGAGCACGCGACAGTTGTTGTGAATAGTAAATATCACAGTGCTTAGGCTAATAACTTGGTGTCAGGAAGGCATTTTCGGACATTTTTGTAGACTTAGACTCGTATTTGATCCTGTAATTCGACGTGTGTGCCCTAGTAAGTATGACTTTATTTTTGTCTATACATTTTAAATAATCGAGAACAGAAGTAAGTGATGTGGTTTTCGTAATCCGCGTAAATCCTCTTTTACTGTATTTACATCGATAGTTGATGAAGTTTGAACTTCGAAACTTGCTTGCTTACTGGTACCGATTCGTACTCGTTACATTTTCAATTTTCACATCATATGCACAACATGTTTAATGATCACGTATGCAAGGAACTTAACATTTTTTTTCTTTTTTAGCCCATAATTGCGTGAAATGTGGAAAGAAGTAAGCAAGGCATACTGTCATGACTCGTGGATGCCAGAAAAGTCAAATATTCTTGAAATACCGAAGAAATAGAACTGCATGGAGGTATACCTCAAAGCAGAAGCGAGTTTTTGTCTTATTAGACCGTCAGCGCCTCACTGTCACTATAACTTACACATCCTCTCACTTTGAAATCTTACCCTTGAAATATCATTCAGTGTGTGGCCAATAATAACGAAAAATGATTAATTTATTTTTCGAAGATGTTCCGGTAATTTTTAGTTCAATAAATGTCACCAGTAAGCAGTTCTGATGGTACTAGTGGGCACTTACACATATACAGATGGAAGTAGTATCTGGTACACAAAGTATAAAAGGAAAGTGCATTAGCGTAGCTGTCATTTGTAGTCAAGTGATTATGGTAGTGCGACGGGAATTGACAGACTTCGAAAGTCATTAGGGAATTCAATATTTCGAGAGCCACAATGTCAAGAGTGTGACGAGAATACCACATTCCAGGCAATACCTCTCACCACGAACAACGCAGTGGCTGAAGGTCTTCACTTAACTACCGATAGCAGCGGCGCTTTTGTAGAGCTACCAGTGCTCACAGACAAGCAACACTGCGTGAAATAACCGCGGAAATCAATGTGGGACGTACAACGAACGTACCTGTTAGGAAAATGTGACAAAATTTGGCGTTAATGGGTTATGGCAGCAGAAGGCCGACACGAGAGCCTTTGCTAATAGCATGGCATCGCCTACAGTGCCTCTCCTGGGCTCGTTACCATTTAGCTTGGACCCTAGGTGACTTTAAACTGTGACCTGAGCAGATGAGTCTCGATTTCAGCTGGTAAGAGCTGGTGGTAAGTTTCGAGTGTGGCACAGACCCCATGAAGCCATGGACACATGTTGTCATAAAGGCACTGCGAAATCCAGTGGTATCTCCATAATGGCGTGGGCAGTGTTTACGTGGAATGCACAGAGTTCTCTAGTTCAACTGAACCGATCACTGACTGAAAATGGTTATGTTCAGCTACTTGGAGACCATTTGTTCCCAAACAGCCATAGACTTTTTACGGATGATGATGCACTATGTCACTGGGCGCAAGAGTTTGCGATTGGTTTGAGGAACATTCTGGACAGTTTGGGCGAACGATCTGACCACCAAGATTGCACAAAATGAATCCCATCGAACTTTTATGGGACGTGATAGAGAGGTCATTTCGTGCAAAAAATGCTCCACTGCCAACACTTCTGCAATCACGGTTGGCTGTAGAAGGCAGCTTTGCTCAGTATTTCAGCAGGAGGCTTCCAATGACTTGTTGAGTCAATGGCACATAGAGTTGCTGTACTAAACTTGGCAAAAAGAGGTTCAACACGAATATAGGAGATGTCCCACGAGTTTTGTCGTCTCTGTGTGAACTAGTACCAGACATGGAGCAAAGAGAGTTCTGGTGCAATTTTGATATCAAATTGATATCAAATTAACTATGCAAATTGATCAATTAATTACCCTTCCAACCACTGATGGCATCATGGGTTTTCTCCAGCCGGCATGTGGGCCCTCTCAGGGATCTTCCAGCCCCTACCGCCCACCCTTCCCGCTCCCCTCCTCAACTGTGATGTAATCCAAGATGCTCGTCCAGAAAAAAAAAGTGGTGGGAAAAATTGTTCAGTCTGTGTTTGGCTGTTGGGCTGGGAGGCTCTCATGACAGTAGTCTAACACAGTGTCAATCACAATGCATTGAACAACTTCCGTAGATATTGTTTATTTATTTCTAATACATCTCAGATTTTTCTCTGGTGTTTAAACAATTTGCAGGGGTATTGTTTATGCAGAATATTGTTTCACACACACACACACACACACACACACACACACACACACACACACACACACAGATTCACAGCTAGTAGCAGACTGATTAAAAAGATCATAACTAAATGTTGCATGTGATATTTAAATAATTTGCTGGGATATTGAAACTTCCTGGCAGATTAAAACTCTGTGCCGAACCGAGGCTCGAACTCCGGACCTTTGCCTACGCTGTGGCTAAGCCATGTCTCCGCAAAATCCTTTCTTTCAGGAGTGCTAGTTCTGCAGGGTTCGCAGGAGAGCTTCTGCAAAGTTTGGAAGGTAGGAGGCGAGGTATTGGCAGAAGTAAAGTTGTGAGGACGGGGAGTGAGTCGTGCTTGGGTAGCTCAGTTGGTAGAGCAGTTGCCCGCGAAAGGCACACAAATTTAATGTGCCAGGAAGTTTCATATCAGCGCACACTCCGCTGCAGAGTGAAAATATCATTCTGCTTGGGTATTGTTTATGGAATATGATATATTGTTTGAACAATTCGAGTGCTGTGTGGAATATTTGACACAGCCAATACATTGAAAATGATACAGGAACTAAATGTAACACAGTAGAAAGAGAGAGAGCTTTGCAGCTGACACAACAAGAATATTTAAACAATTTTTGATGTAATTGTATTCCGAGGAATACCGCTACACCTGAACACAGACTCTAAAAAGATCGCAGTGGGTCCTGGCACGGTTGCGAAACCTTCCAGTCTTTTCCAGCCTTCCTCCCCGGGACTCTTCACGCATTTTTGTGGCAAATACCCCAGCCTTCCCTTGCCCTTGATCACGATCTGGTTCAGGATTTATTAAATCCAGTTGAATATGACTGTAAATACACTTTCAAAAAGATCGCTGCACAGTAGTTTGCTTCAAGATGAGTCATAAATAAACCTTTGAACAATTTGCAGGGATAAATTTCACAAATTGAAAATACAGTTGTACAGTAGGAAATATTAATTAAAACCATAGATCGACTCTGCTTGGGAATATTTGTGCACATTGTAAGTAGGCTGTTTAGGTTTTTATATTGGTAACGCCACGTAGCGCTCTGTATCACTGGCTGGCTGTGCTGTGTGCAGTCTGTGGCTGGTTGGCATTGTTGTAATTTTCGCTATTGTAGTGTTGGGCAGTTGAATGTGAACAGCGCGTAGTTGGAGGTGAGCGGCCAGCAATGGTGGATGTGGGGAGATAGATGACAGAATTTTAAGAGCGGACGATCTGGACGTGTGTCCACCAGAAAGAGTAAATTTGTAAGACTGGATGTCATGAACTCATATATATATATATATATATATATATATATATATATATATATATATATATATAATGACTTTTGAACACTATTAGGGTAAATACATTGTTTGTTCTCTATCAAAATCTCTCATTTGCTAACTATGCCTATCAGTAGTTAGTGCCTTCAGTAGTTAGAATCTTTTATTTAGCAGGCAGTATTGACGCTCGCTGTATTGCAGTAGTTCGAGTAACGAAGATTTTTGAGAGGTAAGTGATTCATGAGAAGTGTAGGTTATTGTTAGTCAGGGCCATTCTTTTGTAGGGATTTTTGAATGTCAGATTGCGTTGCGCTAAAAATATTGTGTGTCAGTTTAGTGTTGATCAGAATAAGTAAAGAGATAAATGTCTGAGTACGTTCAGTTTTGCTCAGTTGTTTGAAAATCAAATAACGTAAGGGGTTTATCAGCACAATCATTCATAATTTTTTCTAAGGGGAGGCTTCAACATAAACAAATTAGGTAAAGCATTTGACACCTCAGTACACTTGGAAATGTTGCTTTAAAGAATTTGTTTCAAATACACTCGCACACAATACACTGCACTGTAGTTGGCAAGCGTTATACACCCGTGCTGGAAGTCACAGTGCACCGAGCCACAGTCTGCTGTCTCGGAATGGGTGGCGGCTCTCTCAAGTGTTTAGTTCCGGTACCCACTTCCTGTAGCCGTTAGAGAATTTTTTTCGTGTAGCGTACTGTGGTTCGAGTGATGTACATAAATTTATTTTTCGTTAACATACAGCATTCAGATGTCTAAGACATAGTCCTTGCTTTCATAGGTGTTTCTACGGATGATGAAGTAGCAGTATGTGTCGAGCCGAAAGTTGGGAGCCATTGATTTAGTCTTGTAGGTGGTGTGTGTTTCATATACATGTAATTTCAGTGAAGTAGAGATACGATTTGCTGTTTATATTTCAGTGAGTTAAACAATACAATTTTCTGTTTATATTTCAGTCAGCTAAAGAATACGATTTTCAGTACGATTTTCTGTGTGCATGTCTCTAACATTTTCAAGAAACAATTACGTTCAATATGTTGTTGTAGGCAGTTTCAATGAACTGGATAGATGTTTTCAAGGCGAGGGTGAAATACCAGAGTGAGTGCAGGTGGGGGCACCTGCTGAGGAAGCTGAAAACCAGTGTCATCTCAGCATTTTGGATAAGGAGGAGGAAACACTGGATTGGGTGGGAGAACTACAAGAAAACCTCACTGAACTGCTCAAACCTTTTTTTGTGTGTGTGGCATCAGTCTTCTGACTGGTTTGATGTGGCCTGCCACGAATTCCTCTCCTGTGCCCCCCTCTACATCTCAGAGTAGCACTTTCAACGTACGTCCTCAATTATTTGGTGGATGTATTCCAATCTCTGTCTTCCTCTACAGCTCTCTCAAGTATCATGGAAGTATCATGAGGAATGTCTTAACAGATGTCCTATATCCTGTCCCTTCTCCTTATTAGTGTTCCTCTCCGAGTCTGTGCAGAACCTCCTCATTCTTTACCTTATCGTCCGCAGCTCGTGGTCTAGTGGCTAGCGTTGCTGCCTTCGGATCACGTGGTCCCGGGTTCGATTCCCGGCCTGGTTGGGGATTTTCTCTGCCCAGGGCTGGGTGTTTGTGTTGTCCTCATTGTTTCATCATTATCGTCATCATCATTCGTGACAGTGGCTCCACTGGACTGTGTAAAAATTGGGACTTTGTACGGGTGCTGATGACCGCGCTGTTGAGCGCCCCACAAACCAAACATCATCGTCATCATCATCATCGTTATCTTATCAGTCCACCTAATTTTCAACATTCGTCTGTAGCACCACGTCTCGAATGCTTCGATTCTCCTCTGTTCCGGTTTTCCCACAGTCCATGTTTCACTACCATACAATGCTGTACTCGCAACACACATTCCCAGAAATTTCTTCCTCAAACTAAGGCGTATGTTTGATACTAGAAGACTTCTATTGGCCAGGAATGTGCTTTTTGCCATTGCAAATCTGCTTTCGATATCCTTTTTTCTCTATCCGTCACTGGTTATTTTACTGCCTAGGTAAGCAGAATTCTGTAAGTTCATCTACTTCGTGACCATCAGTCCTGATGGTTACGAAGTCTCGCTGTTCTCATTTCTGCTACTTTTCATTACTTTCGTCTTTCTTCGATTTACTCTCCATCTGTATTCTGTACTCCGTCGTTGTTACAGCATAAAATCATTATTCTGAACTGTTGTTATTTGTTTACAGCATACGAGTACATTTTTAGAACATCTTGAGTGTTTTACTGAATTATTTATTCATTATTCGTATGTTACAGAGGCATCACAACAGCTAGCTGTGGCACAAGTGCCTAGAGCGGTGGTTGTGTGGGCAGGAATGAACACTTGCCTGTGCGGCATTTGGCACCATGCAAAGTGCCACTCATGGCGATACGAGAAGCGGCGGAATCAGCTGTGGCCGCTGCAGCATTGGCCCCGCATCCTCGCGTACCTTTTGGTGTCTGAGTGGTTCAGTCAGAGGAAGAAGAGCAGCAACGATCTCCTATCCTCCAAGCTGGCGATGGTGAAGCCTCCAGCATGCAGCAACGGGCAGCGTTGCCAGATACTGTCACTGCAACCTAGGTACTTCCACTGAAACTCACCCCCACCACCGCCTCCTGCTCCGCCTCCGACTGTTCGTCCTTGAGGGCAACGAAAGGTATGTGTGCCTCAGCGCATACCCCTCACCCCAGCACTTACTTCCTCTCCAACGCTATCATGCACTGGGTTGATGGAATCGTCAGCTTCATCTCCTAGACATAATATTAATGATAGTGTTAATAATAATGAACCTGTGGCCAGCGATAGTGCTCTCTTCCATCCTATCAGTGAAGGACATCAGATTAGTGGAGTAATGATCCCTCTAGAATTCTCGGCAGTTGGTAGGGCTTTTGAGGAGCGTACCCCTTTCACTAGAATTGAGAATCTGGCGGGGGTGGGGGGGGGGGGAGGGTGGTGGGTGATATCATCGCGATCTAGTCTTCTAGAAGTGTGGCTCCCACTGCTGGAGAGGGAGCGCATCAAAGCTCTAGATGATCTGAGATTTAATGCCGTTATACGAAATGCAGTAATCTGCTGCAAGTTGACTCACCCTACAGAACAGCAGGGTGCTGCTTAAGAGAATAGTCTGCAGTACATCTGGGGCGATAATGGCATTATATCTCAGAGCACATCGATCGTCGAGTGGTATCGAAATCAATTATGCGTGCTATACCAGCCCGATCTTCGACAATAGAAGTTAGAGGGTCAGCTAAAGCACTCAATCAAATACCACACCATGACATCATGTCTATGATAAGTTGAGGGTCCAGTTACATCAAGCTCCCCAACAATACAGCTGATAAGGAGGCGTCTATTAACGTCCAAAAGGATCAGGCTTGTTTTGCATAGCCAATTCTGGCTTGCTTTTCTCTAAAGGTGATGACCTGCATTGTTGTTGTTGTTGTGGTCTTCAGTCCTGAGACTGGTTTGATGCAGCTCTCCATGCTACTCTATCCTGTGCAAGCTTCTTCATCTCCCAGTACCTACTGCAACATATATACTTCTGAATCTGCTTGGTGTATTCATCCCTTGGACTCCCTCTACGATTTTTATCCTCCACGCTGCCCTTCAATACTAAACTGGTGAACCCTTTATGCCTCAGAACATGTCGTACCAACCGGTCCCTTCTTCTAGTCAAGTTGTGCCACAAACTTCTCTTCTCCCCAATCCTATTCGATACCTCCTCATTAGTTATGTGATCTACCCATCTAATCTTCAGCATTCTTCTGTAGCACCACATTTCAAAAGCTTCTATTCTCTTCTTGTCTAAACTATTTATCGTCCATGTTTCACTTCCATACATGGCTACACTCCATACAAATACTTTCAGAAATGACTTCCTGACACTTAAATCAAGACTCGATGTTAACAAATTTCTCTTCTTCAGTAACGCTTTCCTTGCCATTGCCAGTCTACATTTTATATCCTCTCTACTTCGACCATCATCAGTTATTTTGCTACCCAAATAGCAAAACTCCTTTACGACTTTAAGTGTCTCATTTCCTAATTTAATTCCCTCAGCATCACCTGAGTTAATTCGACTACATTCCATTATCCTCGTTTTGCTTTTGTTGATGTTCATCTTATATCGTCCCTTCAAGAGACTATCCATTCCGTTCAACTGCTCTTGTAAGTCCTTTGCTGTCTCTGACAGAATTACAAAGTCATCGGCGAACCTCAAAGTTTAAACTTCTTCTCCATGGATTTTAATTCCTACTCCGAATTTTTCTTTTGTTTCCTGTACTGCTTGCTCAATATACAGATTGAATAACATCAGGGAGAGACTACAAACCTGTCTCACTCCCTTCCCAACCACTGCTTCCCTTTCATGTCCCTCGACTCTTATAACTGCCATCTGGTTACTGTACAAATTGTAAATAGCCTTTCCCTCCCTGTATTTTACCTCTGCCACCTTCAGAATTTGAAAGAGAGTATTCCAATCAACATTGTCAAAAGCTTTCTCTAAGTCTACAAATGCTAGAAACGTAGGTTTGCCTTTCCTTCAAATGGTTCAAATGGCTTTGAGCACTATGGGACTTAACATCTTAGGTCATCAGTCCCCTAGAACTTAGAACTACTTAAAAACCTAACTAACCTAAGGACATCACACACATCCATGCCCGAGGCAGGATTCGAACCTGCGACCGTAGCAGTCCCGCGGTTCCGGACTGCAGCGCCTAGAACCGCACGGCCACCGCGGCCGGCGTTCCCTTTCCTTAATCTAGTTTCTAAGATAAGTCGTAGGGTCAGTCCAAAAGTCTCTTTAATTTTCCTGTAGGCAGTATCTATCTTACACCCAGTGAGATCAGCCTCTAAATCCTTACATTTGTCCTCTAGCCATCCCTGCTTAGCCATTTTTCACTTCCTGTCGATCTCATTTTTGAGACGTTTGTATTCCTTTTTGCCTGCTTCATTTACTGCATTTTTATATTTTCTCCCTTCATCAATTAAATTCAATATTTCTCCTGTTACCCAAGGACCTGCATTATGTATAGATAAAAGACTTTCCCATCTCCTTTAATTTCTATTGAATCAATACAATGGTAAACGAGATATTTACTTCAGATGTCTAAATACCTTTTTGGAAAAAAAAGTATTTGAAAAGACATCTGAAGTACTGTGAATCCAAGGAACCGGTTCAGCAGGCTGCTGCCATCATCAAGGCCGCCCGCCGATGGAAGATGGCCGCCGCCCTTCCGGTCCCCGCCCGCCGTTGCGTTGCGACTTGCACCGTGCTGCTGCCCGCCATTCCGGAGACTGCTACAGTCCCTGGATCTTGCCACCCTCTGTCCGACCGTGGGACGAAGGTGGGTGTACTCATCACCTGTGGTTCTCCAACCACCACTGGTCCCAGACCAGGACCGGACTCGAACCCGTGCCCTCCTGGATGCTGTGCTAAACTTGCCGCTAGTGGTGCTTGCCAAATGGCAACACCCGCCGCCATCTCAGGCGCTGTTGTAGCGCTGCTGTGCCTCCCGCAGCATACGAATTGCACAGATCCCGGTATGCCAGGTGGGAAGCGAACGTGGCCCGTAGACTGGAGTGAAACCGAGCCCCTCCTGAACATGCTACAGACTGCTGTCACTGCCCTCTTTCAGGCAGACCGTGCCATCTCCAAGTTCCAAGCTGCCTTTCTGTCCCACCCCAGAGGCGGAATATAGCTCTAAAAAGTACATAGAAACAGAATATAACTTTTACAGAATACTTATAACATTGCTGATACACTGGTCCCTATAAGCAAACAGCAGCACAGGCCCGTCAAGATGCTCGACTGAACTGGCACACTCTGTGTCAAGCTAAAATTGCCAATCTACACTACTGGCCATTGAAATTGCTACATCAAGAAGAAATGCAGATGATAAACGGGTATTCATTGGACAAATGTATTATACTAGAACTGACATATGATTATATTTTCACGCAATTTGGGTGCATAGATCCTGAGAAATCAGTACCCAGAACAACCACCTCTGGCCGTAATAACGGCCTTGATACGCCTGGGCATTGAGTCAAACAGAGCTTGGATGGCGTGTACAGGTACAGCTGCCAATGCAGCTTCAACACGATATCACAGTTCATCAAGAGTAGTGACTGGCGTATTGTTACGAGCCAGTTGCTCGGCCACCATTCATCAGACGTTTTCAGTTGGTGAGAGCAGGACAGCAGTCGAAAATTTTCTGTATCCAGAAAGGCCCGTACAGGACCTGCAAAATGCGGTCGTGCATTATCCTGCTGAAATGCAGGGTTTCGCAGGGATCGAATAAAGGTTAGAGCCACAGGTCGTAACACATCTGAAATGTGACGTCCACTGTTCACAGTGCCGTCAATGCGATAAGAGGTGACCGAGACGTGTAACCAATGGCAACCAATACCATCACGCCGGTTGATGCGCCAGTATGGCAATGACAAATACACGCTTCCAATGTGCGTGAACCGCGATGTCGCCAAACACGGATGCGACCATCATGATGCTGTAAACAGAACCTGGATTCATCCGAAAAAATGACGTTTTGCCATTCGTGGACCCAGGATCGACGTTGAGTACACCATCGCAGGCGCTCCTGTCTGTGATACAACGTCAAGGGTAACCGCAGCCATGGTCTCCGAGCTGATAGTCCATGCTGCTGCAAACGTCGTCGAACTGGTTGTGCAGATGGTTGTTGTCTTGCAAACGTCCCCATCTGTTGACTCAGAGATATCGAGACGTGGCTGCACGATCCGTTACAGCCAAGCGGATAAGATGCCTGTCATCTCGACTGCTAGTGATACGAGGCCGTTGGGATCCAGCACGGCGTTCTGTATTACCATCCTGAACCCACCGATTCCATATTCTGCTAAAAGTCATTGGATCTCGACCAACGCGAGGAGCAATGTCGCGATACGATAAACCGCAATCGCGATAGGCTACAATCCGACCTTTATCAAAGTCGGAAACGTGATGGTACGCATTTCTGCTCCTTACACGAGGCATCACAACAACGTTTCACCAGGCAATGCTGGTCAACTGCTGTTTGTGTATGAGAAATCGGTTGGAAACTTTCGTCATGTCAGCACGTTGTAGGTGTCGCCACCGGCGTCAACATAGTGTGAATGCTCTGAAAAGTTAATCATTTGCATATCACAGCATCTTCTTCTTGTCGGTTAAATTTCGAGTCTGTAGCACGTCATCTTCGTGGTGTAGCAATGTTGATGCCCAGTAGTGTATTTATATTGGTTTCTCCCTCGCTTCTGATGTAATGTCAAAGAGAGACAGAAACTATGGCAGCCACTCTTGGCTCTGGCCTAGTGCCCCGCCTCATACTTCGCAATAACTTAAAGCAACGCTGCAGTTTCCTGCCTCGTTCTTTCTCCACTCAAAACAAATTGTGCATGCAATATCGCCGTTGCACCTCCGCGCCCACGAGTGACATGTTTACCTTGCCTGGCCCGCTGGCTGTCGACTGTTACCACACTCTGCAAGCGGCCCCAGATTTCATCGCCCAACCGTGCCTTCATTGAATTTTGATAAAATTTCCCTTTCCCTCGACTAGGACTGCGTGTTAAGGTGCTGGTTGCGTTTAAAAGATTTTATTATAATCCTAGTATAATTACTGTTAGGCGTTTCATCATGGATGAGCTTTTGTGTAGTACACAAACCAATCAAAAGCTGTAGAGAGAAAAGTTTCTGGAGCAAATTTTGCAGTGTGAAAACAAAAAGTCTTCCCATTATAATGTGTTATCAGTAGACGAATATGCGGATTTGGTTAAACAAGTTGAAGACCCCGAAAAGTTGGAAAAAAGAAAATCATTGCAAAAGAGAAGACTGAAACGATTTGCTATTTTGAAAATTGGTGAGGTGAAAAAATTCAGTGCACGGTGTGAAGGGAATATAAAATACTTTGTTCCAGCTGATGAACTTTATGATTTGATTGACGCAGCTCATGTAGCTGTGGGCCATGGTGGTCACGATAGGATATTAGATGAGACATAAAAAAATATGCCAATATCACAAAAAGAATGATATGTCTCTATTTATCAATGTGTGATGTTTGTCAACAAAAGAAAACAAAAAAGAAAAGAGGGCTAGTTTCAAAGCTAATTATCCATTCGGAAATGAATACCAGATGTCAAGTCGATTTGATTAATTTCCAAACACAACCAGAGGGGAATTTAAAATTCATTCTAGTTTATCAAGACCATCTCACAAAATTTGTTCTCATTCATTCGTTAACATCAAAGAGGACTGAAGAAGTGGCCTATCATTTCAATGACGTAGGGGCGCTGTGCATGCTAAATGGGGCGCAGCCGGTGCGCTAGGCATGTCCGAGCCACTGCAATGTCGAAAGCAGACTGTGCATCTGAGCCTCCGAGGGCACAGAGGATATGGCGACTGCAGGGATTTATTCCTTGCACGCTCCCCATGAGACCCACATTCCCAACTTAATATCCACATACTACATTCGTAGTGCCCCTACCCATTACACTGATTACTCGAGGCAGACAATCTTACCGAGTTCTGTAAGAGTTCAGGCAATACGTGTGCATCCAGCACAGAAGAAGGTCAATGGCCATTTAGCCTTAACTATATGAAGACGGTATCTGTTCTTTCGGACTTGTCCGATCAGGAACTGGATGTTGTATTGTCCTAATCATCATCATTTCATCCCCATCGACGCGCAAGTCGCCGAAGCGGCGTCAAATCGAAAGACTTGCACCCAGTGAACGGCCTACCAGATGGGAGGGCCTAGTCACACGACATTTACATTTTACTGACAATTTTCCCAGTGTACTCATTCACACGATGTACCTTTTCCCATACAGTAATTAAGCATTAAAGCTGAAATCTTGCAGCTAACATCTGCGTCGGCTGGCCAACGTTTCCTCCACCTCGTGCCCAGACTGACCTCCGATTCTTCTTCTCCATCCGCCATCAACTGGTGGCCATCAACGGGGTGCTCCTCCATGCAGAAAATGAAGCCAATCCATGAGTCATTCCTCCGGTCCCAGATTCTCCATGTCTTACATCAACGTCACTGGGGTATTGCCCGGACAAAAACCCTCGCACGTCGCCATGTCTTCTGGGTAGGCATTACAGCGCACGTGGAGCGCATGGTCTGGGGTTGTCAGCAGTTGGTCCTTGCAATCCTGGCCGGCCACCTCACTCCCATGGGAACGCATCCATGAGGAATTTGCGGGACCCTTCCTCGGCGCTTACTGGTTACTCGTCATGGATGCCTACTCCCACTTCCCTTTCATTATCCGATGCTACTCTATCACCACAGAGAATAGCATCATGGCCCTGTCAAAAATATTTTCCACTGAAGGCCTTCCTGTCACCTTGGTATCTGACAACAGCCCGCAATTTCACAGTCGAGAGTTCGCCAAATTCTGCCACGATAATGGTATCCACCCCTCCCTTCCATCACCAACAGAGAGGCAGAGCGCCTTGTTCACACTTTTAAAACTCAGATGAGGAAGTACACGGAGGACCGTTCTCCGGAAGAAGCCCTTTTTCTCAGTGCCTGCAGGGCCACGCCGGTGGGTGACAAGAGTCCAGCAGAACTGCTCCATGGTCGCCTGCCTCGGACCCTTCTCCATCTCCTCCTGCTGCAGGTTGGACCTTACGCCCTGCCTGTTGCTTCCTGATGTTCATCCGGCTCCAAGGTGTCGACTCATGGTTTCAGGCCCCAGCCCACTTGGCTTCCAGCTGGTTGTTATCTGGCCCCATTCTCGACAACTGTATGACATACACCTGGACGACAGGGTGGTTTCACGTCACCACAACCAACTGCGTCAACGTTTGCTCGAGCAGTCCCAACCGCCTGCTCCTTTCTCTCTCCCATCGCTGGCCCCTTTCTTGGGGTCTATGTTGACGCCCTCTCCTCAGTTGGTGGATGATCTTCCCGGAGATAGCCAGCAGACGCCGGCTGCTAGCCCAGCGCCGCCGCATACTTCAGGCCTGGGGCAGTTCTGGGACCTTCCCCTGAACCCAATTCTCTGTCCCTCTTACTGAGCCTGATGTCACCTCGCAACCGCCACTACTTCAGCGTTCCAGCGCCCTACCTTCTGGCGGCCGGGTTCCACTGCCTCTTTCAGGAGGACTTAGCTGCAGATCAGCCTACGGTACCCGGCTATATTGGTACGCTCTCCCCCGCGGTCGCCCGTGCTGCACCAGCTTTTCCAAGGGGGAGGGTTGTTATGCTTAAGCCAAGGTATACCCTGAGTGTCGGCAACCGATATTACACCACAGAGGATGGGGATGTCTAAGTCCAAGGTGTACCAAAAGCAGCATGGTTAACACTGGAAATTTACATGCAAGGTAATGGAAAGAGACATTCCGAGCACTACTTCCTGCAGGGGGAGCTTGAGCCACGGCCTGCAGGAAGTATCACTATGCCACAACCTGATTGGCTGGCGATAGCTATTTAGTTCCGAAGTTCGGTTCACTCCGGATGCCGACCTCGTGGACTTCGACCGCTGAAGATTTCGTCTTCGTCTCTGAATTGGAATTTTACTAGTGTGCGTGGGTTACCATGAACCTTTGTGGAAAATTAGAAGTGAACTTTTGTTTGTCTCAATTAGGAAACTTTTACTGACATCGCTATTGTTACCTTTCTTTTATTGTTCAGTCACCAACCTTGTAAACGTACATAAATAAAAGTTGTGTTTGTGAAAAATTGCGAATTGTCAGTCACAACAAGTATCACTTATGACAGAAAAACTAACAGAACACATGTGTCAGTTTGTGCCATACATTGTGTAATATGTCAGTTAGCATCTTCGTGATTATGTGGTTAATTGAGAATTTGGATGCCAAGAAATATACCATAACAATGTGTCGGGTATTATCAAGGCATTAGAGATTCAGGTGTGCAATCTGAATAACACTCGTCATGTAACATGGAAACAATAGAAAGAGAGAAAGAACTCACAACACTAACACCATAATCCCAACCAATGTAGTGTAGCAACCGTCGTGGTTACATGTCGAAGAGTGAAGGTAAGCAAGAAAGTGCTTGAGACAACGTTAGCCTACGTCATCCAGGACTTGTGAAAAAACTAGGAAACTGAAAAAACTAACGACATCTGCATTATTTGAATAATAGTAACTGCACGGTTGTAGTGCAGCCTATAAAAATGACACTACAAGCCAAGTAATGAATATGTGTAAAGAAAAATTCCTGTACACGTTTAAGACCAGTAAAAACAATATCGTGTGTCGTTGCACTTTATTGTACGAAACTGTTAGCGAGAAGTACGAAGGTCACAAACTCACATGTACATTACACATTAAAGCGTTGCACTCAGTTCTGAGTCATGACCAGGAAACTATGCTGATGTATTTTGATATACAGGCAAACACAGATGTAAAGTAGAACTTCGTTTTAATTAACAATGACTAAAACGATCAGAAATGTAAAACTTCCAGTTTGTCCTGCATTAGTCTACAACCATACATGGGAAACCAAACTCCTGTATTTCAAGTAGGTCAATCCTAAACGAAAAAAGAAAGAAAGTTTTGCACAAGCCATCAGCCATGGTTATGATATAACAATGTGAGTGAAACAATGCTTAACACACTGGTATGGATGAAAAAACAGAGAGAAAGTACATCCATACCAGACTGAGAACATCATTTGTTACCGGGATTCCTGTATTAGAAATCATTAATAATAAACTGTCGCAATGTGAAACCGCTAAATTAAAAAATGAGAGCCCTGTCATCAGCACATAAAATACTAAAGACATCGTAAAGTTGTCTAAACGACAATTGACAATTCAATAAAACCTGTGGAAACCCAGGTGATGAATAACCTCATGCGACATAAGAGATGACGTTGTATTTGAGGTCACAGTTAAGAATTGAAGGGGAGAAATCACGTAATCGACTAGTGATGGTTATGGAGTCAGTAAGAGTGGTTCCATTACATCTTGTCAAATAATGTCATGAAAGATATAATCTGTTGAAAATTCTCAGAAGGTAGTATGCCTGAGTATCGTGTGGGAACACAGGCTCCGCTATCACATGTGCAGTGCTATACCCATAGACGTACCATAGAAGGTAAAACCATACCAATCTCAAATTTACAAGACCAATAAAACCAAAACGTCAAAGTATGTAACCTATTTTTAGTATTGGTTGAGGACGTGACAATTACTAATCACAGATAGTGATTAAAGGAATGAGGGAAATATTACGTAATAACTCGTGACAACAGTATGGTCAACACATGTCAAATGCGGAAGGTTAATGAAAGTAGCGCATTCATTAACGTTAGATACTTTAGGTAAAGTTCAACCAAATTAGTGTTATGATACTGTATGAGTGGGAACACGACTGATAGAGGCAAATACCATGTAGTATAAAAACCAATAAAAGGAGGCCCACAGCGAGAGACAGCCTCAAATGCTTATATATAGTCAGAACATACTACTGTTGCAAGTATGTCTTGTGCATCCCTAATTACATGTAATGGAATACGAATGCAGTTATCTAAAGATCTACTATTCTTACTCATAATCGTACGCATCATACTTCCACCGAAAAAGAAAGAAGTAAACTCGAGAAACACAATACTGTGAAAGACATATTGTCAATAAAACTCTACTCATTTAAAAGTCGGACGTCTTTGATTCTGCTGTGTGCATTCACAGACTCTGAATCTGAGATATTATTATCGTTAGTAGTTGCGAGCGAGGGGTAGCCCGTGGTCTAAGTGTTTACATCGCTGTACTTGTGCTCCGCCGAGTGCCGTCCGTTCGTTAGTCTCCGTGTTCGTTCCTGTTCCTTGTGATCTGATCGCTCTTTCTGGTCTTGCTGCTGCTACTTGGAATTTCGGTTGTTTAACCGAAATTGCTTCGCTGGGTTAACCATGGTTACAAACCTCAGGAAGAATACTCTGCTTTTGACAAGGAATCCCGCCCTGTTCAGCCGACATCCCTGGAAATAGATGACTGGATTACACAGGTAATTGGTCTAAATTCTGAAACCGTTCATACCTGGCAACTGGACCAGGAAAAATACTGTGTTTTTGTCAAGTTAATCAGTGCTTCGACTGTTGATAAAGTGATACGAAAGTGGGGCTATGAAGTAGATTTTGTGCATAGAAATGGTTATAAAAGTAAGGTTTCCATCTATAGAGCGGACATTCATTACAAAACCGTTCTTGTCTTGAATCTTCCCATTGAAACTGAAAATGATGAGATTAAGGAAGCTCTTTCAAACTACGGAGACGTTAAATCAATTGCAAATGAAAGATGGTCGCCTCGCTTTAAACTGCAGTGTTTTAACGGGGTCCGTTGTGTAGAGATGGACGTTAAGACGAATATTCCGTCTCACATAACTGTTTGTGGGTATAAGGCACAAATTGTTTATACAGGTCAGGAAGCTACATGTCATATATGTAACGAAACCGGCCACTTCTGACAGGAATGTCCGCGGCGAACTGTTGTTCTTAAAAGTAATTTGATACAGCGTCAGAAGCTTACCTTAAATGATCTGTTACCAAAGAATAGCACGGAACAACTGGTTGAGGATGTTAACGCAGCGGGCCAAGCTGATGTCTCCCTTCACGATAACAGTCAATTTCCCCCGTTAACAACAAAAGGAAACCCTGTTGCCACTACTCGTGAAACTGAAACGCAACCGGAAAAACGACCTCTGGAGATAACTGATAGTTGTTCAGAGGACGAGCTGTCTTGTCCCACTCCCTCACTTCGCAAGCAAAAACAGTGCGATGAGGAGGCAGAGGAACCTGAAGGCAAAATGCAAATGGAAACTAATGAACAGAAAGATAATACACATACGGTAACAAATAATGAAGGGGATGTAAGCAGCATTAATTTGCAAGAAACAACAGGTGCAGTAGCCGATTGCAAAGATCAGAATCTATCTGTTAATAAAGAAATTCAGGGAGAGGTTGCAAAACTGTAGTCTCCACTTGTTTCCCTCGATCAGAAAGTGAGTGAAATTAATAAAGAACGAGGAAAATCACGGTCAACACCTCAGGGCCGGCGCCGGCAACCGAAATTGCGAAAGCGTCTGCTGCTGCTCCAGATAAGCCGCGAAGTAAAATACCGACACAACCAAATGAGAATGTAGCTCGTAACCAAGGGAAGGGGAAATCCGGTAGGGGCGGCCCAAGCCCAAAGAATGTTCAGTCCGAAACGGTCGTACACGAATCACTGAAGGAAAAATCAGAAAGTTTACCAAGAAATCAGTCTGCTTTCGTTACAAGAGAAAACATCAGAAGCAGAAAAAAACGGGACAGTAACTAATAAACTGATTGAAGTGTTATTCCATGTTCAGCCTTCCGAGTAAACTGTTACAGCTTAACTGAACCCTGAACCACATGAAACTATATTAGTTCATCAAAACAACTACATAGTGACAGCACAATGACGCAGTCTTATTCTGTCACCACTATAAACATAAATAAAATCACGACAGGTTTGAAATTGTCGGCCCTTAAGGAATTTTTGTACGAATCCTCGATTGATATTGCCCTGTTACAAGAAGTTCTAATTTCGGATTTGGCCGGCCGAAGTGGCCGTGCGGTTAAAGGCGCTGCAGCCTGGAACCGCAAGACCGCTACGGTCGCAGGTTCGAATCCTGCCTCGGGCATGGATGTTTGTGATGTCCTTAGGTTAGTTAGGTTTAACTAGTTCTAAGTTCTAGGGGACTAATGACCTCAGCAGTTGAGTCCCATAGTGCTCAGAGCCATTTTTTCGGATTTGGTAATTCCCGGTTTTGTCAGTTACATAAATGTGACTCCCGAAACAAGTGTTGGAACAGCTATTTTGGTGAGGGAAGGGATTACAGTAAGCGAGGTGGAACGACTGGAATCCGGAAGAGGAATAGGACTAAATATCTATGATGTGACTATCGTCAACTTGTACGCCCCTTCAGGAAGTTCTCATCGAGCTGACGGGGCACGTTTCTTCAAAGATGACCTGATATACTTGTTAAGGAAATCGCCAAGACAGTTATTACTTGGAGGTGATTTTAATTGTGTTTTAAATCGAAAAGATCAGTTACCTAATTTTAACGTCTCAAGTGAACTAAAACAACTAGTGAATTAAAGGATATATGGGAAATCAAATACCCCTCCAGTGTTGAGTTCACTTATGTCACGGCAACATCACGTAGCAGGATTGATAGACTATATATTTCTATAAATCTTGAAACTTCCGTGACAAAAGTAGAAACCATTCCTACGTACTTTTCAGACCATTCAAGTGTCTTAGCTTGCATAAATCTAACAAGACAGCCGGTTCGCCGATTCAAGAATCAGTGGAATTTGAACACTTCCTTGTTAGTAAATCATGATTTAGAAGATCTGATTAAAGAAACATGGGCAATATGCCTGCGAGCCCGTAGTAGATATGCCACTGCTATTGACTGGTGGGTTAAAATGGCAAAGCCAAAGTTGAGGAAAGTTCTTATTCAATACAGTGCCCAGAGCGCAAGGGAAATGAAATGCACTATAGAGTATTACTATTCCGTTTTGAGAGATCTATATGATCAAGTCTCAGCAGGTTCCTCACTTCGGACAGCAGACATCAAAAAAGTCAAAGCCAAGTCACTTAATATTAAGAGAAGTCAAATGGAAGGGTTGAAAATAAAATCGAAGGCAAATTCGGTGTCAGAAGATGAAACCGCTTACCTATATCATTTAGTGAAGCATACGAAAAACGGGAGAAGGACTTTTATTGATGAAATTCGAACAAAACACGGTTCGATTCTCAGAACCCAGCAGGATATCATGGACGACATTTATAGCTATTATTGCGAGCTATATTCTGTACATCAAAGTAGAGATGCTTCCTTGGAAGAATTCCTTGACATCCTAGCCCCACAGCTGACGGAAGACGACAACGAAAATTTTCTCGAGGTTGTCACTGAAGAAGACGTGTATGAGACTCTGTGCGCCTCACCACCAAAAAATTCCCCAGGACCGGATGGTCTGCCAGCAGAGTTTTACATCCGTTGCTGGCCAATAGTAGGTGCAAAAATCACGGACATTGTAAATGAGGTTATTCAGGGTAAAATGATTCCGGCTGGGTTTAAGGAGAGTAAAATTGTTCTGGTGCCAAAAAATAATGGAAACAAAGATTTAAATAATTTTCGTCCAGTTTCACTGCTGAATTCTGATTATAAATTAATAGCTAGAATAATAAACAAGAGAATTTCATGCCTTACAGATAAAATTATTAGTCAACATCAGAACTGTGAGCAAGGCAGAACCATTTTTCAAAATCTAGCAGAATTCAGGGATATCATTGCAATAACTTCTGTAACAAACATAAAGTGTGCTTTGTTGTTTTTAGATTTTTATAAAGCGTTCGATGTAGTAAATCATGAATATCTTCTACAGACATTGAAGAAAATAGGTTTCAACGATAGGGTCATACAGTTGACTAAGAACATAGCAACTGGAATAAATGCTAAAATAGCGGTGAATTGTCAACAATCCAGGCCGATGCAAATACAACGAGGTGTTCCTCAAGGAAGTCCTCTGTCCATGTCGCTCTTCGCCATTTCGCTGGAACCTTTCCTCCGACATGTCCATGCTAGATTAAAAGGCTTAACATTGTCAGGAAATAAAACAGTTATAAGAGCCTATGCTGACGATATAGGGGTCATTATAAGGAAGAATGACGAGGTAACCACGCTAGCAACGGTGATTGATTCGTACTGTAGAGCATCTGGAGCCAATGCAAACGAAAAAAAAGTAAGATGTTAAATCTCAGAGGTTTTGATAATATCAACGTCGAGTGGGCAAAAATAGTCCGACAACATAAAACACTTGTGATCACCCTGACAGCATGTCCTATGAAAATGACGGCTTTAACTTGGCAAATTGCAGCAGATAAAGTGCAAGGAGCCATTGTAGAGAATTTAACTCGATATATGAACCAAGTTCAAAGAACACAGTATATCAACTCATGCATCCTTGCTAAGGCTTATTATACTGCCCACCTGTTTCCAATACCGAGAATGATAGCGAGGAGAATAATGTCCAAAATCACCCACTTTTTGTGGAGAGGTTAAGTGTTCAGAGTACCTGCTAAAGTAGCCACTTTAGATCCTAAAAATGGTGGACTAGGATTAACTGATATAACGGATAAAGCCTCTGCTCTTTTTATCAAAAGGCAAGTTAATTTAATAAGAGACTCGCGAGAAAGCATAACCAGCCAACTTTTCGCGATCATTAAACCTCCAAGCCTGCTTCCCCCGATTGACGTGCAGAATATCAACAGTCGCTTACAGCACGTGAGGATTTTCTATGTTGAGTTTAGTTATGTCAGTGTCGAACTCAGGCAGTCCCGACACTTAACATCGAGAGCCATAATGCAGGAACGAAAGAAAAGCGAAGGAAGAAACAAAATAGAACGACAGTTTCCAAACATTGAGTGGACTGAGATTTGGAAAAGCATTAGTTCTAATGTGCTCACGTCTAACATAAAAACGGCATGGTACAAGACAGTTAACAACATAGTTAGCACCAATGAAAGACTGCACGCAATCGGACTCTGTGAAACAAATTTATGTCAACAAAGCCATCTAGTTGATACAGTAATTCACAGATATACTTGCAGTGGTCACATGAATAGTTGGAAGTGGGTCCGAGAGCAAATAGCTCTGATTACAAGAACATCCCCTGAGTATATATCACTGTCATTGATACACAGGCCTGAAGCACGCTATTTCCCAGAAGCAAAAAATAACGCTGTGTACTGGTTGCTGGGAAATTTTGTTAACTACGTCCTTAACAAATTAGGATCCGATAGCATCATAGAGTTCAAGGTACACATGCTGTGTAAGTTTCACAAAATTAGAAGCTATTCGAATCACAAGAAAAAGTTCGGTAAGATGTTAAAAATTGTATTTGAACGAATAGGCATTGGTTAATATAAAAAAGAAGACTGTGTTGACAGTGATGCATTGTAGTTACCTTAAGGATACTATTTAAGATTTTACAGTATATTTATGATGTGTACTTTTTCTACTCCAGAGAGTAGTTTTTGCAGCTTATAAGCTAATGTACAGAACTTATGTGACATTGAGATTGTGTGTCTAAATAGTGTCAAAACACAAAACATTAAAGTTGCATTATTGGCTTATACTACAAATTTGGAAATAGACAGTTTTTATAGAAATGTCGTTATCGATTGTTTAAAACCATAAGATTCTATCTGATAAATGTAATATTCAAGGGCTGGCACATTGCCCTGTTCATTTTTGCACTGTGATGTGTAAGTCAGTTTCTCAGTGAAAGACTGATTATATAGATCTGATCACTTCAGATACTTAAGATTCAATTAATGTCCAGAAAGTGTAGTTGGAAGGCTAGTCAACTTTATTATATATCTCCTTTCCGCCGTTCTCAAGTATTTCAGAAATTGTCTAATATGATTATTAAATTGTTTTATATTAAAATTATCCCATCAACTTGCTGATATCCATCATAAAGAAATTATGCTTCTGTAAAGATTGCACCTCATGTAATTCAAAGTGCAGATTTTACTTCTTCAGGTTGAAGTTTGAATGTCTTTAAAAATTTTTTTCTTGATGTTTAACTTAATTCTTTCTGGTAATTAGTCAGTAACACAATCCTCTGTTGTCTTTCCTTAACGTCAGCGTGACTGAAATGATCAAACCGTTTTGTTTAAATAACTTAGTATGTATTTGGAGTGTAACATTGCTTTTTTTAATAAATGTTTTTATAAAAGCGTCTTTGATTCATAATCAAAACGTCTTCGGTCCCGGGTTCGACCCCCGCCACTGCCTAAATTTTGATAAATAATCAGCATTGGCAGCATTCCGGCATAAGAAGTCAGCCTCATTCTGCCAACGGCCTTGTCAAAGAGGGCGCAGGAGCGGATAGAGGTTCAGGGCACTCTCTTGTCCTAGGGGTGGGAAATTGCCCCTAAAGGCGGAAGAATCAGCAATGATCAACGACATGAGGATGCAGAAGGCAATGGAAACCACTGCATTAAAGACACGTAACGTGTATCCACAGGACATGTGGCCTGTATTTGAAGAAGTGTCATGATGATCTCTCCATTGGCAAAAGATTCCGGAATAGTCCCCCATTCGGATCTCCGGGAGGGGCCTGCCAAGGGGGAGGTTACCACGAGAAAAAGATTGAATAATCAACGAAAGGATAACGTTCTACGAGTCGGGGCGTGGAATGTCAGAAGCTTGAACGTGGTAGGGAAACTAGAAAATCTTAAAAGGGAAATGCAAAGGCTCAATCTAGATATAGTAGGGGTCAGTGAAGTGAAGTGGAAGGAAGACAAGGATTTCTGGTCAGATGAGTATCGGGTAATATCAACAGCAGCAGAAAATGGTATAACAGGTGTAGGATTCATTATGAATAGGAAGGTAGGGCAGAGGGTGTGTTACTGTGAACAGTTCAGTGACCGGGTTGTTCTAATCAGAATCGACAGCAGACCAACACCGACAACGATAGTTCAGGTATACATCCGACGTCGCAAGCTGAAGATGAACAGATAGAGAAAGTGTATAAGGATATTGAAAGGGTAATGCAGTATGTAAAGGGGGACGAAAATCTAATAGTCATGGGCGACTGGAATGCAGTTGTAGGGGAAGGAGTAGAAGAAAAGGTTACAGGAGAATATGGGCTTGGGACAAGGAATGAAAGAGGAGAAAGACTAATTGAGTTCTGTAACAAGTTACAGCTAGTAATAGCGAATACCCTGTTCAAGAATCACAAGAGGAGGAGGTATACTTGGAAAAGGCCGGGAGATACGGGAAGATTTCAATTAGATTACACCATGGTCAGACAGAGATTCCGAAATCAGATACTGGATTGTAAGGCGTACCCCGGAGCAGATATAGACTCAGATCACAATATAGTAGTGATGAAGAGTAGGCTGAAGTTCAAGACATTAGTCAGGAAGAATCAATACGCAAAGAAGTGGGATACGGAAGTACTAAGGAATGACGAGATACGTTTGAAGTTCTCTAACGCTTTAGATACAGCAATAAGGAATAGCGCAGTAGGCAGTACAGTCGAAGAGGAATGCTAAAAAGGGCCATCGCAGAAGTTGGGAAGGAAAACATAGGTACAAAGAAGGTAGCTGCGAAGAAACCATGGGTAACAGAAGAAATACTTCAGTTGATTGATGAAAGGAGGAAGTACAAACATGTTCCGGGAAAATCAGGAATACAGAAATACAAGTCGCTGAGGAATGAAATAAATAGGAAGTGCAGGGAAGCTAAGACGACATGGCTGCAGGAAAAATGTGAAGACATCGAAAAAGATATGAATGTCGGAAGGACAGACTCAGCATACAGGAAAGTCAAAACAACCTTTGGTGACATTAAAAGCAACGGTGGTAACATTAAGAGTGCAACGGGAATTCCACTGTTAAATGCAGAGGAGAGAGCAGATAGGTGGAAAGAATACATTGAAAGCCTCTATGAGGGTGAAGATTTGTCTGATGTGATAGAAGAAGAAACAGGAGTCGATTTAGAAGAGATAGGGGATCCAGTATTAGAATCGAAATTTAAAAGAGCTCTGGAGGACTTACGGTCAAATAAGGCAGAAGGGATAGATAACATTCCATCAGAATTTCTAAAATCATTGGGGGAAGTGGCAACAAAACGACTATTCACGTTGGTGTGTAGAATATATGAGTCTGGCGATATACCATCTGACTTTCGGAACAGCATCATCCACACAATTCCGAAGACGGCAAGAGCTGACAAGTGCGAGAATTATTGCACAATCAGCTTAACAGCTCATGCATCGAAGCTGATTACAAGAATAATATACAGAAGAATGGAAAAGAAAATCGAGAATGCGCTAGGCGACGATCAGTTTGGCTTTAGGAAAAGTAAAGGGACGAGAGAGGCAATTCTGACGTTACGGCTAATAATGGAAGCAAGGCTAAAGAAAAATCAAGACACTTTCATAGGGTTTGTCGACCTGGAAAAAGCGTTCGACAATATAAAATGGTGCAAGCTGTTCGAGATTCTGAAAAAAGTAGGGGTAAGCTATAGGGAGAGACAGGTCATATACAATATGTACAACAACCAAGAGGGAATAATAAGAGTGGACGATCAAGAACGAAGTGCTCGTATTAAGAAGGGTCTAAGACAAGGCTGTAGCCTTTCGCCCCTACTCTTCTATCTGTACATCGAGGAAGAAATGATGGAAATAAAAGAAAGGTTCAGGAGTGGAATTAAAATACAAGGTGAAAGGATATCAATGATACGATGATGACATTGCTATCCTGAGTAAAAGTGTAGAAGAATTAAATGATCTGCTGAACGGAATGAACAGTCTAATGAGTACACAGTATGGTTTGAGAGTAAATCGGAGAAAGACGAAGGTAATGAGAAGTAGTAGAAATGAGAACAGCGAGAAACTTAACATCAGGATTGACGGTCACGAAGTCAATGAAGTTAAGGAATTCTGCTACCTAGGCAGTAAAATAACCAATGACGGACGGAGCAAGGAGGACATCAAAAGCAGACTCGCTATGGCAAAAAAGGCATTTCTGGCCAAGAGAAGTCTACTAATATCAAATACCGTCCTTAATATGAGGAAGAAATTTCTGAGGATGTGCGTCTGGAGTACAGCATTGTATGGTAGTGAAACATGGACTGTGGGAAAACCGGAACAGAAGAGAATCGAAGCATTTGAGATATGGTGCTATAGACGAATGTTGAAAAGACATGAGGGAATGACTTCCATGGTACTAGAGGGAGCTGTAGAGGGCAAAAACTGTAGAGGAAGACAGAGATTGGAATACGTCAAGCAAATAATTGAGGACATAGGTTGCAAATGCTACTCTGAGATGAAGAGGTTAGCACAGGAAAGGAATTCGTGGCGGGCCGCATCAAACCAGTCAGTAGACTGATGACCAAAAAAAAAAAAAAAAAAAAAAAAGTAGCGAGCGAGAGCGAGGAGTTGTGGGGAGTTGGAAGTGGTCGGATCGGATGCAGGTGAGGTAGAGAGAAGCCCCGCGACATGAGAGGTCGCAGGCTGCCGTGATCGTACTGCTAGCGCCGGATGAGGCTTTGGTATAAACTGAGGATTTTTTGGTAATTTGCCTTTTGGTGCACGTAGTTGTTGGTTCCTTGATCACTGAAGGGATTTTGTCAGATTTCTGTATGGATACATTAAGAATAATACTCGCATCTTTGTTGTGGCGAGAAACATGTTTATTGAGTATAGACATCGTGGAATAATTAAAGGTCTGTGTAAAGTTTGTCAACATTTGCATCATCAATTTTCTGAATAAAGTAAATTAAAAGTTGTTATTGATTTCTTTCATTTTTCTTTTCATCGTTTAATGTTAGTTGACCAAACCCCTCGTGATCATTCAATTTGTATGTATAAAAATATGGCAGTAATTGTTGCAATTAGTCCATGCATTGCAATCTGCATGGATCGCAGTATTGCTTTTTGATATATTTTAGCATGTTGCTGATCACACAGTCGCAGCGGCAAGACGAGGTAAGTTAACTGTTGCGTACAGGAGCATTGCAGAACAGTTGTCAGGAGACTTAAGAGGATATTTTAAAACTCGCCGTCAGATGATTGAGAATTGATTTCTTTATAATTCATTGGAAAATATATTACCTCTAAAGGAGTTTCAAATTCACCTTTTAATGGAGAAAGTTTGGATATTTGTTGTAAGTTCTTATGGAAACCAACTGCTGAGGTTATCGGTCCCTAAGCTTACACACTACTTAATCTGACTTAAACTAACTTACGCTAAGGACAACATACACACCCATGCCAGAGGGAGGACTCGAACCTCCGACGGGCGTAGCCGCGCGAACCGTGTCAAGACGCCTGTGACCGGGTGGCTACCCTGCGCGGCCTCTAAGGAAGAAAAGAAGGAAGGAAGGAAGAACGAAAAGCAAAAATGTAATCTAGATACTATGAAGGTTTATGTACTGTCAATAAACCGGGTGATACATGCGCAAAAGCTAACGTGGTTGTTATACTCAATAACGTTACAAAAAAAAAAAAAAAAAAAAAAAAAAAACACTTCAAAAACAATATACCCACGAAAGCTTATCATAACCGACCTGTAAGAAGATTCCACCTCAGTTCTAGTCAAAAACAGGGGCCAGCATTAGAACACTGGTATCTGTAGGTTTGTGTTCAAAAGAAATTAGACATAGGAAGTAACAAACGAAAGGAACCATAACTGAAGCAATTATATAGGATAGAAAATAACGCATGAACCTGCTGGCTGTAGGTATCACTTCAATCATCATCTGCCGACTGTTAGATAAACCTTCAAACCAAATCAACCTCACAAGGAACTGTTATTAATTGCCTCCCTTCTCCACTAACTGAAATCCTTGATTATGATGCTGATGATGACGACAGAAAGGAACGGACATTAAGCAACTTCACCCATTTATGTATGAAAAATTATATCCTCCATATGACCACCCAAGGCCGCGCGGCAACGAGCAATGAAGTCATTGAAGTTCTCGATGACGTGTTCATTTAATAACCCTTTTGATTTCAGCCTTCAGTTGGTGTACTGTTTGTAGAGGGTTGTCCAGAAAGTAAGCTCCGCTCGGCCGCGAAATGGAAACCACTGGGAAAATCCGGTAAAGCTTTGCACATATGTGTTGGGCAGTGTCTCTAGTATGCCCGTCCATCATGTCACGTCGCTCTTTTCAGTTTTGAGTGAACAGTGAGCACGTAAAGATGCGTAGGGAATAGCGTCTCCCGGCAAGTATGAGGGCCTGGTTAGAGATTTGGCCTGTGTCATGCAGCCCACATGACACAACTGTCGAGCAGTTCCTTCTTCATACCAATTCTTGGTCGCACACTGCAGGGGCAATGAAAACGCTCCTGCAGCGTTTCCGATGAGAAGTGTTTGGTCACCCACAATACAGTCCGTAACTGTCTCCCCCTGAGTGTCATCTCTGCTCACAATAACCGCTGGCTATGAAGACAAAATTTTTCCACAGCCAACGAACTGGAGACCAGTGCAGATAACTGGCCGAAAGCACGGGAGGCTGCTTTCTATGACATTGGAAAGTTGATACAAAACTACGACAGAACTCGAAGTTGGAGCAGCGACTATGTAGAGAAGCAGGTGGAAGGTGTACCTAACTGTCGCAAATAAAACGTTTCTGGTTTTCACTGTGGTTTCTAGTTCGCGACCGATCGGAACTTACTTTCTGGACAACCCTCGTAGTTTGTTCATGTACACTTTTAATTTCTCAGATACCCACAAAAAATGTCACAGGGCGAGAAGGTGTAAGATCGCATGATCTGCCAGGCTATTCCTAGTTGCAACGCAAAGAGATAAGTTTTTGAGGAAACTTTTCATTCATCACAGCAATCGTTACACAGGATGTGTGACATCTCGTGCCACTTGTTGAAACAAAAAATTATCATTTTCATCAATAAGAGGGAAAAACCAATCAGATAGCAAGTTTCGGGAACTGTCGCTCTTCACAGTGGCGGCAGCTCCCGCATCATTTTGAGAAAATTACGGGCCGATCACGCCTTCTGCCCAGAACCCACAACACACAGTTGTGCTTTGAATGCTTATCACATTCCACAGACACTCGCGGACTTTCGCTACCCCAAATTCTGCAGTTCTGCTTATTAATGTACTCACTTAGGTGGAAGAGCGCCTCATCTCAGAAAATTATTATTTTTATGAAGTTCTCCTTCTCCGTTTGTCGAGCCAGGACCCTTTGATCAAATTGATGTCTTTTTCCATTATCTGTGCGCTTCAACTCTTATGTAAGTTGAATCTTGTAGGCATGTCTTATACGCATGCATTTTCAGATCTTTTGAAAGGCTTTCAGGCAGTGAATTTGGTGATAAATTCAATTTTTGAGCTAGTCACGAATCGATTTTCAGGGGCTTACGGTCACATTGTCACGCATGACAGCAATGGTACTTGTGTTCGATCAGAACGCGGTCGTTCTATTTTCTTAACGTTTGAAACAGAACCTGTGGTCTGAAACTTCCGGATCAACTTTCGAACTGATGGTTCGGTTGGAGCAACATAACGCCGAGTGTTACACGCAATTCACGAACGGTTGCCGTGGGACTTACACTGTTTTTGTAATAGCTTTTTATCACTTGGATATGTTGCTCAGTTGTCATCTTCTCTATGACTGAAATAAATATCAAATAACGATGATCACCACCCAAAAGCTATTTGGATACTCAAGGGAAGGATCGCAGATAACAAACATTAAAAAACCACGGCTGCCATCCATCAAATGACAAAGTGGCGCAAAATTCAGATTCGTCCTTGCTCGCCGGATACCCTCTATATCTACACTTAACTGCGCAAGCCAACTTACGATGTGTGGCGGAGAGTACTTGGTGCACCAGTATCATTTCCTCCTTTTTCTGTCCCACTCAGGTATGGTTCGCGGGAAGAACAATTGCCGGTAAACTTTCTTTAATTTTATCATCGTGACCTTTGACGATTGGTTGACGATTCTTCGAAAGCAGCTCTCGGAACTTTAGCAGTAGACCAAATGTGATGTAGAATGCCTCTTTTGGAGTATCTGTGACTGGAGTTGGCTGAGCTTTAGCAGGTATTAAATGAATCTGTAACGAAGTGTGCTGCTCTTCTTTGGATCTTCCCTATTTCCTGTATCGGTCATATCTAGTACGGATCCCATACTGACGAGCGATATTCAAATATTTGTCGAACGAGTGTTCTCTAAGCAACTTCCTTTGTTGATGGACTAATTCCCTTAGGGTTCATTCAGTGAATCTCAGTATGAAATCTGCATTGCTCGCGATTAACGTTATAATCCCTTCACTCCATAAGAAACTGCGGAGAGGTCTGGAATTTAATGTGAGGGCAGCGATACGAGATATGCTGCCCTGACAGCCAAACTCTAGTAGGAGATTTTTTCCCGTAGTAGTATTTCAGTAGGCTACTTCGAAGTCAAGAAAAGCTGGACCTAAATAACGAAACTGGTTATCAAAATAATGTAAACGTTTTCCTTACAATCTCCATCATACCCCACAATACATACTTTTTCACGGTGTGCTTGTATTGCCTGTGCAGTGCAGCCACAAAGAATTTCGAGGTAATAAGTCAAACGCTTTACTCAATAACAGTTTGTGTCCTTGTATCAAAACATCTCGCTAACAACATCGATCAAGCTCTGAAAAGTTTGTTGCCTGAGTACATACACTACTGGCCATTAAAATTGCTACACTACGAAGATGACGTGCTACAGACGCGAAATTTAACCGATAGGAAGAAGATGCTGTGATATGCAAATGATTAGCTTTTCAGAGCATTCACACAAGGTTGGCGCCGGTGGTGACACCTACAACGTGCTGACATGAGGAAAGTTTCCAACCGATTTCTCATACACAAACAGCAGTTGAGCGGCGTTGCCTGGTGAAACGTTGTTCTGATGTCTCGTGTAAGGAGATTTGATAAAGGTCGGATTGTAGCCTATCGCGATTGCGGTTTATCGTATCGCGACATTGCTTCTCGCGTTGGTCGAGATCCAATGACAGTTAACAGAATATGGAATCGGTGGGTTCAGGAGGGTAATACGGAATGCCGTGCTGGATCCCAACGGCCTCGTATCACTAGCAGTCGGGATGACAGGCATCTCATCCGCATGGCTGTAACGGATCGTGCAGCCACGTCTCGATCCCTGAGTCAACAGATGGGGACGTTTGCAAGACAACAACCATCTGTACGAACAGTTCGATGAAGTTTGCAGCAGCATGGACTATCAGCTCGGAGACCAAGGTTGCGGTTACCCTTGATGCTGCATCACAGACAGGAGCGCCTGCGATGGTGTACTCAACGACGAACCTGGGTGCACGAATGGCAAAACGTCGTTTTTTCGGATGAATCCAGGTTCTGTTTATAGCATCATGATGGTCGCATCCGTGTTTGGCGACATCGCGGTGAACGCACATTGGAAACGTGTATTCGTCATCGCCATACTGGCGTATCACCCGGCGTGACGGTATGGGTTGCCATTGGTTACATGTCTCGGTCACCTCTTGTTCGCATTGACGGCACTTTGAACGGTTGACGTTACATTTCAGATGTGTTACGACCCGTGGTTCTGCCCTTCATTTGACCCTTCGAAACCCTACATTTCAGCAGGATAATACACGACCGCATGTTGCAGGTCATGTACGGGCCTTTCTGGATACAGAAAATGTTCGATTGCTGCGTTGGTCAGCACATTCTCCAGATATCTCACCAATTGAAAACGTCTGGTCAATGATGGCCGAGCAACTGTCTCGTCACAATACTCCAGTCAATACTCTTGATGAACTGCGGTATCGTGTTGAAGCTGCATTGGCAGCTGTACCTGTACACGTCATCCAAGCTCTGTTTGACTCAATGTCCACGCGTATCAAAGCCGTTATTACGGCCAGAGTTGGTTGTTCTGGGTACTGATTTCTCAGGATCTATGTAGCCAAATTGCGTGAAAATGTAATCACATGTCAGTTCTAGTATAATATATTTGTCCAATGAATACCCGTTTATCATCTGTATTTCTTCTTTGTGTAGCAAATTTAATGACCAGGAGTGTACTTCCCCATATGAAAGGCACGGATGGATAATGAACAGCAGAATCTGTGATAATACACTCCTGGAAATTGAAATAAGAACACCGTGAATTCATTGTCCCGGGAAGGGGAAACTTTATTGACACATTCCTGGGGTCAGGTACATCACATGATCACACTGACAGAACCACAGGCACATAGACACAGGCAACAGAGCATGCACAATGTCGGCACTAGTACAGTGTATATCCACCTTTCGCAGCAATGCAGGCTGCTATTCTCCCATGGAGACGATCGTAGAGATGCTGGATGTAGTCCTGTGGAACGGCTTGCCATGGCATTTCCACCTGGCGCCTCAGTTGGACCAGCGTTCGTGCTGGACGTGCAGACCGCGTGAGACGACGCTTCATCCAGTCCCAAACATGCTCAATGGGGGACAGATCCGGAGATCTTGCTGGCCAGGGTAGTTGACTTACACCTTCTAGAGCACGTTGGGTGGCACGGGATACATGCGGACGTGCATTGTCCTGCTGGAACAGCAAGTTCCCTTGCCGGTCTAGGAATGGTAGAACGATGGGTTCGATGACGGTTTGGATGTACCGTGCACTATTCAGTGTCCCCTCGACGATCACCAGTGGTGTACGGCCAGTGTAGGAGATCGCTCCCCACACCATGATGCCGGGTGTTGGCCCTGTGTGCCTCGGTCGTATGCAGTCCTGATTGTGGCGCTCACCTGCACGGCGCCAAACACGCATACGACCATCATTGGCACCAAGGCAGAAGCGACTCTCATCGCTGAAGACGACACGTCTCCATTCGTCCCTCCATTCACGCCTGTCGCGACACCACTGGAGGCGGGCTGCACGATGTTGGGGCGTGAGCGGAAGACGGCCTAACGGTGTGCGGGACCGTAGCCCAGCTTCATGGAGACGGTTGCGAATGGTCCTCGCCGATACCTCAGGAGCAACAGTATCCCTAATTTGCTGGGAAGTGGCGGTGCGGTCCCCTACGGCACTGCGTAGGATCCTACGGTCTTGGAGTGCATCCGTGCGTCGCTGCGGTCCGGTCCCAGGTCGACGGGCACGTGCACCTTCCGCCGACCACTGGCGACAACATCGATGTACTGTGGAGACCTCACGCCCCACGTGTTGAGCAATTCGGCGGTACGTCCACCCGGCCTCCCGCATGCCCACTATACGCCCTCGCTCAAAGTCCGTCAACTGCACATACGGTTCACGTCCACGCTGTCGCGGCATGCTACCAGTGTTAAAGACTGCGATGGAGCTCCGTATGCCACGGAAAACTGGCTGAGACTGACGGCGGCGGTGCACAAATGCTGCGCAGCTAGCGCCATTCGACGGCCAACACCGCGGGTCCTGGTGTGTCCGCTGTGCCGTGCGTGTGATCATTGCTTGTACAGCCCTCTCGCAGTGTCCGGAGCAAGTATGGTGGGTCTGACACATCGGTGTCAATGTGTTCTTTTTTCCATTTCCAGGAGTGTAATTTAGATGAATATTTTTGGATTCTGTGGCAGAAAAACATTAGCACTCGATCGAGTAAGTGGAATTGGATTTTCGATTAAAATAACGAAACTGTTTTTATAGTCTTAAAATATTCCATGAGATTGCCTCTGAAAAACGATGTGTTGCACGTTATTGTGCTAAATTTCTAGCAATACGGATTAATTTATCCATTTTTCGGATGTAGGGCAAGCAGTTTTTGTCTGAGCAGACTGCCATGATTGGCTGGGAATATGTCAGTCTTTCATCGGGATTTCAAGACTCGTTTCCAGCTGACCCACAGAACCCAAGCAAACGTTTTGCACCTGCTCATGCTGGTAGGGCTTCTAATAGGAAGTTCAAACAGGTTGTAAATATGCATAAGATGCTTGACAAAGGGAAGGAGGTTTTTGCTGTTATCGACGTAAGTAAATTGTCTGAAGCTCTTGAATAAAATCTGTGTTGCAAGGAGTGTCACAAGGGAAACGTTTCTCTACCAGTTGACCAACGAATCGGTGGAATTGCTCAGTTCGTACTGATCTACAGTGAATGTAAATACTGTTGCGAGTTTTATAGTTGTGCTTCAGTGAAAATCAATGAAGTTTATAGTGCGAATGTACAGGGTGACAATTATTCAACTATATGAAATAAAATCGCCATAATTTCTGAACAGTTTGCGTTAGGACGTTCAAACTGCACGGTTGGCGCGGGGAATGACGGGAATTACTATGGTTGTTTAGAGACGATGCTCACTTTCATTTGGATGGATTCGTCGATAAGCAATGGGGACTGAGAATCCGCATTTCGTGCTGGAGAAGTTTCTTAATCCTCAACGGGAGACTGTGTGGTGTGCAGTGTCCAGTCACGGAATAATCGGTGCGATATTCTTTGATGGCACGGTGACTACCAAACGGTGCGTGAAAGTTTTGGAAGATAATTTAAAATTTGTATTTTGTCTGATTTCTAGAAGAGAGCTGGAGCTGTTCTGTGTGTTTAATGAACTGTCGTACCCCACTTTCAAACTACGCATTACGCTCTGCAGCTGAGGTCTGAGAGTAATTAAAAAAAATTAAATAAAAAACGCGGTAACGCCTCCAGCAACGGAGTTGTTACAACTACAAGTATCGACACTGGAAAGGTGATTGGCTTCCTGTTATGTCAAAATACTGTTAACGTGCTAACAAACTGAGTAATGAACACAGTGATATGTGTGCAGCAAATTACTCAGGGAGCAACGGTGGTACATTGGTTTCTGGAATAAAGAAAATAGTTGTCATTTCATATTATTTGGGTGATGATGATTCAAAAGCTTTCTAACACTTTTTAGAAAGCAAAACATATGAAAACAACGTTCAGACACAGAGGCACGCGTGTGTGGTGAACGTTCAAAAAGGAATGAGAACTAGACTCAGACTACTAAAGATGTCAATGAAAGAAAAGAAGGCAGAGTGATGGAAAAAATTAGGTGATAAAGGGGGAATGACTGATGCTATAACAGATTGCATTCAGAACTGTTATGTTTTAGAAATCAGATAAAATACAAATGAAGTGGAAGCTACGAGTAAAGCTGTGTTTTCCTACATTGCCTCTATAAAAGAGCACCCTGGACACGGACCATGTCCTGATGGTGAGAACAGCTGGTGAAAATATCATGGCGTAAAAACAACAGGCGGTAATTACAGACATCATCACAGTTTACCAACAGCTATAATGGAAGAAATTAAGACAACACTGTGGCGTCTGTCTGACGCAAACCTTCCGAAAAAATACCTTTTCGGGAGAATACAGAACTCAGATGAAAGTGTGAACAGCGTAACACGGCATCGTCCTTCATTGTTTGTGAATATTAAAACACTTCATTTTGGTGTACTTGATGCTATGGCACCATTTACCCAAGGCAACATTGCTAAATGCCAGTTTCTTGATATACTGGGATTTCCTGGCGACTTCGAGACGGTGATTGTCATGTTGCCTTGGGCCACGCTTGCCTACGAAATGCAGACTACTCTCCCAAACTTTTTGCGAAGAAAGCGGGATAGATGAAAAGAGGTGCTGTGAGAGGGCTTACGGATGCATTCGAAGATGAAGACTGTAGCTGTGCAGCAGGGCTGGTTTAGCCTCGAAGTCAGTTTCCCGAAGTTTCTTTTTTCCATCTTTCATGTACCTTCTCTCAGCTTTCATAAAAGATGGAATCATTAAATTTTCTGTGAGCTATTAGACAGAATAACCTTTTCTCAGCTTTCATAAAAGAGGGAAGCATCAAATTTTCTGTGAGCCATTGGACAGAAAATGAGTGTAAACAAACTTGCGCGATAAAATAATGAGAGACAATGAAACGGAGAGTTAAAAAGAGATGAGTTACCAAACAAGAATGTCCAATGTCGTTGTTTCAATGTTGACATGATACGCGCGAGCATAAAGTTTAGAAAAAGTAGCTCTCTAGCGAAGATAGATTCTGGAAATGATACTTTATACTAAATGTAATGTTACACTGCGGAAGTGTCAATTCTACTTCTCCTTGAAAGGAAAAGGAATAAGCAGAATCAATGTGGAAAGACAGAGAAAATTTTTTAATGATAGGATGTTCATTTGAAATGGAAGGACGATGAGACAAGAAGATGACAAAAACAAAAATTGTACAAAATATTGTCACTAGCTGCAGTAATTCTGATTGCTTCAATTTCCTCTATAGACACTACATTCCGGCTTCGTTCGAAGTCAACCGACATTCCTTGAGCTGGCCGACAAGTTGGCAACTTCAGTTATTTCACCTGAAATAGCCGGTTCCACTGGTTAAGTGAGTGACGGCCTTCGTTCCACGTATATATATCCAAGCTTCGTTAGCAAGGTTACCAGAAATGCTGTGTTTTGTTTATTACTCGAGCAACTGTAGATCAAAGCGGTTTGTCTTTGTAAGCAGCACGGACTGGTACTGCAGGTAACAAGTATTTTACCTTCCTCGCAGACACCACCAACCACAAGAGGGGACACACTTTCACGCCCCTGAAACACGGTGTCTGGCCAGTTCTGCTCGCGTCACGGCCATTCCGGACACCGCCCATGTTCACCAGCTATTTCTGTAGGTTTCGATATTGTTTTTCTTCTTTTTGGGCAAATGTTTGGGCGGAACGAAAACTGGATTCACAAGAAATTACATAACGGTTATTTTGTCGGAATTTTAGTAGGCAAACCAAGAGTGGAAAATGGGCAAATGGGATATCAAATAGAGTAACGTGAGGTCTAGTTTTGCAAAATAATATATTTAATAGCTTGAGATTTCTACTTTGCCTAGTTTTACCTAAAACCTGTTCCCACGTTCTTGCTGCTTTACCTCTTTTTCCTTTCCAGGGAGTATCTAGAGCCACACATGTTTAGGCCATTTTGCACCATCCACACGAGTACTTTCAAGCTGTCCATACCGAAGTAGCTTTCTGTTTCGTTGTTGTTTGCTCGTCAATGAGCTGAAACTAATTAACAATAAAGATATTTTTGTGATCTTGACTTAGGCTTTCAAGCCATACACTTTTTGTCTTGATGATAAAGAAGTCTTTTCAACTTCTGTTTTCCTCGGCATTGTTACTCCTCCTCCAGTTGTCATTTACATCGCAAGAAGTCTCTGTTTATCTCTTTCATTAATTACCCAGGTTCCTGACCCATACGTTGCAATAATTTCCACAATTGTAAGGTGTATTACTTTTTTGATTTTGATTGGAAGTTTTTATTTCATCAATGTAGAATCGACTGTCAGAATGCCTTCGTGCCTTGTCCAGCTATATTTTTTACTAACTGCCAAGCCCAACATTAGACGGATATTCAGTTTACCAATTTTCTATTATAAACACGACCTTGTATGTACTCCTGCAGTAGACTCAGTGTGAGATAATCCCGGATATTTTCTGTACTCTGGACGCAGATGCTTCACGTACCTACAACACGATTTTGTAAACGTCTTTGTGTCAACGCTTCTTCATAGCACTATAGACGGCTATTGTTTCCGCCTAGAGCCGTTGGAGCTTCGCAGTTAAAAGCTGTCAAAAGTGCTGCCAGGTGCCAACGATTTCATTAACCACATATGTGGTTACTGTCTGAAAAACATGTTGCGAACAGAGTTAGTAATAAAGATGTAATAAATGTAAACATCATGCACAGTGCGGCAGTTTCTCGCTCATCTCCATGTTTACGACGTCATATCTCCTGAATTATGCCAGATACCATGATATAATTTTGTAGGTGCATTTATCGAATTATGTGATTATGTGGATACTGTCTGCGAAATTTATTGCGTGTAGACTTTTTAGCACAGAAGTAATAAATTTAAACCTCGTGCATGAGCGGCAATTTTTGATGCATCTCACTGTTTATGACGACATATCTCCCGAACTATGTTAGGTAGGTGGTTATTGTTGCCTGCCTTCTTGTTGCCTGACAGTAAGGGAAGTGTGTAGCGAATTAGGCTGAAATCGGTCCAATAGCTTAGCAGGGAATGTGGAACATACATACACACACACAACCATACATGCATTCATTTTTATCATGTAGATGGATTTATTCTGTGCTCTTTTCACTAACAGATAATATCAACCCAAGATATTAAAAACATTTACTTCCTTTTATCTTGTCAAAACCAATATCAAAATCCATTGCCTCATTTTCTCCTACTGCAAGATATTCATTTCTGGCAATGTTTATTGACAGCTCTCTTTGCTCATATTGTTCCCTGATGCAAACAAAGATCACTTGATCGTCCACAAGAAGTAATGTACGCAACATTTCCGTTCCAATTGCACTTCCCACGCCGAAGTATTAACGTTTCCAATTGTGTGTGTGTGTGTGTGTGTGTGTGTGTGTGTGTGTGTGTGTGTGTGTGTGTGTGTGTGTGTGAGGGGCGAGGGGGGGGGGGACGAGATCCCTTTCCATGTTGTGACGGTCCAAGGGATATCTACCGACCGGTGTGCCATTTTCTGCCTTGCGGAGTTATGAGAATACAGTATGGAGGGGCATGTGAACAGTACACCACCCTCCCGGCCTTTCTGCGGACATTCCAGATCGTGGAACCTCTACTTCTCGGTCATTAGCATCATGAGGGTGAGAGCAACCCGTATCATTCATCCCACCAAGCAAAATTTCCTGGCGGTACCAGGAATCAACGTAAGGACGTACGCATTGCAGGCATCTACGCTGACCACTCAGCTATGGAGGCAGACTTCATTCTTGTAAAGCTTCCTCTAAACAGAATTTGAGCACCATACGGGCTAAAGCACATCCTTGACTTAGTCCTTCTGTGATTCCTAATTCAGCGGGTATCTATTATTTAGGCCTCTGAAGACAATCATTATTTTTCGACTATGCAAAATAAGTGTCAAAAAGTTTTTTCTTCAAAGCCTAGCTATTTTATGCATAAAAATTTACATTGGGGTCATATTTAACAGTCAAAACACCTGAAAATAAAATTTTGAAAAAAAAAGAACAGTAAGATGTTTGTGAAATGATTTGTGTAAAAATACAAAATAGCGCAATTGAATGGGGCTTGAAAGCATGTACAGCAAATGAGGTGCCGATTGAGGATTTAAAGTTCAATGTTTAACTCAGAATTTTAAAGAGTATTACAGGATATTTGTCTGATGGTTTCTGTAGACAGTGCATCTTACTGCTTTGAGGCATTGAGATTCTATTGCTACGTTAAGTTACACATTGAACTTTAAATTATTAATCGCACCTCATTTGCTGTAAATGATATCTAACATTTTTGAAAGTTGTATCAGATGTTTCTCTATTACACTCTAAGGAGGAAAAAAAACCAACGCACCAACAAGCTATTATCCGAATGGGGCGAAAATCGGTAGATACGTGATACATGCAAACACAAAGATATGATTATAAATTCAGCAAGAGTAGATGATTTATTGCAGAGAAAGAGCTTCACAAATTGAGCAAGTTAATAACCCGTTGGTCCACCTCTGGTCTTTATGCAAGCAGTTATTCGTCTTGTTGGGTGTCATCCAGAGGCATATCGTGCTAAATTGAGTCCAACAGCCTTGTTAGATCGTCAAGATCCCGAACTGGTTTGAGGGACCTGTCCATAATAGTAGAAACATTCTGGACTGGAAAGAGATCCGGCCACATTATTGACCAAGGTATGGTTTGGCAAGCATGAAGACAAACATTAGAACCTCTTGCCGTGTGCGGGCCGGCATTATCTTGCTGAAATGTAAACCCAGGTTGATGTGCTGTGAAGGATAACAAAACAGGGTGTACAATGTCTTCGACGTACCGCTGTACTGTAAGGGTGCCGCGGATCACAACCAAAGGGGTCCTGCTATGAAAAGAAGTGGCACCCCAGACCATCACTCCTGGCTGTCGGGCCGTAAGGCTGGCTACAGTCGGGTTCGTATCCCACTACCGGCCAGGGCGTCTGCCGGCGCGCCTTCTGTCTGGAATCTTATTGAACGGAGTAGAATGGTTTTCACCGATGATTCCCACTCTGAATGAATTGAGCGCCGACGACCAGAGAAACGGAGTCAGGAGAGTCTCCAGACGGTGGTGAGACACCAGGTGACTATCGCGCTTCATACTCCCCCCCCTTGCGGGGAGTCTTTGCCGTACAGCCACAAGTGGACGAGGACGACATTCTGCGTTCCGTTTTGTTGTCCTTCATGGCAAGCCATCCAGGACTTACATTTCAGCAAGATAATGCCCGCCGGCGAACGGCGAGAATTTCTCCTGCTTGTCTTTGTGCTTGCCAAACCCGGCCTTGACCAGCAAGGTCGCAGGATCTCTAGACAGCCGAGGACGTTTGGAGCATTAAGGGCAGGGATCCCCAACCACCTCGGGACTTTGAGAATCTAACAGAATTTGGGACGATATGCCTCTGCAGGACATCCAACAATATCAGTCAGTGTTAAACCTAATGGCATCCTCCATAAGGGCCAGGGGTGAACCATCACATTACTGACTTGTTCAATTTGTGAAGCTCTTTCTCTTGAATAAATCGTCCATTTTTTCTACAGTTGTAATCATTTGTTTGTACAAGTGCGCCACATCTGCTTATTTCGTCCAATTCGTATTCTTCCTTCGTGGTGCATCGGTTATATTGTCTTCGAGTGTACATTTTATTTCCTGCTTTTAGACAAATCACTTCACAAAACGTGTCACCGTATTTCTCCTAGCAGCGAATGCTTGCCACGCCCTGCGTGTTGTGCGAGGCTGTTTGCACCCCGTACCCCTGGGCCACACTTCTGAGCCGCACGCCACCACAGCTCATCCTTGTTGGCCGGCGTTCAGAACATCTCCCGTTCGTGACCAAAGCGAAGGAAAACACGACTCCACAGTCCTGCCCGCAAATAATTCCAGGCGAATTCTAAAGTGCTTCGTTAACCAGACATACTCTCAATGTCGACAAGACGTTAAACCCTACCGTTCCTTCCATCTAGTCTTCGATTTCTGCCTTTCGTCAAGTTCCTTGCTTGCACTCACTTTATGATTGGTGACATGACATTATCACTTGGTTTTAATGCTAGTCGTTAACAGGTTGCAGGAATGGGTCCGCCTTTAATTTTAGAGCAGATATTTATTCAGTTTCTTCGTCCATTGTGTTTCCGCAAACAAGTATATCACACTCGCGATTTGCTTTAGTGTTCATAATAATAATGAGTTCATAATCATTTGGTATATACAGGGTACATTTATTATTGTTGCTATTATTTCATGTCCCCAGAATCTATCAGTATTTTACAGATCTGTGAATTGTTAGAGACCATCCACACACTACGGAAGAAAGGAGATTTCAACTACCAAGTGATGCTGCCATATTTATAGCTAAGATATTCGCATTTACGGAGGCACATAATCTTTCTTAAAATCACCAGAGCAGTAAAAATAACCGCCTCACAAAGGTTCTTGTAATCAGTCATAAATTGGAAGGAAATGCTACCTACAGTCGACTCTCGAAAATTCGAATTTGAAGGAATCTCATCAAATTTCGAAAAACGATATTTTGACTGATTTAGGTGTAATAAGGAAAAAGTCGATGTAAGCGCGTTCTGTGGGCTACAAACAAAATATTAACACAGAACAATAGTTTCAATAACGTTCGTATTTTTTTTACAAAGAGAATCAAAAAATAACAACTGGAGCCGAAATTAAAAAAAAATTGCATTTTAATGGTCTGCGACTTTGTCACTCAGAAGAGCCTGATTTCAGTCAGGTCACCCGAGAATTCCAGATGATCATCATAATATACAAAATCATTGTATATCACATTTTCTTCGAAATCAGAATCATCTTGGTCCTCCGAAAGTCAAACACTTGTGCTTCTTTGAAGTCATTTTTACAACTGATTTATATACCGCAGTACGTTAATCATTGGTTCAAATGGCTCTGAGCACTATGGGACTCAACTGCTGAGGTCATTAGTCCCCTAGAACTTAGAACTAGTTAAACCTAACGAACCTAAGGACATCACAAACATCCATGCCCGAGGCAGGATTCGAACCTGCGACCGTAGCGGTCTTGCGGTTCCAGACTGCAGCGCCTTTAACCGCACGGCCACTTCGGCCGCCCGTTAATCATTGTTGAATAAACAAAACAGTGTAGGAAAGAGATGCAGATCGATAGAACTACGCAATCAATTTACAAAACATTCGAGTTGATGAATGTTACATAGCAGCCAACTTCGATGTGCAAAGTGTTTGTGTGAAATCTGCTGCGGCAGTTCTTTCGATTTATCGAGTGAGCACCTCTTCTGTGTATCTGGATTACTCAGGGGACCAGACACCTAGTTTGAGGTATCGAACACTATCGCCGATTGGGATTAGCCGAGCGCTGCAGTCATGGACTCTGCGGCTGGTCCCGGCGGAGGTTCGAGTCCTCCCTCGGGCATGGGTGTGTGTGTTTGTCCTTAGGATACTTTAGGTTAAGTAGTGTGTAAGCTTAGGGACTGATGACCTTAGCAGTTAAGTCCCATAAAATTTCACACACATTTGAACATCGAACACTATCATCAAAGAAGAATGATAACAGATTTCGTGTGAATAAAATTACATAATGGCATTAAATTCGGTGTAACAGCAGGTCATCTACACTGCTTGATAAAAAAAGTAAAGCACCCAGAAGACATGATCGGATGTCAGTGTGGCCACGAGAGTGCTTTGGTGTTGTTTATACTTAAAGTTGTTACCAGGCCTGGTAGTGTATATCAGGGGCGTGAACAGCGTCAGATGTTGAATGATTACTGCGAAGGATTCAAATGGTTCAAATGGCTCTGAACACTATGGGACTCAACTACTGAAGTCATCAGTCCCCTAGAACTTAGAACTACTTAAACCTAACTAAGCTAAGGACATCACATACATCCATGCCCGAGACAGGATTCGAACCTGCGACCGTAGCGGTCGCGCGGTTCCAGACTGTAGCGCCTAGAACCGCTCGGCCGGCACTGCGAAGGATAAGGAGGTATCATGTACTGGTCTGAAACAGCGTTATCAACACCTGACGGAGTTTTAAATGACCCAATTGTGGGTCTCCATTTGACTGACTTGTCGAATTGTGTGTGACAGTGGCACAATGTCTCTGCCTCCATAACTGAGTGGTCAGCGGATATGGTCGCCTTGTGGAGGACCCAGTTTCGATTCCCAGTACTGCCAAGATTTTTCCTTGGTTTAGAATGGAGTGCACCCAACCTCATGATGACAATTGAGGTGCTACTTGACCGAGAAGTAGTGGCTCCACAGTCTGGAAAGACGTAAAACGGTCAGGAGGACGTTGTGTTTACCACATGTCCCTCCACACCACATCTGGATGACGTTACAAGACAGTGGGTTACACGATGGCTGGTAGACATCCATTGGGCCTTCACTGCCTGGACGAGAAGCTTAAAGTGGCTTGATATGAAACTGCCTGCGAACATAAGGACAGGCATATTCGTCATCAACGTTCCGTTTGAACATGTATGACCACCGTTATAGACGACCTCTTCACATCTGTGCCAGTCATATGAGAACTAGTAAAGGACTCCCTGTAACATTGTGTGTAGTCATACATCACAAGTCGTAGACTAGCAGCAGTTTGACTAGGGAATTACTGCCCCATTCATTGGCTGCCATTAATACCACTACACAAACGGCTACGTTTTGCGTGGTTCTGCAGCCAGGAAGTATGGATTCATGATGAATTGCGTAGCATTGTGTTCAGCGATGAATCACGTTTCTGCACTATCCCAGATGACCATCTCGATGAGTATGGTGGTGACCTGGGGATAGGCCCCATTCTTTCAATGTTTTCAAGAAGCACAGTGGTGTTAAGCATTGTGTCGTGGAGTGTGGAGCCATTGGGTATGCCTTCAGGTCACAACTCATAGTAGTTGAGGGATCTCTGACAGCATAGCGGTACATCACAGACATACTGTCTCATCATTTTTACTTCCCTTGTGACAAGATCTTAGTGCCAGTTTTCAACAGGACAAGCGTATTCACAATTGGCATATGACTGAAACGTCTGCTTGGTTTTGAGTTACTCCCATGAACAGCAAGATCCCAAGATTTGTTCCCGACGTAACGTGTGGGAGAAGCTTGGATGTCAACACCATGCCAGTAACCAAGATATGAAGGTCTATATAAAGATGATGTGGGCCGGACCGCCTTAACTGAGGAGAGAATATAATGGCATTCTGGCAATCTTACAAATTGAATCCATGCATGCACCCAGGTTAGAGTGTGTGTTACTTCAAACAGATAGGCAAGTTCTTTATAAATTTGACTTAAGTTTGTGATCATTGAAATAACACCACATACCCTCGCAACAAATGAAGTATAATTTTGCATCCATTTCCCCTTCTGGGTGCTTCACTTTTTTGTCAGGCAGTGTAGATCAGTTTGAATCTGTATGTACTCGTGGTTATATGCATGAAAATTTTGCATTACACTATTTTTATTTTGTGCCTGCTGGCCACCTGCCAGAGAATAATAGCAGTTCCAGATTTTGCCATGAGAGATCGCCCATATTGAGTTACACTTGATGTAACAAGCAGTGAAAGTTATCACTTGTTGATATGCACAGTCTATCTATTATCTATATGTACCTATATCTATATATACAATGTTGCATGTATCTATGCATGTATGTCCGGGATGTGCTCCCAAGCACCTGGATTGATTTCAGCCAAATTGGCACACAAACAGCAAACTGAACGAGTAACAGCGGTGTGGGATTTGAAACCTACTATCGGCAAAAGCATCAGAGATGAAGAAAAAAATGAGTTTTTCCAGTTCCTGCCACACAGGCTGTCATACAACACTGGCATGTGGTGGTGGAGAGAAATGGGGACAGGAGGAGATGAACAAGGATATGGGGAGGAAGAAATGGATTGTTAGAAAGGGATGGGATATAAGGAGACGAATAGAAGGAGAAAGTGGATGAGGGCAGGAATAGATAGGGAGAGAAGGTCTGAGAAGAGGCAGGAGGAGAAGAAGAAGGAGATTGGGAGGGAGGAGGTGGTGTCAGAGGAGTTAGAGTGGGAGAGGGGGAAGGGGAAGCAGGAGATGGAAAGAAAGTGAGGTGAGGGTCGGTCAGACAGAGAGAGGGGAGGGGTGTAGGACAGAGAGACGGGGAAGAGGGATAGAAAGAGAATGGGAGGACGAGGGGATGGACAGAGATAGTTTGGAGGAGCATCAGCTGGAGAGAGAAAGGGAACTGAGCAGACATGTAGAATGGTGAGGAAGAGTTAGACAGCAATGGGTGGAGGAGGGGGAGGTGCACTAAGCAGATGGAAGGTGTAGGAAGGTAATCTGCAGGTGGATAAGGATTATGGGGGAGGAAGAGATGGACAGACGGGGGAAGGATGAGATGGACAGAGAGAGAGAGAGAGAGAGAGAGAGAGAGAGAGAGAGAGAGAGAGTGAAGGAGAAGTACATAGAAGTGGTACGATGAGATGAACAGAAAGACGAGGAGAAGGTGAACAGAGAGAGAGGAGAGAGAGAGAGAGGGGGGGGGGGAGGGGAATGCAAGGAGTATGTGTGTCAAATATGTGTGCAAGGGAAACTACGGGATAAAGGCCTTCTAGCTTGGGACTTGTATATCAGGCATGTTGTGTAGGAGTAGTATAAGGGGGAACGTAATGGATTTTGGTCCAAAAAATCTATTTTTCAAAAATATTATTTTCTTAATCTTCACAGTTTAATCTATGTTGTATGTGAATTTTATCGTGATAGCAGCTTTAGAATGCCTTTAAATTCTTAAACTGATTAACTCTGCACTGGTGGACACTCCCATCATTTCCGACATTTGGGAAACTGCTTGCTTTAGCGGAATTTTTGTCGGTCTGAAGGCTATTTTCTTTCTGTATCTTTGGCTGACATCTATATCTTTGCCTGAAAACTTTCTTGCGTGTGGTTTATTTACGTTTTGACAATACTAACATATATTAGTAGGTGGAAGGTTGAAATTGCAAACATTTACGTGGAAGTCAAGATTTATCTATAATGGGTGGTGGAAAAACTGTGTTTCGGAAACGTAAGTTTCATGGAAAACGGTTTACAACAAAAAAGAGGAAGCAGCTCGAAATGAAGAACATGTCCTAAAGAACAGATAACATCTTAATATGTATATAGTTAAGGCTCACCGGCCACTTGACCATCTTCTTCTTCAGTGCAGATGCACAGACAGTGCCCGAAGTCTTACGGGAATCGGCAACGCGCCGCGAGTAATGAGTATAATGGGCGGGGGCACTACGAATGTAGTGCGGGACAATACGTTGAGAATGTCGGTTTCACGGGATACGTGCCAGAGATAAGTCCCTGCAGTCGCGATATCCTGTGTGTCCTCTGTGGCTGAGATGGATGCCGGCACGGTAGCTCAGCGTGCTCGGTCAGAGGGTTAGCTGCCCTCTGCAATAAAAAAACTGAGTGAATGCATCAACGAAGAACTTGAACGGACGTCATAGGACGTCCGCCCCGAACACATAGAACAAACTGTAACGAACAAAATGAGACCAACAAAAAAAAAAGAAAGAAAAGGATGGATAGAGCGTCTGCCATGTAAGCAGGAGATCCCGCGTTAGAGTCCCGGACGGGGCACATATTTTCATCTGTCCCCGTTGACGTATGCCAACGCTTGTAAGCAGCTAAGGGTTTTCATTTGATTGTAATTTTATTTTCCTTCTGATAAAACTAAGGATTGCACCAATTATATAAATACATTTTCTGCTCAAAATTATACGGATACCCCTATTTAATGCCGAATTGAGCACTAGATGTCACTGGAGGTGGATCCACTGGTGTAAAAGGAGTCGTGGACTATTGTGTTGTCAGCATAGAAACGGCAACAGCGGAATACCTGGTTCGGTCAGGACAGGCTAGTGCCTTCGAACGTAGACTGGATATTGGAAGCAATCTCAGTAACAAATGTGTCAGCTACATTTCATCCCTTCTGAAGATGCCAAGGCGACTATTGCTGACGTCATCGTGATGTGGAAACGTGAAGGAACAACCACAGCTAACCAAGGCCTCATGTACTGATGGACAAGGGCTGTCCAACACTGTGGAGGGTGGTTGTGAAACAAGCATGAAATCAGCGGAAGGAATCATTAGTGAGTTCCAAAGAGTGACGTATTGCAGCAAATCTAGTTCAGTAGGTCGAGCTGATACTACAACACACACACACATATTATTAGAAATTTACAGAAAGTTAAACACGGTAAGTTCTTCACTTTCGAAACAAGTAATGTTCACAGAGATGACAGGTCTTTTGTTTGTACTTTCACTGACATAATAAAAATGTATGTATTTGAATGGTGTCTCTGAGCGGTGGCTGGCTCGAGTCATGCTTGTCTTGGGTTAAACCTTGGTTGCAGCCTGTATTTTCTCCTGCAGTTATCGCGATAATGTTGCTGTCCTCTCCTTGAGTGGCAGCAGCAGCGTGTATCGATACTAGTACTGCTGTACTATCTTTGGTGTGGCGGATATAGTTTCCGGCTGGGCGATGTGTGACCAGTCGGTCGGATGCCGTGGAGCAGCAAGGAAGTCTTCGTCGCGCGACTCTGGCCGGGGCCGCTGGCGGTGTGCGCGCGCGGGTGGAGTGTGAGGTGCTGCTTGCGGGTGCTACGAAGTTCGTCGCCCACCGATCTTGGACATGGAAATTGAGTCCTCACTTACCCTACTATCGAGTTCCAACTGTTTACATTTCTTCGTTTGATTCTGGTTGTCGCTTTTGGGACATTCCCACCAGCAACAACGTGTCTGTGTTCAAGTCGGCTAAGATTCCAGCCATCTCCCTGTGGAGTTTAACTTAATTTATTCCCTGTTATTGAAGTTGACTAGCGGTATCTTCTGCCTTGTGGCCATTGACGTTCCGGTTACCTGCACTGGTCGTTGACGTAATTTTCGGCAGTGTATTTTCCTCGTCATGTTGTTGCTATCCAGCGCGGCGTGTAGTTCGACAGCTGAGGTGTTGTTGGTCATTGTGGGCGCCAATATTCTGTGTGTCGTTGTGTTGAAATCTTGTGGTCGTTTTGCTGGTTGTGTGGAGCGGAACTCATTTTGTTGATTGGTTGGTCGGCTGTCTGTCGGTTGGGTTGCCTTCAGATTAAAAAGTCGTTGGATAGGCTGCCTGTCTCACCTCAACGGGCGTTAGTGTTTCGGTCTCAGGCCAACCCTTGGAAACTTCTGAGCGCCGTTCTTTGTGTGTTACACAGTAATTTCCCTGTTTGGTTTTAGTTATTTGATTGATGTGTGGCCTTCAGCCGGGTATCAATATCTCTTAAATTAATGTTCTTGTCTTGCCCTTAAGGCATGAGATTGTTATGCTTTTGTATGGCGCCTTCAGCCGAATTTTGCATGAAATGTTTTAAGATAAGGCCTTCTGCCTTTTGATTGAAACTCTTCTTATTCCTTAATATGCGGCCTCTAGCCAAGTTCCATTAAAATTAAATTGCCTTCAGCGTGTATATATTGAAGATTTAGAAAATATTTTTGGGTGAAACCTCCAGAAGAACCTTGTATTTCAATTTCTTGCTTAGGCCTTGTGTCTTGGATTTTGAGTGTGGCCTTCAGCCGATCCAAAGTTAATCAAAGGAGGTCGACTAAAGTTTTGAGTGTTTTGCATCCTTGTTGTAATGCTGTGTGTTCATAAATAAAGTTTGAATGTCGAATGCAACTGACAGAAACTTATTTTCGTTCCTTTCCACAACCTAACCGCTCCGTCCTACTAGCCCAAGCACTTCAGTCTCTTCTGTCAGAGATGTCTGCAATAGAGGAAGGAGAAAGAAAGGGACAGAATGGGTGAGAACTCCTGACTTCCAGCCACACAGGGCATTGTTGTAATGCAGTGGCGAAATTTGATAATTTGTGTCAGACTGCGACTCGGACCCGGACGCTCCGCTTTTCTAGAAAGGTTGCCTGAACTGTCCCTGCAGTCCGGACACGTTTTCTGTTCGCTTCAACTTATCGCACGCTCCAGTGCAGCGTCCCTCGTTCATTAACCCTCTATTCGCAAATTATTGTTCCCCGTAGGAATTTCGTACGATACTAGTGCAGCTGCAGTGAAACAGACGACAAAGGGCCGTCGAGCTGTTACAGAATTGTATACATTTGAGTGGTGTCTGTTCTGTCGGACTCAAATATAAACATTTCGGGAAGAGCGCGACTCGTCTTTGCGTTTGTTTCAGTGTGGACGCACTAGTATCCCCATCCTATGTTTCATTCAAAAGACAATTATAATATGTAGCAACTCATTACAAAATGATGGTATCACATCAGAGTGCAATTATTTGATTGGTGAAAAGTTCGGAATAACTGTACTTTTCGAATGAAACCGGATCCGAACTACGACGATACTGTCGTCGTAAGTGGTGATTACAAATGATCGCCGAAAGCACAGAGAGAGACCTAGGTTCGACTCCCGGCCGGGTTGGGGATTTTCTATGCCCGGGGACTGGCTGTTTGTGTTGTCCTCATCATTTCGTCATCGTCATCATCATTCATGACTGTGGATAGATAGGACTGTGAAAAAATTGGACTGTGTAAAAAAGTGGAACTTTGTACGGGCGCTGGTGACCGCGCAGTTGAGCGCCCCACAAACCAAACATCATCATCATCATCATAAAGAGAGACATTGGGGGAGCAGCTCTGCGTTTCAACATAAATAATTTTCCGGTTGCGGCGGCTAAACAAACACATTAGGGTGTGTCTATGCCGATGTCTCCGACTCTTTGCTGCATTTGGCAGCGACTGTCTTCACTTGTGGTGCCGTCTTGAGGTACAATCTTTTGCATGGTAACTCGTTCTGCTGACGACACTACACAAAGTGCTACCCGCGCTCCAGCTAGTACAATCAGTATGTGTATGGAATTAAGAAGAGTGGGATATAATGGTCGAGCAGCTCCTCATGAGACACACATTCCTGTAGCCACTGCTAAGCAACGCTTGACGTAATGTGAACTACACCACTGGCCAGGGGATGACTGGAAACGTGTGATCTGGAGTGATGAATTACTCTGTATCCTTTGGGAATCCTGTGGAAGTGTCTGGGTTGGCGAGTGTCTGAGAAAGTTGCCTGCCATCGTCTATAGTGTCAACAGTGAAGTATACAGGAGTTAGTGTTACGGTAAAGATATATTTTGTGATCTGAGTATTGTCCCTTATTGTACTTAAGGAAATGGTAAATACGGAAGGATATGAACGCAGTTAACAGTATTGTGTACTGTGGAAAGTAGAAACACAAATCCTTGTACGTCATTTCTTGTGATAGATGGTACGCCTGCTGCCATTTATTTTGCGTTTGAGTTATTTACGCAACCAGTTTCGGTGTCGTATTACATCATCTTCAGGATATTTGACCAATGTAAACTGGAAAGAATCCAATCTCGTGTGCAGTCATAATAGGGATCTATATTAAATAACTAGTACCCGTAGATCCCTGGTGCACACCTGTTATTTAATATTGGTTCCTGTTATGGCTGCACACGAAATTGGATTCTCCTCAATTTACTTTGGTCGAGGGGCCTGAAGATGGTATAATGGAACACCGAAACTGGTTACGCAAATAAATTAAACGCAAAAGACGCGACTGCAGGTGTTTTAATTTTCATTTCAGTAGAGGAGCACTTCGAAGACGATGATTATTTCTATTACCAAAAAAATTCTGTCGTAAAACATCATCTGTGATGCAATGGTTTATGAGTAATAACATTCGTGAAATGGACTGACCTTCCCAGAGTACCGTCCTCAACCCAATGGAGCACCATTGGGATGATGTGGAGCGCAGACTCCGCTCAAGACACCAGCCTCCAATATCCACTACCTTTTCTGATTTTGGCAGTTGAGGAATAGTGGTTGCCCAATCTTCCTTTTGATCAGATAGTGTACATCATTTACACTAACTAGTAAAATACGCATATTTCCAATATTTTATCGGAATTCCAAAGAAAAAGACCTTTTGGGATAACTTTCCAAATACTTTCCATTTTTCGGTGTAATTGCCAGTCTTTGAAAACAGTTGCAGACCAAGAAATATATAAACTGTGTCTTGCTAAAACAGTGTTGCGTGCACTTGCTTCAGATTTTCACCCTGTCTCTACAGGGCTTACTCTTCCGTTGTCCGCCTCCGGTAGCTGAATGGTCAGAGTGACGGATTGTCAATCCTCTGGGCACGGGTTCGATTCCCGGCTGGGTCGGGAATTTTCTCCGCCCTGGGAGTGGGTGTTGTGCTGTCCTCATCATCATCCTATCGTCCTCATCGACTGCAGGTCGCCGAAGTGACGTCAAATTGAAAGACTGGCACCCGGTGAACGGTATGCCCGACGGGGAGCCCTAGCCATACGATTAAATAAAAAATAAACTCTTCCGTTGTCAGCTACAGGTGCTGACAAGTAGAGGGATATATCTTCCGAATCTTTCTCCGTTCCCGCAGCCTCCGTGGCGTCATGCAGAGCACCACTTTCAGCTGCGCCCATGCACTCTGAACATTCTGTGATGCGCGAGAGAAATTTCACAACTTAGCTGCTCCGCAGATTTAGCACGGAATATTCATTGGTGTGCCTGGATTATTTCTCTGCACAGTCACACTATAAAACTAATCTAAATAAGTGTCGCCCGCCTCGTTTAGGCCAGCGAGAATTCGTTACGTTTCTCACTATTCCAGAATAAATAAATAAACAGTTGTGCTTATCTGACTTCTTTCTTAAGGGGTACCTTGAAAATGATGTAAATCTGGAATTCCTTTTTATTGGTGATTGTAATGGTTTTAAGTCCGCTTTATGAGAATATAAAAGTATTTTGGACCAAATCCGTATCTGAAATTCCAAAACGTGAGTTTAAATGGCAGCCTGGACTGTCACACACGCCCACCTGTTGCCCGGTGACTTCAGTTCTTTGAACTTATAAGCTTAGGGTGATCTTTTCTGTGTATTTGAGATTTCAATTGCTGGCCACACTATTTCTCGTCTTGCATTCAGTTGTTTCCTGTAGTAATAGCGCAACACGTCTGTCCTTTGCTTCTGAGCAAAAAATTCCGATATAGACCTACCAAACTGTCAAAAAAGGATCTGGATCACCTTGAGGAAAGAAAACAGTGAAAATAATGAAAACAAAATTCGGTCTGTGTAGCGCATGCGTACTGATCGAAAGGAGTCGACTGCAAGGAATATCTTGTCCGCCATTATGAACTCACCAAACTCTGCTACAAAAATTCAGAAATATAATTCTTTACTTCCTGATGCTTGCAAATTAATGGCAGAGTAATGTAAGGCTAAAATGTTTCAAATGGCTCTAAGCACTATGGGACTTATCATCTGAGGTCATCAGTCCGCTAGACGTAGAACTACTTAAACATAACTAACCTAAGGACATCACACACATCCATGCCCGAGGCAGGATTGGAACCTGCGACCGTAGCAGCAGCGCGGTTCCGGACTGAAGCCCCTAAAACCACTCGGCGACAGCGGCCGGCAGTAATGTAAGGCAGATGCAGTGAAAGAAGCTATGAATTTAAATGATGTGTGCGTAGCAGGAATTATCAAAGACTTTGTAAGTACAACAAAACCTTAAGCTCGATTTCCTATAACTTTTTTCTAGCGTCATGCACCTTTTCTCTGAAACCGCTTCTCCCAGAGAAATGAAATATGAACAGTCAATTGTCTTGTTACACGTGCATGAAGCGATTTTTTTTTTGACATCAGTCTTCTGGCTGGTTAGATGCGGCTCGCCACGAATTTCTCTCCTGTGCCAACCTCTTGACCTCAGAGTAGCACTTGCCTACGTCCTCAGTTATCTGCTGGATGTATTCCAATCTCTGCCTTCCTCTACTGACTTTTCCCTCCACAGCACCTTCTAGTACCATGGAACTCAGTCCCTGATGTCTTAACAGATGTTCTACCATCCTACCCGTGCTCCTTGCCCGTGTTTTCCACTTATTCCTTTTGTCTCCGATTCTGTGCAGAATCTTCTCAGTCCTTATCAGCTCACCTAATTTTCAACATTCGTCTGTTGCACCACATCTCAAATGGTTCGATTCTGTTCTGTTCCGGTTTTCTCTTAGTCCATGTTGCTAACCGTAGACTACTGTGCTCCCCACATATTCTCAGAAATTTCTTCCTCAAATTAAGGCATATGTTTGATACTAGTAGACTTCTCTTACACAGGAATGCCCTTTTTGCCAGTGCTAGTCTGCTTTTGATGTCCTCCTTGCTCCGTCCGTCATTGATTATTTTACTGTCTAGATTGCAGATTGCCTTAACTTCATCTACTTCGTGACCATCAATCCTGATGTTAAGTTGCTCGCTGTTCCCATTTCTGCTACTGCTCATTACTTCCGTCTTTCTTCGATTTACTCTCAGTCCACATTCTATACTCATTAGACTGTCCATTCCATTCAGAAGATCAGGTAATTCTTCTTCAGTTTCACTCAGGGAAGTAATGCGTGTCAGCGAATCGTATCATTTATACCCTTTCATTTGAATTTTAATTCCACTCCTGAATGTTTCTTTTATTTCCATCATTACTTCTTCAATGTATAGATCGAACAGTAGGAGCAAAAGACTACAGCCCTGTCTTACACACTTTATAATCCGAGCATTTCGTTCTTGGTCGTCTACTCTTATTATTTCCTCTTGGTTCTTGTACATATTGTGTATTACCCGTCTCTACCTATAGCTTACCCCAGTTTTTCTCAGATTTCTAACATCTTGCACCATTTTACATTGTCGAACGTTTTTTCTGGGTCAACAAATAGTATGAATGTGTCTTGATTTTTCTTTAGTCTTGTTTCCATCATCATCCGCAACATCAGAATTACCTCTCTGGTGCCTTTACCTCTCCTAAGGAAAAACTGATCGTCATCTAACACATCCTCAATTTTATTTTCCATTCTTCTGTATATTATTCTTGTCAGCAACTTGGATGCCTAAGCTGTTAAGCTGATTGTGCGATAATGTTCGCACTTGTCAGCTCTTGCACTCTTCGGAATTGTGTGGATGATATTTTCCCGAAGGTCAGACGATATATTGCCAGACTCTTTCATTCTACACACCAACAAACCTTTTGTTGCCACTTCCCCTAATGATTTTGGAAGTTATGATAGAATGTTACCGATTCCTTCTTCTTTATTTGATGTTATGACCTCCAAAGCTCTCTTAAATTCTCATTCTAATACAGGATCCTCTATCTCTTCTAAATCGACTCCTGTTTCTTCTTCTAACACATCAGACAAATCTTCCCGCTCATAGGAGCCTTCAGTGTACTCTTTCCACCTATCCGCTCTCTCCTTTGCATTTAGCAATGGAGTTCCGGTTGCACTTTGAGTGTTACCATCCTTGCTTTTAATTTCACTGAAGGTTAATTTGAATTTCCTATATGCTGAGTCACTCCTTTCGGCAATCATTTCTTTTTCGGTTTCTTCACATTTTTCATGCAGCCTTTCGTCTTACCTCCTCTATACTTCCCTTTTATTTAATTCCTCAGCGACTTATATTTCTGTACTCCTGAATCCCTTTGAACATTTTTGTACTCCCTTCTTTCGTCGATCAGCTGAAGTATTTCTCCTGTTACCCATAGTTTCTTTGCAGTTACCTCCTTTGTACCTATGTTCTTTTTCCCAGCTTCTGTGTTTGTGCTTTTTAGAGATTTCCATTCCTCTTCAACTGTATTACCTACTGCACTATTCTTCATTGCTGTATCTACAGCCTTGGAGAACAGAGAACTTCTAGTGTATCTCGTCATTCCGTACTACTTCCGTATCCCACTCCTTTTCGTATTGATTCGTCCCAACTAATCTCTTAAACTTCAGCCTACTCTTCATCACTACTACATTGTCATATGAGTCTATATCTGCTCCTGGGTGCGCCTTACACTCCAGTATCTGATTTCGGGATTTGTGACTGACCATGATGTGACATCTTCCCGTGTCACCCAGCCTTTTCCAAGTATACTTCCTCCTCATGTGATTCTTGAACAGAGTATCCGATATTACTAGCTGAAATTTATTACAGAACTCAATTTGTCTTTTTCCTCTCTAATTCCTAGTCCGCAGCACATATTCTCCTGTAACCTTTTCTTCTACTCCTTCCCCTACAACTGCATTCCAGTGCCCCATGACTATTAGATTTTCATCTCCTTTTGCATATTGTATTACCCTTTCAATATCCTTGTATACTTTCTCTGTCTCTTGATCTTCAGTTTGCGACGTTGGCTTATATATCTGAACTACAGTTGTCGGTGTTGGTTTGCTGTCGACTGTGATGAGAACAGCGCAGTCATTGAACTGTTCACAGTAACACACTCTCTTCCCTACCTTCCTACGCATAACGAATCCTACTCCCGTTATACCACTTTCTGCTGCTGTTGATATTACCCTATACTCTTCTGAGCAGGAACCATTATCTTCTTTCCATTTCACTTCACTGACGTCTAATATATCTAGATTGAGCATTTGGATTTCCTTTTTCAGATTTTATAGCTTCGCTGCTACATTCAAGCTTCTGATAATCCACGCACCGACTCGCAGAACGTTATCCTTTCGTTGATTATTCATTCTTTTTGTCATGGTCACCTCCCCCATGGCAGTCCCCTCCTGGAGGTCCAAATGGGAGACTTTTGCCAATGGGGAGATCGTCATGACACTTTATCAATTGCAGACCACATGTTCAAAAATGGTTCAAATGGCTCTGAGCACTATGGGACTTAACTGCTGAGGTCATCAGTCCCATAGAACTTAGAACTACTTAAACCTAACTAACCTAATGACATCACACACATCCATGCCCGAGGCAGGATTCGAACCTGCAACTGTAGCGGTCGCGCGATTCCAGACTGTAGCGCCTAGAACCGCTCGGCCACCCCGGCCGGCACGCAGATAAGATACGAGAAATTAAGGCTCATAAGAAGGCGTACAGACAGTCGTTTTTCCCTCGCTCGAGTTGCTAGTGGAACGAGGGGAAATAAAAAGTAGTGGTACAGGGTACCGTGAGCCACGCGCCTTACGGTGGCTTGCGGAGTATCTATGTAGATGTAGATGTAGAGTAAACCTGCTACCGTGACAGAAGCAAGGGGAAAACACCACAGCATCAAAAACTGTGACAGGCTGTCGGTTGTATAGTAGATTTAAAACTACCACCAAACAAGTAATTTATTTTATTTATTTAATCGTATGGCCAGGTTGCTGCTGCTACGATGCCAGCTTATCAAGATTTAAGTGAGTTTTAACATGGTGTTATAGTCGGCGCACGAGCGATGGCACAGCATTTCCGAGGTAGCGATGAAGTGGGGATTTTCCCGTATCACCATTTCACGAGTGCATTGTGAATATTAGGAATCCGGTAAAACGTCAAATCTCCGACATAGCTGCGACCGGAAAATGATTCTGCGATAACGGGACTAACGATGACTGAAGAGAATCTTTCAACGTGACAAAAGTGCAACCCTTCCGTAAATTTCTGCAGATTTCAATGCTGGGCCATCAACAAGTGTCAGCGTGTGAGCCATTCAACGAAATATTATCGATATGGGCTTTCGGAGCCGAAGGCCCATTCGTGTACTCTTGATGACTGCACAACACAAAGCTTTACACCTAACCTGGGCCCGTCAACACCGACATTGGACTGTTGATGACTGGAAACATGTTGCCTGGTCGGACGAGTCTCATTTCTAATTGCATCGAGCGGGTGAACATATACGGTTATGGGTACAACCTTATCAACGTATGGACCCTGCATGTCAGCGGGTACTGTTGAAGCTGGTGGAGACTCTGTAATGGAGTGGGGCACGTGCAGTCGGAGTGGCATGGGACCCTTGATAAGTCTAGATACGACTCTCATAGGTGACACGAACGTAAGCATCCTGTCTGATAACCTGCCCTCATTAATTGCGCATTCCGACAGAGTTGGGCAATTCCAGCAGGACAACCAGACACCCCACTCGCCCGGAACTGCTTCTGAGTGGTTCCAGGAACACGCTTCTGAATTTAAACACTTCCTCTGGCTACCAAACTTCCCAGACATGAACATTATTGAGAATATCTGAAATGCCTTGCAATGTGTTGTTAAGAAAAGATCTCCACCCCCTCGTTCTCTTACGGATTTAGGGATGGCCCTGCAGGTTCATGGCATGAGAGTATAAATAAATTAATTTTGTGAATGTTTGCTTTCCTTATTACATAGCGCATTGGATACACTGGATTTAGTCATACGACGATGTAATTTCAGTCATTGAATTAAAAGGTGGCTTCCGTATTCCTATCAATAGCAGAAAAAGATGTACTAAAGTAGTGTACCTAAAAAGTACTAAGTAGATAACTGTCAGTCTTTTCAGACACAATTTCTTTTGTATATTTCTTCTCAAATTTAATTCTTGATGAACGACACATTTTCAAACACGCCGAATCAGTTAAATCAAAACTGACAAGTTTTCAATGTTATCGCCTCTTGGAAAATTTTCTGCGGACGCCAGTGCTCCCACACAATCTTATTTTTAAAGTATCTCCTTCCAGAATTTGTCTACTTCTTTGTTTTTGTCTCTGATGATTATCGACATTTATAGAATTATGAGTCACACAGTGTTTCTAATCCGCTTTGTCATATGTCGTATATTAATCAGATTCTAGGAATACTTATTTAATCATCGATTTTGTGGTGTTCATTTGACAGGATCTATGAAAAACAGTGACTACTTAACACCGAGTACACACTAACGGAATAGGGAAAATAGTATTATGAAAGTCCGTGTTATGGAGTAAAATTATTGATATTATCTAAATATCTGTAGCTTTATATCGGCGTATGAATAGAGATTTATTTCCATAAAAATTGATATTTTCTATGTATACACGTCTTTTGCGAGATGCTAGTATCGTTAACTTGTGCTAGCCTGTGTTGTTACTTTGCATGATTTGTACAGGAAATGTGTCCTGTAACGGGCGATCTCGTAGACCAAGGGTTCGGCATTCAACATTTTTAATACCATAGCCACGTTGTGTTTTATGATGACACTTATGATACCATGACATCAGCTAACAGTGGTAAATTAATTATTGCTGCTTACAAGATGACGATTATGAGATTAGCGTCATCTGTTCCCCATTTTGCTTGTTAGAGTTCGTCCTATAACATTCTATACCGAACGTTAAAAGAAATCTTTGAGTCTATAATACGCGAATTAAAAAATTATCCATTAAAAACCCACCCACTCATTCTCAGTTAAATTCTCTATCGTCATCAGGAATTTGACATCTGCTGGTAGATGAAAGCTCATGCAGGCTTTTCCATGTGTTACGGCATTCAGCGATGTGCATCAGCGTGTTGGTCGCGTAAGATTTACAATACCATGTGTGCACTAACTAACTAGGCTTTTCCGTATTTTCTTATCTCTTCCAATAGAAGAAACAATTACCTTGGACAATTTACCATTGATTCGCCTTTCTATGCAGCCCGTCCACCTTCATTTTATGTTTATTACTCTCCTCATCATGTCTATCGTTCCAGTGTGTTCTTTGGTCCACTTTTTCCTGCCGCTGCTAGAAATTCCCAAGCTCATCTCTCCAACGTTCACAGAGCAGCCGACAGTTTTCGAATGGTCGTAGGTTCTGGTTATATGCACTGATTGTAAACTTTCTATTTCCAGTACAAGGGAAGCTTAGTTTTGGAAACACTCTGTTCATCAAAATCCTTTAAGCGTATCTTTCTGTTTATTTTATGCATTGCCCATGAAATGTTAGACCTTATCTTCTCTAAATTCAAAAGCTCATCAACTGGTACCACGCTTGCATTATTAAACTGCAAGGTTTTCTTTCAAATGTCACTCTTTCATGTATGTGGCTCATACGTTATTTTAGTCTTGTTATAACTGATTTTACTGTTTACTCCAAAACTAGTGCATTCCAAAAGAGGGTTCGATGCCTTAACCGCCACTGCACCTCGCTTGACATATACAGCGGACTATACTAACTGATCTGTTATGAAGGGTATATGTATGTGCACCGCAACTAATCATAATGTTTACAATTATTAATTTTATGTACGACATTAATTCACGCGTGACGTGTTCCAAGCCACTAGTGCCCAGCCTCAGGAATGAAGGCATACAAATAACTTAAACATTATTTATGCTACTAATACGAGGGCGTGCTGCAAAGTAATGCCTCTGAAATTTTTGTGCGACAACTCTTAAAGCATTTTAAATAAAACAAATGTTATTAACATTCTACATCATTATTCTTCTTGCCTAAATAGTTGACATCCTCCACCGCCAGAGGGTTGCGAATTGTAGCCTGTAACATGGCGGTGTTTAAAGTAGCTATGTCGGTTCATGAGTAAAAATGTGCTGTAAACGCGTTTTGAACTGGGAGAGTTCGTCCACTAATGGATCGTCTTCTCTTTCAGCTTAATGAGGGACCACACACGAGCGACCTGTGTAACAATCAGATGCCCTGGGTTTACTATCATCGAATATCCTCGACACAGTCCCGACTTGGCCCCATCCGATTTTCATTTGTTTCCAGAACTTAAAGAACATCTTTGAGGATTTAGCTTTGATAATAATGGCGCGATGCAAGCAGAGGCGAGGTTGTGGCTCCTTCAACAAACTGGTCTCTCAATAGGGGAAAAGTGTTCGTCGTCAGGGTGACTATGTTGACGATGATGATGATGATGTTTGGTTTGTGGAGCGCTCAACTGCGCGGTCATCAGCGCCCGTACAAAGTTCCAATTTTTACACAGTCCAGTTATTTCTACACAGTCCCTTCGATCCTCAGTATCGAATGATGATGAGGACAACACAAACACGCAGTCTCCGGCCGGGAATCGAACCCGCGACACCGTGATCCAGAGGCAGCAACTATAGCCTCTAGTTCACGCGCTGCGGACTGACTATGTTGAGAAATGCGTAGACATGAAGTGTAGAGTTGGAGAATGTTAGTAACGTTTGTTTCATTATTTAAGTTTCCACATAAAAAATTCGGAGGCATTACTTTTCAGCACGCCCACGTACTATTAACTAAATTATCTTTAATTTCTTGTGTTACCAGTTCTTCATTAAATTCATTAAATGCTCTGGACCTAATCAAGATCTTGGAAACTCAAGAAATTAGCAATAATCTAGTTAATAGTACCTGCAGTATAGATAATATTCAAGCGACTTGTATGTCTTGGCTTGTATGTCTTAGTGTCTGACGAACACTAGTGGCTGGAAATGCTTCGAAAACAAATTGTCATAAGACTAATAATGTTGAACTTTATTGCTGGGTGCGGTCCGTAAGCATAATCTTTAATCATAACACACTAACAGAAAGCTAATCGATCAATATGGCTAACGACTATGATCAACTACATTGTAACCTGTAAGTCACTACAAAGTAGTGACAGCAGATATTTTCTATTACGTCACATACTAAATTTATTCCCGTTCCACTCATCGATAAACTTGAGAAGAATTAAAGTTTCTTGTTTTTTTTTTTTGTGAGCTGTTGTTAATCTAATTTTAACTTCACAGAATGTACGGGAACGATACGAACAAAACGGAAGAACATTCTTTCATTCCGACCTCAAAGACCGTTGGTATTTTCCTCGTTCTCGTTGGGAAAAACCAGCTAGAATAATAGGCGTGAAGGGTAGATGGAGAATCTCTTCCACTAGCATGCGGTTGACTTCTAAATATTCCGCTAATTTTACTCTCCGCAAGACAGCCACAAACCACAGCAGTACGAGAAACTGTCTGCAGTTAGCATCGTAACAGTGCTAAGTTACAACGCGTGGGATTCCTGCACTCTTTTGTGTGAACACTTTAACTTGTTCATTCACAGGGAGCGTCTGCTGCATACTTTCATTTCAGTAGGCCGGTTATTTAGTTTACAAAACACGAAAAAAATAAATGGTAGAGGCAAAAATATATACAACGTACATGTTAACTGTACCACGCGTTCTCACCCCCAAGTGATTGTATCGATAAATATTGTTGTTGTTGTTGTTGTGGTATTCAGTCCAAAGACTGATTTGATGCAGCTCTCCATGATACTATGTCCTGTGCAAGCCTCTTCATCTAGTAACTGCTGCAACCTCCATCCTTCTGAATCTGCTTACTGTATTCATCTCTTGGCCTCCCTCTACGATTTTTAACCTCCATGGTTCCTTTTACCAAAATTTAATGACCCGTCGACGACTATATGGTAACAGGCATTATCTCTACTACTAAAGGCTGCATAAGAGAGAGTTAAAGCTTCCTTAGAAAAGCCATCCTGTTATTTGCTGCAATGAAGTTGCAAACCAAACTGAGGTATCCACACCTGTTTTTGCAACTGTTGTGCAGAACACAGAAAAGTTTGTTTAACTGCATTTACGATGAAACCGTTTGAGTCGCTTGCTTTAGACGAAATAACGAATTTTGAGTAATAGAAAGACCTTAATTATTCGATGCAGTACGAGGTGCAACAAACCACGAAGTTTGTTCAGAGTGAGAAAAATGTTACTCAGATTCTGAAAATAAGCTACGATAAATCTGTTTTCAGGTCTTCTTTATTTATTAATCTTGTCAGAAGCATGTAAAGGAAAGAAAGGACAGAAAATTAGGAGTTAACGGCCTGCCGAGGCCGACAAGGTTATTCTAAATGGAATTCGAGGGCACATAAGACAAGGAAAGGGTGAACATATAGGCAGGGTCTGTTTCAAAAGAAACCACTTGGACATGCAGCGTAATTAATGTAGGGAAACTATGGAAACCTTAAGTCAGGGTGACCGGACAGGAATTTGAACCCTAGTGTTTTCACATGTGAGGGCTGTGTGCCTGAGATCGAATTCTTTTTCATATTTCATTCCCTAACATAGGAACTGGACGGGCTGCTGCAGAACGTTTTTCGTAGGGTCGGCTATCATAAGTAAGTGTAGACTACGGTAGTATTCCTAGTAGTTTTGCCAGTTAAGGGGACATTGTACATGAAATTCGTTGAAATTTGACATTTTCTGTTTTCCATTCTATAATGTACTTTGGACTTTCCTGAACATTTTGGTATATAATACATTAAAATCAGACAATTGTGAGACCTTCAAATAATATTTTAAATGTTAATGTGTGATTGTCAAATTTCGCGGCTACGCATATACTGCCATAGTTGAGCAGTCATATCATGGGAACTACATAGTCTAGAAGGCTGTGAATTGCTTTGTTTTGTGCCTACTGCTACTTTCGGAAGTTGGCACATTACGAGTAAACGAATCACTCCTTTGTTTCTGATACTAGTTTTCGTTGAAAGTAATGTGATTATTGGCTATTTTTGTAGTAAGCTAGTGATGGAAACCACGATAATGTTTCTAAAGTGACCATGTCCCCTAGTGCATCGGAAAGGAAAGTAACTTTAGAAATGGGTGACAGTGGTAATCAGTCCTATTTACAGAGTTTTGGCAAACCCTGAGCTACTAAAGAAGTGTTTACATGGGAAGACCCAGAATGTGAATGAGTCCTTCAATAATGTTGTGTGGTAACATATGCCCAAAAATGTATTTGTTGGCCTTATTACACTAAAGTTAGCAGTGTATGATGCTGTAACGACTTTTAATGGTGGGAACTATGATAGACTTAAGGTGCTGGAGAAGTTAGGGGTAAGATTTGGACAGAACGCATCTAAAGGACTGCGGGAACTGGATGAGCTTCGTATACGTGAAACAGAGTTAGCTGCTCAGCAAATGACAAAAGACACAAGAAGCAAAAGGAGGCAAGCACTGGGCTGTTGTGACACTGAAGAAGATACTGACTACGGGCCAGGGTAATTCTAAGGCATAAAAGACGTAGATCTGTAAGTCTGTATAAGAATTTGTAATAAAAAAGTTTTAAACATCAATATATCTGAGGTACATTTTTTGCAATGAATGACCTGTTTTCTTAAAAAGTGCTGTAGGTAGAGACATGAAATTTTCACAGCATGCCAAGTGTGAGATTCGACACACATTGAACTAGAATAATTAAAATATCCTGAGTTGTTTTGGTTTTATGTTCATTTATTAACAAAATACTGTCAACAAATTTAATTCTAGTTCAGTGTATCTAGAAAGGTACGTTTATCAATAATTATCGATAATTGTAAGTTGGTGTCTGAAATTTCCAAGGCAATGGGTCACAAAATTCGATAATTTAACATTGGCGGCATAGGACATACAATGTCCCCTTACGGTCGTACCCCTGTTACCCGTACGTTAGGTGTGTTGCATACCTATCAGGCGTTAACTGATGATGATCTTCTTTACCAATGCAATGAGTGTCTACTAGATTCGTCTACAAACTGGAAGCAGTGAACCGTTTAGAAACTGAATGAGGATATACAAAGGGTAGGGTAACGTATGGATGATTATTCTCCCGTCTGTTACTTAGCAATGGGAATGAATTCCCATGCTTCTTGGCAGAGCGTAGGGGAACGATGCGTGAGGCCCGCACTGCCGAATTAGGCAAGGTCCCAATTGAGGTGGTTTGCCGTTGCCTTCCTCCAACCGTAATGGGGATGAATGATGATGACGAAGACGACACAGCAACGCCCAGTCATCTTGGGGCAGGTGAAAATCACTGACCCCACCGGGAATCGAACCCAGGACTCCGTGATCGGGAACCGAGAACGCTACCGCGAGACCACAAGTGCCGGACTACTTAAAAATAAAGACTATTTAAAGGAAAATTGAAACTTTTAGTGTTTAATTCAGGTTTTATTTGATAATTGTTGAGTTGTAACATGAAACAGAGGGACGTTGTAGTAAAAATAGAGGAAACGAAACAGGTTTGTCATATACCACTAGAAAACGCAATTTCCTCAATGAAAAGGTAAAAAAAAAAATGGTTCAAATGGCTCTGAGCACTATGGGACTTAACATCTATGGTCATCAGTCCCCTAGAACTTAGAACTACTTAAACCTAACTAACCTAAGGACATCACACAGCACCCAGTCATCACGAGGCAGAGAAAAATCCCTGACCCCGCCGGGAATCGAACCCGGGACCCCGTGCTCGGGAAGCGAGAACGCTACCGCGAGACCACGAGCTGCGGACAAAAAGATAAAAGAAATATCCGCAAAATAGCGCTTCAACACTTCGTCGAAGTAAAACATATTTGTTATTCATGAACAACTTTTGCATTTATCAGTGATAATAGGAAACGCTTTCCTTTGATCATGCTGAAGTACGTACTTTTGAGTACAAAATATCAACAATAATTATACAATGAAGAGACAAAGAAACTCGTATACCTGCCTAATATCATGTAGAGTCCCCACGGGCACAGAGAAGTGCCGCAACACGACGTGGCACGGACTCGACTAATGTCTGAAGTAGTGCTGGAGGGAACTGACACCATGAATCCTGCAGGGCTGTCCATAAATCAGTAAGAGTACGAGGGGGTGGAGACCTATTCTGTACAGCACGTTGCAAGGAATCCAAGATATGCTCAATAATGTTCATGTCTGGGGAGTTTCGTGACCAGCAGAAGTGTTTAAACTCAAAACAGTGTTCCGTGAACCAATATGTAGCAATTATGGACGTGAGAGGTGTCGCATTGTCCTGTGTGTGTCACCTGTCAGAATCGTATCTGGACGTATTAAGGATCCTATATCACTCCAACTGCACACACCCCACATCATTACAGAGCCTCCATCAGCTTGAATAGTCCCTGCTGCCATGTAGGCTCCATCGATTCATGAGGTTGTCTCCATACCCGTAAACGTCAATTTGCTCGATACAATTTGAAATAAGACTCTCCCGACCAAGCAACATGTTTCTAGTCATCAATAAACGAATGTCGGTGTTGATGAGTCCAGGCGAGGCGTAAAGCTTTGTGCCGTGCAGTCATCAAGGGTACATGAATGGGCATCAGCTCATATCAATAGTGCTTCGTTGAATGATTGGCACCCTGACACTTGTTGATGACCCTGCATTGAAATCTGCAGAAATTTGCTGAAGGGTTGCACTTCTGTCACGTTGAACGATTCTCTTCAGTAGTCTTTGCTTCCATTCTTGCAGGATCTTTTTCCAGCCACAGCGACATCGGAGATTTGATGTTTAATCAGATTCCTAATATTCACGGTTCACTCGTGAAATGGTCGTACGGGAAAATCCCCTCTTTATCGCTACCTAGGAGATGCTGTGTCCCATGACACGTACGCCGACTGTAACACCACCTTCAGACTCACTTAAATCTTGATAACCTGCCATTCTAGCAGCAGTAAATGTTCTAACAACTGCGCTATACACTTGTTTTCATATATAGGCGTTGACGACCGCAGCGCTGTATTTTGCCTGTTTACATATCTGTATTTGAATGCACATGCCTTGACCAGTTTCTTTGGTGCTTCAGTGTATATATTTTTTATGTTTGGGCATGGAAACCGAATTGCATCAAAAGTACATTACTGGCCATTAAAATTGCTACACCACGAAGATGACGTGCTACAGACGCGAAATTTAACCGACAGGTAGAAGATAATGTGCTGTGCAAATGATTAGCTTTTCAGAGTATTCACACAATGTTGGCGCCGGTGGCGACACGTACACCGTGCTGGCATGAGGAAAGTTTCCAACCGATTTCTCATACACATACAGCAGTTGACCGGCGTTGCCTGGTGAAACGTTGTTGTGATGCCTCGTGTAAGGAGGAGAAATCCGTACCATCACGTTTCCGACTTTGATAAAGGTCGGATTGTAGCCTATCGCGATTGCGGTTTATCGTATCGCGACAATGCTGGTAGCGTTGGTCGAGATCCAATGACTGTTAGAAGAATATGGAATCGGTGGGTTCTGGAGGGTAATATGGAACACCTTGCTGGATCCCAACGGCCTCGTATCACTAGCAGTCGTGATGACAGGCATCTTATCCGCATGGCTGTAACAGATCGTGCAGCCATGTCTCGATCCCTGAGTCAACAGATGGGGACGTTTTCAAGACAACAACCATCTGCACGAACAGTTCGACGACGTTTGCAACAGCATGGACTATCAGCTCGGAGACCATGGCTGCGGTTAACCTTGACATTGCATCACAGACAGGAGCGCCTGCGATGGTGTACTCAACGACGAACATGGGTGCACGAATGGCAAAACGTCATTTTTTCGGATGAATTCAGGTTCTGTTTACATCAGCATGATGGTGGGATCCGTGTTTGGCGACATCATGGTGAACGCACATTGTAAGCGTGTATTCGTCATCGCCATACTGGCGTATCACCCGGCGTGATGGTATGGAGTGCCATTGGTTATACGTCTCGGTAACCTATTGTTCGCATTGACGGCACTTTGAACAGTGGACGTTACATTTCAGATGTGTTACGATCCGTGGTTCTACCCTTCATTCCATCCCTGCGAAACCCTATATTTCAGCAGGGTAACGCACGACCGCATGTTGTAGATCCTGTACAGGCCTTTCTGGGTACAGAAAATGTTCGACTGCTGTCCTGGCCAGCACATTCTCCAGGTCTCTCACCAATTGAAAACGTTTGGTCAATGGTGGCCGAGCAACTGGCTCATCATAATACGCCAGTCACTACTCTCGATGAACTGTGGTATCGTGCTGAAGTTGCATGGGCAGCTGTACCTGTACACGCCATCCAAGCTCTGTTTGACTCAATGCCCAGGCATATCAAGGCCGTTATTACGGCTAGAGGTGGTTGTTCCGGGTAATGATTTCTCAGGATTTATGCAGCCAAATTGCGTGAAAATGTAACCACATGTCAGTTCTATTATAATATATTTGTCCAATGGATACCCGTTTATCATCTGCATTTCTTCTTGGTGTAACAATTTTAATGGCCAATAGGGTAATTGCTTTGGTTATATAAAAGCTGAGAAGCTATTTGAACGATTACTTTTTATTATTAAGAAAATGCAATTTATATTTTGTAAGGATGTAAAATACGCAGGGGACTAACACTGAATGATGTGAAGTTTTATTATGTGCAAAATAAACAAAGAGAAGTTGTCAGTTTCCAGTTCCTCTCTTGCACATTCATTTATGTTTCTTTCCCTACTAATGCTACCTGTGCTATTGATAACCCTCCCATTTACTATGTCATATATGTGCTGTACCGAAACTACCGAACCGTAGCTGTGGTAAAGCGCAGTTCTGAGTGAAATGACAGTGGCAGAGTGGTTCCCAAATAGAAATACTTGCACCACTTCGACGAGTGAGGCAGCCAACTGGCTAAGGGGCTGGACTTGTGTTCTGTGTCGGCTGGATTCAAACGGTGTGCTGCCTCCCAGATTTAAAATTCTCATGCAGAATTTTTTTTAAACCATTGCAAGATAATACTCTGGTAGTTCTTTAGCCATCCTTGTACAATCCGAGCTAGCGCTCAAGGAATTACAGCCAACACACAGGCTTCCCAACTAAACCACAGCTTTTCAGACTGGGTATGTCGACACCCTGCGGTGTCGAGTGGTAGCGCCAAGGGTGTCATGTGATTAGTAGATTGAGAGTGCAAAACAAATGAAAAAGTTGTTATAAAACAATTGTAGCGGTACCACCATTTTAGGATAGGGAAAGTTAGTTTTGTGTGATATTCTGAGCACAAGTTAAAGCCAGGTGCGGGCCGGATTACAATGAGTTACGCATACCAGCAGTTGCGAAGGCAAATAGAGGCCACAGGGGAGTAGAACTACTGCAGAAGGCGCACACACACAGCAGTTTGCATGGCCCAAGTCGCAGGTAGAAGGGGGCCACTGGCCAACCTAAGTGTTATGCGAATGTGATGCGAAGCAGTGCATTAGCAAAACAGAGGTGCACAACAGAGTATAAATAGGTGCCAATTTCTAATAAGATACATTCAAGTGTGGTAGCTCTATGGCTCAAATGGCTCTGAGCACTATGGGACTCAACTGCTGTGGTCATCAGTCCCCTAGAACTTAGAACTACTTAAACGTAACTAGCCTAAGGACATCACACACACCCATGCCCGAGGCAGGATTCGAACCTGCGACCGTAGCAGCAGTGCGGCTCCGGACTGGAGCGCCTAGAACCGCACGACCACCGCGGCCGGCTGTGGCAGCTCTCCTGGAGGTGTCACACCACTGGCTACACACAGAAGCAGATGGGTGGCAACATTCCAGTCCATGGCAGGTCATTTGTTCGACCCCCTGAGGCCGACACGGGGTCCATAGCCAGCCAGCCAGTGGCGGGCCACTCCACGGCAATCGTCCTGGCTTCCAACACATGCTGGTGGCATCCTGAGGCGAGGGCCGCAGATTCGGACGCCGGATCATGGGCGCTTGTCGTCGCCACGATTTCAGCCATGCCGGCCAGAAGAAGAACGCAGCTGGCCATCTGCAGCTCACACCAAGCGGCAGGGACGCAGACCGCTGAGCCAACTCCTGGAATCCTGGAAACACTGCACTCCACTGGCATCCAAGGGCGGCATGACACAGCATTTTGTTGCATGGGCCGCTGGGGTGCTTCCTCAGCATTGCAGGGCCCTGTGACACATACCAAGAGGTCCTTGTGACTTTGAATTGATTCCAAAGAAGAAGGAACAACTTCGTGGTATTCGCTTCAGAACTGTTCCAAGTATCTGAGAGACAGTAGACCGCTCCATTCGCACCATCAACAGAACAAGCTCTGCTAATGGTATACTACTCCCTTCAACAATGCTGGCAACTGGTTCTACACAACGCTGGTGGCTACTTTGAAGGACAGTAACAAGTGCAAACATGTAACTCTTTTGTATTGGTTGTGAATAAATAGTTGCCACTATTTAAGTTCCAACGCTCGTATGTATCATCCACGTTTCATCGAGCTGTGTTACTCGGCAGTGGCACATCATACAAAAGTTACTTTCGTTCATAAATTTTGCACTCCAGTGTACTAATGACCCTTTGTCGTAAGAAAGGAAAAAGAAGTAGATGTAGATGGTCTAGCGACCAGTCGATGCACTAGGACGTTAGAGATTGAGTACAAGAGTTGATATACACTCCTGGAAATTGAAATAAGAACACCGTGAATTCATTGTCCCAGGAAGGGGAAACTTTATTGACACATTCCTGGGGTCAGATACATCACATGATCACACTGACAGAACCACAGGCACATAGACACAGGCAACAGAGCATGCACAATGTCGGCACTAGTACAGTGTATATCCACCTTTCGCAGCAATGCAGGCTGCTATTCTCCCATGGAGACGATCGTAGAGATGCTGGATGTAGTCCTGTGGAACGGCTTGCCATGCCATTTCCACCTGGCGCCTCAGTTGGACCAGCGTTCGTGCTGGACGTGCAGACCGCGTGAGACGACGCTTCATCCAGTCCCAAACATGCTCAATGGGGGACAGATCCGGAGATCTTGCTGGCCAGGGTAGTTGACTTACACCTTCTAGAGCACGTTGGGTGGCACGGGATACATGCGGACGTGCATTGTCCTGTTGGAACAGCAAGTTCCCTTGCCGGTCTAGGAATGGTAGAACGATGGGTTCGATGACGGTTTGGATGTACCGTGCACTATTCAGTGTCCCCTCGACGATCACCAGTGGTGTACGGCCAGTGTAGGAGATCGCTCCCCACACCATGATGCCGGGTGTTGGCCCTGTGTGCCTCGGTCGTATGCAGTCCTGATTGTGGCGCTCACCTGCACGGCGCCAAACACGCATACGACCATCATTGGCACCAAGGCAGAAGCGACTCTCATCGCTGAAGACGAGACGTCTCCATTCGTCCCTCCATTCACGCCTGTCGCGACACCACTGGGGGCGGGCTGCACGATGTTGGGGCGTGAGCGGAAGACGGCCTAACGGTGTGAGGGACCGTAGCCCAGCTTCATGGAGACGGTTGCGAATGGTCCTCGCCGAAACCCCAGGAGCAACAGTGTCCCTAATTTGCTGGGAAGTGGCGGTGCGGTCCCCTACGGCACTGCATAGGATCCTACGGTCTTGGCGTGCATCCGTGCGTCGCTGCGGTCCGGTCCCAGGTCGACGGGCACGTGCACCTTCCGCCGACCACTGGCGACAACATCGATGTACTGTGGAGACCTCACGCCCCACGTGTTGAGCAATTCGGCGGTACGTCCACCCGGCCTCCCGCATGCCTACTATACACCCTCGCTCAAAGTCCGTCAACTGCACATACGGTTCACGTCCACGCTGTTGCGGCATGCTACCAGTGTTAAAGACTGCGATGGAGCTACGTATGCCACGGCAAACTGGCTAACACTGACGGCGGCGGTGCACAAATGCTGCGCAGCTAGCGCCATTCGACGGCCAACACCGCGGTTCCTGGTGTGTCCGCTGTGCCGTGCGTGTGATCATTGCTTGTACAGCCCTCTCGCAGTGTCCGGAGCAAGTATGGTGGGTCTGACACACCGGTGTCAATGTGTTCTTTTTTCCATTTCCAGGAGTATAGAAGGTAAAGAAATCAGCAGTGTCCAGTAAACTGGCACAGCATTTCACGTAATCAGTTTCTTAGCGATTTAAAGGGGAGTGGGCCCACAATACTTGTTGCGGCAAAGGCAGCTGTCAGAATGAGCTTCACTACAAGAATCTTAAGGACAAGCAGTTAGATTGATTCTTGAATGATGATTTTCTACTTGAGGTCCTCACAGCCGCTGCTGGTAGAGAAGAGAGACAGAGAAAATAAACATAAGAGCAACACATGTGATCCTGGAATCGTTTAGCAGACGCAACACTGTCACAGAAATGCTCTTCCACCTTCAGTGGCACACTTCGCTAGTGACGCGTTGTGCCTTACTGAGAGATTTACGTACAAATTTCAGGGAGCTACGTTCCAAGCATAGTCACATAGCTAAGAACAAAATATTAAAAAAAATTAAAATCTAACCTAAAATCATTTCTTCTGGACAACGGTTTCTGTTCAATAGACGAATAATTTAAAAAACTGGTAGTCTGTAAAAACATCTAGTTTTGAGTGTATTATGCTAATTAATTTCATATTTAGACCAGTGTACTACTTAGGAAGATGTAAATGGCCAATATATAGTCATGCACTGAAATTACATGTGTATACATTTCCTTTACACTTACTCGTTCCACGACATTTCGATAAAAATGTCATTTAAATGATTCCCGCTAACTTTTAGTTCTCCGACATATACGTTTCGTAACACGACAAAAACGGTAAAATCAGAGAAACCGACGCCCATACTGAGGCTTGCCGAAAGTGGTTTTCCCCAGCTCCCTCCGTAAATGGGACAGGAGAGGGGAGAAACCGTTATGGTACATGGAGCTCTGTCCGCCACATGTAATGTGGTTAGAGGGTAGCCGGTCGTCACTCAGTCGGCCTTGGTCAGTTAGTCAGTTCGAGAGGACCTAGGTATGAATGTAGGGGTTCAACAGGCGGGCAGGATTTGTCCTGAAGCTTCGTTTTATTTGGTATGACGCTAATGTGACAGTTCACAGAGGCGATGTCTATATTTTGGAAGGTAGGGCTTGTCATTCTGCACGTAATCTAGGACTCTGTCAGCGAAACTCTACTGAATGACATGACCCTCCTTTTCACTATACAGTATGGTCCATTGATCGTGATCGGGCCAAATATATCACGATATAAGCGTCAAACGAAAAAACTACAAAGAACGAAACTTTTCTAGCTTGAAGGGAGAAACTAGATGGCGCTATGGTTGGCCCGCTGGATGGCGCTGCCACAGGTTAAACGGATATCAACTGCGTTTTTTAAAGTAGGAACCCCAATTTTTTATTACATATTCGTGTAGTACGTAAAGAAATATGAATGTTTTAGTTGGACAACTTTTTTCGCTTTGCGATAGATGGCGCTGTAACAGTGACAAACATATGGCTCTCAATTTTAGACGAACAGTTGCTAACAGGTAGGTTTTTTAAATTAAAATACAGAACGTAGGTACGTTTGAACATTTTATTTCGGTTCTTCCAATGTGATACATGTACGTTTGTGAACTTATCATTTCTGAGAACGCATGCTGTTACAGCGTGACTACCTGTAAATACGACATTAATGCAATAAATACTCAAAATGATGTCCGTCAATCTCAATGCATTTGGCAATACGTGTAACGACATTCCTCTCAACAGCGAGTAGTTCGCCTTCCGTAATGTTTGCCCATGCATTGACAATGCGCTGACGCATGTTATCAGGTGTTGTCGGTGGGTCACGATAGCAAATATCCACCTGTCATGAAATATGCTATTTGCTACTCAGTACCGCTTCAACCGCACGCGAGCCATGTGCTGGATATCCATCATGTTGTTACATCGCCATTCTGTCATGCAGTGAAACATCTTGCAGTAACATCGGTAGAACATTACGTAGGAAATCAGCATACATTGCACCATTTAGATTGCTATCGATAAAATGGGGGTCAATTATCCTTCCTTCCATAATGCCGCACCATACACTAACCCGCCATGGTCGCTGATGTTCCACTTGTCGCAGCCATCGTGGATTTTCCGTTGCCCAATAGTGCATATTATGCCGGTTTACGTTACCGCTGTTGGTGAATGACGCTTCGTCACTAAATAGAACGCGTGCAAAAAATATGTCATCGTCCAGTAATTTATCTTGTGCCCAGTGCCTACTGCCCCAGCTAAAACACCTACTTTGTCATCATAATTTGTTGCAGGTCGTGGTTGACGTTTCACATGTGGCTGAACACTTCCTGTTTCCTTAAATAACGTAACTATCCGGCAAACGGCCCGGACACTTGGATGATGTCGCCGAGGATACCGAGCAGCATGCATAGCACACGCCCGTTCGGCATTTTGATCACAATAGCCATACATCAACATGATATCGACCTTTTCCGCAATTGGTAAACGGTCCATTTTAACACGGGTAATGTATCATGAAGCAAATACCGTCCGCACTGGCGGAATGTTACGTGATACCACGTACTCATACGTTTGTGACTATTACAGCACCATCTATCACAAAGCGAAAATGGTGGTCCAACTAAAACATTCATATTTCTTTACTTGCTACACGAGTATGTAATAAAAATAGGGGTTCCTATTTTTAAAAAAGAACGCAGTTGATATCCGTTTGACCTATGGCAGCGCCATCTAGCGGGCCAACCATAGCGCCATCTGGTTTCCTCCTTCAAGCTAGACGAGTTTTGTTCTTCCTTTCTTTCTGTAGTGTATTCGTTTGGTGCTTACTTCGTGAGACATTTGACCCGATCACTATCAATGGACCACCCTGTATATCAAAAAGACAAAATGCGGTTTAATCTTGAAATGAAACTGCAAGAATCTGTATCCGAAGTGTGAGCGCATCGACTTTTCTCAAGACTATGTAATTGTCAAGTAGTTCAATAAACGATATCATTCGGAACTTGAGCTCTCATTAAACCGAGCGGACTTCTGTACTTGCTACTTTTGCAACAGCGATCTTTTCTCATGTCTCTAGCCATATTCTCACTCGGTAACTCAGAGTCTCCTTCAGAGATTTCCAGTATATTCTACTGCCGTGCTCTTCTCTAGACAAGTTCAGTGGGTCTTATCAAAATAAATTTGGAAGCACATGACATCCCTGAACAATATTATACAGGATGTTCGGAAGTTACCGTTACAAACTTCTAGGAGTTATAGAAGGGAGTGATTTCACCATATTATTAATAGGAACCCATGTTCGTAAACATACAGTTTTCGTGCTACAGCCGTTGAAAAACATCTGTGCTAGGTAGGTTTACAACGGGATAGTCTTGGTGCGGGCTGCTTACGTCGGATTGGCTGACGTCATTTGATATCTGACCTACTGTCTCATCTGATTCGAGCCTCATCCACATGCCTGTGAGTGTTAGAGCAACGTGGGTGCTTGCAAGTGTGCAGAATACACTAACATGATGCTTCCGAATGGTGTAGTTCACGGTAATGGAACAGCTTCTAGTCGCCTTTATCAAGATCGTTCCCCACCACGCCTGATGCACAAAAAAAAAAAAAAAAAAAAGAACGTTTCAAATGGCTCTGAGCACCATGGGACTTAACTTCAGAGGTCATCAGTGCCCCAGAACTTAGAACTACTTAAACCTGACTAACCTAAGGGCATCACACATATCCATGCCCGAGGCAGGATTCGAACCTGCGACTGCAGCAGCAGTGCGGTTCCGGTCTGAAGCACCTAGAACCGTTCTACCACAGCGGCCGGTACGGTACGTTTCCCGACATGAATTTATATACAAAATAGTATATACTCACTCACCTCTACAAGTCCTGCAAGTTTGTAACTGGAATCTCCGAACACCCTGTGGAATATGTAATACAACAATTTCTTGTCTGGCTACGTATTAAACACAATGTCGACGGATCCCGTGTTTACTCGTGTTTCGCGCCATATGTTGCGAACGGATCACAAGATAAGTCGTGTCTAATGCACGCAGCTTGTAGACTTCGTTCAGTTAGGTGTTTACACCCTTAGGCAACATAGCAAACGTGATTGCCTCCAGAATGAGATTTTCACTCTGCAGCGGATATGAAACTTCCTGGCAGATTAAAACTGTGTGCCGAACCGAAACTCGAACTCGGGGCCTTTTGCCTTTCGCGGGCAAGTGATCTACCATCTGAGCTACCAAAGCACGACTCACGACCCGTCCTCACAGCTTTACTTCCGCCAGTACCTCGTTTCCTACATTCCAAACTTCACAGAAGCACTCCTGCGAACCTTGCAGAACTAGCACTTCTGCAAGAAAGAATATTGCTGAGACATGGCTTAGCCACAGCCTGGGGGATGTTTCCGGAATGAGGAAGCGTCGTGAGTCGTGCTTGGGTAGCTCAGAGCACTTGCCCGCAAAAGGCATAAGGTCCCGAGTTCGAGTATCGATCGGCCACACAGTTTTAATCTGCTACGAAGTTTCATATCAACGCATAATCCGCTACAGAGTGAACATATCATTCTCGAAACATCCCCCAAGGCTGCGGCTAAGCCACGTTTCGGCAAAATCCTTTCTTCAAGGAGTGATAGTTCTGCAAGGTTTGGCAGGAGATCCCCTGTGAAGTTTGGAAGGTAGGAGACGAGGTACTGGCGGAAATAAAGCTGTGAGGGCGGGTCACGATTCGTGCTTGGGTAGCACGATGGTCGCCGGCACGGTAGCTCGGCGTGTAGCCGGCACGGTCGCTGAGCGTGTTCGGCCAGAGAGCCGATTGGCCTCTGTAATAAAAAACTGAGTGGAAGGATCAACCACCGAACTTGAACAGGATGTCTTGTGACGTCCGCAACGACCAAACACAACGATCAACAACTAATAAAAATAAAAAAAAATAAAAAAAAGCGTCTTCGGTCAGAGGGTTAGCTGCCCTCTGTAATAAAAAAACTGAGTTAATGGATCAACCACGAACTTAAACGGATGTCTTACGACGTCCGCCCCGAGCAGATGCAACGAACAAAAGTGAACAAAATGAGATTAAAAAGAAAAAAAGAAAAAAAAGATGGTAGAGCACTTGCCCGCGAAAGTCGAAAGGTCCCGAGATCGAGTCTCGGTCCGGCACACTGTTTTAATCTTCCTGGAAATTTCGTGATAGCCTTCATTTACATTTTGCTTACTTAGCAGTGGGAGCTATCTCAATATTTCAGATAATTATCACTTCCGTCTTGAAGTTCCTCCTGCTTGTGACCCTGTAGCTTCTGTGATTAGCCTGGTGTTTGGTGACGACTTGTGTGAATTGTTTTGCTAGGAGTTGTGCATCTATCCGTTCAAGCATACGTGAAACATAAAAAAGCGCCCAAAGCACTGAAGTGGACTCCTGTCACAGAAATAGACACGAAGTAATTCCGTGGCCTAGTTCCTTTAATGGGAGAAACGAGAAAGGATAGGTGGAGAGATTATTAGCCAGTATACCCTCTAATAGCTAACCCAACATGAGTCGCAACAGATTTGAACAGATTTGGACTTTATGGCACTTTAATAATGACAGTAAACAGAAAAATAGCTCTTGGAGACTCTTCAAAGTTCAACTTGTGATGGAATGTTTCCTCAATAAATTCAGGACACGTTGCTAACAAAAGCAACAGTTGTTGGACGAGGCGATGATTCCGCGGAGAGGACGCCTGAAGTTTCGAATGTACAACCATACAAAGATTAAAAAGTGTGGGTTACTTGTTAGGATAATGTGTGAAAGTGGCACTGGCCACATGTGCAATAGGGATATTTACACTGATGATGGGAACATATTGGAAGAATCTGTTCTCTGTTCTTAGCCATTATCTTGGTGTGCGGTACCATATATACCAGGATAATTATTGTAACAGTACTTCTACTGCAGAGTTATTGGTGAGACACAAAAGCTTTGGGGTGAAAGGAAGTTTACCACAAACTCTGAAAGCCAAAGCACCAAGAATGATGAAAGGTGACATTTTTCTATCGAAAACTTGTCATTCATCTCCTCATACGGTAAGATAAGTGGAATTTCATAATGATATCAGCAGTTCATTACGTTTATGTTCCAAATACAGGAAAGAAACAGAGGAAAACCGGAGAGACTATACTGAAGGTTGTGTGTGTAAATGAGAAGAGGCCCATATAAAAGGAACTGATCATATGGTTCAGTAACTTTCTTACTGTTCTGTTCTATGTAAATCACTGAAACAGACAAAAACAGTAACACACACTGAAAAAGTCTAGGCACCTTTTTTGTTATATTTAGGCTCTGAGCTAAATACAATAAATAAAATAATAGTGGCTGTAAAGGATTAGGTCCCCTCGACAAATCAAAGGAAACGGCTCAGTGATAATATTTTTTATATTGTCTATCTGTCTCGATACGGTGCTATGTGCGCAGAAACGACAGCAAGTTTTATAAGAAAGGAACAGATGGACAAATGCTCACTACAGAAATAGCTGTAATTTTGTTTGTGCGATGTAATGCATTTCTTGTTGTGCTCACTAATATGATGGATTATGATGACATGTAGCTTTCAATTATATCACGATCACAGTTTATAAAAAGTGGTACTTTCTGCATTAATTAAAATTATTGTGTCTTAATGTAGAGAAACGTCTTAAATTCACACAATAAAAATTTGAGATAAAAGCAATGCAGAGTTGGAGCGATGTCAATGTGTTTATGGCTACGTGCAGAAACAAAACTCCTAGCCGAAGGAATAAAGTTTTTTTAGTCAGACGACTGTAAAGAAAGGAGAGGACCTGCAAGACTGTTACGTTGTGCGGGCTGCATGCAAAATGAGCAGTACGCAATACTCGTCCACTGTTGTTAAGTTGGAACAAACATATCCGGCATTTAATGAGTTAAGTAATCTCATCAGATCTGTAGATTCATTCTATCACAAGCTGCCACGAGAGGCGGGTCCGCCGCTATAAAACGAGGTCTGTAGCAGTGACTTCTGCTGTAGACTAGTCACTGAATATCACTTGATTAACATAACTATCAGCGACATTTCAGTCCTTCTAAGGCTGCTCAAGTCGACTGTCGATGATGTGATTGTGAACAGAAGGCGCGCAGGAACAACCAGAGGTAAACCAAAAGGAGGCAGACGCCGTGTACTGACGGACAGTTCTAGGCGCTTCAGTCCGGAATCGCGCTGCTGCAGCGGTCGCAGGTTCGAATCCTGCCTCGGGCACGGATGTGTGTGATATCCTTATGTTAGTTATGATAGGGGACTGATGACCTCAGATGTTAAGTTCCATAGTCCTCAGAGTCATTTGAACCATTTTGAACTGATGGACAAGGAGCGTCTATCATTGGGGAGGATGTTTTTAAAAACTTGCATTAAATCAGCGGAAGGAATCACTCGTATGTTCCAAAACACTACCAGTAGTTCCAGCTAACCCAATGGCTGTGCATAGGGAATTAAAAGGAATGGAGTACAACGGTGGAGTAGCTCTCATTTTAGCTACATGTTTCTGTAGTCGGCGGTAACAGAGCTGTAGTTGGTTTAAAGAGCGATGGCTAGAAACGAATGATTTGCAATGACTAATCGCACCATCACTATGGCGCTCCAATGGAAGGGTTTGGGTATGGCGAATTCCTTGAGAACGTTACCTGACATCATACATTATGTGATCAAAAGTACCCGGACACCCCCAAAAACATACGTTTTTCATATTAGGTGTATTGCGCTGCCACCTACTGCCAGGTACTCCACATCAGCGACCTCAGTAGTCATTAGACATCATGAGAGAGAAGAATAGGGCGCGGACTTCGTACGTGGTCAGATGATTGGGTTTAACTTGCTTCATACGTCTTTACGTGAGATTTCCACACTCCTAAACATCTCTAGGTCCACTGTTTCCGATGTGGGAGTGAAGTGGAAATGTGAATGGACACGTACAGCACAAAAGTGTACAGGCTGACGTCGTCTGTTGAGTGACAGAGACCGCCGACAGTTGAAGAAGGTCGTAGTGTGTAATGGGCAGACATCTATCCAGACCATCACATAGGAATTCCAAACTGCACCAGGATCCACTGCAATTAATATGACAGATAGGCGGGAGGTGACAAAACTTGGATTTCATGGTCGAGCGGCTGCTCATAAGCCACACATCACGCCGGTAAATGCCAACGACACCTCGTTTGGCGTAAGGAGAGTAGACGATTGAACAGTGGAAAAATGTTGTATGGTATGGCGAATCACGTAATGTGGCGATCCGATGGCAGGGTGTGGATTAGGCGAACGTCCGGCGAACATTAGTGAAATTCAGAGGTGGTGGTGTTATGGGGTTGTCGTGTTTTTCATGGAGGGGGCTTGTTGTTTTGCGGGACACTATCACAGCACAGGCCTACATTGATGTTTTAAGCACCTTCTTGTTTCCCACTGTTGAAGAGCAATTCGGGGATGGCGATTGCATCATTCAACGCGATCGAGCACCTGTTTATAATGTACGACCCATGGCTGAGTGGTTACACTACAATAACTACCTTGTAATGGACGCCTGCACAGAGTCCTGACCTGAATCCTTTAGAACACCTTTGGGGTGTTTTGGAGAGCCGAATTCGTTCCAGGCCTCACCGACCGACATCGATACCTCTCCTCTGCGCAGCACTCCGTGAAGAATGGGCTGCCATTCCCCAAAAAACCTTCCAGAACTTGATTGAACGTATGCCTGTGAGAGTGGAAGCTGTCATTAAGGCTAAGGGTAGGCCAACACCATACTGAATTCCATCGTTTCCGATGGAGGGCGTCACGAACTTGTAAGTCATTTGCAGTCTTGTGTCCGGATATTTTTGATCACATTGTGTATGTAGTTCCAACAATGAAATTCGGAGAAGGTCGTCTTTCGGGATGAGGTTGTTAGGGTATGATCTAGTAATTCGCTTAAGAAGACGCTAAACGCAAAAGGCTATGAAAAAAATTCACAGCATTTTATACTGCTGCGACAGTAGAGGAACAGTTCTGGAACGGTGATTCTTTGTGTCAGCGTGACAATGCACCATCTCATAAGGCTGCCTCAGACAGAAACAGAATGTGGACAACACTGGCGAAGAGTTCCAGCCTGAAGCCAACTCAACGCCTTTGGGACGAGTTAGAACGTCGACTTCCGTCCAGAACAACATCACTATCTAGTCTGGTTTCGCCCCCTGAGCAACAATGAAAAACTCCATATTGAACATCACTGGGGAAGTGTTATTCTGGATAGATCCAACTCGTGAAATGATTTAGAAGGAGCAGAGGACACAACAGTCTTGATCGCCGGGCGTATAGTCACTCAAGGCCTTCAGAATACAGTAAGTTACTGTAGCACTAATTCGCTCTTTCTTGACAGTGAAATCTTGCAGGTTTCGCACCATACTACAAAAATATGCGGCAGCCATTCAATAATTTAGTTAGCACATCGCAACAGGTTTCTTGTGAAGAAACCCGTTTATCTAGCCACTCTTGATTAACCAGCTCTCTTGCCCTCCACTGGACGGAGACAACTCTTTCGGCGTTCCAGTGGCTGTAAGTCCAGACGATAGACAGTACGCCAAGAGGAAGCGGTCGCGACACAAGTGGTGGGAAACAATCTGTTCGTAATAGAGGAAAGGTAAACTGGTGTGTTTATGATGGACGATCAATTCACTTCGCGTATTCGAGAGTTTGTGTTAACTCACTTTCAGGTAAGACGCTAATCACGTTTGTGATCTAGTATCAAGTCTAGTCCTGTTTAATACGTTTGAAACAGCAGTGAATCAGAACAGTTGACGATGACAGCTTTAGCAGTCTATCGAGCAACGATGTAAGTCAAAGGTTATTTTATAGCATGAGTTTTCAACCATTGTAGATACTATTTCATGCTATTTGATGAATCTTTTGTTTTCTCTACAGTGATCTAAGCATATGGGACGCTAGCCCTTAGAATAAGAATCTTTTCCGAAATTTTACTTCCGATTCACATTTCGTAAGATTCTGTGTGCTTGAAGAAGTCGTATGACGCCTAGGGTTTAACGTTCAGAACTGGAGTCAGAACTGGAGTTTATTCGCTGATCAACGACATTCATACTGCTCTTTTAACAGAGTTGATGTCCATCATCGCTTACTATCTTATCATATCCACATACACATCTTATTTTAGCATGCTAATATTTTCATCTCTACTATACTCAGCTTCCTCGATAACATGTTTCATATGTTTACAGCACTGTGATTCTCACAATTTTCATCTCTGCTGGTCTTTTAGCGCGAAGATGAATATAACTGTGTGGTACATGTACCAAAAGTTCGAACCTTCTTCTGAAAATGTCTTCATTATACTTCTTTACTTGCTTATTTTGTCTGACCTTCCTTTCGTACTTTGTAATTTATAACATCGTTCGTAATAATGCATTTTAAATTATTCTAATTTATGCTCTGATTCTTCGCATTGTTAAACTTCCAACTTCCAAAGAGATATGACCTCGATTGGTGTAGGCTGCACTCTTCAGTTGTACCATTTTGTTCCTGATATCGTTCCCACGAAATTGTTGTTTCGAAATAGAACTCGCACACCTATTCTACTACGGAGTCATCCCTGATTTTAATATTTCGTAATTAGGTAATACCCTACCTACTACTCACCAATACTTACGGTTGTAGGCTGTCGGTTTATAATACTCTCTACTATGGATATACTGAGTGTCGCATTTAGAACTGTTAATCATTTTACAGTACTAAGTATCTGTGATCGTGTGTCTAAAGGGTTAAAGCACACAGACTGTGAAATTCGTTTCCTAAAACAGCATTGTATTGAAAAGAGGGAGTGGAACAACAAACGGGATTCGAACAGTGATAGTGTGTGAACGGATAAACAAAAACGGTCGCCAGTCCAAGTCGAACGATTAATTTCAGAGTAATTATCAACTGAGAAATGAGATACATACTCCTAGCGTTGGAACAAAACTAGAACATGCTAAAAATACCAATCAATTATAACTTCTATGTAATTTCCTACCGTTAATCAAGAACAAATTAATAAACATTGTCGTACTATAGCGTTTTATAGTTGACCGAATTAATAAACGTAGTACTCTTTAGTGAAAGATAAATAGCCACTGAGCAACACTATACCAAGAACATGGTGACCTTAAGTTGTTATGGCACTCCACACCACTTTTATAAGTATCTTCCGTCCATTGAAATGTGCACCAATTAAGCTAGAATTTATAACAATTATTTAAGCAAAAGTAAGGAGATTGAAACCAAATTTTTCTACAGTTCTTTGATCACATAGTTCAATTTAGGTACTACAGTATTTTTAAAACTAAATTAATTGTTTGATTCAAGTTTTTGAGCACTTTTAGTTATTAATACACTGACAAAAATCGCAACACCAAAAAATTATTAATGCAGAGTAATGAAATTTCTAGAATACATTTGTCTGGGTAACGCATTTAAGTGATCAACATTGCAAGATCATACGTTTTTCCATCAGTGTATTATCAAAGTGTCAAATAATTACGTTGACTTATATAGACACACGGGAACTTACAGGATCAGGAACAGTAACAGGACCCTAAGACGGGGGCCGTGACTTAGATCAATGAAGTTCACTTAACAAACACACATGTTCAGAAAAAATATATAACTTTGAATGGCTGGAGATAGGAAGTTCATATTCACAGGACATGTACAATAGTCTTTTTTGCAGAACTGATTGGCATTTGAAAAATGTCGGGCCCTAGTTCGATGTCAGCATCGAAATCGCGGCGCAACACCGCCTATCCATAAAATTTGCCTGTGACTCCCGCTGGCGAAATACCGAAGGTAAAGGGGTGTGACTTGAGCGAGCGTGCAAGATGCCTCGCAGACGTATGCGCGAACCGTGCCGTGAAATGAGTTTGAAAGAGGGCGCATCCCGATCCGGGGAATTGCTGCTCGTGTGGGCGAAGGGTTTCGGCAAAGGCCGTAGAGCAGTGCGAGATGGGTCACGTTGCACCGCTCAGACCATCTCCCCGAGTGGATCGACACCTCATCCGAATGGCACTGCAGGACAGATATGCGTCCTCCTCGGCTCTGGCGCAACGATGGAACAGTTTAATACATCGTACACTATCAGGGGTGACAGTCCATCGCAACTTTATTACGGCATGGGTTACGTGTGCGTCGTCCACTTTTACGCCTACCTTCGACGAATGTTTAGAAACATGCTAGACACCTATGGTGTATGGAACGACGTCACTGGGGACGGGAATGACGTCAGATAGTGTTTTCGGACGAATCCAGGTTCTGATTGAAAATAATGGTCGGATTTTGGTTCGCTGCAGACAGTTGTAGCTGCATCATAGTGACTGCATTCGCGCAAGGCATACAACGCCAGCTCAACGGCTTATGGTGTGGGGTCTACTGCGTGAAACACATATCATAGTTGGTTTGTGTCCAAGGCAGTGTGACCAGTACGACATCCTGCAATCCGTAGCCATACCCTTTCTGCACAGCGCCATTTTTCAGCAAGACAATGCATGACCGCATGTTGCTGCACAAACACGTGTGTTCTTGGCGTCACAGAATGTCAGCTTTTTGCCCTGGCCTGCCAGATAACCAGACTTGGCAGCAATCGAAAATGTGTGGAATATGGTGAAGCGATGGGTGCAGTGCTGCCACCCAATGCCAATAGCTGCAGATTAACTTTGGAACCGGGTGAATGCAACGTGGAAGCTTATACCACAGGACACCATTTGTGTCTTGCGCGCTTCGATGGCATCAAGCATGAAACAATTATCAGGGCCCATGGCTGACCCTGGGCCTACTAGGCAACAGTACGCATGCTAAACCGAGATGTCTGAAAAGCCAATCATGTCTGCAGAACATACAGCGTACATGCCCTGTGGATGTAAACGTCATATCTCTAGTCGTTCGAGATCTTCTGCTTTTTCTGAACCTGAGTGTATATACTATAGTATACTACACCCCTGGCCATTAAAATTGCTACAACACGAAGATGACGTTCTACAGACGCGAAATTTAACCGACAGGAAGAAGATGCTGTGATATGCAAATGATTATCTTTTCAGAGCATTTACACAAGGTTGACGCCGGTGGCGACACCTACAACGTGCTGACATGAGGAAAGTTTCCAACCGATTTCTCTTACACAAACAGCAATTGACCGGCGTTGCGTGCTGAAACATTGCTGTGATGCCTCGTGTAAGGAGGAGAAATGCATACCATCACGTTTCCGACTTTGATAAAGGTCGGATTGTAGCCTATCGCGATTGAGGTTTATCGGATCGCGACATTGCTGTTCGCGTTGGTCGAGATCCAATGACTGTTAGTAGAATATGGAATCGGTGGTTTCAGGAGGGTAATACGCAACGCCGTGCTGATCCCAACGGCCTCCTATCACTAGCAGTCGAGATGACAGGCATCTTATCCGCATGGCTGTAACGGATCGCCCGCATCTCGTGGTCGTGCGGTAGCGTTCTCGCTTCCCACGCCCGGGTTCCCGGGTTCGATTCCCGGCGGGGTCAGGGATTTTCTCTGCCTCGTGATGGCTGGGTGTTGTGTGCTGTCCTTAGGTTAGTTAGGTTTAAGTAGTTCTAAGTTCTAGGGGACTGATGACCGTAGCAGTTAAGTCCCATAGTGCTCAGAGCCATTTGAACCATTTTTTTGTAACGGATCGCGCAGCGACGTTTCGATCCCTGAGTCAACAGATGAGGACGTTTTCAAGACAACATCCATCTGCACGAACAGTTCGACGGCGTTTGCAGCAGCATGAACTATCAGCTCGGAGACCATGGCTGCGGTTACCCTAGACACTGCATCACAGACAGGAGCGCCTGCGATGGTGTACTCAAGGACGAACCTGGGTGCACGAATGGCAAAACGTCATTTTTTCGGATGAATACAGGTTCTGTTTACAGTATCATGATGGTCGCATCAGTGTTTCGCGACATCGCGGTGAACGCACATTGGAAGCGTGTATTCGTCATCGCCATACTGGCGTATAACCCGGCGTGATGGTATAGGGTGCCATTGGTTATACGTCTCGGTCACCTCTTGTTCGCATTGAACCAGTGCCTCTACCCTTAAGTCGATCCCTGCGAAACCCTACATTTCAGCTGGATAATGCACGACCGTATTTTGCAGGTCCTGTACGGGCCTTTCTGGATACAGAAAATGTTCGACTGCTGCCCTGGCAAGCACATTCTCCAGATCTCTCACCAACTAAAATCGTCTGGCAATGGTGGCCGAGCAACTGGCTCGTTACAATATGCTAGCCACTACTCTTGATGAACTGTGGTATCGTGTTGAAGCTGCATGGGCAGCTGTACCTGTACACGCCATCCAAGGTCTGTTTGACTCAATGCCCAGGCGTATCAAGGCCGTTATTATGGCCAGAGGTGGTTGTTCTGGGTACTGATTTCTCAGGATGTATGCACCCAAATTGCGTGAAAATGTAATCACATATCAGTTCTAGTATAATATATTTGTCCAATGAATACCCGTTTATCATCTGCATTTCTTCTTGATGTAGCAGTTTTAATGGTCAGTAGTGTATTTCCGAAATATCATTACTCTATTAATTATTTTTTGGTGTTGTGATTTTTTCCGTCAGTTTATATTGTCACTGAAACAAGATTTCTGATAAATGCACTGACACAATTCTACTTAGTTCGTAAATTTTCTGGAGAAGCCGAAGTGATGATTTACTGTAGCGATGGCGCTGGACAACATTAAGCAGCTGTGGCTCTTCATAGGATTTGCCCTGTGAAATTTATTCTTGGCGATGTAGCTTAACTTAGAGCTTTCCACATTATGCCATGTTGCAACACACAAATAGAATTTACATCCTATGCTTATTTAATATAATTAGCAGATAATTTTGCCTCGCTTTCCACTACAGTGTGTGGATACTTCGATGGCTAGCTACCGACTGACTGTCGTACTGTTGGTGCACTAAGTGCCCTTCCTTCTTTTCCTTTGAGATGTTAACACCTCCTTGGCATGGAGGGACTTCCCTCAACCATTTCTAACGATTGCAAACTACCGTTTCTCTATGGATGAACAAGCGAAACTACAAAATATTTTTTTTAAATATTTGAATCAACGTAACACGCAATAAAATAAATACTTGCCTATGAGAACAAACAATAATCGTAATCAGTACGTACATAGATGGCTCAAAAGTGTTCCATGTTATAGCAACAGTGATATAAAGTGTTGATGTTACGGGTCTTATGCCAGGAAGGTTATGTCGTCCGGAGTCCTTAGCATTGGTATCTTGCACTTCTTTTCAAATCTGTCTTCACTTCCTTCAAGGATTCTTGACATATAATTTAAGCAATAGTGGTAATAAGCTGCAGCTTTGCCTTTTTGATACCATATTTCCGTACTTCATATGCTACATTTATTATTCCACTTTTTTTGTCCACGTTATATATTGCTATTCTGTTATAACAGTTACCTGTGTTCTTTGAATGATTTCGAACACCTTCAAACATAGGGTTGGTACGTACATAAAAACCCCGTCAAATTAGACCATTCCTAATAAACGAATCTTAGGTGTTGTAATTGCTTCACTCTTACATGCACACTGACTAAAGGATTAGAAGTAACAGTAACTGCAAACAATGTAATTATTATTTACAAGAGGCAGAATCGGCGGAGACTGGGACGAAACAGTACTGTACCTAAAATTACCTGCACGAGTTGGCTGTGCTTTTTGCGAAGGTATAAGAGCTTTTCTTGGATACAAACATTATAACGGTGTGGTGACAGGAAGGGCTTCCAACCACCCCTTAGACTAACCATGCCAAATCCTTTAGTAACCATGCCGACCCTTCGCCGATTCGCGACAAAGGTACAAAGAAAAGGAGGAGGAGAAGAAGCTCACGTAATATCTTCACCGCACTAAGATTTACTGCTTCCAATCCATTTTGGGAAGTTATGAAAGAAAGTATCAGGGGCATCGAATTATAGGAATCGAATGGATGGGAATTTTTTACGAAGCGTAGTAAGATTTGATGCTGATTGACTTTCTAAACAGTCACTTACGTTGATGCTTCGTGTGTTCTAGAATACACGATTTTTCCATTTTGAGAATTGTTTTGTAGTTGCTCGTTCATTTGAACCATCCCATTGTTTTGATTGTAGTAAAGTGTCTGTTCCGCTCTTCCGTACACTCACATAACGACCTCAGAAGTGCTTCAACATTAGAAATGATGGCTTTGTCCGTCATCGTGTAGTTTTACGCAAGTAGACAAAAATGATATTGACACATACTAGATTTCTTCACATGCAGAACTTCGTTCAGGTTATTCAGTACTTATTCGTAAGGCATCCCCATCATCTCTCCGTTCTGTTATCCCAGTTACACTCACATTAAACTTCAAAACTGCTTCAATATTAGCTGACATGTATCACGCGACGGTCTTATTACGATATCATCAATATTATTGACTGTTCCTTCAGAACGAACAGCAATCGGGGCGACACTGTAATACTCGACCTGCGCCATGTTTCAATTCCTTTCTTCACTTATAGAACTGGAGTGCTGGTGCAGAATCCTTATAATCATCTTGCAACTCCTTTTATGTTGGACAACAGTCTATATTTGTTCAGTGAAGTATACTGGTCTTCCATCAAACATGTGACACCAATGGATGCAGACGGCTGCCAATAAATAATTGAACGTTGGATCGCAAAGCGTAAGTAAACCGTTACAAGAGTCGCATATACACTCCTGGAAATGGAAAAAAGAACACATTGACACCGGTGTGTCAGACCCACCATACTTGCTCCGGACACTGCGAGAGGGCTGTACAAGCAATGATCACACGCACGGCACAGCGGACACACCAGGAACCGCGGTGTTGGCCGTCGAATGGCGCTAGCTGCGCAGCATTTGTGCACCGCCGCCGTCAGTGTTAGCCAGTTTGCCGTGGTATACGGAGCTCCATCGCAGTCTTTAACACTGATAGCATGCCGCGACAGCGTGGACGTGAACCGTATGTGCAGTTGACGGACTTTGAGCGAGGGCGTATAGTGGGCATGCGGGAGGCCGGGTGGACGTACCGCCGAATTGCTCAACACGTGGGGCGTGAGGTCTCCACAGTACATCGATGTTGTCGCCAGTGGTCGGCGGAAGGTGCACGTGCCCGTCGACCTGGGACCGGACCGCAGCGACGCACGGATGCACGCCAAGACCGTAGGATCCTACGCAGTGCCGTAGGGGACCGCACCGCCACTTCCCAGCAAATTAGGGACACTGTTGCTCCTGGGGTATCGGCGAGGACCATTCGCAACCGTCTCCATGAAGCTGGGCTACGGTCCCACACACCGTTAGGCCGTCTTCCGCTCACGCCCCAATATCGTGCAGCCCGCCTCCAGTGGTGTCGCGACAGGCGTGAATGGAGGGACGAATGGAGACGTGTCGTCTTCAGCGATGAGAGTCGCTTCTCTCTTGGTGCCAATGATGGTCGTATGCGTGTTTGGCGCCGTGCAGATGAGCGCCACAATCAGGACTGCATACGACCGAGGCACACAGGCCCAACACCCGGCATCATGGTGTGGGGAGCGATCTCCTACACTGGCCGTACACCACTGGTGATCGTCGAGGGGACACTGAATAGCGCACGGTACATCCAAACCGTCATCGAACCCATCGTTCTACCATTCCTAGACCGGCAAGGGAACTTGCTGTTCCAACAGGACAATGCACGTCCGCATGTATCCCGTGCCACCCAACGTGCTCTAGAAGGTGTAAGTCAACTACCCTGGCCAGCAAGATCTCCGGATCTGTCCCCCATTGAGCATGTTTGGGACTGGATGAAGCGTCGTCTCACGCGGTCTGCACGTCCAGCACGAACGCTGGTCCAACTGAGGCGCCAGGTGGAAATGGCATGGCAAGCCGTTCCACAGGACTACATCCAGCATCTCTACGATCGTCTCCATGGGAGAATAGCAGCCTGCATTGCTGCGAAAGGTGGATATACACTGTACTAGTGCCGACATTGTGCATGCTCTGTTGCCTGTGTCTATGTGCCTGTGGTTCTGTCAGTGTGATCATGTGATGTATCTGACCCCAGGAATGTGTCAATAAAGTTTCCCCTTCCTGGGACAATGAATTCACGGTGTTCTTATTTCAATTTCCAGGAGTGTATTAAGACATATGTCGCTTAAGCATACAGGGTGAATCATTTAAAACTTGCACAGCAAATATTTTGGAAATGGAAAGTGCCATTGATGCGCGGGTTTCATAGAATGGATTGATTGTCTGGGCCTCGTACTGTTAGCCAGTCTGCAGATTGTAAAAATACTTAAAAGCGTAGTTTTTATGCAAGTGCACACTTTGTATATGGAGCAATACTTATTACCATTAACAAACTGTCGTGTGACTAGAGCCTCCCGTCGGGTAGACGTTCGCCGGGTGCTAGTCTTTCGATTTGACGCCACTTCGGCGACTTGCGCGTCGATGGGGATGACATGATGATGATTAGGACAACACAACAGCCAGTCCCTGAGCGGAGAAAACCTCCGACCCAGCCGGGAATCGAACCCGACAACTTAGGATTGAATTCTATCGGACTGCCCTCTTTATTTCCCTTGTTGATCGTTCTGTTTGGTTGTTGCGGACGTCACATGACATCCGTTCAAGTTCGCCTGTTGATCCTTCCACTCAGTTTTTTTAATTACAGAGGCCAACCAGCTCTCTGACCGAACACGCTGAGCTACCGTGCCAGTATCCCACTCAGCTACCGGGGATGGACATTAACAAACTAAAAGTAGTTAAATTAGAATGTCAGTAGGGTTTGTCACAGAATTATAGTGCGAGTCTTTTAGAGACATCGTAATTTGAAAAGTTGCCGGGGCAACTCTTGTTTGTATAATTTAAACCGCGTAGTTGCTAGGTGCGATGTTGTTAAGTTTGCTTACAATGTGTTTGTGTGTTCCTTATGTGCACTGCGACTTGCTAACCAAATGGCATGCGACAGTCCAAGCAACAGACCATGTGTAGACGATGGGATTTACCAATGCAGAAAAAGCCGAAATGCTCGTGGTGCATGGAGAGTGTAGGAAGAATGCAATTCGTTCTCGCACGGTGTACGCAGCAAGATATCCTAAAAGACGTTGACCATCTCGGCAATTATTTATCAGCCTTTTCAACCAGTTATACGCAAGTGTACAACACCTAGACAACAAGTGACGACAAAAGAGGGGGAAAATGAACGTTCTTGCTGCTGTTGCAGCTGATCCTCAATTTTGCCCCGCGCAATCCCACGAGGAAACGGTATGAGTCAGGTAAGTGTCAAATGGTTCAAATGGCTCTGAGCACTATGGGACTTAACATCTGAGGTCATCAGTCCCCTAGAACTTAGAACTACACTACTGGCCATTAAAATTGCTACACCAAGAAGAAATACAGATGATAAACGGGTATTCATTGGACAAATATATTATACTACAACTGACATGTGATTACATTTTCATGCAATTTGGGTGCATAGAGCCTGAGAAATCAGTACCCAGAACAACCACCTCCGGCCGTAATAACGGCCTTGATACGCCTGGGTATTGAGTCAAACAGAGCTTAGATGGCGTGTACAGGTACAGCTGCCCATGAAGCTTCAACACGATACCACTGTTCATCAAGAGTAGTGACTGGAGTATTGTGACGAGCCAGTTGCTCGGCCACCATTGACCAGACGTTTTCAATTGGTAAGAGATCTGGAGAATGTGCTGGCCAGGGCAGCAGTCGAACATTTTCTGTATCCAAACGTATGCATCATACGGTCGTGCATTACCCTGCTGAAATGTAGGGTTTCGCAAGGACCGAATGAAGGATAGAGCCACGGGTCGTAACACATCTGAAATGAAAAGTCCACTGTTCAAAGCGCCGTCAATGCGAACAAGAGGTGACCGAGACGTGTAACCAATGGCACCCCATACCATCACACCGGGTGATATGTATGGCGATGACGAATACAGGCTTCCAACTTGCGTTCACGGATGTCGCCAAACACGGATGCCACCATCATGTTGCTGTAAACAGAACCTGCATTCATCCGAAAAAATGAAGTTTTGTCATTCGTGCACCCAGGTTCGTCCTTGAGTACACCATCGCAGGCGCTCCTGTCTGTGATGCAGCGTCAAGGGTAACCGCAGCCATTGTCTCTGATAGTCGATGCTGCTGCAAACGTCGTCGAACTGTTCGTGCAGATGGTTGTTGTCTTGCGAACGTCGTCGAACTGTTCGTGCAGATGGATGTTGTCTTGCAAACGTCCCAATCTGTTGGCTCAGGGATCGAGACGTGGCTGCACGATCCGTTACAGCTATGCGGATATGATGCCTGTCATCTCGACTGCTAGTGATACGGGGCCGTTGGGATCCAGCACGGCGTTCCGTATTACCCTCCTGAACCCACCGATACCATGTTCTACTAACACTCATTGGATGTCGACCAACGCGAACAGCAATGTCGCGATACGATAAACCGTAATCGGTATAGGCTACAATGCGACCTTTATCAAAGTCGGAAACGTGATGGTACGCATTTCTCCTCCTTACTCGAGGCATCACAACAACGTTTCACCAGCAACGCCGGTCAGCTGCTGTTTGAGTATGAGAAATCGGTTGGAAACTTTCCTCGTGTCAGCACGTCGTAGGTGTCGCCACCGGCGCCAACCTTGTGTGAATGCTCTGAAAAGCTAATCTTTTGCATATCACAGCATCTTCTTCCTGTCGGTTAAATTTCGCGTCTGTAGCACGTCATCTCCGTGGTGTAGCAGTTTTAATGGCCAGTAGTGTAGGTAAACCTAACTAACCTAAGGACATCACACACATCCTTGCCCGCGGCAGGATTCGAACCTGCGACCGTAGCGGTCGCGTGGTTCCAGACTGTGGCGCCTAGAACCACTCCGCCACCCCGGCCGTCCATCCCGATCACATATGTCTCCATCAAGAGTTGCATGGAAACGATTATGAAAACAGTGTTAGCTTCTGTACGTGGGCATTAAGACAGGATACTCCAGACGTATCACATATTTTGTTTAGAAGTGAAGCCACATTTACCAATCACGGGCAGGTAAACCGCAGAAATATGCACTGTTGGCCTCTTGACAATCCCAGTTGGCTTCGTCAGGTCGAACGTCAGCGTCCATGGAGTGTAAACCCGTAGTGTGGGACAGTGAACAATCAGTTCATAGGCCCTTTTTTCAGAGACGGAACAGTGAACACACTCTAGTATCACCGCCTATCAGATCATTTTCCATGGATGCTAGAAGACGTTCCTCTGCTGACTGTGAGGAACCTGTTGTCAGCGTGATGGCTGTCCAGTGCATAGTGTACGAATTACTGCTCTTCCAAGTCTTTTGATGTCTCTGGCAGAATTACATTGTCGCCGGAAGCCTCAAATTTTTAATATCTTCGCCCTGGACTTTAATTCCTACTCCAAATTTTTGTTCAGTTTGTTTCAATGCTTTTTCAGCGCACAGATTGGATAACATCGGGGATAAGCTACAACCCTGTCTCACTCATTTCTCAACCACTGCTTCCCTCTCATGCTCCACGGCACTTGTAACTGCCATCTGATTTCTATTTTTTATCCCTGCTATCTTCAGAAATTCAAAGAGAATACTCCAGTCAACAACGCCAAAAGCATTTCTCAACCACTGCTTCCCTCTCATGCTCCACGACACTTATAACTGCCATCTGATTTCTGTTTTTTTATCCCTGCTATCTTCAGAATTTCAAAGAGAATACTCCAGTCAACAACGTCAAAAGCTTTGTCACGCCCACAAATGTTATAAGTGTCTGTTTGCCTTTCCACAAGCTGTCTTCTGAGAGAAGTCGAAGGATCAGTACTGGCTCGCGTGTTCCCACATTTCTTTGGGATTCAAATTGATATACTCAATGGTCGGCTTCTATCAATTTTTACATTCTTCTGTAAAGAATTAGTGTTAGTATTTTGCATCCATCACTAACTAAACTTACGTCAAGGATGCAGGAAGTAATATGCTGAGTGGCAGCAAACGTAAAAGTGACACGGACTTGCTATTTATTGGGGCGAACACCCTAGTGATCGTTTGTGCAACTATAAGCACTTTAACAATGATAATCGAAAATTCAGATCCCCTTCTTTCCATCGGTGTGTAGATTACTAATATCTAATTTGTATTTCATAATATAAAAATTAACTAAATGCCGTCCATTTCTTTGAATAATCATGCGTTGATAAGAATAAGTTGTACCTCGTTATCTTGTAAAGTAATTTTAATGAAAATATGTTAGAGAAGTCTCATAAGACTTCATTTAGCAAAAAAGATGGAGCTCTCATACTTTTGTTAACTGCCATAGCTAGTTATTGTACTGTAGTGTTGCCTTCTGCCTCACAGTGAGATATTTAATTAAAAGTTTCTCAAAGAATGATTTAATTGAAAGTTTCGTGAAACACTATCTGACATCAGATGGTATTTCATGAAATAGGTGATGTGACGTAGGTTACTTGTCGTGACGAGAAGACAAGCCACAACGATGATCTAGAACAATTTCCTTTTTGAGGGCATCGAACAGTGCAGCACTGATAAATCTATAGTTTTATCTGGATTTATATCTACAATTGTATATCATCTTATTTCTTATAAAGGGAGGGCTGTACCAACCCACTGAGTACATTGCTTGGGGTCATTGTCCTATGGCTGGTGACCGATCAAACCCATAAAATTGTTACTATAAAATGTTGTCCAAAGTAATAAAAATGACCGACAAAAATATCTCAGAAAGTTCTAGCTTCATGTAAGGAAGATGTTAACGAAAGAACACAAACAGGGTTCCGTCGTTCATCTTCGAACAATCCGCCTCCAACTTTTCTTATTTGGCCGCTCAAAAACATTCAAAACGCAATAAAAGTTATTTGTATGACAAGGAGTAGGATGGTAACCACTTTTAAACAATTGACATGGAAGTATAGTAAATAAAGTAATCATGAAGACAGCAAATATGTACGGGCTATACTTAGAAAGGCAGAAGAAAGATAAAATGGCGGGGTTCAAAATGGTTTAAATGGTTTAAATGGTTCTAAACACTATGGGACTTAATATCTGAGGTCATCAGTCCCCTAGACTTAGAACTATTTAAACCTAACTAACCTAAGGACATCACACACATCCATGTCCGAGGCAGGATTCGAACCTGCGATCGTAGCAGCAGCGCGGCTCCGGACTGAAGCGCCTAGAACACCTCGGCCACAGCGGCCGGCAAAATGGCGGGGAGAAGTAACATTTATCGTTTGTTCTCAGCTGTATAAAACTCGCATTTTACACATGTATAGAAATTTCTTTAAATATAAATGTTCACTGTGATCATAAAAGTGTTCACTGGTTTCTTGACAGGTTAAACAATATATTCCACCAAACACGTTCAGGAACAAAATAAATTCAGAAACAAATTATCTTTTCTGTAAACTGCACAATTTTGAACGTCCGTGAAGTAAAATATAAAAGGTAACACTTTATGCACCTCTTGGATGCCATCAGCATATTCTTCAGCCATTCAATTACAGCAGCGGTAAATTGTCTTGCGGCGGCAAATGAAAATTTATACCAAGATGGGGATTCTCATCTGGGTCTGCTCACTTACCAGATGCGCTGACCACTACGCCACCCTGGCACTGTGACTGTTGCACAACTGCATGGACTACCACAGCACGCCTCACGCCTCAATCGAAATTCCCATTTATGCCCAGCCCACTTGGCATATTCCCTCGAGTATTTGGATGGAGGAGGGAGGCATGTTAGGGTAGGACGTGCAGTTGTGCAACAGTTACTGTGTCGGGGTAACATAACGGTTGGCGCATCTGCCTATTGAACAGGAGACCTGGGTTCGAATCCTGGCTTTAGTACAAGTTTTCATTCCTCATTTATACATAACAGATCTTTGAGACTTGAAAAGATCTCTGGAACCATATACGTAGTTTCAATTGACATCTATATTAGCTTTTAACAAGGTCCCATATATCGCGTGATAAATAACAACGTTTGTCAACAGTTTTGTTAAAACCTTTTCCATTGTGATAAACACTTGAGGATAATTTGGATGTGGATTTATGTGCCAAGTAAATTAGCATTGCCAAGACTGACATAACATGTTAGCGCCCGATGAGAATTTAAAAAGTGCATTAGGTTATATGGCTCATTTAACATCATGTATTAATTTCTCTTCCTCTCCATTAGCGTGCAAAACATGGGAAAGAAACTGGACAGAGGGCTATTACTTCTCATCTGATGTAGTTTCAGCTTTACCACATTTCAGATGATTTAGAAAAAAAAATGTTCAAATGTGTGTGAAATTTTATGGGACTTAGCTGCTAAGGTCATCAGTCCCTAAGCTTACACACTACTTAACCTAAATTATCCTAAGAACAAACACACGCACCCATGCTCGAGGGAGGACTCGAACCTCCGCCGGGACCAGCCGCACAGTCCATGACTGCAGCACCCAAGACCACTCGGCTAATCCTGCGCGGCTCACATGATTTAGCAACAAAGTTATATGCTCAGAGTTCATAACTATGTCTGAAAGGTTTCGTATGACTTTACATATTTCCCTTGATTTCGATTGTTCACACTGATAGATAGACAGTATATAAAGCATTGGATTTGTTCATTTTTTAGACATAGATTGGTCAACAAAAGTAATTGTGTATGTTTGTTTAGTTCGTATATAATTTAGTTTGGAAAGCTCTGTTTTTTTTTAATTTCTTACAGATTAAAAAAATCGGATCATTGTGGTTCGACCAACAACTAAAGGAACGGCGCTTGGCGGCGAGTGAGCGAAGCGAGATTCCGGCACTGACAGGTGACTTCAGGTCGAAGACCTCGCTGCCAATTTACGTCTCAGAGCGACTCCAGGGGTTGCCGTCGCCAACGACAGCTGACGATTGTACAACAAGTTAAACACGTTGATGATCTCCAAACAGCTCGTCAAGGAATTCATGAAACAATCGAATAGGCAGAATCAGTGTCACATGAAGGTTTGAGGTGCGTTGCTGCGATGTACTACAATCTATTTATTACATTTATTTCATGAGAAAACTAGCTGACAAATCTAGCTTTGCTAGGGTATCCATGTTACCAATTTTCTATTACACACTAAAAATAAAAGTGAACTCTATTCATATATGACGATGGTATCTGCTCTTTCGGACATATCTTCATATATATTCATATATATATGGTTCACACAGCCACAGCAGTTGTCTCATAGTAAGAGATATGTGTACCAAGTTTGGTTGAAATCGGTCTAGAAGTTTAGGAGGAGATGTAAAACGTGCACCCACACATTAATCAATTTTTATAATGTGCATCGATTTCAAACTGCATACAGGTACACTAGAACGATCCGAATTCCATGGAGGACTTCTTCTAATCGTAAGTTGGTAACCCTGTTTGCTGGTTCTTCGATGTAACAGTGCTTTAAATTAAACCGTCTTTTCAACTTCTTCTCAAAGTATGTAGCATACTTACGTTTAATAAAAACTTTGGTGTTCACCGCATACATTTGGTGGATGGAATGCCGCTGTAGTGTAAACACACGTGTAATGCGCACTTGATGCTTTTACACCCGAATTATGAAGATTGACACGATGCTATACTATTGCCTCTGCAGCAATATTGCTGGTGATCACGGCAGGGTAGTCATTTAGCCCGATGGTGCAGTCGTACCGCTCCTGTGTGTCATTTTAAGAGCTTGGTATTATCACCATCTGCAGGATTCACAGAAGATGAGAGGTGTCCGTGGATTAACCACTCCATTTCACCTTACTTCCAATCGTCAGAGAAGATTATGTAGTGATTGTGTGTTTTCAAATGTTTTTGAACTTCTGTTTATGTGTATCACTGAACACCATCATTCTCGAGAGTGTCCTATATTTTTCACTTCCGTAATTGTGAATTTAGCTGAGTAGCACCAGGTTCACACAAGTGACTATTCTCGTTTAGTTTCACATAGGAAACTTTCCCATTAATACCCCTAATGACAATTCTTTTTTATAATGCAAGGGTCGAATAACATTTACAGTAGTTATATGGATTAGCTTAAATACTAAACATTTCGTTTTTGATTACTGTAGTCGTTTCTGAGCATTTGACTCGGTAGCCTGGTACTTGCAAGTGAATTGGCCTTTTCTCAAACAGTAGACGTGGGACTTCAGTACTTGGGATACTGCTGTTCTACTCTTGCATGTGATGAATCGTCACATTCCTCACCACGAATAGGATAAGAAGAAGAAACAAAAAGAAACCTACTGTGTACGTGAAAGAGACTATGCATCCCAAAGCGTGGAGGAAAAAAATAGCACGTGATATCAAATTAAGATGAAACATGCATCTAATAATTTATGGCCAGCATTACATCCAATAACATGACACTGCACCATTCTTACATAACGAAACAAACTTCACTTAAATACCAACAAGAATTAGTTACTCTAGAAGGAAAATTACAAAATATACTTCATGTGTATTAACGTATTGAAAATACTTCTCTTTTGACTTGGTATGACTTAAGACTATAGTGATTGCCTCTTGTCATCTGCTTATTTTACATTGGATTAACCAGCAAGATTCTCTATACTGCAGTTCCATGGTCTTATCACTGTATAGAGGAGGCCACAAAAGATCATGAAGTTCCACAAAAACGATGTCTTTCATTTAGAAGAGATATTACTGATTAATTTATATTTACTATGCACATATGAGGTTTTTAAAAATGCAGGTTTAGCATTTTCTACTCCATCTATACTTGTTCACATAGCAAACCGTTTTTTTTTACAAAGATTAAAATAAATGAGCATTCTGATTCAGCACTTTGACGAATATTGATAAACCATTTACTTACAAAAATAAACTGATTGTCTCTCCATCAGATGAATGTTTCTTTACATGCACATAAATTTAGGAATTGTCAGAGTCAAGTTTGATTAACTTCTACGCTCTATAACTTCATCTTACTACGTAGTGTATGTACAACATGAAAAATAATAGACGTTTACTGCTTGGATCTATGTAGTAAGCAATAACTCACGTATCAAGATAGCAGACAAAAGGTATTTTACTACATACATATAAATAACTAAACACACAAAAATATGAGAAAAAGAAAAGCGTTTATAAATAAAAGCCATGTACAAAATCTCTTTTGGATATTTCATTTTACCACCTCCCTCCTAGTCCACTGGATGAAATACATCACAGTTCAATGTGTATGATGGGGAACCATTTATTTTAATCACCCCCGGTTTGCTGGAGAAGATATTGGCATAATGTGACAATACATTGGCAATTACCGTTCTCTGTTGCTCACACAAACATTCGGGTTCCATGGTTTTATCGTGGATGAGGACTGGATCACCCGTCAAATCATCACAATTTTGTGAAACAGGTGCAGTGTTGAATGGGCTGGGTGACTGTGCGTACACAATACCTTAGATTTAATTATTTTTACTTTAACCTCTTGGCAGAATCTCCAATTGTATGCCTTTGTTCGTATTAAATTCATAACAATGGTCGTACTTTTCGCTGTCAAATGAGATTTGTGGCTTGGGACGATGATCCTAGCTTTCCCACCTGTCCAGACCTCCTCAATACAGCCTTGTGACAGTTAATCTGTATCTGCCATCATGGAACATGGGTGCTGAAGGTTGACTGACGGTGCGGTATTAAGATGGGCATTAATTGTAAGTTGCTCTTCATTACGATTTATAAGAGGTTGTAACGGGACATCTTCCCCTAGCATTACTTTTTCTCAACACTAGTTGTCGACCTCAGTATTATTTTTCGAATTTTGGACGTGTCAGTTGTAAGTAGGCTGTTTATATTTTCTTATTGGCAAAGTTATGTAGCGCTCTATGTGAAAATGAAATCACTGGCTGTGCTGTGTGCAGTCTGTGGCTGCTTTACATTGTTGTAATACTCGCCATTGTAGTGTTGGGCAGCGGCAGCTGGATGTGAACAGCGCGTAGCGTTGCGCAGTTGGAGGTGAGCCGCCAGCAGTGGTGAATGTGGGGAGAGAGATGGCGGAGATTTGTAATTTGTCATGAACTGATATATATATTAAGACTTATGATGATATCAAGGTAAATACATTGTTTGTTCTCTATTAATATCTTTCATTTGCTAACTATCCCTATCAGTAGTTAGTGCCTTCCATAGTTTGAATCTTTTATTTAGCTGGCAGTAGTGGCGCTCGCTGTATTGCAGTAGCTTGAGCAGCGAAGATTTTTGTGAGGTAAGTGATTTGTGAGAGGTATAGTTTAATGTTAGTCAGGGCCATTCTTTTGCAGGGATCTTTGATAGTCAGATTGCGTTGCGCTAAAAATATTGTGTGTCAGTTTAAGCACAGTCATGCATAAATAGTAAAAAAGGGGACGTTTCACAGTATTATCTTAGTTGCTTTTCTGAAAACTTTCGAATAATTTTATACACAGTGTGTTATACTTCAAGCTAAAATTTATGAAAAGGAATTACTTTATTTTTGATGTTATAATTGATAAGTACTAGTTGTGAATGTACAGTTAAAATTTTTTTTTTTTTAGAAACATTTGAAATTACGAATTATTTGCACACTTCAAATTCCTATTATTAATTAGGTAATCCTCTACTGTTTACTGTATTTATTTCTGTATTTATTTGCGAAATAATAATCGAAAGCAGTAATGTAATAGAAACTAGAAGAAATTCATTTATTATGAAAAATTGTATACCGTTTGGAATATGGTTATTTCCGCAGAGTGTGAGAGTCGTAAGCATGTCTCTGATGTGATCCGACGTATTTTTGTGCGAATAATGTAATTTTGGCTTTGTTAATGTGAAAAAAAATCAAAAGCCTGTATGATATATTAAAATGCGAGTTAATATATTTACGTAAAATCAAAAGTTCTGCAACAACAATTTTAAAATTATTTAGATCAATCCAACTGTGAGGACCTAAAAAGCGACATTTTCAGCTTCAAGAAACAGACCCCTAGACAAGAAGAACTGGAGCCAACACTATATGACAAGCTAAGTAAATTAGAAAGTTTATTGTAATCTTTGCTCCTGTCAGGTCTTCATAAACGATATTAATGTGGACAACAGACGGAATTAGTAAGGAGGAGGGGGGGGGAGGGAGATTACAAGTTCACACTTTGTCAATATGTTTTCATTTTTGAACACAGCACAAAAAATTCAGTTAATTTTGATACTTCTGAATGTGACGCCAGTTTACGCAATTTACATAAAATCTGCGTGTTTTGATAAATGATACAAATCATTCAGATTTTTGCGTCAGCTCATTGTCGCTGTAGGCTTGTACCATGGGAAGCAAGGAGAGGATGTTCTTTGGTGGCCAGTCTCCTCTTTTCTATAGCGCAACTCCATGCATGTATTAACAGGGTTCTTTATTAACATAAACAGAGAGCTACTTACCTTAAAGTCAGTTGTTGTGGCACTAGCTCCACCATAATTTTCCACGTTAGCCCCATTGCTGGTGAAGTAAAAGTCCGCTATATGCACTACTCTGATCGCTAGATACTGCCTGACTGAGCTAGAGACTGTGACTCAAGTGACTGGGATGTGACTGATGACTCGACTCGGTGACTCACTGGGTGACTGACTCGACCCTCCGGTCCGCGGCGGCGATCTAAATAATGGCAGTCGAGAGGGTGTTGACGGCAAGTTCTTTGTGAGTCTGTCTTTGTGCTCTCTTCTGATAGGCGTGCTTGCTCCAGCGCCTGTTATTGATCTTCCTGCAGCCTCTTTGCCAACTGGTGTGCTGGCGACAGCTTTGAACATAACCTAAAAACAATTCTGATTGTTCAACTATAGTACTTTTGAACATAGTAGCAAAACTGAGATTGACTGTTTCATTTCTAATGGCGCTAAAATACTAGGCTGTGATTGGCTGATTCGTTTCAGTGGTGGATAAAATAATAGGCTTGTTTGGAGGAGAGGACTGGGCAGAGGGGGAGGGCATGATGGTCTCATACATTTGCCACTTCCGGCGTCATGAGGTCAGTGTCATAGATGATGTGATGCGATAAAGCTCATTAATGACACCATGCGTTTACCCTTGGTATGCAGGCAACCAAAGGGTCGAAGTCCGTATTTTGTGTCGAATGCCTGCTGCCTTCCAACTCTTGATGTAGGACGGGGCGTCCTTAACCCTTCCCTTCCTCTAGTAAAGAGGTTCCAGGCTCTACAGTCTGGAACCACGTGGCCGCTCCGGTCGCAGGTTCGAATCCTGCCTCGGGCATGGATGTGTGTGATGTCCTTAGGTTAGTTAGGTTTAAGTAGTTCTAAGTTCTAGCGGACTGATGACCTCAGAAGTTAAGTCCCATAGTGCTCACAGCAATTTGAACCATTTTAAATCTAGTAAAGAGTCTGACCAGAGTTCTTCCCTTGTCTGTCATTTGTAGCGTGCATGTAAATTAAGAGCTACATAAAAAGTTTTAAATAAATTTAAAATTGTGATGCTTGTGAAAACTGTTAAGTGTTGAAAAAAATATATTTTCATCCAGATGATCTACATAGACGTTAAACTGCAACGTGTTTCTGAATGTAGTCCTAAATCCAATGTATGTTGGTAGTCGTGAAGTAAACACTTTGTGAATGAAGTCGAATAATTTAATTACATACAACGGCGGTACTCCACAATGAGTAAAAACGTCAGCTAATAATGCACTAGTGGCACGCAAGGTAATAAATTTTATTCATCGGAGTTTGCAGTTCTATGCGCCTGTGCCACTGACGTTTGATGCAGTTACAATGAAGGCGATACTTTTAATTTCCTGAAATATGGGTCTCTCAGCAGCTTCAGTGAATATCACAAACAACTTTCCACTCTTCCTTCTCCTCGAAAAATGTTCAGATGTGTGTGAAATCTTATGGGACTTAACTGCTAAGGTCATCAGTCCCTAAGCTTACACACTACTTAACCTAAATTATCCTAAGGACAAACACACACACCCATGCCCGGGGGAGGACTCGCCGAACCTCCGCCAGGACCAGCTGCACATTCCTTCTCCTCCGCCTAGGTACTGGTAGCTAGGTAAAGTCCGAGAAAGTATGCACTGGTGCAGGTCACGGTCTATAAAGGATTCACAGGGTTGCGATAAATGCTTATGGAAAGTGCTGTTCCGTGTTACGTAGTAATGAAACCCTGACAAGATAAGTAGAGAGTAAAACTTACAGTGGACTTTTCACATGCGAATATGCAGTCAAAAGCATAAAAGCCCAACGTTCCTTAAAAACGATAATGTCGGCGCAGGTTAGGAATTTTCTCACTTGCCTGGTTTTGTCTAATTGTCCGTCGTGTAAAGTACAATAATATCGTTAACATTCTTGTGAAATGAAGTGAATTAAAGATCATATAGAAGAATTACTTTCACATAAATATGGAATGTATTATTAATATAAATTAGACTTATTTTTTGAAGCTCTTTTACAAAATAAAAGGGCTGAATGTAAATAAGGTAAATCATGCAATTGTTTAATTTTGAGCTATGGATATGTCTATACGTTCCTGAGAAAAAAGGGTATCGTATAATTACAAGTTAACCATTTTCGGATGTTTTTCCTTTGGTTGTAGTGTTAAACCTTGCTCCGTGGCAAATGTTTGGGTATCTCCCTACCATAAGCCAAAATAGGTCGCATATGGTTTTCTGTTTCACGCGCACATATCGTTCAATTCTGGAAACCGCATGTAAAATAGCAAAACAACTGTAGACCATTTTTCTCTTACGCTTATTTCTTTCGACACCGACACATTTACATCTCTCCCACATATCATTTGAAACCGTATTGAGTTACGCATTCAGGAGAATAGACACTTGAATACCTAACTTAGCCCAATGACATCGTATACCTACTTTTTGCTGTGAAATGAAATTTAATATACATCAACCAGTAAGACTGTTTTAAATATCAGCTTGTATTATTGCTGGATGTGGAGGCCACAAAACAGTCTTCCAAACTGTACAGCAGTACCACACTTTCTGCACTTTTTCTTCTTGAATAGCACACAACACAATTTTATGACTTTTCTCTTCTCAGGTGGGGTTATGTGCAACGGAAAATTAGCCCCTGTTTTTGTCTGAAACCTTGTATTTGCAGTGGAGGTACTTGCTGATGGTTACCTCTGCATTTAAGTAGCTGTGCACACTTTAGCAATTGCCGTACAACGTTAATCCTGAAGTTTGTGTAGTAGGTCTTTTTCGTTCCAGTGATCTTGTGGTACACGTTTTGGAATAAATTTATCTGCCATGTATACGCTTAAAACTGAACATCATTCTTTGATACACGGATGTGCATATTCGTGAGCTTAACTCGCCATACGGTTTAAATACTATTGCAAATTCATGCACTTACAGCTCGTCATTTGATGCCATCGGATTTGATGAAAATTCCGTCAACAGAACATTCCTCTGAAAGCAGTCAATTATGTACAGCATGTTGCGTCCACCCGTTAAAGTTTGAACGTTTCTACCCCCTTAATTGAAATGGATGGAAATTAGTTTGTACGCAGCTTGTTTAAGTATACGAGTTACACAGTAGAATAAAACGTTTTATTTAAAATATCTGGGAAAATAATCTAATAAACTACCCTAAACTTCCGCTAATCTGGCCCTAATAGGCCGGCCTCTAGCCAATCAAGCAGAAATGACGCATGCAATAATGAATTCTCGTGCGCAGCAGTGTTGGTAGTTAATTACAATGTTTGTTATACATGCCTTACATTGTGGATTTCCTTATGTTTCACTATCATGGCTTCTAAAAGCGAACACTATACTAGAGGTGAGTCGAATTGAAGTTTTTCACAGAAATCCATTGCTGTTGAGTACAATGTTGTGCGAGCAACTATTTATGACCAAACTTTAAGAGAGGAAGAGATAATCAAAAGCGTACTGGAAAGTTATAACGAAAGTGATGAAGAGGTCGTAGGAGGAGAGAAGATGAAGGTATCTTCCTGGAGTGCGTTATGCAACAATCAAAAACATGCAGTATCGATGCAATGCTTGTGAAGCCGTTGTGTGATAAAGCATACTTCCGTCGCGTATCATCGTTGCGACAAATAAAAATTTGGACCATTTTTCGTAGTGGATGATACTGCAGCAAATGTACACTCTCAAGGACTACTTTTTCTATTAAAACCAATGTACCTTTGGATTTAATAAACAATAATCGGTATGTGTTTACACTAAATTTAGGACTCTCAATAATCCAGCGCTTCCGTTAATCCGGCACTCATATTTGCAAGGACTGGCCGAATTAGCGAGATTGTCTAGCGTATGTCGATAATCCCACAGGAAGAGTAAAGTCCCTAAAGTGCATGTGTCCAAATAAATATCCTTTTCACTTATTAATAGCCGGCCGAAGTGGCCGTGCGGTTAAAGGCGCTGCAGTCTGGAACCGCAAGACCGCTACGGTCGCAGGTTCGAATCCTACCTCGGGCATGGATGTTTGTGATGTCCTTAGGCTAGTTAGGTTTAACTAGTTCTAAGTTCTATGGGACTAATGACCTCAGCAGTTGAGTCCCATAGTGCTCAGAGCCATTTTCACTTATTAATTTGCAAGTTATAGAGAAAAACAGCCTATATATTCCAGCCTCAGGTCATATAACAAAACTTACAAGACTGTCACTAAGACAGTATACCTACTCTCCAAGTTTTATGGCTAGTCTGCATAATTACACTCGTTGGATTTGCTCTTGTGTGCTTCTTTTGGGCCCCCATCGTTATTTTCCTCCACTGATTCCACTTTGCATCCATATACTCATTAGTTAGACAGCGAAATCATGGTAACATTGGGCTCGAAATCTAACACTCCATCATCACTAACTATGGACCTTGAGTAGCCTTTGATGTGCTCAATTTGAGCAGTCGTGAGACTACTGTCACAGAATATGTACACTATTGCCGTATTCACAGAAGCACCACAATTAGACGTGTATGGCCCCTGGTCTACAACGGTAGGAGAGCAGTGGGAGTTCTGGCCAGAAAATCGCTGCCATTAACATCAACATTCCAGGAACCGATGACATCAGCTTCAGAATTCCTGGACTTCCCTCGCCCCACATTCTTCTCTCCCCCCCCCCCCCGCCAATGGCACTACATATGTACATAGACGTCAATGTGCTCTCAGCCAATGGTGATAGCATCCCAGAGCCACAGAGTACTGACGTTTCGCCCAATGGCGTCTAACTACAGCCCCCCAGCCCTCATCCAATTTTATGATTCAATTGTATGAGCGCAATCATTTGTTGTCCGCACTTTAAGGATGAATGGGGCCCACTGCCTGCGAGCAATATGGTCTCCATTCTAGCTCAGTGTTATTGCTCCAATTACATGAGGCCATAGTGAGAAGCACACAGTATAAAATAGTGGTGGCATAGAGTAGTCTGCAAAACGTTAGTCGATTGGCACCAAATCTAGTGAGAGGACCTGTGCCCAAAAGTATTTGAACGATCTGTGCTCTTGTGTTAGGGGACCAGTTGCTGCCGTGAGATGTGGAGTTTAAAAAAATGGCGAAGTAAGATATTTTGACATTGCATTGTGTGACGTCATAGCAGCGTTTGCAAAATGGTGGTAAGTATCAATGTATGATACTCTGCCATTATGGTGTGTGTGAATTCTACAAAAAAGTGAATCGTCTATGTGAACTGAGTGTGACTGAGCCATTGTTAGCATAATTAATACCTCTCGTTACTAGCAGCAAAGTTTTCGACATTTTCTGAAAGCACTCCAAAAACACTGAGATTGCGTAACGCGTTTATATTACATATTTGTGAACACTGAATATGCATTAGTGACAATGTATGTTAAGAGTGTTAGATGTAATATGTCACTTAGGTGGCATCTAGTCTGAATTTGCATTTTTTTTCAAGTCTCAACCTGCTACTACACACGTATACTTCTACCGAGTTGATGATTGCTGAAATTATTGATTAAGTACTTTTGCAAGCCTCAGCTTGTCAGGATGAACATTCTGTCCAGTGTCATGATTAAACCACCTCCTGTGCCGCTGCGCAAGTTCATATTAACGCTGAAGGAGAAAATTTTTTCCACAGTACCGTAAAATAAGGTTATTACCCAATTGTGATTGAGTACTAGAAGCAATGTAATTTCGTAGGTCTTAATAGGAAGGACGAATGTATCAAATGCAAACTACTGTCTACCTGCTATAATTTTAATTAGTTAATGTGGAAATCGTGATGATGTTGTACATGTAGTGGTATCACGTCTTGCAGTATATGATTAATTTATGTGTTAACCTTCGATTTATAACTACGCTGTTTACCCTACACAAATGAAAACATAATTGGGTAACGAGTTGTTTTTAGATATTGTACTATTGCACTGGAGTACAGCGAAAACGACATTAGAATGTCCAAATGTCGTCTTTGACAATTGTGACTAGCTGTAAAAAGTGATAGGACAGACCAAAATGCAAACGTAAAAAATTAGTAGTATTATCTTCCTGGTAGGTATATCTTCCTAAAGTTTAAATAACAAACTCATTGTGAACAATTGCATGGCTGCCTTTAACAATGAATAATGCCTCCATTATAACGTGCTCTAGAAAAAAGAAATACTACTGAAGTGTTGCCTGAAAGTACTACAAAGCATGAACACAATCCATTTTTTTTCTATTACATGTTCACGCATTAATGTTAAATCGTTGTGCAGAAACGCAGTATCTACAGGAAAAGAAACTACGATGTTTTTGATGATAGTGATTCGCCCTGTCATGTGACACTCCACTAAAAGCATAGGACACGCGTTTTCGACGTCATGATCACCTGACCCACCAAAACTGTCAGCTGAAATACCCAGTGAATGAACGGTTATATCCATAACATGGCAGCTGCCTGAGGTGTTGAGTCAAATATTGCAATCTGTATAAAACTGGTCCGCTTGCGCTTCTGAACTAATCATTCTATTTACTGTAGTTTCACATTTTATTTATCTATTTCGACATTTTGCTTGGCTCTGTAACAAGAGTGCTAAACACTTGGGGAAGTTAGTTTCATATTCTGTGGGAATGCTAGGCTTTTTTTCTGTCATCGCTTGTATTGATGATTATACGTGTTCACTCTTTGACTTTTGTACATAAATTTTGGTTTTCCTTTTGTATTCTCCCTTATGTTTAAAAGAGCCATATTTATCTTCTTACAACCTGTTTCGTGTTGTCCGTTATCACTGTTGTAGAATAATGTCCACGCCATGGAAGGCTTTCAGACCTCCATTTACATAATGGCTGTTGGAGATGAGTAGCTTCGATCCCAAGTTAAACGCTGTCCCGTACACTTGATGTTCGCTTCTGCCGACGCTTTATTAAGTGGAGACGTAGGTCACTGACCGACCTTTGGCCGACGAACTCGCCGAGTCTAGCCTAAGGCAGGCTCAGGATATAACGTGACGTGACGTCACTACAAAATGGCGGACACTCCACAGTCTTTGCGGGACAAACAGGCCCCATCTCAGAATGTAACATTCGTCCGAAAGCAACGAAATCTTTGACCATATAATCTTAACCCAGTATCTGTAATAAAATACTGTGGGTGTAATACGAGTGTAGCATCCATTGGGCGCGTGCAGGAATTAATATTAGAGGAAAATGAATAAGTTTAGGGATCATGAGCGTCATTGATGACAATTCCAACGATGTTTAAGTCCATGTTTAGTCGAATAGCTCACTGAAATTTTTGTAAGCTAACCACAACTCTGCACTCCACCTACAACAACAAAATTTGGTAAACCATTTACTCATACCTTTACGATCGGAAAAAATAGTTATATGAGTAACCAAGAAAGGACAAGTAATAAGCTAGTTATATAACCTTAAATAGTTCGTCGACAAAATAGACGACTGAAGAATCTATGTGAAGAGGAACGGAGATGGCTGGAAGTGGAAAACTACTGGCACCATCAAAATAAAATACATTTTAGCAACTGTTTATTAACATCCAAAATCCATGCAACGATGCTGCAATAAAGGAAAAGATTGCCAACGAGAAATTTTAAAATTTTTGAAATGACTTGCAGCACAAGTATTAAACAAGAAAATTGATTAAAAAGAATCAGGTTAATAGCTTTTTCCAAATGACAAGTCCTTTATACCACAAACTCGGAATAGTTACAGCGTAAAAAAGGAATCACCAGTCCAAACACCCTTAAACAATTTATACAGTTGTGACTTCCTTCATAGATGAAAGAACCGAATCTGAAACTTAGTAACAACAACACTAGCTTACGGCCTTGTTGCAGGTATGTTTCATTTTCATTATAAAGCCAACAAATTTTTATAATCATATTTAGTTAACGAGATAACGCTACAGTTCTTTATATCGGCATCAAAAGTTTAAGGCCCAATAAAGAAAAAAGAAGATACAAATACAGGGAACAATTGCAGATTAAAAAACGTGAGAACTTAAAACCCATTACAATCTTTCTGTACGTAGGAGACTGTGGAAACAAACTATTCTTTAAGTAAGGTTTGAATTTGTGTTTACGATATGGGAGGGCGGAAACGTTATAATCAGCAGTCCCTTTACGTATGTTCGAGCACCTAATTTGGCTTCAGCTAGACACAGAACTCCCAAAATTTAAAATGGGTACTCAACTGATTACTTTCATTGAAAGTTAGAACGAAAACTCTATACAAATATTATCCAACTATGTCTGCCAGGGCGTAAAATACATCGTCAGCAGTACGTCAATAACTGACTACGCGCGGGAAATTCAAGCTGCCGCGCTCTATGAACATTGACTTAGAAAATATCTGATTATTATCTGCTGCATAAAAAGTATATTTACTTTTAGAACAAGATTTATAGTTTACGAAGATTCAGTCTGGCTGTTCGCGTCTGACCGAATGTTCTAGTCAGCGTAATGCTACCAAATACCGATGAGCTACAAAGAGATTCTTATTAACATTTATCAACAGGATACAGTGCCGTTTTCCATGAAGTAAAAGAGTTATTATTTGAATTAATTATTGTTCAACTAATGAAACTACATTTGTGTATCAAAGCAGACGCTTACATGCTAGGCTAGAGATACCTATTATGTGTCCACGCTCGTCGTCAAATATGGGGTGTCCAGGAATCCTTCGTACTCGGTTCGCTAGATGAATCAAACAAGTCGTGTTAATGAGTTTCACTACAAAAAGAAAATGACAATACTTAACTCTAACAATCACACAGATATGTCGCAAGCAAAGGGCGACACACAAAATAATGGATCTAGTTTAGTGTACAAGCGAAGTAACGAGCTTTGACGTTTCTATTCAGGTACCTAGTCTTGAAGCTGCTATTCAACTGGGGCGTTGTCAGTCGGTCGCGGCGTATGTCCTCTTCACACAGGGGCCGCTGATGTCGCGTTGTCGTCCTGGAGAGGGGTCGGTCAGTGTGCGATTGGCTGTCGCCTTCTCACAGCCATCTCTTCTCTATCTGGCGTGCCGGCGCATGACTTACAGTACCGAAGGGAAGAGAGCAGTAGCCGGTTGCCGCTTTTCATCGTCCATCAAAGATATTTGAGCTCACTGATACTACACTCATGCTCATAAACTAAGGATACTGCTGATACATGGTGAAACAACTGTCTGGTGGGCGGTTTGAGGGTTTAAATCACCTCGAGGTATCACCATGCGGTGCATTTGACCTGCGGTCGTCGCACGGTGGCGCTGGCAGCAGTCCACATACGCAGAGGTGTGTTGGTGCATGTCAGAGTACGGTGCAGCGAGTAAGTGTGCAGACGTTTTCAGATGTGCTAATGGTGACTGTGTGTTGAAAATGGCTCACAGAACACATATTGATGACGTTATGATGGGTAGAATACTAGGACGACAGGAGGCTGGTCAAACACAACAGGTCGTGGCATGGGCCCTCCTGTGCCACAAAGTGTGATCAAGATCATGGCAACGATTCCAGCAGACAGGAAACGTGTCCAGGCGCTACAGTACGGGACGTCCACAGAGTACAACACCACAAGAAGACCGATATCTCACCATCAGTGCCCGCAGACGGCCACGGAGTACTGCAGGTAGCCTTGCTCGCGACCTTACCGTAGACTCTGCAACAGTTGTCTCCGGACACACAGTCTATAGACGACTGAATATACATGGTGTGAACAGACATGGCTTATTCGCCCGAAGACCTGCAAGGTGCATTCCACTGACCCCTGGTCACAGGAGAACCCGTAAAGCCTGGTGTCAAGAACACAGTACATGGTCATTGGAACAGTGGTCCCAGGTTTTGTTCACGGACGAGTCCACGTATTGTCTGAACAGTGCTTCTCCCCGGGTTGTCATCTGGTGTGAACCAGGAACCACATACCAACACCTTAATGTCCTTGAAAGGGACCTGTATGGAGGTCGTGGTTTGATGGTGTCGGGTGGGATTATGATTGGTGCATGGGCACCCGTGCATGTCTTTGACAGAGGTCAGGTGTATCGGGACGTCATTTTGCACCAGTATGTCCGCCTTTTCAGGGATGCAGTGGGTCCCACCTTCCTCCTGGTGGATGATAACGCACGGCCCCACCGAGCTGCCATCGTGGAGGAGTACCTTGAAACAGAAGATATCAGGTGAATGAAGTAGCCTGACTGTTCTCCAGACCTAAACCTCATCGAGCACGTCTGGGATGCTCTCAGTCGACGTATCGCTGCACGTCTTCAAACCCCTACGACACTTCAGGAGCTCCGACAGGCACTGGTGCAAGAATGGGAGGCTATACCCCAGCAGCTGCTCGACCACCTGATCCAGAGTATGCCAACCCGTTGTGCGGCCGGTGTACGTGTGCATGGTGATCATATCCCAGGGGCCGGCCGGAGTGGCCGTGCGGTTATAGGCGCCAGGCCGCTACGGTCGCAGGTTCGAATCCTGCCTCGGGCATGGATGTGTGTGATGTCCTTAGGTTAGTTAGGTTTAAGTAGTTCTAAGTTCTAGGGGACTGATGACCTCAGAAGTTGAGTCCCGTAGTGCTCAGAGCCATTTGAACCATCATATCCCATATTGATGTCGGGGTACATACGCAGAAAACAGTGGCGTTTTGTAGCACATATGTTTCGGTACGGTTTTCTCAACTTATCACCAATACCGCGGACTTACAGGTCTGTGTGTTCCCTATGTGCCTATGCTATTAACGCTAGTGTTGTGTAGTGCCACGTTGTGTGGCACCACATTCTGCAGTTATCCTTAATTTATGAGCATGAGTGTAGATCAGTCACATCCTTCCTTTAAAGAATTACAATTTGTAATCGAAAGAAACTAAAAATTATCACTGCCCAATACAGTATTCGTAGTCGGCTGGTGTGGCCGAGCGGTTCTAGGCGCTTCAGTCTGGAACCGAGCGACCGCTACGGTCGCAGGTTCTAATTCTGCCTCGGGCGTGGATGTGTGTGATGTCCTTAGGTTAGTTAGGTTTAAGTAGTTCTAAGTTCTAGGAGACTGATGACGTCAGATGTTAAGTCCCATAGCGCTCAGAGCCAGTATTCGTAAACCATGATTTTGCAGAGAAATTTTTAAGTCCACGTGGAGGCATTACACGGCTCCCTGAATGGCAGCGGCAACGCACAATCTTACTCTCTTTAGTGCTGCAATACAACTGTTTCCGTTTGCGTTATTGTCATTTTACAACTCAAAATTTGATAACTGCTTCATAATCACAGTGTGAAACACCAACTGAATGCACCGTTACACATGCCATTACTTCCATTCCAGTGTTTGGGGCATAGAAGTTACCGTAACACATAGTATAATTTTAGAAGGAGTAGTTACTCTGTCGATAGGTTTCCTGATTTCCTCTGGAAAGCCTTATAAAATTAAACTAGACATTTACCAGAAGTGTAAATGTGAAGTGTAAAGAAAATACAAAACTCAGTATATTTCTGTCTATAAAAACCGTAGTTAATGCGACAGGTAGCCATAAAACGTACAACTTAATGATTTTTTTGTGTTAAAAATGTTAATAAAACACGTATTTTAGTACCACAAAATAACTTTACAATGTCAAGAAACTTTGTAAGCATAGACATCTTCTCTCATTAAGGTTAAAAAATACCTTGGTTCAAGGATGGAATACTACTTTTGTCTCTGTTGTTGAAGAATTAAGTCGCTTAGGTGTTCTGATGCTCTAAACATTTGATATACGTATTTTCTTTTACAATATATGGAAGAAAGTGAAATTCTCCTGTTCTTATAAAAAACATTTCCCTTCCCTGTGGATATATTAAAGTGAAAATAATTATTTAAACCGAGTTGTGTAGAAGATTGCCCATCTGGCTTCCTTTTGTCATGACGGCGCACAGGCGGCCATTACGTGGAATTTAATTAAAATCTTAGATATTGGGCTTCACTCTCACGTTAGCATAATAAATACTTTGAATATAGATAATAATTTTTAAGCTTTAATATTTCCTAAGTTAATTTTATCAGAATTTTTACGTAATTGCAGGGATAGATTTAACTTCAGTAGACAACAAGCCTTAGGTTTGCTTTACGATATCTTCGAGTTTGTAATTAAATTTGCTTCTGTCAAGGAAAGGCTTAACCTAAAATGAAGCCAGTGTGATATCAATGAAATTATTTATCTTGAGTGTAAATCCTTACGCTATGTAGGTGGTTATATCGCTTCTCTCTTCGCAACAATTAATTTAACGTTCAATAACAGCAATAGTTTCATGCTACTTCTGAATATCTTTGAGGTCGCCGCGAGTTTGGATAATATAATTAAAGTATTACAAGCAAAACTGTACCCAATTTCACTAATATTTGTGGCTGCGTATCAACCTTGATTACAGTCGGCGTGTAAGACGCATTAACGAGCGTGCAGAATATACCCGACGCCAACAGTGTATTAAATATCCTTCTTTTTCCCTAAACTCCCGACGTCACGTACTTTAAAATCAAAACACTTTAATACAGAAGAAGAAAGAAGAATTATGTAAGTGGCCCCCTAACTCGCAGCTCGAATCTACGCAGAATACAAAGTTTAATAGAAACCAGTATTTCGTTGTACTGTATAGTATTTGTCTTTTATTTGTAATTAATTGATGAATGTTTCTTTCCAGATGTTCATCACTTGTGGTTGACTGAGTAACCTCATTGATACCCCATGGTGCTTATTATTGTGAGTTAGTTATTGTCTCCTATATGTGTTGTTCGTTTAATAGCAAGAGACTGTTCGTGTGAAGTGTTAGTTACGATTTTTCTGCATTTTTTAGCGAGTAAACTCGCAGGCGAAATAAGCGCTACCGCAACAATTGACTGTTAAGTTGCCAGCAACATCTAGCACAAATAGACGGAATTTATTTATTCTATGTATCGTGCCAGAACTAGACAACAGTGTAGAAACGAATCTGCATATTCCGATTTTGAATCTCTTGATAATACACAAGAACTATCAGGTGACAGTAGTGAGGTAACTGAACCTCTGTCACAAGAAACTATAATAGGATAGGGGCAACTGGTAGCCAGTGAATCCGATATATCTTGGTTGACGATAATAGATCGGCAGTATCGACATCCGCAGGGGGAAGGTCAAACTCTACAGTAATGAAACCATCACCACAGGAATGCCCGGTGATGATTTCTTTACACTGTTCTCTCAGAAGTTACAAGAAAAACAGAAAGAACGAGGTAAAGCTATGCTCGAACAGTTTAATGGACTGCTTGAGACCAAAGAAAGAGAACGCGATGAACAGTTAGCTCTCATAAAGAAAGAACAGGAGGAGAAACTATCTCAAAGAACGTGAAGACAGACAAGAGGCCAGAGAGAAATTACAGGATGAGAACACCGCGCGTCAATTAAACGAAATTCTAACAGACTGACGAAGCTCTGTTAACCAACCTACATGAACAGCTAGAAACTGAGCAGATCGGAGAGCAACCGAGCTATGTGGCGCAGTGGTTAACACACTCGGGAGAACGGCGGTTCAAACCTTCGACCGGCCATCCTGATTTAGGTTTTCCGTAATTTGCCTAAATAGCTTCAGGCAAATGCCGGAATGGCTCCTGTGAAAGGGCACGGCCGAATTCCTTCCCTCATCCGAGCTTGTGCTCCGTCTCTAATGACCTGGTTGTCGACGGGACGTTAAAAACCAACCTCCTCCTCCTCGAAGAGCACTTGAAGCCTCAGACGGAAAAGATTGAAACCGAAATAACTCAGTGCTTGGAGCAAAAGGATGTACAGATTGAAACGTCCCCTTAGAAAAATTATGAATGAATGTGTGGAAAACCTCTTACGTTATTTGATTTCCAAACAGCTGTGCAAAACTGAACGTACTCAGCCATTTCTCTCTTTACTTATTCTGATCATCACTAAACTGACACAATATTTTTAGCGCAACGCAATCTGAATTTAAATAATCCCCACAAAAGAATGGCCCTGACTAGCAATAACCTATACCTTCCCTGAATCACTTACCTCACAAAAATCTTCGTTACTCGAACTACTGCAATACAGCGTGCGCCAATACTGCCAGCTCTCATTTCCCACGCCCGGGTTGCCGGGTTCGATTCCCGGCGGGGTCAGGGATTTTCTCTGTCTCGTGATGACTGGGTGTTGTGTGATGTCCTTAGGTTAGTTAGGTTTACGTAGTTCTAAGTTCTAGGGGACTGATGACCATAGATGTTAAGTCCCATAGTGCTCAGAGCCATATGAATACTGCCAGCTAAATAAAAGATTCTAACTACTGAAGGCACTAACTACTGATAGGAATAGTTAGAAAATGAAAGATTTTGATAGAGAACAAACAATGTATTTACCTTAATAATGTTAAAAAGTCATCTTAAGTATATCTATCAATTCATGATATCCATTTTTACAAAAAAAAATGGTTCAAATGGGTCTGAGCACTATGCGACTTAACTTCTGAGGTCATCAGTCGCCTAGAACTTACAACTAATTAAACCTAACTAACCTAAGGACATCACACACATCCATGCCCGAGGCAGGATTCTAACCTGCGAACGTAGCTGTCGCTCGGCTCCACACTGTAGCGCCTAGAACCGCACGCACACTCCGGCCATCTTTACAAATTCCTTTTTCTGGCGGACACACGTCCAGATCGTCCGCTTATAGTAACCTCTCAAAACTCTGGCATCTCTCTCTCCACATCCACCACTGCTGGCGGCTCACCTCCAACTGCCCAACGCTACGCGCTGTTCACATCCAACTGCCCAACACTACACAAGCGAATATTCCAACAATGAGTCCAACCAGCCACAGACTGCACACAGCACAGTCAGTGATTTTCTTTCAGAGCACTACGTGGCGTTACCAACATAAAAACCTAAACAGCCTACTTACAAGATTAAGGAACGTGTGACCACTGAACTACAGAACGTGGTACAAAAAGTCACAAACGAAGCTGCTTGCGGTAGTGGGGAACCCGCAAATGAATTCCGAAACGAGCTAAGCCAGACTCCATACACCTTGGCGCAGGAACTTACGCAGTGGCAAAGAGAAATACACGATAGAACTGCACTGTTGGAACGTAGTGAGTCTATGTGCAAGATACCGAGCGAAATATGATTCAAGGTCGTGGGCGTTACGGAAACGAATGTTATTAGTCAACAACTTTCCCTGATCTAAATGTTTACTAATCTTGCTCCAAAGAGGATAGCAGCGGTAGCTGATGAAAAAAAAGAAAGACCAATAAAACAAGAGCACTTTCTAACATTTTCTGCAGAGAAAAAGACGTTCTGCGCAATGTTTGGACGGGGCGACAGGGCGTACTGTTTGTGATGTCGCATTACAGATGAAGCCGCACTATGGTCGATGGAGACAGCGGACAGCGGAAGAATTCGAGAAAACTTTCTCAGCAAACTGTTGGAGTACTTGTACCCAGGAACGCCTAAGACAAGAGGTGTACAATCCTGCTATGTACAACCTGATGTTAGGTAGCATGAGAAAATACATAGAGATTTATAGTAGTAAAACTAGTCCCTGGGACGAACCCATTACTGCAAGAGGTGTTAAGATTATTTGTACCTAAATTACCTATTCCAGTCAGAGAGCAATTAGTTAACGTCTCTGAAGATGACTTGGAAAGATTTGTAGCCTTCGTGAATTCACTAGATTTGACCCACGAAGACGGAAGAAAAGTTAACTCGAGTAAAGGCAGTTACCCTCCGCAGAACGGTGGAAAAAACAGAAATAAAAACGGCAAAGGTAAAAGAAAAAGAAAAAAAAGATGATTACCATAATAACAGTTGGCATAAAACGGTGGTTATAAGCAACCACAAGAGAATGCGGCGTACACAATGTCAAATGGGAAAGGGTACGTCAATAATCAGCGAGGAAATAATAGAGAGAGACGCAGAGACGTCATTGGACGAAACAATCCCAACTTCCAACAGCCTAAAACTAGCCGATCTAGCGTCGATAGGTGGGCTAACCAACAGGCGGCTCAGCTGATTCAAAATTGGGGGCCACCTGACGGAAACTTTCAATACAGAAGTAATTCCGAGTACCGAAATGTGCAGGAACAAAACACTCGTATGATGCAGCAGAATCAGACCGTCCACGCCTTTAAACTAAAGTCGACCATTCCAGGCCTTCTGCTGTGCTCAAGGAGAAAACTGAAGGCACCTCTATAAACTCCGTAAACATGTGTTGCAACAAAGGCCAGCATATGCGTAACGAAATAAGCGCTGAGCCGGAAACTTACAATAAGGCACGTAAATCCGTAGTGCAAGGTGCAGTGCAAGCGAAAATAGGCAGTTTACCGTGGACTGTGATTTTGGACACGTGAGAAACGACAAGTGTTGCCAGTTATAATTTATACATAGAATTACTGCGGGTATACGAGATACCGTCATTTCCAGTTCAAGGATGTAGAGTGGTACTGGCTGTTAGTGCCAAGTCGTAGGTGTTGAAAACTCAGATGCAGCTAGACCTTTTAATGGAGAATGGGGCTTTAAGTGCACGTCATTGGTGATAAATTTATCAGTGGCCTGAATCCTGAGTTGGGATTTCATCAGAGGGAGGAACGCAACCATCGCTCTCTCCTCTGGAACCTGTACTTTGGATAATGTAGGGCAAAAAGTCCTGCTAGAATTAATTGTCACAGAGAAGATCCATGGCGAGTACTGCCAAAGGATATGTGTTTCATATACCAGACCACAAATATTATTTTTAGACAATAATCTACCTAGTCAGGAGTACTGTAATGCACGCCTTAGTCAAAGCGACGAGGTAATTGCCACAGAAAACGTGATTCGACAGTAGGTAGTTCAATCGGAGTGCCTAGATATGGAGCAACAGACACAGCTAATGGATTTTCTTAGTATGAATACTGAAATATTTTCTAAAAAACTATGAAAGGTTACCTATGTAACATGGAGCTGTACCCACATGAAACATACTGCTGCGCTACATATTCCGTCCCTTAGACGAAGGAAGAAGCGGTAACAAAGGAAATAAAGATGGTTGAATGGGGTACACTAGAGCCTTCCTATTCTCCGCATAGTAGTTTACTATTGGAAATAGCAAAGGCAGACGGTACTGAGAGACTGGTTTTGAATGCCAGATATTAATAGGAGAATCATACTGGTATGTACAGTCGTGGACAAAACGAGTGAGACCCCTCGCCTTTTCGTTATGCTGATCCGCACAGCTTTAAAGTCTGCTACACAGCATAGCAGGAAAGGCGACGAAGTGCTACCAACAAACTATGCATAGGCGTGAAATTCAAAACTATCCGAAATTTGTCAGACTGTTTTCAATCATGTGTAAGGCTATATTAATGCTGATTAGTGTGTTAACCACAACACCTAAATATAAGATATAAATGAAAGAAGAATCGCTAATTAGTATGAACTGTACTAAAAAAATGAATTTCAGCTTATCGACATAACATAACTGTTTTAGTAGGACAAAGTGCCCCAGATCGTTACGAATTAGCAAAATATTATGCGCACTCGGTCACGAAATGGTATGTGTCAACGTTCAGACCAGTCATACTGGATTACCGCTGCTGACCTACCATCAAAGTTTGCAAATTTAGAAATGCGTGACTCGTAAGGAAATTCAGATAAAAATCATTCAGTGCCACACTTAAGTCAATTCAGTTATTGACAGAAGCGGAAAAAGTAGGCAATAACAAGTATGAAATTCTACAAGAGTTTCATATCGACATCCACAGGGCGCCGGTACAGAATAAAGGTAGAAATAAAACGTATTGTGGGCGCGAGAATTTCTTAAAATTCCTTTACTGATAGTCTATCTGCCTCCATCGAGATTAGAACCGAAAACAAACCAGATCTCCCTTGCAGTAGCAAATACCTTTCACTACGCTAGCAGACAACCATGGCAAGCAATCCTCTATTATTACCCCAGACATGAATAAGCCTGGAATTTCGCAATGAAAATTGCTAAATGATTTGCAGTTTCTGTTGCATAGAGCTTTCTGGACTCAAACACATGAGTCGTCTACCTTTATGTCACCGCTTACGGGACAATCATTCGGGATGTTTATCGAAATAACAAAAAACTGTTATTAGCGAGTAAATTTAGTAGGATAATTCTGCACCACCCCAGGAAATAAACGTCAAAGTATCTGCAAAAGTATTCTACAATGTTTCGAATTCTCCATTAGACGTCCGCAGCTCGTGGTCGTGCGGTAGCGTTCTCGCTTCCCACGCACGGGTTCCCGGGTTCGATTCCCGGCGGGGTCAGGGATTTTCTCTACCTCGTGATGACTGGGTGTTGTGTGATGTCCTTAGGTTAGTTAGGTTTAAGTAGTTCTAAGTTCTAGGGGACTGATGACCATAGATGTTAAGTCCCATAGTGCTCAGAGCCATTTGAACCATTTTTCTCCATTAGACGTGCCACAGCCAGAAAACGTTCATTAGCCGAAGTGTTCCTTAAGATAGCTAGTAATCGGAATGCTTGCACATCTAAAACGCGGTGGCATTAATAGTGGGGTCTGAATCACCACGTGTATAGACAAATGGATTTTATTTGCATTCCTGTAAACGTGATTTGGATCGAAAGTGCAGTTACGATTAATATGCTGATGCATCGACTTCAACTGGAACATTTCGAATAAAGAGTAGGAGAAATTATTATGCGGCCCTCATCTTCAGTAACTGTGGTAGCCATTTTCGTTGTTAGGATTTCGAACTGACGGCGCAAGCAGGTGCAGGCAGCCGCGCGGCCCGCGATATGGCGACGTTGAACGCCGGCAAGCTGTTAATAGCATTTGGTGTTGCTAAAAAGTTATTCACTTCTGGTGAATGATTTTCTGGGCAGTTCATTTAAATGGTTCAAATGGCTCTGAGCACTATGGGACTTAACTGCTGAGGTCATCAGTCCCCTAGAACTTAGTACTACTTAAACCTAACTAACCCAAGGACATCACACACATCCATGCCCGAGGCTGGATTCGAACCTGCAGTTCATATAAAAAAGAATAATTAAAATATATTTGATGTTACGGAAGAGGAAGGACGCCCAATTCATTTCCCTTTGTCTTTATTCATGATGTTAGATTCGCAATCTGAGCATACGTACTATCCATAACCACACTTTAGATCCAGGTCATAGTCACAGATATGCGAATACAGCACATTATCTTATAATTGAGGTATTTTGTTTTCCGCGAATAAGTGGCAGACGATGCTGTGGCGTCTTCGAAGCGCGAGTTTCTCCAGTGCTAGCTATCTCAGCACATCAGCTGAGCGAACTTGCGTAGTATGTTGGTAGCAGTTCGTCGCCTTGCCTGTTATGCTGTGTAGTAGACTTTAAAGCTGTGCCGATCAGCATAACGAAAAGGCGAGGGGTCTCGCTCGTTTTGTCGACGACTGTACCAAGTCATCAAACCTTAAAACGCACAAGACGTGGCAACTTTTGTATGCTGGTCCCTACAATATTGTAGAAATTACCCGTGGGGGCAGCTACGGGCTGGCGCAACTAGACAACATGATTGTCAAAGGCTTACACCCCTACAAAGATTTAAAGAAGTTTATTGAATAACCTTGTTTACTTGTACATAAATGTAATCTTGCTTTTCCCTTGTACAGATCTTAAGCAGATTATAATTTTTTTAATTTCATGTGTCATTTAAAGTGCGATGATTAAGAGAATGCCCTGGGGGGGGGGGGGGGGGGGGGCAGCTCAAGAAGTAATCATCCCAGACAGATATTATCTGTCGCATCTGAGTAATGATTAAGAGAAAGTTTTCCTATAATGTTCATTGTATTTCATGTAATACTGTGTATAGAAACAGAAATTCATTCAATGCTATTTGCTTGAAAATGAAAATTGGTTACTGTTAATCGTTATTTCAATTCAGATGTACTTTTCTTAAAGTTTCGACACACATAAATATCTATGCTTTTTTATTTTTTAGCAGTAGAATTTAGATTTTTTAGCTTAAGATTGATTTTCTCAAACCACGTGAAACATGATTCATGACTAGTTCACATTTCATTGTGCGTCTTGATCAACATTGGAAGATGCACTATGATGTATCGAGGTCTGAATTTCTCTTGAACTTGAGACAGAGTCTGCACTTACCGAATTTGAGTGACAGATTTGCCAGATAATTTTCGTGTGTCTGAGGTTGTCCTCGCGTCAACATTATTTCGTATTTAGGCACCGATAGTTTGCTTCCGTGACTGCAGGAATACGCACACTGTTGTCCTCTTAGTAGCATTAAGTTGAAACTGTGAGGACGACTAGCGAGTCGTGCTTCGGTAGCCCAGTCGGTAGAGCACTTGCCCTCGAAAGGCAGAGGTCCCGAGTTCTAGCCTCGGTTCCGCACACAGTTTTAATCTGCCAGCAATTTTCATATCAGCGCACACTCCACTGCAGAGTGAAAATCTCATTCTAAGAATTCAGATGGTCAATTTATCATAACCCATGAAGTACATTTATGACCTGATGTAAGCAAAATATGTATCTGTAAAAGCGCTATATATGCTTCTGTATTATTAATCCATCGAACAGTTATGTACAGATGAAGACTGTGCGCACATAGAGTAAACGTTAACTGACTATAGAAGTGTGTCAAGTGACGTAAGATAAATTGTACATTCAACAAATATTGAATGAAGAATGAGTCCTACGCCAGTAACATTAATCAAAAGCGTGACAGTGATTGTATTGCATTGTATGTTAACCGGGGGCCTAGAAACGACGGAGAGGCTCCGTCCCCGCCACAGCCGCAGTGGTCCACAGCCCCACGACGACTACCGCAGTCCACTTCACCCCACCGCCGCCCCACACCGAAACCACTCTTTCAGGGTTATTGTGCGTTTCGGCCCCCAGTGGACCCCCAGGGAACGTCTCACACCAGACAAGTGTAACGCCGGCCGCGGTGGCCGAGCAGTTCTAGATGCTTCAGTTTGGAACCGCGGGGCTGCTACGGTCACAGGTTCGAATCCTGCCTCGGGTATGGATGTGTGTGATGTCCTTAGTTAGGTTTAAGTAGTTCTAAGTTCTAGGGGACTGATGACCTCAGCTGTTAAGGGGCTCCGGAAAGGCTCAATTTTTACTTTTTTGCGTTTTCTGAATCTGCAGACTATTACCTTTTAATAGATATATAATTTATTCAATTCCGAAGACTACAACTATTTTTAAATTTTTTTTGAAATGTGTTCTACATGGGCGTGACCCACTGTGGCGCTGTTAAACTGTTGTCAAATGGCGTTGTTATTAACGTCCGTGTTCATCAGGTACATTTTAGTGATGTGAGATAAAGTATGTGTTGTGGCTAACCTGTGATGGTTCAATATATATCGCTGGTGTGATTGTCGATTGTTTCATGTTTATTTACTCTGTCGTTATCTCGAAAATATTCGTAATTAATTCTGTTTCTTGAGTCTCTGTTTTGTTGAAGTATAATAATGAGTAAAAGTAAAGTTATTAGAAATCCTCTGAAGGCTTTTAAGAAAAGGAGAAATGTTGGAAAGCCAAAAGTATGTGTTATTATTGTAAACAATAAAGACGATAACCAAGTGAGTGAACCTAACCTCTCAAGTACACCTGCCCATAGCAGTCAAAGTGGGAAAGAAAATACTTCACAGAAGAAGCTTGGTTCAATGAGTGAAAACTATGAATGTTTTATGGGCGAATCGGATGTGAATGAAATATTTGATATGTCGGTTCTCAAAGGAATTTTTTCAAACTGTGTAAGATGTATTCATTGTAGTGAAGTTGGTCTGGAACTCTCCATAATAAAGCACGTAGTACTTGCTAGTGAAATACAACTGAAATGTGATAAGTGTTCATACATTACCACCTTTTGGAACAGTGTTGCAGTAACTGCAACTGGAGAAAATGGTAGCAAAATCTACGAACACAACAACGAGCGATGCTTGCTTTAGACAAGGAACGCCTTCGGGCTGCAGACAGGGCTGTAAAGAGTCTAGAAATACAAGCAAGAGCAAACAGGAGGAGGAACAAGAGGAAGCTTGAGGAGGAGTTTGCAGAGGATGAAGATAATCCATCCTATGGACCTGGAATGCACTAAAAAGTTAATCCAATCTTTGTCGCTCGATTCCCAAAACTTTTATTTTCTCATACTAATTACATGTTTTCTAAGGATCTTCCAAACATATTTGTTTCAAACTTTCAGTAAATGTTACACAGTACCTTCTGCATAATTTAACACAGCCTTTTTCCAAAAAACTGTATATTTTTGAATATATAAATAAAAAATTGCAAAAAAAAATGTTTTGTGAATTTTCATTACAATTGAAAAAATCATCTTTAATAACTGAACTAAAATTTTGTAAAATTCCTGTGTTAAGTTGTAGCCCATATTCCAATAAATAATCTGTAAAAAGGTCAACTTCCTACCTCAAATACTTTGTGAGGAAAGATGTAATTTATAAGCGTTATTTTAACATTGCAAGTATAGGGCGTTCCGGAGCCCCTTACGTCCCATAGTGCTGAGAGCCATTTTAACCATCTGAACAAGTGTAGCCCCTACGTTTGCTTGGTAGGGTAATGGTGGTGTACGCGTACGTGGAGAACTTGTTTGCGCAGCCATCGCCGACATAGTGTAGCTGAGGCGGTATAAGAGGAACCAGCCGGCATTCATCGAGGCTGATGGAAAACCGCCTATAAACAATCCACAGACTGGACGGCTCACCGGAACTCGGCACAAGTCCGCCTGGCGGATTCCTGCCGGGGACCAGGCGATCCTTCCCAATCCGGAAAGCCATGCGTTAGACCGCACGGCTAACTGGGTGGGCAGTGACAGTCATAGTGAGACTACACGTTGAGCAGGATGCATTTAAAACGGCAGCGCAGCATGCATGTCAAGACTTGCCGGAAAGACTGTTTCACTGACAGCACAGCGGCGTTCCGTAAACCGGTAATTAACGGCGTCGAGCGTGCTATTAATAACTATGCAAATGTTTCAAATTGAATTAAACATTCCTGTGACAAATGGGACAATGCAAATACTTGCAGCTCCTATAAGGTGTTAATATTCTCAGTTTACCTAAAGACAGTGCAAACTGTGACATTTAGTTTACGTGCATTCAGTTCAGTGAACTAATGTGATTCTTGTGAGGTAACGGGCGAATTGTGGCGCCCTGAAATCTAAGTTCGGAGTTGGCGTGGCCACACGGGCGTGGGCCGCTCGGCAGCCCGACCACGTGGTGCCGGACGTTGGCAGAAGCGAGAGGGGTCCAGCCGGATCGCATGGCTGGGAATTCCATGTTGACGCTGTGACGAGGACGGTGCTTTGTGTCGATGAAGGAGATGTCTATGCCGGGAGTGCCAAAGATGGCGGATCTTGTGAAACCACAATAGCAGACATTTCACAGTTCGTATAGAAATTAATAATAGCCAGATGAATCACGATATCCTAAAAGAAACATGTAGATTACCATTATTTGCACGACGATTCTGATGGTGTAATCATATTTTCAATATCTTTATTAGTTAAAGTTTAGTATCTGACTGTAAATTATACAAGTAAAACCCAGCAACGAATTTCCAAACTCTAAACGGTTCATCCGATTTCGTCGATCTACATGTCTTTAGAAAGCTATTAGTCTAAACCTAAATTGGTATAAATTACAGGCATGTTACTTGAATAGTACATGAGTTATTGGAGGTCATAGTGGCTGATTACTATCGATTGCGTCAGGCCATAAGTACTCCACAGTTACACGGAAAAACGGTAGAAGCATGCTTATAAATATATTTATTCATCTATGTCTTTGTTTATATCCGATATATACTATTCATGAAGAAATTGGTTAAATATTTACTGTGTTTTAGAAAGCACAGAGACATTAGGCTACTGGCCTACCTTTTGTTGCTATTCCCTTGATATATGTTTATTTAATTTGTTTATGTACCGGTATTTAATAATGTGTGTTAGAGTGTCTTTACGGTCCAGACATAGGAATATTTGTTTAATTTCAAGTTATTTAAATCTAAATCCAGTATTTTGTACGTGTTTCAATGTGTTCGTGAGTGCACATTGGCTGGGAGACATGGAGGGAGTGCTCTAGCCAATCACAGCGCTCATTACTGAGAGTGACGTATGGAGGTTGGGGAGGAGCATCGTCTCCAGAGAGGACACGAGGGAGTTCGGGGCAGTGCGACACAGCACACGGGCAGTACGGCACAGGACATGCGGACTCTTGGACAGTACGGTGCGACGGACACAGTCGCGAGAGGGACTTGGAGAGCGTGGAGCGGTTTGCGCGTTTCGCTGCAGATAGAAATATTTCGTAGTGCTGACTTGTGCACTTGTGAGATTTCCGTTGCTTCTACAGTGAAGACGTAGTGTGCATCTACAAGTTAACATCTTGCGAACTATGTTTTTGTTCATAACTAATTACGTGCAATAGGAATCTATTGTTGCCCTGTTATTCACTTACATTCTGTTTAATTGCTGGACCATCGACACCAGTAAGTGTTTTGCAGAAATATATGACATTCTCAAAAGTACTTCTACTATCGTACTCATCATTTAAAGTCGTTAAGATAGTACCTGCAGATTTTATTTAACTGCAATATTTCATTTATAAATTTATATGTTACACTCATAATTCGCAATTGCCGAGTGATAGAAACCTTCGACCATTCGATTCACGCATGTATTCTTTTCGTATACTGTAGACTCAGCAGTATTTGGCCTCTAATGCGGCAACTACATATCTTAGCCCATAGACAACGAAACCAGCCAAAACATTTGATATTGCAACTCTGAGTCGTAGGGTACGTAGTTAAGAAACATCATTTCATTTAGCATATGGAAGCCCGCATTCTGTAAGCGACTTCCGCGTACTGGATAAATTGGCGATATTTCTACAAAGATTTTGTAACTCTACCACCCTCTCTTTGGTCATAAATATCCAAAAGTCTAATTGATACGGGAGATGCGTGGAAGTGACACTAAAATGATACATAACATGTTGTTTTTGTTGCTGCCTCCATCCTGTCGAATTCTTCTTTTGCAATTTACATGGTTCTGTGTTTGCATGTGGAAACTATGTAAATAAAATATTCAGGTGTATTTTTGTTCTCCACATGATATAAACTGCATTTCAAAAAGACCGACTGTCCAGAGCACATCGATACACAATGAGATAAAACAATGAGACTGAGATAAAAGACTGAGACAAAGCAGCACTGCTATCTTTCTTTATATAGAATTTTAACAATGAATTTCAAAAAAACCCATTATTAATTTGGTACAATTTCGACGTTACAATTAAAATTTACAAATCGTAAACAAACTGATATTACAACCGAATAGGGTATAAAATATAAAATCGAATAACAATTTTTTGTAGTATCAACAGTAGTTTTAAATATGAAAATCAATGTGAACTATAATTACATGAACGTCTTTCGTATTGTTTTAGTTTCGTAATTATTTATAGTATGGATTTTGTTACTACAATTTAATGACATTACAGAACTCATGCTTTATCTGATTATGTACGTAAAATTCACAAATATATGGGCTCAAGTTCTAGAAATCGTAAAGTTGGTTGGTGTAAACAATCGGGAGTTAATTAGAAACGTAATTACAAAGAATATTAACGTCAAACGTCGACATAAAAATGAATAACGAATAAAAATTACTTGCTTGGCAATTCCTTCTAATCTATTTCACAAGGTAATGAGGTTTTCTGTTATCGAATTCTTAAATTACCGTTTTGTTAATTAGAAGTATTGATTTTTCATGTTAACATTTCTGCAGTGTCTAGTTATTTACTGTTACAGAATGATCACTACAATTTGTCGTGATCCCGGTTGAGTAGCTGCCAAAGACTCCAGGAAGCAGTGGCGAGTTCCTGCAACTAGTCCGGAGGTTGCGTTGCTGATCCTGCAGTCATCGCCATCGGCTGCCTATGGCAAGTTTGCTGTCCAACGGACGGCAGCTCTACCAGCGGTGGTGGCCGCCGACCACATTTATGTTATCGATGCCTCTCGCCGTCGATCACATACCGGTCATCGACACCACACACACCGATGAACGTGTTTCGATTATTAAAGCCACTCACCGACAACAGCATTCTGATCATTCAAGCAGTCTGCTTTCGAAACGGCGACGTCGATGTTTCAATTGTTGTCAGTTTAAAAATGTGTATGCGACAAACTTAAAAGTAACAGTACAGTCGGACGCTGACGTCTTCATACACCCTAAAAAATAATACTTGAAGTCAAAACCAATCAATAACATATTATGTATTCACTTTCTGTGACTTAGACATGTTAGGAACTGGGAAACAACATATACACTGTGTAATTAATAATAATTTCGTATACCGACATCTTGAGCATACAAATGAAACAGCGATCAGGTACAAAAGTAAACATACGCTGTGATGTACTTCACTTTCAGGACCAATTTAATATTTTGTATTGCCACATTCTGCTTCGATCACAGCTTCCAAACGTCTGGGCATAGATTCCACCTTTTTTTGGTGTACGTAGGTGTAAAGTTATTCCACTCTTTCACTAATGCTGCTTTCAAATCACCTTTGCTTTTGATGATTTATTTTTTATCCTACGCTTTAGTTCTCCCCAAAGATGTTCAATTGCGTTAATGTCTGGTGACTGGGGAGGTGAATGCAACTATTTTGGTACATTGTAAACTAGCCATTCTTTTAGGACAATGACCGTATGCTTAGGGTCATTGTCTTGGTGAAACACCCAATCTGTTCTTAGTCCCAGTTTCTCCGCAGATTGGGTCTGATTCTCCTTTAAGATGGTGAGATACTTCCATTTATCCATAATACCTTTAATAAATACTAAATTCCCAACTCCAGCTTCAGACATGCAACCGAGCGAGGTGGCGCAGTGGTTAGCACACTGGACTCGCACTCGGGAGGACGACGGTTCAATCCCGTCTCCAGCCATCCTGATTTAGGTTTTCCGTGATTTCCCTAAATCGTCTCAGGCAAATGCCGGGATGGTTCCTTTGAAAGGGCACGGCCGATTTCCTTCCCAATCGTTCCCTAACCCGAGCTTGCGCTCCGTCTCTAACGACCTCGTTGTCGACGGGACGTTAAACACTAACCACCAACAGACATGCAACCCCACAGAAGAATATTTCCGCCACCATACTTCACTGATGGGACAAGATTTCTCTTCTTCCATTTTTCATTCCTTTTTCGCCACGCCTTTTGCTGTCCATCACACTGGAAGATGTTAAATTTACTCTCACCCGTGAAAAGTACTGTATTTCAAAATGTGGAATGTTTATTTCGGAGCAGAGTTGCAAATTCTAGGCACTTCTGTTCATTTACCCTGCTTATGAACGGTTTCTTCCTTGCTGCTCTACTTTCAAACCCATGACTGTGCAGCAGTCTTCATACTGTTATGGGATGAACATTAATTCCACTGGTATTTGCGACATATAACGCCTACTCCGTATCTGTAATTCTGGGATCCGCATTCACTTTTCTAATGACGTGTCGGCGCTTCCTGTTAGATAATTTTGGAGGTCGTCCACATCAAGTATTGCTTTCTACGCTTCCTCAATCCCTGTAATTTCTTATTACGGTTTGGACAATCGTATGGCTCCTTCTAACAATTTCCCCAATTTTCCGCAGTGAAAAGCACTTCTTACTGAGCTCAGTAGTATTTCTCCTCGCCTCCACTGGTACTTCGCTTCTTTTTGAATCCATGTTACGCTATGGAATTATGTATTGCAATACATGTCTGTAATATCTACAAACCACACCCCTTGTGCTGTGTTCACTGTAACGTCTCCCTTGCAACTAACGACAGACTCTAAGCGTGTGTCGATTTCTGTACCGTAGTAAGCAAACACTGTTGCATCTATCACGCTTGCAGTGCACGATACCTGTCGGAGGACCTTGGTTTATGTTACTGTGCACATGGACGCAGGCACAGTGTTGCACGTCTCCCTCTGTGCATCCAAGTTGTACGCAACATGCTACAAAATAGGGGTGTATGTAGACTTTAGTGTCGGACTGTATAAACGGTTAAACATTAAAGACTTAAGAAACAAATAAGAAAACTTTAGCACCATGAATAACAATTGACAGTGCCAGTTAGTACTGGACATTTTCCTTGCAATGAAGTGAATTACTAGAAAACTTGCATAGTACCTCTTATATATTAATTGACATCTTGCGTCGGTGTGCACCGAACATTTTTGTGTACAAAGTCATACGTGAATTGGAACCTTGAACTTTAAATGTGCGTCCATGAACAATCAAAGTATGTGTAGTAGTAGCCAATGAACTACTCATGAACTGTTATTAATAATTCACACTTGAAGGCCTTATTTATTGTGCTAAGAAGCACTGAACTTTTAAGAAATAATCGAATGAATAGTATAATTCGATTTGCACACCCATGTAGAAACGTGCCATGAGGCACCCAATAACTTTAACATTTATTGCATTATGAATGATCTGATTTTTTAGTTGATGCAAACTTGTAATATGATGTAATTTTTTTTTATCCGACTGAATGTTAACTGTCATATTGCGAAAGTCAGACACAGCTAGTCCGAAGGCTTCCTCCCGGCTTTTCAGCTGGGCTTCCCCTGGCCCACGCCGAATGGGGAACCGAGTTAATTATACCTAGCAAATTATTACATAAAAGCGGAATAGCTGTATTGGTTACAGCATTTAAGTAACAAATCTGCTAACGCGATATTCTCGCAGTAATTCTAAATAGCCTTCAGGCATAGTGTGAGTATACAACAACAACTTACTGTACCCTTCAAAATACTGTGTAATGTTTTGTGGAAAGTTTCAAGCAGATCTTGCAAAGAAGCATACTTTAAAATTTCCAGGGGCAACGCACGATCTTACTGTCTTTGGTGCTGCCATTCACCTGTGTCTGGTTCTATTACTGTCATTGTACAAGTCACAATTTGATAACTGCTTCATAATCACAGTGTGAAACACCAGCTGAATACACCATTATACATACCATTACTTCCATGCTAGTGACTGGGGCATAAAAGTTAGCGTAACACATAGTACACTTTTGTAAGGGATAGTTATTCTAATTCGGCAATAGGTTTTTTGACGTCTTCTGGAAAGCCCTATACCAGACGTGTAAATGTGAAGTGTAAATAAAGTACAAAAGTGAGTATATTTCTGTCAATAAAAACCATAGCTAATATGATAGGTAACTCTAAATCCTACAAGTTAATGATATTTTTTGTGTTAAAAATGTTAATAAAACATGTATTTTATTATCACAGAATAACTGTACAAAGCAAAGAATTTTTGTAAGCATGGACATTTTATCTCATTATGGTTAAAAAAGACTTGGTTCAAAGATGGAATACTACTTTTGTCTCTGCTGTTGAAGAATTAACTCGCTTAACTGTTATGGCGCGCTTAGTGTTTGATGTACATGTTTTCTATTAAAATATCTGGTAAAACGTGAATTTCTTGTGTTCTTGTTCAAAGTCTCTCCCTTCCTGTGGAAATATTTATGTCAAAATAATTATTTCAAGTGAGTTGTATAGTAGAGTGCTCTTGTGGCTTTGTTTTGTTGTAATGGCGCACAGGCGGCAATTACTTGGAATTTAATTAAAATGTTAAATATTGGGCTTCACCCTCAAGTTAACATAATAAATACTTTGGATATCGATAATAGTTTCAGGCTTTAATATTTGCGAAGTTCATTTTATCAGAATTTTTACGGAATTGCCGGGATATATTTAACTGCAGTGGGAGGCAAAGCTTAGGTTTGCTTCACGATATCTTTGTGTTTATAAGTAAATTTACTTCTGTCAAGGAAATGCTTAACCTAAACTGAAGTCAGTGTGATATCAATAAAATTACTTATCGTGAGAACGAATCCTTACGCAACGTAGGTTGTTATATCGCCTCTCTCTTCGCAACGATTAATTTAACGGGGAATAATACTAAGTTTCATGTAACTTCTGATTATCTTAGAGCTAGCCGCGAGTTTGGATAACGTAATTAAACCATTTCAAGTAAAGCTGTGCCCATTTTTTCTAACGTTTGCGCCTTCATGATGCTGTATTGCTGTATTAAATATCCTTTAAGTTTTTCCCATCACTCCCGATCCCATTTTACATTAAAATCAAAACACATTAATACCAAAGAAGAGACGGACGACATAGTTTGTTCCGAACAGCATACAAACATTGGTACTGTAGTTTTATATATAGGTATACTCCCTTACAACAGAGTTAAGTCACATATAATAATATACTGAAAATGTTGTAGCTCAGTTTTATAAGCAAGTATCTTAGTTATCCAAATTATTTGCAAAATCCACAGTGGCTATATTCTCTTAGTTTACTTCTTGTGACTGCTACGGTCGCAGGTCCATATGGATGTGTGTGACGTCCTTAGGTTAGTTAGGTTTAAGAAGTTCTAAGTTCTAGGGGACTGATGACCTCAGATGTGAAGTCCCATAGTCCTCAGAGGCATTTTGAACCTTACTTCTGTCTCCATTAAGACTTATCCATTACCAATTATTAGGTTACATAGGATAAGTTAGTGCATTTATAATAAACACAACATACAGATATCAGAGAATTCTGTCCTGGTTTTACACAGTTATTACGCTTGTACACTCCAGGAATATTACAGTTTGGGCTTTCAGGAATAAACATAGGTAGATTTACAGTTTTTTTGTAGAGCAGTAAAATTTTTGTCCAGACATGATAGAACTAATTTCATTCGTTATACATTGATCAATTTATCTTGATGAAGATGAAGGCATGTTATTTTATGGCCTGTTTTGATCAGAAATTTATGAAATTCAATATTAAGTAATGTACTTTAATAATCCCCCCATGAACCATGGACCTTGCCGTTGGTGGGGAGGCTTGCGTGCCTCAGCGATACAGATAGCCGTACCTTAGGTGCAACCACAACGGAGGGGTATCTGTTGAGAGGCAGGCCAGACAAACGCGTGGTTCCTGAAGAGGGGCAGGAGCCTTTTCAGTAGTTGCAGGGGCAACAGTCTGGATGATTGACTGATTTGGCCTTGTAACACTAACCAAAACGGCCTTGCTGTGCTGGTACAGCGAACGGTTGAAAGCAAGGGGAAACTACAGCCATCATTTTTCCCGAGGGCATGCAGCTTTACTGTATGGTTAATGATGATGGCGTCCTCTTGGGTAAAATATTCCGGAGGTAAAATAGTCCCCCATTCGGATCTCCAAAATTTATAAAGGGAAATGGATAGGTTAAAGTTAGATATAGTGGGAATTAGTGAAGTTCGGTGGCAGGAGGAACAAGACTTTTGGTCAGGCGAATACAGGGTTATAAATACAAAGTCCAATAGGGGTAATGCTGGAGTAGGTTTAATAATGAATAAAAAAATAGGAAGGCGGGTAAGCTACTACAAACAGTATAGTGAACGCATTATTGTGGCCAAGATAGACACGAAGCCCACGCCTACTACAGTAGTACAAGTTTATATGCCAACTAGCTCTGCAGATGACGAAGAAATTGTAGAAATGTACGATGAAATAAAAGAAATTATTCAGATAGTGAAGGGAGACGAAAATTTAATAGTCATGGGTGACTGGAATTCGGTAGTAGGAAAAGGGAGAGAAGGAAACGTAGTAGGTGAATATGGATTGGGGGTAAGAAATGAAAGAGGAGGCCGCCTGGTAGAATTTTCCGCAGAGCACAACTTAATCATAGCTAACACTTGGTTCAAGAATCATAAAAGAAGGTTGTATACTTGGAAGAAGCCTGGAGATACTGACAGATTTCAGATAGATTATATTATAGTAAGACAGAGATTTAGGAACCGGGTTTTAAATTGTAATACATTTCCATGGGCAGATGTGGACTCTGACCACAATTTATTGGTTATGAACTGTAGATTAAAACTGAAGAAACTGCGAAAAGGTTGGAAGTTAAGGAGATGGGACGTGGATAAACTGAAAGAACCAGAGGTTGTACAGAGTTTCAGGGAGAGCGTAAGGGAACAAATGGCAGGAATGGGGAAAAGAAATACAGTAGAAGAAGAATGGGTAGCTCTGAGGGATAAAGTAGTGAAGGCAGCAGAGGATCAAGTAAGTAAAAAGACGAGGGCTAGTAGAAATCCTTGGGTAACAGAAGAAATATTGAATTTAATTGATGAAAGGAGAAAATATAAAAATGCTGTAAATGAAGCAGGCAAAAAGGAATACAAACGTCTCAAAAATGAGATCGACAGGAAGCGCAAAATGGCTAAGCAGGGATGGCTAGAGGATAAATGTAAGGATGTAGAGGCTTATCTCACTAGGGGTAAGATAGATACTGCCTACAGGAAAATTAAAGAGACCTTTGGAGAAAAGAGAACCACTTGTATGAATATCAAGAGCTCAGATGGCAACCCAGTTCTAAGCAAAGAAGGGAAGGCAGAAAGGTGGAAAGAGTATATAGAGGGTTTATACAAGGGCGATGTACTTGAGGACAATATTATGGAAATGAAAGAGGATGTAGATGAAGATGAAATGGGAGATATGATACTGCGTGAAGAGTTTGACGGTGCACTGAAAGACCTGAGTCGAAACAAGGCCCCGGGAGTAGACAACATTCCATTAGAACTACTGACGGCCTTGGGAGAGCCAGTCCTGACGAAACTCTACCATCTGGTGAGCAAGATGTATGAGACAGGCGAAATACCCTCAGACTTCAAGAAGAATATAATAATCCCAACCCCAAAGAAAGCAGGTGTTGACAGATGTGAATATTACCGAACTATCAGTTTAATAAGTCACGGCTGCAAAATACTAACGCGAATTCTTTACGGACGAATGGAAAAACTAGTAGAAGCCGACCTCGGGGAAGATCAGTTTGGATTCCGTAGAAATATTGGAACACGTGAGGCAATACTGACCTTACGACTTATCTTAGAAGCTAGATTAAGGAAAGGCAAACATACGTTTCTAGCATTTGTAGACTTAGAGAAAGCTTTTGACAATGTTAACTGGAATACTCTCTTTCAAATTCTGAAGGCGGCAGGGGTAAAATATAGGGAGCGAAAGGCTATTTATAATTTGGATAGAAACCAAATGGCAGTTATAAGAGTTGAGGGGCATGAAAGGAAAGCAGTGCTTGGGAGGGGAGTGAGACAGGGTTGTAGCCTCTCCCCGGTGTTATTCAATCTGTATATTGAGCAAGCAGTGAAGGAAACAAAAGAAAAGTTCGGAGTAAATATTAAAATCCATGGAGAAGAAATACAAACTTTGAGGTTCGCCGATGACATTGTAATTCTGTCAGAGACAGCAAAAGACTTGGAAGAGCAGTTGAACGGAATGGATAGTGTCATGAAGGAAGGATATAAGATTAACATCAACAAAAGCAAAACGAGGATAATGGAATGTAGTCGAATTAAGTCGGGTGACGTTGAGGGTATTAGATTAGGAAATGAGACACTTAAAGTAGTAAAGGAGTTTTGCTATTTGGGGAGCAAAATAACTGATGATGGTCGAAGTAGAGAGGATATAAAACGTAGACTGGCAATGGGAAGGAAAGCGTTTTTGAAGAAGAGAAATTTGTAAACATCGAGTGTTGATTTAAGTGTTAGGAAGTTTTTGAAAGTATTTGTATGGAGTGTAGCCATGTTTGGAAGTGAAACATGGATGATAAATAGTTTAGTCAAGAAGAGAATAGAAGCTTTCGAAATGTGGTGCTACAGAAGAATGCTGAAGATTAGATGGGTAGATCACATAACTAATGAGGAGGTGTTGTTTAGGACTGGGAACAAGAGAAGTTTGTGGCACAAATTGACTAGAAGAAGGGATCGGTTGGTAGGACATGTTCTGAGGCATCAAGGGATCACCAATTTAGTATTGGAGGGCAGCGTGGAGGGTAAAAATCGTAGAGGGAGACCAAGAGATGAATACACCAAGCAGATTCAGAAGGATGTAGGTTGCAGTAGGTACTGGGAGATGAAGAAGCTTGCACAGGATAGAGTAGCATGGAGAGCTGCATCAAACCAGTCTCAGGCTGAAGACAACAACAACAACAACAACAACACAACTTTAATAATTCGATTGTGCAAGACCGCATTTACCACGTATGTTTAACATTTTCGTTCAGCAAATAGATCGGACTTATTTTAAAGTTTTCACAAAGTTTCTGCAAAAATCTGTGCGATTTTAACGACCTCTAACGGTTTCTGTTTAGATATACACTGTTATGAGTACATGCTTGGAGCTGTTCGGCGTTGGAATTGGCGTCCGAAGTCATGCGGGTAAAGGCTGAACAATCTGCACATACCATAGGATACGAAAGGTTTTCCTCCCACCGATAATTTATTTCGTATCGGCAGATTTATTCCGATTGTGACTAGCCGTAGCGTACATGTAAGATTACACAAGGGCATTAATATATGTACAGCATTTCTACAACATTATGATCTGAAAGAGGGCGTGTGCTAGCACATTTAGTCCCATAGACATAATCATGACATTAATTTTGTACTTCCTGACATAGTCTATACTAGCGTGAGAATATTACTCATCTATATTTTAGACTGTGTCACACATATCACCATGCAATAAGGAAAGTTCATTTCATGTTAACTTGCATGAACATCAAGACATGTACATAGATCAGTTTATATAATATATTGCGAAGCCAGCGAGCTGGCCGTGAAGTATGAATTATTCTTGCTGGAGCTCACCGGGAAACGTCTGTCGACAATCACTTTAACTTCATTGCACTTCGCAACAATCTGGTTATGTCGTCCACATGGCGTGTCAAAAGCGTAAATTATGGGTATCACAATGATCTAACAGGACGAAAAATATCGTTACAGCTATTCTCACATCCACATTAATAAATTTATCTCGTGTCAGATAACAGCTATTATCCGCTACTCATTCATTACTTTCTGCTTAGCACGTTTACAGCGTCCCACTTCACTCATCTTTACGAACTGGTCCAGATCGTTTACTGTTCAATATCTTTCTAGTTCATTGTCTTTATACTTGTGACCAAGCAGTAAGCAAAATTCTACATATTAGCAATATTTACAATTTTACATACACCACGGCTCTGTATATAGCGATCAGCGCTGATTCATTTTTCTCTATTACATCTGCTTCACAGAGAACATTTATAAGCATCAAACTCTTCAATTTAATCGGTATATCTTACTCCAGGTTTACATGTAATTTATGCAATATTAATTATGGGTTGTGCTGGTGGAAAGCAAGAATAACTTCGTCTTGGTATCCCCAATAGTATACACCCATTCGCCTGTGAGGCTTTTACCCTCAGATATTTACTTACAAGCAAACTGCCTGCCACAAGCAAAGATACTGTGAAGACGTAATTCTTATCAGAACTGTGCTAAGCATGGACCGCGAATGGCTAAGTTCATCAGAGCCCATAATGCTGTCCCCTCTGTCAATTTCAGGTATGGGAAATAACTGTAAACCACTGCACACAGAATTATGGGGAAGTGCTTTGGAACAAGAAATCTTCATCTATCTCACATTCATTTAAGAACTAAAGAAAATAATCACCTGGTCGTATACATATTTACAAGATATCTACAATCACATCCCTGTAATATTATAATGTTCTTTCTCTAAGTCTCTCAAGTATCTTTTACTGAATACGGGAGAGCCAAGTCCAAGCATACACAACAACCTATTATTTCCTTCTTTTCATGGAATATTAATTTCTATAACATAGTCTAAGTTATAGTCAAATCTGTGACTTTCTCTTAGAATTGCTATACAACGTCCAGTGAGGGCTATGCGTCCCCTTAATATTCCTTTACTATTATGAGAAAAAAGCCTTAAAACTGAAGAGAATGTTATTATGTGCATAATAAAAATCTATTCTACAAATTATATTTACATTCTAAGTCGTATTTGTTCTACGCCATTCCTTAGTGGATTAGATAAAGAGTTCACATGGAATAATGTAAATTACTGAAAAAGTACACATATAGAACAAAAGATTTATAAGAATTGATTGCTTAACACTATATTATGAGTAATATCTCTTAAGATCCTGAAAAAGGATATAGTCCTTTTATTTTCTTGGTTTTCAGTGAAGCCTGCAGATAGCTGTTAAGTGTGATATCTGAATGGTTTCGTATGGATTAGTGTATAATAACTACCACTTCTTATTTTTCCGATGCCTTAAGGAAGACTTAAAATGTGTGTTTACCTACTTATTCACGTTTCGACCAAGTAATGGAGCAGTGTGTTTTGCTACAAGTCTAGTGTGGAATTACAGCCATATGATAACCACAAGTTGTTTTTTTCTCTCATATGCGTGCAGATATTTCAACAACACTTGCTCTAGACCATTCTATTGGGCCCTGTCAATCCATCCAGCCTCTGACACTTTCTCTTTAATTTTAATTTTTAAGACTCTATCTTATAGCTGCTAACAGTTATATCATTTCAATTCATATGTGGCATACAGAAAACCAGTGATTAACAGTGCTGGTTAAAAACAGTCTTGATTGGAATTTTAGTTTTTTATTTTTCAACTACGCGTTTCGCCTTATTTAGGCGTCTTCAGGTTATCTTAATTTGGTATTTCTTAGAAGGATCCTTTAGACAGTGTAGCCAAAAGGTATCGTCGACTACATAAGGCCAACATCGCCTTCGTTAAACTCAGTACTACCTGACCCCCATCTTATTCTGTTACTCGCTCCTGTGAACGGGAACGCGTTATGCAGGTCTTGGAGTCACTCGCGTCCATCTAGAAAAGTTTTTACTGAGTTAAACGAAGCCGATGTTGGCCTGATATATTCGACGATGCCCTTTGGCTAAAGGATTCTTCTAAGAAATACCAAATTAAGATAAACTGAAGATGCCTAAATAAGGCGAAACGCGTAGTTCAAAAATAAAAAACTAAAATTGCAACCAAGAGTGTTTTTTAACCAATACAGTAATATCCCACGGAATATCGTTTCAGTTTTTACAAATTTAATCTTTATTCCTTGAAATACTTCCCATGTAAAGCCTCAATAGCTAAAGGATCTACTATAATTTCTTGGGCGCTAGCCAAGAGGTAGCATTTACCTGAAGAATGGTCCTTTTTATCTGTTTCTCTAAGAAAATCAAGTTCGAAAATAAAGTAAGGGCATTCAATTAACCCATTTCCAAGTTCTACTTTCATCCAGGCTTGCCACTTTACAGGTTGTGACCTGCTGCCAAAAGCAACAACTACTACTCGATATTTCTGTATCGGATACTTAGGGACCTCATTACTATTATTTATTTGGTCAAATAAGTTCTGGGAAATCACACTGATAGCCGCACCTGTATCGAGAACGACAACTGTGGGAATATTGCCTACCACTACTTTGATTTTTGCTTGCACAGTACTACACACATCTTTCCAAAAATTCTTGTCTCCTATAGGTATCATTACTGTATCGCAAAAGATTAACGTCTCTAAGAATTTCGCCCTCACTTCATTCTTCGACCAACAAGCGAGGACAAGATGCGGCCAGCTTAGTTATTCGAATTATTCGCCTGAGGGCGTGACTCCTCAGCCACTTCAATTGTTTTCATGAATGCATCGGGAGGTTACCAGTGGTGATTGTAACTGTTGCTCGTTACTGGGTTATTCACCGGGTGCATATTATTATTATTATTATTATTATTATTGTTGTTGTTGTTGTTGTTACATGGTGGATTTTATCCAGGAGGAACCAAGTTTTGATTATAATTACCATTATTAGTTCTGCTACACCATGAACCGAGCTCAGTGTTGCGACGTCCTGGTAGAAATTTACTGTCAGATCTACGGTTTTTACTAGGATTCCCTGGATTAAATCCAGGGGGGGTTAGAATTTTGCCATGCAGGGTTAAAAACCTGCCTACCACGTTTCATATTGAGGAAAGGCGGCCTATCTTGATTATTACGTGGTAGACACGGAACATTTTGGTAATGTGAACCATTGCCATTAATATAATCACCATTTTGCTTAAGCTTGATACCTTTATAACACTCATCAAGGGAGTCAAGCACAGAAAGAAAGTGTACCACATCGATTACGTGTACATTGATGAGCTTTTCCCTCATATCAAAAGGTAAATTAGTTTTTAGTATCCTCAATACATCTCTTGCCAAATACTTTCATTCCAGTGCTTTATCTTATTCAGATACTTAAATATTTCCGTAAATTACCATTCTTGCTATTGTACCTCTCAGGGTTGAAAAGTTGTTGACACAATTGCTCCTAAGTATCTTGCGAGCAGTATCTGGGAAGGAAAGCTTGCTCAAGCTCTTCAGATGTTTGACAAACATTCAATAGCTTCAGTTTTCCAGAGCCTCATCTTGAATAAGTTCTGTCACGTATTGCATTTTCTATCACTCTAACCATGAATCTGGTGAAATACCCCTAAACGATCATATGCACACTGCAAGATTTAAATTACGTTTTTCAGGAACGAAAATTTGTGATTGTCAAGTCTTTTAAAGAGCTTTTTCCCTTAGCACAGAGACAGTGTTGGCTCTGCCCCCATATTATACACAGTGAAAGCTGGCGCCAGATTATAATCGTTTACGGTTCCCCTAGGAAAACGCTCTATTGGTCTCACATGATCATTTAAACACCACGTTCTGCTTCATAAAGTGGGACGATCAATAGCTATTTCTCTACCTCAGGATAATTCCTTCTGTAAATTACCGAGTTGGGTATTAACTCGGTCTCTCCATTCCGGTATAGTTTCCCTAATGTGACTGAGATCCATCCTAAGCCACTTCCGTGCTTCCGTTTGTTCTATGGGTATGTCATCAACAGAACTGCGTTAAGCTTGTTTTACCTCTGAAGCAACTACCTCGTTGAGTTGTGTTTGTTTCTACTTCAAGAATTCATTAAATTTTTGTTCTTGATTAGCAGAAAGCCGTTCTAGCACATCGCTACATTCCTGAATATTAGTTTTCATCGACTGTTTTTCGATTAGTGTAGTAGTCAACTCTTCGCAAAGTTTTCTGTTTACGTAACTTCACGGCAAGCAACTTGGAAATGACACATATCAGTTTCTACTGTATCTTGCCTGACCGTAAGCCTGACCAATTCTTGCGCTAACGTCATCATTCTGGCAGACATAGTCTGCTGTTCCTTCTTAATTTCCACTGAGATGCCATGCCTTTCAGCGCGGCTGTTAACAGTACAAGTTCAGAACATAAACGTCCAGTAACCTGGTTAGCTACGTGTTCTGTTGGCTCATTTTTTATTCAAGAAACTTGCCTGCGAAAGGCAAAGGTCCCGAGTTCGAGTCTCGGTCCGGCACGTAGTTTTAATCTGCCAGGAAGTTTCATATCAGCTCACACTCCGCTGCAGCGTGAAAATTTCACTATGGAATCATATTTTATTTGTTTCATTTGAGAACCCAATTTGTAGATATTTAGTTTTTAAAATGATCCATCTGCTGTTTATTTTCATTTCTGAAATGATCCGGCTGCTGTCTTATCTGATACGACTGTTGTCTCATCATTCCCAAGAGAATTACCGAAGTAGAAGCCTGTACGGCCTTCTAAGTTTCTTCAGGTAAACCATAACTGAGATCTGTGTTTCCTATTGCAACGTGATCGCTATCCGCGAGTGATTGATATTCATCTACGGTAGCGTTCATGTTTTCATTTATAACTGCGGTGAATTCGCCATTTGTTGCTTCAATATTATGAGCATTAGACATTTGAGACATCTCTGCTATCAACTGCCTACGCATCCTTACCCTAATCATAAATACAATACCCAGTACATAAATATTTATCACTACAGGATACGTGTTTGGTGTGTCAACACTTTCACAGACATTTACCCAACTTTTAACATGAAGATCAACAACTGAAATACGCTGGCTGGACACAGCAAGAATATCGCTGATCACTTTCTTCACATTACTATTTTCGCCTTGTTGTGGAAAATAAACATTTAAATTTTGAAGTACTGAAATTTTGTACACGGTCACTATGACCATTGACAAATTATTTTCCTAACATATTCTTCTGATGGGAAAAGTGCCACACGCGAACAGCAGTGAAAAAGCAGAATAGAAGTTATTCTTACCTTCGCGCTGTGCCGCGATGTCGTACCCGGATAAATTTTCTGTTAGGGGCATACTTTTAAAAATGATCAAAATTATACCAGTTGCTCGGCTTCTTATTGACTCGATTCTTGCAACAGTACTGTGAATAATTTCTCCGTCTATGGTTACAGTCGTAGAGCATGAAAAATGGGACAAAGTTTTAGTACAAAGACAAGATAAAATTTTATACGTACATAATTACATAAAATTCCAACGAGTCTCTAGCCACGCGTCTGGGCGTCGCTTTTAACGTTTCCGAAAGTAGAGAAATGGGGAAACGAACTTTTCTGTAAGTAACGTTTAAATCTTCATGTTTTTTCCGTTTCCCGTCTTTCCCTTAGTTGCTTGAAGTTCTTGGAGGTATGTACCGTCTAAAGCTTCATTTGGCTGCATAGACAGTACATACCTCCAAGAACGTTTAAATCTGTCGAAGATATGGGAGGGCGGAAGCGTTATAATTAGCAGTTCCGTTACGTATGTTCAAAGTACCTAATTTGGCTTCAGTTGGACACAACTGATTATTTTCAATGAAAGAATGAAAACTCTGTATGTATTTTATCCATGTATTTACGCCAGCCCGGGCTTAAAATACATCGTTAGCAATACGTCAATAACTGACTACCCGCGAGAATTTTAAACTACTGCACTATATGAACATTGACTTAGAAAAGATCTGATTATTAGCTGCTGCATAAAAAGTATATTTACTTTTAGAACTAGATTTATAGTTTACGAAGATTCGATCTTGCGTCTGACCGAATGTTTTAGCCAACGTAATACTACCAAAAACCGATGAGCTACAAAGAGATTCTTGTTAACAATTATCAACAGCATACAGTGTCTTTTTCCTTGAAATAAAACAAGTTATTATCCGAATAATTTATTATTCAATTAATGAATTTACACAAGTGGACTAAAGCAGACGCTTACATGCTTAGCTCAGGATACCGAAGGAAGCGAACAATAGTCGGTAGTCGATTTTTTTATCGTATATCAAAGATATTATAGAGTTCACTGGTACTAGATCGATCAATCCTTCCTTTGATTTTCATGTTTGGAAAAAGTGATAAAACTGATAGTTATTACTATTCAATGCAATATTCATAAACCACGTTTTTGTAGAGAAATATCTAAGTTTATTTTGAGGCATTGCACAATGATTCACAACTGACCATTATATCAAAGGGTTTATGGGCCAGTAACATATGTAGGCACTCCAAATACTAAGGGAACTGAAAATTTTACAAACACTGAGTATCTACAGATTGACTAAATTAACCCTGGTGGACATTGAAAACCAAAATTTACCGTTGGCGTAGTTGCTTTAAGGTTAATCGAAAATTGCACTCAGGCGTTAAAAAATCCATTAACACAGCGTCCAAGCTAATAGCTTGACTAAAATACAGACTGCATTTCATATGGCGTTTTCTTAAATAAGCTGCAGCAGTGAGGGTAACAAGAACAGTTAAAGAAGTATTCTAAAGCGAAAATTTCAGCTAGAATCAAATTTTAAGACTTACAAGGAATTACTGCAGTATTTTAAAGAAAGGCATTCGAGTTAACAGCCGTCAGCCATTTAAAGAAGTTTGACAATCACCGGAGATGCCTTTAGGACTTGCCCAGCAATCCGACAAAAACACAATGAGAGCCCAGCGGCAAAGCACAGTAGTAAACTAAGTTTGTATTAGAGGACGCCCTTACGGGAAACTAAGGTCTAGCTTCAGGTAAAACAACGCAGTAGCCACTCAAAACTACCAACAGACTGGGTCAGGACCAGTGGGCATAATGAAATAATTGACAAATAATTAATAGACAGAGGACTATTTCGAAAATAATAGCGGCAAGTAATACGGATCTAAAATGCTCAAATGGCCATCTCGCTTACCAGAACAGATCACTATAAAGTAACGTATTATCATTTCAGTTTGATATATGTCGCAGCTCTTCCTAAGGTGTACAGTGAGGCCTCTCATAACAAAGTTTTAATAGTGGAGCACATGTCCTGCAATATACATATTAAATTTAACGGTATAATATTCAAAATAAATGCGTTAGGTAAGTATTCCAAGCATTTAAAGCACCAACAAAACAAATACGATTGCTTGCATAAAAAGAAGGAAACTGGGTAAAACGTGAGACAACCAAATATAAGTAACTTTAACAATAGACACCTAGAGTACGGGTGAGACAAATAGTGAACGCCTCTATTCACAGGCAATGTGAAGCAAAGAACGGAAAAGTAATCTACTGAACTATGTAACAGGAAAGAACCTCTTACACACGTACACACACACACACACACACACACACACACACACACACACACAGAGCAAGAGGCAGCCACAGTGTTCAATAAGCAACAGGTTTACACCTTTAACGCACGATCGCCCCAATCCGCGAATACGTGCTTAGTTACGAAACGAAACGGCACCTTTGGCCCACAGTACTTGACAGCAGTGAAACAACTATTTAGGAAGCGCACGAGAAACCAGGCTACACGAATTTAGAGTCAGTAATCAAGAACTTTACCATAGTCCACAATATGACAGATATCCAAGCAGAACAGACTCAAGTCACCAGCTAGCGTGGTGTCGACGGTAACTCTTCACAAGCCATGCTGTCGTCTTCCAGCAATGTTCGGCCAATTCGGAGCGCTCACACGTTCTCCATCAAAACTGACCGCCAGCTACCATTGCCACGAGCCAGCTGCTGTTACATCCCAACACCGGAATATACAGTGCCTCTCATAAGTTTTTGGACAAACACTGTGCTCGGTATGTCTGGGTATGGAAGAATTTTTGACGGTAATACGGAAATAAAGATGTTCGTCTGCAAGTTGTACGTGTAAATATAGGCAATGAAAAGTGCTGTCGCATATGTTTGCTTCTTTACAACAGAACAAGACCTATTTCTTATTGCGAGATATGAAACTCTGCACTTCAAAAGTTTTTCGACAGATGTTCGCAACAGTGTCAGTGTGCATATCTCTGTCAGTTGTTACTTCCTGCGTTGTCAGTCATTACATGTTGAGAGCTCAAAGGAAACACTAGAGTGTTTGTATACAAAGGTACGTAAGGTAAAAACATCACTTTTGAACAGAGGCAGTTAGTAATATTTCACCACGAAAAGGTAAGAACATGCCGAGAAGTAACAACGTTACTGTATATGAAGAAAAGTACTGTGGGGAACATCGTCCGTCGATATAAATATGAAGACAGGATAGAAAATCTGCCACAGACAGGCCATCTAAGGATATTTGTGAGGAGACAAGAGAGAGCAATAGTACAGAAGGCCAAGAAATATCCACAGATCACAGCTAAACGAATTGCCATTGAGGCTGAGGAAGAGTTTGGAAAGAAGGCCAGTCCTAGCACAACCAGACGAGTGCTCTACAGGGAAAATTACCATCGGCGAACTGCAAGAAGAAAGCCTTACATCATTCCCCCCAATAGAAAGAAGAGGCTGCTATTCGTAAGGGAACACACAAACAAGAACACGGAGTGGTGGAATCAAGTAATTTTTTCGGATGAATCAAAATTTAGCATATTAGGACCGGATTGACGAATAACGGTTTGGCGGCAGCCCAACAAAGAGCTGGAAGAAAAAAGTATGCAAGCTACAGTGAAACATGGCAGGGGCCATTTTACGGTTTGGGGTTATATGTCGGCCCAGGGAGTGGGTGAGCTGGTCTTCATTGACGAAATAATAGATAAAAGTGTATACCTGCAGATTCTAAGGAACAATTTGAAGAAGAGCGTGTAACGACGCGAGTTTATGGGCGATAACATTCGTTGCTATACAGCCCTCAGTATTGAAGTCAGAGGCTGTGAAAGATACCGCCACTTGTGTCTTAGCCAGTGAGTCATGTACACCTGCTACTACGGCAACGTGAGAACGGCTCCTGTGTCACTTCTTAGCCACCGTAGATTCACCACCTATAAGAACCTAAATAAATGATATTAAATATTATTCAATCATTTTCAAAATCGGTACACTACCTCTTGACATTCAGGAGAAGATTGTAACCAAATTTCAGCTTTATAACTATCATAGTTTCAGAGGTAGAAAAAAATTGCTAAAAAAGTAAAAAACCGACACTTAGGAAACTAAATTCAGTTAGGAAATATAATAGTTTATCCTTTGGTATTATCTAAAAACATGAACAGAACTCGCAAGGTGCAGAATTGAATAATTAAGATTTTCATATTAAAACTTTAATTATTTTTAGTTTTCGTTGTATAAAAATCAATCAAAATTATTATTGGTGTCTAAGACTGTTGTAGGAGTATATGTGAGTGAATGAGAGTGTGTACGTGGGACATTCGTCAAGTTTTAATGTTGCATTATATACCGCCTTAAGTAACCTGCGAGAGTTACGCAAACCTGTCGTGGGAAAATGTTCATAGGGAATTTACCCACTTTTCTGATGATCTATGTCTAGGTGTGATTGCTATTGTAACAGAGAAGCCAGACAGTCAGCTGGAGTATTATCTGTATCTAAAGGATATTTCCAGATTTATTACCTTTTCGTTTTCGTTTATTAAACATTACTTTAATATTTGTAGATCAGAATGACGTAGATGCGTCTGTATGAAAGGATTGGTGCAGGCCAGTTTTGGCGCGAGTATGATCATGAGCGAGCATTCTGATTGGCAGCGAGTACCGTTAGCCAAACAGAATTGGGACGATTCCCCCTCGTTACTTGACAGTTATACTGGGAGTCAGGCTGCAAGAAAGGAGTCTCTCGCTAGCTTTGAACGCGGATGGTCATGTTACTAGTGTGAGTCAAAATAATGTGTAAAATGAAGGAATACTGAGTTCCTCGCGTTTGATACGTGGTGTGACTAACGCTGATGTAGTTACGGACAGTTTTGGTGAAGCTTGGAAGTTTTGGAACTGTTTTTGCTGGACAGATATTCACGTGTGAGAATTTGGCCCTCATAGTATCTGTGTGGCATGTCTCAGCATTCAACCACTGAGCATTTATCGCGAGCAGTTTTCTTTCTGCAGAAATCCATAAGAAGGACCGAATGTATTAACTCAAATTAGTGGTGAAATTGTGAAAACGTTGTTTAATTCGGGTCGGATTTGGACAGCTTTCTGGCTTCTGCGCGTGCAAAATGAGTGTATGAATTGTCAATTTGACGAAAATAACCAGTAGTTTAATTGTGGACTGAATAGTACGGTTCCTTTGGCGATAAGAAGAAATAAACATTTTTGTGTGGAAATTTCAGACATTATTTTCCAGAAGCCAATCCATTATCTTACTGCCCGATAAATTTTTTAATGACCGTCTTTCTAAATTTCTAATTAGCAGTCTGCACACAGAACGCACGCAAACCCCGCCCCGCAGCAAGCTCAGTGAATATGGCGATTGGAGACTGTTTCAAATTTTATCAGGACAGCGACCTCAAACATACTGCCTATATTGTACGGTTGTGGCTCCTGTACAGCTGTCCAAAAGTTGTCAATCCCCCTCCACAAAATCCAGACATAGACCACATAGAGAATTTATGGGATGATTTAGAAATAAATATTCGGAAAATCCCCATACAGCCCCAAATAAGACTTCAGAAGACGACTGCAAGAAGAATGGGAAAATCTAAATATTTCGCACCTACAGAAGCGTGTATAAAGTATGCCAAAAGAGCTGACAGGTGTTACAACGTCACGGCAGAAGCACAAAGTACTAATTCCTCATTATTTTCTAGATTTTTGTTTATTCCTGCAGTTTGTTCCAAAACTCCTGCGAAGGCAAATCTATGTTATTTTACATAAACATGAAATTATTTGTATTTTGTGAGTCATTTAATGAAGTAAAATGTTCAACTTATTGCCCCGTGAATATCATTCTGTCTGTTGGAACATCAAAGATAATACGTTTAATTGTATGTCTGTTAGTTCTCAAAGTAAATACAAAACTATTCTGCTTGTCCCAAAACTTATGAAAGACACTGTAGCCCGACCGCGGCCTTTCATGCCCGGCCATTAGCGGACCACTGCCCAACCTGTCGTCCCATAACGTCCAGAAGGAAAGCTAGCTCGAGTAGGATCGATACCAGTGAAGATATCATACCCGCACGGCACATAATGCTTGGGATTTCTAAGCGAGTTTACTCCCCTGTGATTCTTTATGTAGTAGGGAACATACAGTTACAGTTTGTTTGATCACTGATTTTATATTTTTTGTTGTTGTATTCGACAAGGCCAAAAGAAGTGACCCACAGATTACTAATGCTCGTCCGCAACTCGTGGATATCATACCCGCACGGCACATAATGCTTGGGATTTCTAAGCGAGTTTACTCCCCTGTGATTATTTATGTAGTAGGGAACATACAGTTACAGTTTGTTTGATCACTGATTTTATATTTTTTGTTGTTGTATTCGACAAGGCCAAAAGAAGTGACCCACAGATTACTAATGCTCGTCCGCAACTCGTGGATATCATACCCGCACGGCACATAATGCTTGGGATTTCTAAGCGAGTTTACTCCCCTGTGATTATTTATGTAGTAGGGAACATACAGTTACAGTTTGTTTGATCACTGATTTTATATATTTTTTATTGTATTCGACAAGGCCGAAAGAAGTGAGCCACAGATGACTAATGCTCGTCCGCAGCTCGTGGTTCCCCGGTTCGATTCCCGGCGGGGTCAGGGATTTTCTCTGCCTCGTGATGACTGGGTGTTGTGTACTGTCCTTAGGTTAGTTAGCTTTAAGTAGTTCTAAGTTCTAGGGGACTGGTGACCATAGATGTTAAGTCCCGTAGTGCTCAGAGCCATTTTTACTAATGCTCGCAGCAGGAACAAAGCTACTGTGTTCCCAAATTGGACACATTTTTCTCGTATTGACAAGTAAATGATGGTCTGCTACCAATAGTAAATATTTTGAACAACACCTAATCACACCAATTGCGAATCTCGCATGACGACTAACTCCCATGACACCTCCCCCCTTCCCCCTCCCCTTCCCCCCCTCCCCCCCCCTCCCCAGCTATTTTGGTGCCAGAATAACGCTCCCACGTCATTGTTCATATTTATAATGATGTACAATTTACAGTTTGTGTTTTAAATAAAATTCAATTGAATTAACCGATACTCTGCAGCATACACAGTGATCAGTGGTGACACAAACCATTTCCATTACAATATTCATAAGCAAGTATAGACAAGGAACAATTTAGCAGTCTTAGTACGTAAATTATTTCGAGAATAATGAAATTCGCTACTCAGCTGCCTTATCCATTTGTTACATATAAGTAGAAAAACGTTAGTATTACATTAATTCGCTTATTATCTGAAGTATGGGAAAGCAAATAAAATAAAATTTATTCCACTTTTGAAAATATCATTTGTGGACTGGGATTCGAACTTGGGTCTGTCCTTCTGCGGGATTAAAACACCTGTGGGACGATACAGTTCCATTGTTTTATTGCTTGCCGAAATTTGAGGCCCCTCAAGGACTCTGGGCTCCAATCCTGATACGGCATAAAATTTTCCATCATTTTATTTCGAGCTCTATCACTATCTATTGGTGAAAAATAATTTTGATTCGTAACATGTCTTCGTGTGTCGTCAACGATAACGATAGGCGGTCTCGAGCTGTCAGACACTTAACTATTCATCACATCGTTTCAGATCCACAAGGTCTCTCCTAGCTACTGGTGAGAAAGAATTACTGTAAGTAGTTTCGTCTAACCAAGTGCAACGACGAAATATGTGATGTTAGACTCCCAGTCAGCACAGAATTTTCCGTCACGGTATTTCTAGTTAAGATACGCACATCTCGCAACTTTTTTTTAAAATTATATTTCCAATTCCCCATCTGGGGCGGGTGGCAGCAGCATAGGCGTTGCTCTTCAGCCGAATGACATTACAAGTAGGCAGGAAGACATTTGAAACAATATAAAGGAAATATGGCGGAACATAGATACAAAAAAGACGGAATATAAGAGAAGGATGCATACAAAAAGCGGCGACTGTAAAACAGAGGTAAAAATCTAAAAAAGTATTGCATGCACAAAAACACATACAGTAAGGATTAAAAGGCACCAGGCAAAGTACATCCACAGCATAAAAAGTTGCAGAACGATTAAAACAGCCACTTGACAGACGGTGTGGCATGGAACAATCATGGACTATATACAGGTCAAGCACACAGGTAAAACCACATCACTGATGACACTGTAGAACGGCACCAGACACAACACTAATGCAGCACACTTAATGATGAATAAAAACCTGGGAGGATCTGCCAGGGGTGGGGGACGATGGAGAGGGGAAATGAGGCGAGAAGGAGGGGAGAGAAAGGGAGATGAAGTGGGGCACACCAAAGGGGGCCAAGGAGGGAAGGGATGGGAGAGGAAAACAGCCGAGGACGGGGTGCAGGGACTCAGGGGGGAAGGAAGAAAATCTGCTCTTGGAGAATGAGGGGAGAGGAAAAAGGCGTGGCCCTGGGGAGGGGGAGGGGAAAAAGGTCAGGCTACAGATGGCAGATGTCACGGCGAAGTTCAACATCCAGAAAGGGGAGTTGCTGGAATTGCCCTGGTGAAGGATATGGAGAGTGTGTAGACAGGGATGCAGCAATAGAGGTGTGACAACAGCAACAGGCGGGGGGGGGGGGGGGTGGAGAGGAAGAAGGAAACCAGGGGGTGGGGGGCACCAAGACTGCAGGCAGTGTAAAGGATGCAGAGATGTTGGATGGAAAGGAGGAGGTGGGGAAGGGGATGAGGTCATAACGGAGTTGTGCAGGGGGAGGAAGATGGACACAGACAGCAAGGCACAGCACATGGTGCTCTAGGGTTTGGAGAGCCTTATAAAAGCGGGGTGGAGTGGGGGTGGAGATCCAGGCACTGCTGGCATAACAGAGGATAGGACGTATGAGGGACTTGTGTGTATGTGGAGGATGGTAGAAGAATGCTATCCTCATATCCAGCCAGACGGGAGTTTCAGGAGGTGAAGGCAGGAATGGGCTTTCTGCTGGACGGTCTGGAGATGAGGGGTACAGGTGAGGTGATGGTCAGGGTGAGGCCAAGGTATCGTCAGAGTGGGGGTGAGTTGGATGGGTCGACCGTAAATGGTTAAATGATTAGGTAGACATTATAGAGACAGATGGCTACTGGTGAAAGAAACCGGTATTTAACGTTTAATCGTGGCTAGAAAATAAATTGATAGTACCAGGTATGAATTCCATAGAGGCAAAATAGTTTTTGTTTCTTCATTTCGAATGTCCTGCTAATGATGAAGGAATTAGATGACTAACAATTGACTGTACTAAATACTGAATTTGAATCCCGTCCCACACAAAACTTAGCGTCTCGTCATATCAAGTTCAAACACTTTGTTACTGGTGAAAGATTAATTAACAGGAAATGCAGTTGCTGGATACGAGTTGCGGCCCAGTGGAAACCAGTTATTAGATATCTCACGTCTCTTTATGCCTCTTCATCAATGACGATCGGAGCTGAGTTCTAATCTGAGTAAGGCACGAAAACTTCGATTCGTTAGCATTGGCTATTGGTGTTGAGTTTCTAACCATACCAAAAACGAAACATGAATGACATTTAAAGTCAATACACGCACAGAACTAGCTGCCATGTTCATAAACACCTTAGAAATTTAATGTCACATTATCATAAATAACAAGAGCTATTTGTGACTTTGAAGTGCACATGGAACCACATGCCATCATGAGTACAGTGAAATAACTAGTGAAAGCTGCTGATAATGGGATTAGCATAGAGTGCTTTACGCTATTAATCATGGTTTTTCTAACTCGTTAGTTCAGTAGCCAGTTTATGCAAACCAATCACCATGGGAACGAATGGTTATCGGTAGTTGGAAAACCTTTTCGAGAGCAATAATACTTTGAATCATCATGGAAGTACAGTTATTCTTACTAAACCTGTTTTTGACAAATGAAATTTAGTTTTGACCAAGGGTTACTGTTGAATTGTGGGACTGAGTTACGACTAGGGGAAGGTGAATAACGTGAGCACTGTAAGAAAAATCGAATTTTCACCGAACCATGGATACCGCGCGCATGTTTTCCAATCTACAAATTATAGGGTATCACTCTAAATTTATACATACAAAGAAGCATGTAGTACGTGGGATCTACACTCCTGGAAATGGAAAAAAGAACACATTGACACCGGTGTGTCAGACCCACCATACTTGCTCCGGACACTGCGAGAGGGCTGTACAAGCAATGATCACACGCACGGCACAGCGGACACACCAGGAACCGCGGTGTTGGCCGTCGAATGGCGCTAGCTGTGCAGCATTTGTGCACCGCCGTCGTCAGTGTCAGCCAGTTTGCCGTGGCATACGGAGCTCCATCGCAGTCTTTAACACTTGTAGCATGCCGCGACAGCGTGGACGTGAACCGTATGTGCAGTTGACGGACTTTGAGCGAGGGCGTATAGTGGGCATGCGGGAGGCCTGGTGGACGTACCGCCGAATTGCTCGACACGTGGGGCGTGAGGTCTCCACAGTACATCGATGTTGTCGCCAGTGGTCGGCGGAAGGTGCATGTGCCCGTCGACCTGGGACCGGACCGCAGCGACGCACGGATGCACGCCAAGACCGTAGGATCCTACGCAGTGCCGTAGGGGACCGCACCGCCACTTCCCAGCAAATTAGGGACACTGTTGCTCCTGGGGTTTCGGCGAGGACCATTCGCAACCGTCTCCATGAAGCTGGGCTGCGGTCCCGCACACCGTTAGGCCGTCTTCCGCTCACGCCCCAACATCGCGCAGCCCGCCTCCAGTGGTGTCGCGACAGGCGTGAATGGAGGGACGAATGGAGACGTGTCGTCTTCAGCGATGAGAGTCGCTTCTACCTTGGTGCCAATGATGGTCGTATGCGTGTTTGGCGCCGTGCAGGTGAGCGCCACAATCAGGACTGCATACGACCGAGGCACACAGGGCCAACACCCGGCATCATGGTGTGGGGAGCGATCTCCTACACTGGCCGTATACCACTGGTGATCGTCGAGGGGACACTGAATAGTGCACGGTACATCCAAACCGTCATCGAACCCATCGTTCTACCATTCCTAGACCGGCAAGGGAACTTGCTGTTCCAACAGGACAATGCACGTCCGCATGTATCCCGTGCCACCCAACGTGCTCTAGAAGGTGTAAGTCAACTACCCTGGCCAGCAAGATCTCCGGATCTGTCCCCCATTGAGCATGTTTGGGACTGGTTGAAGCGTCGTCTCACGCGGTCTGCACGTCCAGCACGAACGCTGGTCCAACTGAGGCGCCAGGTGGAAATGGCATGGCAAGCCGTTCCACAGGACTACATCCAGCATCTCTACGATCGTCTCCATGGGAGAATAGCAGCCTGCATTGCTGCGAAAGGTGGATATACGCTGTACTAGTGCCGACATTGTGCATGCTCTGTTGCCTGTGTCTATGTGCCTGTGGTTCTGTCAGTGTGATCATGTGATGTATCTGACCCCAGGAATGTGTCAATAAAGTTTCCCCTTCCTGGGACAATGAATTCACGGTGTTCTTATTTCAATTTCCAGGAGTGTATATTCATTTTTCTGAAACGTTACATAGGGATCACTTTTCCCAGACTAATAAAGTGGCCACTGAGGACATATATACTTTGAAAACGGACAGCAACCCACTTTCGAAGAAGGAAGATTAGGCTTAACGTCCCGTCGACATCGAGGTCGTTAGAGACAGAGCACAGGATCGGATTGTGTCAAGAATGGCGAAGAAAGTGGGCAGTGCCCTTTCGAAGGAACCATTCCGGCATATGCCTGGAGAAATTTACGGAAATCACGGAAAACATAAATCTGGATGGCCGGACGAAGGTTCAACCGTTGTCCTCAAGAATGTGAGTCCCTTGTGCTAACCAACTCGCTTTCGGCTGAAGTAACGCCGCCGACATGGAGTCTTTCTTCAACAACCAACACTTTAGACTGAACTGACGACGGTTTCATCCACATTATAGATGTGATGTGCAGAATAGAACTGTTATTATTGCGCAGTTTTGTGCATTTAAATTTTTTTTCAAAGTTCAACGTGTTAAAAAAATGTTTTCTATCCATCGAAGTAGCTTTCCTGGTACTAATGTTAGGATGCTGTCATTGCGAACCCTCTCCAACTGTTCGTTAAAACGATGTATTTTATTCCGCTCTACCAACTGGGACGCTAATCTCCATTAATCTTCACCGTAATCCTTCCATTAGGATTTATTGTTTTTGTTATTTATTAAAATCACTCCATAAGTTTCCCACAATATTTTTACCATCTACTGCATCGCTATATCTTCCTAGAACTTTTCTTCCCATTGTATTACGTGGTACATGAAATTGATTTGTTGCTGTAGAAGAAGGCATCTTATCATTCTGTACCACCTCACTCGCATTTTCCATCAGAACTTGATCCCATGTTTATTGTTCTGTTTACTGAACATATTTTCTAGGCAGATTGGTGGGTTAGTGATTGAAACAGTATCAAGTTATTGCAGCAGACCTTTTTGAATCGTATTTTCGTGTTAGGCCAACTATAATAGCACAAAGACGGTTTAAGAAACATTAATTCACTCACTCATAATCGACTCAAAGTGGCAGGAGGCTGGTTGATAGCTTTGCATATAAAAGGATTTAAAAGTCAATCTGTAGTATTATGTGTGAGATATGGAAGTAACTATTTCTTAGTGTGGTAAAAATATTAAGAATGAACTGATGGAAAAATGGCAATTTCGGCCACATTTCCCGACGAGTGGTGTGTTCACTTTTCCCGATCTGACGATTTGTGGTCATTTGTGCTTCACATATGAAAATATCATATCGACAGAAACAACAAGGAACTACATTTGCATGCCAAAATACATTCGTCAAACACTGATGTTGAAAGACAGTATTACTCTACGTTTAAGTGAGGGAACAAGAATAATATAAATGAATTATCTTACATGCATGCAGCTTTACTGTATGGTTAAATGATGATGGCGTCCTCTTGGGTAAAATATTCCGGAGGTACATCTACACCAACATCTACATGATTAATCTGCAATTCACATTTAAGTGCTTGGCAGAGGATTCATCGAACCACAATCATACTATCTCTCTACCATTCCACTCCCGAACAGCGTGCGGGAAAAACGAACACCTAAACCTTTCTGTTCGAGCTCTGATTTCTCTTATTTTACTTTGATGATAATTACTACCTATGTAGGTTGGGCTCAAAAAAATATTTTCGCATTCGGAAGAGAAAGTTGGTGACTGAAATTTCGTAAATACATCTCGCCGCGACGAAAATCGTATTTGCTTTAATGACTTCCATCCCAACTCGCGTATCATATCTGCCACACTCTCTTCCCTATTACGTGATAATACAAAACGAGCTGCCCTTTTTTGCACCCTTTCGATGTCCTCCGCCAATCCCACCTGGTAAGGATCCCACACCGCGCAGCAATATTCTAACAGAGGACGAACGAGTGTAGTGTAAGCTGTCTCTTTAGTGGACTTGCTGCATCTTCTAAGTGTGCTGCCAATGAAACGCAACCTTTGGCTCGCCTTCCCCACAGTATTATCTATGTGGTCTTTCCAACTGAAGTTGTTCGTAATTTTAACACCCAGGTACTTAGTTGAATTGACAGCCTTGAGAATTGTACTATTTATCGGGTAATAGAATTCCAACGGATTTCTTTTGGAACTCATGTGGATCACCTCACACTTTTCGTTATTTAGCGTCAACTGCCACCATACAGCAATCTTTTCTAAATCGCTTTGTAACTGATACTGGTCTTCGGATGACCTTACTAGACGGTAAATTACAGCATCATCTGCGAACAACCAAAGAGAACTGCTCAGAATGTCACCCAGGTCATTTATATAGATCAGGAACAGCAGAGGTCCCAGGACGCTTCCCTGGGGAACACCTGATATCACTTCAGTTTTACTCGACGATTTGCCGTCTATTACTACGAACTGCGACCATCCTGACAGGAAACCACGAATCCAGTCGCACAACTGAGACGATACCCCACAAGCCCGCAGCTTGATTAGAAGTCGCTTGTGAGGAACGGTGTCAAAAGCTTTGCGGAAATCCAGAAATACGGAATCAACTTGAGATCCCCTGTCGATAGCGGCCATTTCTTCGTGCGAATAAAGAGCTAGCTGCGTTGCACAAGAACGATGTTTTCTGAAACCATGCTGATTACGTATTAATAGATCATTCCCTTCGAGGTGATTCATAACGTTTGAATACAGTATATGCTCCAAAACCCTACTGCAAACCGACGTCAATGATATAGGTCTGTAGTTCGAGGGATTACTCCTACTACCCTTCTTAAACACTGGTGCGACCTGTGCAATTTTCCAATCTGTAGGTACAGATCTATCGGTGAGCGAGCTGTTGTATATGATTTCTAAGTAGGGAGCTATTGTATCAGCGTAATCGGAAAGGAACCTAATCGGTATACAATCTGGACCTGAAGACTTGCCCGTATCAAGCGATTTGAGTTGATTCGCAACCCCTAAGGTATCTACTTCCAAGAAACTCATGCTAGCAGCTGTTCGTGTTTCAAATTCTGGAATATTCCATTCGTCTTCCCTGGTGAAGGAATTTCGGAAAACTGCGATCAATAACTCCGCTTTAGCGGCACAGTCGTCGGTAACAGTACCATTGGCACTGCGCAGCGAAGGTATTGACTGCGTCTTGCCGCTTGCGTACTTTACACAGGTAAAATAGTCCCTCATTCGGAACTCAAGAGGATGTCATTATTAGGAGAAAGAAAACTGGCGTTCTACGGATTGGAGCGTGGAATGTCAGATCCCTTAATTGGGCAGGTAGGTTAGAAAATTTAAAAAGGGAAACGGATAGGTTAAAGTTAGATATAGTGGGAATTAGCGAAGTTCGGTGGCGGGAGGAACAAACTTTTGGTCGAGTGAATACAGGGTTATAAATACAAAATCAAATAGGGGTAATGCAGGAGTCGGTTTAATAATGAATAAAAAAATAGGAGTGCGGGTAAGCTACTAAAAACAGCATAGTGAACGCATTATTGTGGCCACGATAGACACGTAGCCCACGCCTACTACAGTAGTACAAGTTTATATGCCAACTAGCTCTGCAGATGTTGAAGATACTGATGAAATGTATGATGAGATAAAAGAAATTATTCAGGTAGTGAAGGGGGGCGAAAATTTAATAGTCATGGGTGACTGGAATTCGAGAGTAGGAAAAGGCAGAGATGGAAACGTAGTAGGTGTATATGGATTGGGGGTAAGAAATGAATGAGGAAGCCCCCTGGTAGAATTTTACACAGAGCATAACTTAATCATAGCTAACACTCTGTTCAAGAATCATAAAAGAAGGTTGTATACATGAAAGAAGCCTGGAGATACTGACAGGTTTCAGATAGATTATATAACGATAAGACAGAGATTTAGGAACCAGGTTTTAAATTGTATTTCCAGGGGCAGATGTAGACTCTGACCACAATCTATTGGTTATGAACTGTAGATTAAGACTGAAGAAACTGCAAAAAGGTGGGTATTTAAGGAGACGGGACCTGGATAAACTGACTAAACCAGAGGTTGTACAGAGTTTCAGGGAGAGCATAAGGGAACAATTGACAAGAACGAGGGAAAGAAATACAGTAGAAGAAGAACGGGTAGCTATGAGGGATGAAGCAGTGAAGGCAGCAGAGGATCAAGTAGATAAAAAGACGAGGGCTAATAGAAATCCTTGGGTAACAGAGGAAATATTGAATTTAATTGATGAAAGAAGAAAATATAAAAATGCAGTAAATGAAGCATGGAATAAATGAATACAAACATCTAAAAAATGAGACCGACAAGAAGTGCAAAATGGCTAAGTAGGGTTGGCTAGAGGATAAATGTAAGGATATGGAGGCTTATCTCACTAGGGGTAAGATAGATACCTCCTACAGGAAAATTAAAGAGACCTTTGGAGAAAAGAGAACCACTTGTATGAATATCAAGAGCTCAGATGGAAACCCAGTTTTAAGCAAAGAAGGGAAAGCAGAAAGATGGAAGGAGTATATGGAGGGTCTATACAAGGGCGATGTACTTGAGGGCAATATTATGGAAATGGAAGAGGATGTAGATGAAGATGAAATGGGAGATACGATACTGCGCGAAGAGTTTGACAGAGCACAGAAAGATCTAAGTCGATACAAGGCCCCGGGAGTAGACAACATTCCATGACAGCCTTGGGAGACCCAGTCCTGACAAAACTCTACCATCTGGTGAGCAAAATGTATGAGACAGGCGAAATACCCTCAGACTTCAAGAAGAATGTAATAATTCAAGTCCCAAAGAAAGCAAGTGGTGACAGATGTGAAAATTTCCGAACTACACTCCTGGAAATTGAAATAAGAACACCGTCAATTCATTGTCCCAGGAAGGGGAAACTTTATTGATACATTCCTGGGGTCAGATACATCACATGATCACACCGACAGAACCACAGGCACATAGACACAGGCAACAGAGCATGCACAATGTCGGCACTAGTACAGTGTATATCCACCTTTCGCAGCAATGCAGGCTGCTATTCTCCCATGGAGACGATCGTAGAGATGCTGGATGTAGTCCTGTGGAACGGCTTGCCATGCCATTTCCACCTGGCGCCTCAGTTGGACCAGCGTTCGTGCTGGACGTGCAGACCGCGTGAGACGACGCTTCATCCAGTCCCAAACATGCTCAATGGGGGACAGATCCGGAGATCTTGCTGGCCAGGGTAGTTGACTTACACCTTCTAGAGCACGTTGGGTGGCACGGGATACATGCGGACGTGCATTGTCCTGTTGGAACAGCAAGTTCCCTTGCCGGTCTAGGAATGGTAGAACGATGGGTTCGATGACGGTTTGGATGTACCGTGCACTATTCAGTGTCCCCTCGACGATCACCAGTGGTGTACGGCCAGTGTAGGAGATCGCTCCCCACACCATGATGCCGGGTGTTGGCCCTGTGTGCCTCGGTCGTATGCAGTCCTGATTGTGGCGCTCACCTGCACGGCGCCAAACACGCATACGACCATCATTGGCACCAAGGCAGAAGCGACTCTCATCGCAGAAGACGACACGTCTCCATTCGTCCCTCCATTCACGCCTGTCGCGACACCACTGGAGGCGGGCTGCACGATGTTGGGGCGTGAGCGGAAGACGGCCTAACGGTGTGCGGGACCGTAGCCCAGCTTCATGGAGACGGTTGCTGGGAAGTGGCGGTGCGGTCCCCTACGGCACTGCGTAGGATCCTACGGTCTTGGCGTGCATCCGTGCGTCGCTGCGGTCCGGTCCCAGGTCGACGGGCACGTGCACCTTCCGCCGACCACTGGCGACAACATCGATGTACTGTGGAGACCTCACGCCCCACGTGTTGAGCAATTCGGCGGTACGTCCACCCGACCTCTAGCATGCCCACTATACGCCCTCGCTCAAAGTCCATCAACTGCACATACGATTCACGTCCACGCTGTCGCGGCATGCTACAAGTGTTAAAGACTGCGATGGAGCTCCGTATGCCACGGCAAACTGGCTGACACTGACGGCGGCGGTGCACAAATGCTGCGCAGCTAGCGCCATTCGACGGCCAACACCGCGGTTCCTGGTGTGTCCGCTGTGCCGTGCGTGTGATCATTGCTTGTACAGCCCTCTCGCAGTGTCCGGAGCAAGTATGGTGGGTCTGACACACCGGTGTCAATGTGTTCTTTTTTCCATTTCCAGGAGTGTATCAATTTAATAAGTCACGGCTGCAAAATACTAACGCGATTTCTTTACAGACGAATGGAACAACTGGTAGAAGCCGACTTGGGGAAGATCAGTTTGGATTTCGTAGAAATATTGGAACACGTGAGCCAATACTAACCCTGCGGCTTATCTTAGAAACTAGATTAAGAAAAGGCAACCTACGTTTCTCGCATTTGTAGACTTAGAGAAAGCTTTTGACTATGTTGACTAGAATACCCTCTTTCAAATTCTGAAGGTGGCAGGGGTAAAAACCAGAGAGCTTCGCTATTTACAATTTGTACAGAAACCAGATGGCAGTTATAAGAGTGGAGGGAGATGAAAGGGAAGCAGTGGTTGGGAAGGGAGTGAGACAGGGTTGTAGCCTCTCCCTGATGTTATTCAATCTGTATATTGAGTAAGCAGTAAAGAAAACAAAAGAAATATTCGGAGTAGGTATTAAAATCTATGGAGAAGAAATACAAACTTTAAGGTTCGCCGATGACATTGGAATTCTGTCAGAGACAGTAAAGGACTTGGAAGAGCAGTTGAACGGAATGGACAGTATCTTGACAGGAGGCTATAAGATGAACACCAACAAAAGCAAAACGAGGATAATGGAATATAGTCGAATTAAGTCGGGTGATACTGAGGGAATTAGATTAGGTAACGAGACACTTAAAGTAGTAAAGGAATTTTGCTATTTGGGGAGCAAAATAACTATGATGATCGAAGTAGAGTGGATATAAAGTTTAGACTGGCAGTGGCAAGGAAAGCGTTTCTCAAGAAGAGAAATTTGTTAACATCTGGTATAGGTTTAAGTGTCAGTCTGAAAGTATTTGTATGGAGTGTAGCCATGTATGGAAGTGAAACATGGACGATAAGTAGTTTGGAGAAGAAGAGAATAGAATCTTTCGAAATGTGGTGCTACTGAAAAATGCTGAAGATTAGATGGGTAGATCACATAACTAATGAGGAAGTATTGAATAGAATTGGGGAGGAGAGGAGTTTGTGGCACAACTTGACTAGAAGAAGGCATCGGTTTGTAGGACATGTTCTGAGGCATCAAGGGATCACCAATTTAGTATTAGAGGGTAGCGTGGAGGGTAAAAATCGTAGAGGGAGACCAAGAGATGAATACACTAAGCAGATTCAGAAGGATGTAGGCTGCGGTACGTACTGGGAGATGAAGCAGCTTGCACAGGATAGAGTAGCATGGAGAGCTGCATCAAACCAGTCTCAGGACTGAATACCACAACAACAACAACAACAACAACAACATCTTACATCAGACGACAGAAAAACAGAAATATTTTTACTAAAAACCCACAAAACAATAGTGTACATCAGAACTAGTCTGTCCATTTCCTGGCAGGTAGCAGCACTCTGCAGGGCAAATAGTATGCAAATGGTCACTTTAGCGGCCCTGGCACTTCATTCCACCTTCCTCTGTTAAGTGCCTCAGATACTGATGAGAGGTGTAATACATTTGGAAAGTGACTTCTTGTAATAAATTTTACGTGACAGCCTTTAAGTACTTCCTCACCTCTAATAATGTACTATCTGATATTTGCAATATTGTGGCGCTAACTTACAAACAGAGTGATTACCACGCGGAACAGTGATCTCTAGTTGTATCCTGTGACAACAACGCTACGCAAAAGAACTGAAAGGTCTCTTCTTTGAAATCCAGTCGTTTTTTCCCATTGTGACTCACAATTTGTAATCTGGTTCGAAGGTGCCTATAGCCCTCCTCTGCAATAGTACAAAATCGTGGCGCCCTGCTATGTCGCTCTAGGGCTCAGCGGTGCTTCAAACAGCAAGGTGTCGACACATGCGAGACTACAGCTCAGAAGTTCACGTGAGATGTAACGTAGTTTACTTTGTCATATTGGCAGCAAGTTTCACTTCAATTCTGCCCTACGTCACCGCGGATGTGTGGGATCGTTATAGCCCTCCCTCCCTCTCGCCACCTCAGTATCAGATGCTTCTGGGATGCCTCTGCGATGTTCAGGTTTCGAATGACGTGGTTTTCTTATGACAGTCTGAGGGAAACGTTTCAGACACACCAACACTCAGAATCGACGTGAAAAGCCCTGAGGAGGTGACAAAATGGGCATCTATTAAACCACCCCCTCCCTCAGAGCGTTCATTTACACGTATTTCGCGGTAGATATTGTCAGTTTGGAATGCGATGTGCAACAGAAAGACGTCCTTGACAATCTTTAATGCTGCTGACATCCCCAGACGATTCAGTCCTTCTCTAAGGACGTTGTGGATCTCTAACCCTATTAAATGTGATTTGGCAGCTTTGTAGTGTAGCGCAACCACAATTTCAACTACGGCATAGAGGAGTTTAAAACTAAGTTTGATCTTGACCTGAAGGAGCAAAAGGCGTTTATACTTTTTCAGAGCTCCTTCTTCACAGCGTCCTGTGATCATGGGAGGAAGGGGGGGGGGGGGGGGGGGGAGGAGGTGGTGAATGATTTACCACTGACTCACGTGTGCATAAAATGGCAAAGGGTTCTTCTAAGACCCCCATTCAGAAACATTTTTGTGAGACGTGTGCATCTTTGTTGAGCACTTTAAAATTGTACCTGCACTGACACAACCCTTGAAGATTCCTACGCGCCTGTAGGCTGACAATCCCTTCGACACCTCTCAGATTCCGCATGCATGTCCAGTGCAAGTGCTACAGCAGCAGTTTTCTTATGGGTTAGGGTGTTGAAGAGATTGCCTGCTTGCAGGCGCCTAGATATCGATCAAGGATTGTCTCTGTACATGCACACTTTTAAAGTGTTCAACAAAGGTGTGCGGGAGACACTTAAGTTGTTGCTGAATTGTCGCGCGGAGTGGCCACGCGGTTAGAGGTGTCATGTCACGGACTGCGCGGCCTCCCCCGCCGGAGGTTCGAGTCCTCCCTCGGGTATGGGTGTGTGTGATGTTCTTAGCATAACTTAGGTTAAGTTAGTTTAAGTAGTGTGTAAGTCTAGAGACCGATGACCTAAGCAGTTTGGTCCCTTAGGGATTTACACACATTTGAACATTTGAACATTTTGTTGCTGAACTGAAAGGTGATACAATAACACTTCACCATTTTATTCATGTACGTGTTAACGTCGCGTTACCCATCGCTTCCCTCCCCCCCCCCCCCTCTCTGCTTCAGTGATCATGCCATAGGAGACGCGAAACCAGGAAAGCATAAACACCCTTTGCTGCTTCGGATCTGGTTCAGATTTCATAGAACGGTCGCTCGTGTTCCCACTCTGTATAACGGAGCAAAAATTCCGACCGTGCTGCATCCCAAACGGGTCAGATCACATTCAATAAAGTTGTAGCCCCACGATGTCTTCAGAACGGCTGAAACGTCTTTGGGTTGTCAGCAGTGTCAAATGTTATAAAGAACGTAGTTCTCTTGCACGTCGCACTGCAAAGTGTCGTGTTGAACCGCAAAATGTGAGTAAATGAACGCCTCAAAGTAGTGGTGGTTTCATTAAGGCACTTTATGCCGCATCCTGAGGTCTTTTCGTGTCGATTCTGAGCAGCAGTGTGTCTGAAATGTTTTCCTCAGCCACCCACACGAAAACTGAGAGATTTCGGCGCTGGTCGTCACGGTCCTCAGCTCCGGCGTAGAGGTGTCAAGCGAGTAGGTGAGACATTGGTATGGGGAGGAGGTGTCAAATTTTCTACTCGTCCTCCGTGGTATTGGGCATAATTTTACTGACATTTGGTGCCAATTTGACGTCATTAACCCACCTCACAGCTCAGATGAACTTCTGGGCTCTGGCCGTTTCTTCGCACGAGTCGACAGCTTGCTGTTTGAAGCGTGGCGAGCCGCGCGGTATTAGCCGAGCGGTCTTAGGCGCTGCAGTCATGGACTGTGTGGCTGGGCCTGGCGGAGGTTCGAGTCCTCCCACATGCATGGGTGTGTGTGTTTGTTCTTAGGATAATTTAGGTTAAGTAATGTGTAAGCTTAGGGACTGATGACCTTAACAGTTAAGTCCCATAAGATTTCACACACATTTGAACATTTTGATTTGAAGCGTGGCGAAGCCCGATTGCGACATCACAGGGCGGCACGTTTTTCTGCCACTACATAGGAATGTTGTAGATAATTTTGAGCTAAATTTCAAACTTCCGAGTCGCAATGAGTGACAATTACAGGGTTTCAAATAAGTGACTGTTTAATTGCTTTGCGCAGTTCTTGACAAACAGCAACTCTGTGCAGGGCAAAAAATATGCAATGGCCACTTTATCCGTCTTCGCCACTTCATCCGACTTCCCCTGTTACTTGTCTCATGTACTAACGAGAGTTTTAACTTTCTTGAAAGGTCACCTGTTATAATATATTTGAGATTAAAACCGTTAACGACTGTCTCGTCTTTAATGAAGTGTTTTCTGATATCTGCAATATTATTGTATTGACTTGCAGCTGGATTGATTGGCATACAGAGCAATGTTCTCTTGTGTTTTCTTTTGGCAAATATTTTGTTTAGGCAAACTACTGTATCGAGAAGAGACTTCCAAGAAATTTGCATTATGTGAGCTGTATGCAAATCAGTCGGAACGCAATTCAGGTCTTTCGGATACTTTGGAGCATGATAGTACATTCTCAGAAACTTCTCCACTAATTAAGGTCTACGTTTGATATGCAGCCTTCTTTTCGCCAGAAATGGTTTCTTTGCCTGCTCTAGTTCGCTTTTTATACCTTCACCTTGCAGAAAACAAAACTGAGCGTCATCTAACACATCCTCGACTTTCTTCTCCAACTTTCTGTGTATTATTTTTGTACATTATTATGTTTTAAATTGCCCCAACAAATCATAGAAATCATGCATCTTCTCAGTTTACAGTTTATCTCTTCAAGTGATGGCATCTCTCATTCTGCTTCTTGCTGTGTTAGTATACACAACAGGGTGCGGTCCTATGATTGGAGGACAATATTTTAGATACGTTTTAGCTTCCTTCAACTTTTTCTTCTCTTGCTCTGACTCGTTTTATTTCAATCCTTCTTGCAATAAGTTATGATATTTTGTTATAGATATTATGACATGGACTCAAATTACCTTAATGTAATGATGTTAGCTTTCATGTGATAGTGCATTTTTATAAGTTGTCGAATAGTAAAATATGAGATGTTCAATCTGATATAGGACACCTCTGAAGAGCAATGTAAATAAATCAATAAAACTGTTAAAGGCCATAATTGCACTCTGTATTTTAAACTTGTATTGACGATGCGATTAATTTTTTGGTATAAAAATTCATAACATAATTTCCTAGTTTTACAAGTGTATGAACCGAAAGTATGACAAACTCAAAAAGATGATAGGAAATTAAATTATGTAGCTTGGCTATGGAAGTGTCTCGAAATCCCCTTATGATCAACAATACAAGTTAAATAATGATTGGTAACAGTATTCATAGTACATTATTAGTCTATGATCTCAAATACGTCTGAAAAAATACAGCGTTTTTTAAATTGAAATTCATCCGTTTATTACAAGATAAACTGGATTTGCTAGTTTTTTCTACCACGTGTCGACCACAGCTGAGAAATAACGGTTCACTGACTTCACCGATCTGGTTTAGAAAACCAGTTCCCAGTTCCTCACCTTCAGGAGGATTGATAGTAAAACTTAATGTCCGAAATTTACATACTAGACTTTCAGCAGTTTTTCTACTTGTTTTGTAATTTTAGATGCATGACAGCTGACAGGCTATCCTACACGTCAGCATCGTGTAATTGTAAACCGCTCTTACCTATACTTGAACGTATCAGTTACTTTATCCCTTCCTGTTCTGCATTGATACTCATATATAGGGAAAACAATGACAAATATGTCATTAGAAAATATAACGCAGCTGACACAGTAGATGAGTATGTTAATCGTGTTCGGAGCTATCAAAGGCCAGCCAGTGCCCTTGCAAGTTAATGTCGTCATTTGCACAGGACAACTGAAGGTCTTAATGGATGGAGTTGGTCACGTGACATTAAGTGAGGCAGTTCCGATAACCGGCTTGCTCAAATGCTATCAATGCATGCGACATTTATCGCACGAAGTACGACGGAGGTACTGAGCGACGTGATGTCTTTAACGCATGTAAGCCTCCACTCTCATTCCAAACTATCTTTCAATGACATTATCGGTGGTAAATATAACTAAATCGAAAACTATTTACATCTGGTTGGAGAGAAGAAGGAAGAACACACATGTAGATGCTCATGGGAAGGTTAATAGCAGTGACTGTGTTCCTAATACCTATCCCATGTTCCTATTGGACTTAAATACAGCTTGATTACTATTTATTTCAGTTCATATAGACGGTTTATATTCAAAAATGCAACCGAACAAAATTTATTTCTTAGACAATCAGATAAATCTTAACAGTCCTAGTTGTTCACACACGCACTCATCACTGTTGTTATACTATTATCTTAGCTCTGTTGAAAGTAAGTATGAAAAGTTCCTCATGAAAAACACGAAACATCGCATATAACAGCTTACATTCGTTATGATTAACCCGCAGTTCTTAATTTTAACTACGTGAGCCACTTCAAGCCTGAACAATACTTCCTTAATAAATCGTTATTATCATATTTTTTCTGAATTTCTGGCTGGTATTCTTCTTCTCAACACGTTTCCCCCGCTTACTTACGGTATAAATTAATTTCACATCTTGTATCCACTAAAATTCCAGATAACGCCGTTCCTCAAAATTCTGTCTACTCTACTAGACTTCAGCGGCCCACTGACCACATGAAGAAGAACACGTGATTCAGTCCAAAACTTCGCACGGTCAGCACTGCAGTGCTCAACGAATGTCCTTTTGGCTAATAAAGAACTTGGCCCTCGTAGATATTGTACATTTGTGGAGGTTAAAATCCCCGCCCGGTCTTCTAGATTTGGACTTCCCTCATTTAAATCGAATGCTGAGCCGATCCACTGGACGCAGCAGATGTCTCTCACCGTCTGTGTGAACTCTGCGTTTTTGCTCCGTCTGTAACGCCCTGATGTGTCGACTGGACGCTATGGACGCTAGGCCATCTAGTTCCTTTCAGACGCCAATGGATCATGAGTACACTGGTGTGTAAAACTTAAAGACGAGTCACATAGCCCGATGGAACTTGGACTTTACGTAGAAAGAACTGCTACGATATAGTACAGAAAGTAACTGAAAGAAGTAGGCAATGAGGCGAACGGAAATGACACCTTTATGCAAAAAGCATAATTATATTGAAGTCACCGCGACTTATGATGGGTATCACGAAAGGCAGGACATATTCGTAATAGGGTGTATGATCACCATGGTCAGCGATGAGTGCTCTGCGAAGTGCTCCAGCACTCACCACAAGGTGGGTAAGGTTTTTATGTGATAGGGCGTCCCATACTTCCACCATATCGGTGCATGGTCGTTGGCTCATGCAGGCGTGCTGCGAATACGTCTCCCCAACGCATCCCTCACATGCTAGATAGGATTTAAGTTCGGGGAACAGGTTGGTCAGTCCATTGGCCGAATAGCCGAAGAGCTCCTCCGACTGCACAGTTCGATGCGGTCGCACGCTGTCATCCCTAAAAATGCAGTCAGGGCTGAATGTAACCCTGAAAAGACGCCCATGGGACAGGAGTACAGTATCAGAATGACGTTAACTGGTGAGTCCACTGTGCTCAACGATTTGGAAGACAGTACACCCATGCAACAGTATGCCTCCCGACAACACAACGAACTACGAAAATACGTTCGACAGTGTTCCTGGCTACCATGTGTGTTTCTCCATATGAGGGTACGCACATCATTATCAAACATTGTCGGTTTGGTGGTGCTGGTGCTATGGTGTGGGATGGTACAATGTTGCATGGGCGTACTGACCTCCAAATCTTTGAACATGGCACACCCAGCATTCAACATTCTTGTAGCTTAAATCCCATCTAGCACCGTGGGCATGTTGGGAAGAAGTATCTCAGTAGGATAGTAACAAGAGTTCAAGCTAAGCTAACGACCTTATCATATCCTGTGTCAGGTTACACATCCAGTGTCATGTAACACACTTAGGCGACTTATATTCAAGGCCACTCCTACTCCCTCTCCTCTGGGGAACCACCAGAAATTGATCAAAGACACACAGGGGATTTCTCCCCTCCCCCAGGCAATTGTAGTAATTATATTGAAGGACATGACGTAACTTGATACTGGTCACATGATTCTACCCATACACTTATACAAGTGGAGTTGATACAGATCACATGATATAAAATTGGTGGAGAACCTCTCTCACCCAATGGGGGCATAATAAAACCCAATGGACCAATGAGGCTCAGCCACCATCCTCTTTCTTATCATCTCCAGCACAACTGTATGTGGACCTCTTCACCCAGCAGAATCACCAGACCCTCCCCCCTCCCACTCTCACCATCCTCTCCCCTTAACCCTGGACCAATGAAGATCAAGCAACACATTCCTCACTTTCATCTTTTATAACTGGACACTTGAGTGAGAGGTTTTCAGTCTGCAGCCGAGCAGCATAGGCAGACTTTGTAGACTAGCCTACTCTCATTCTTGTGCAAATTTATTTATTTTTGCACATATTTTTTACTATTTTATCGAATTACACAAGATCCTCCTTACTGTTCCCGAATTGCGTAGACATCATGATGCTCTCAGACAATCACAAAGAGAATGTGCAAATTATCGTTGACATTGAACGACATCTTCCAACCTCCGTCTTTCTATAAAAGGGACTTTGCAGCTGGGCACCATATGGAGAGACTGTAAGCTGTGTCTGTTTGTTAATAACAAATTATTTAAGCCACATCGCTCGAGACCAGTTTATTAATAACAATTCGATTTTCTTTCATTCGAGACACCAGCAGACACCACACCCGAGCAGATATGTAAGTACGCTCGTTTCTCTATATTTCCCACAGTTTAATGCACTTTACCCAATAACATGAGTGATGTGTCAACGTACATCAACGATGATGTCACAACGAGTCAACGTCACGTCATGACCCATCACAGTCGTGATGATCTTGGCCAAGCACAATGCAGCTTGGTTCTGATATACGTATCATTGTTAAGTTACCACACAATTACTAGTGTGAGTAACGTAATAGTGCTAGAAAGGAACATATTGGTAGAAATTAAGACGTCATAGCAAATTCAATAAGAACTATCGATTTCAGGTCAAAGATAATTTATGAGGACACCACACCACACGAGGTAAACCACTACTACATTGCCAGACTGTTTGACGTTATAGCAAAATCCTGTTGCCAACACATTGGTGGAAATATTAAAAACTACTATAAATACACACCTAGGTTACGAGGGACTTCCCTTTCCCTTCCTCCTGCATTCACTAGATAACGGCAGTACGGTAAGGAGCTCCTCGAGTGGTCGCTGCTGTACCAGGTTGTGAAAGAGAGCTATATATCTCTGCTGAACACTATGTCAGACCATTTCCCCAGGCATGGTAGAGAAATTTGCACAATGTATGTGTGACCGGCCTCAATTTGATGGCTGGAAGAAAAGCCAATCATTCAGCAAGGTGGCCTATCACCTAGGCAGCTATGTCAAGCAACATGGTTCTTTTGACTCTCTCCTTTGAATCCAGGTATCCACAAGAAAAAACTTCTTCACCACGAGCACAAAGTTTGTGTGTGGAGATATGCAGCTTTGGTGACATGCTTATCCTCCTGACATTTCCTCAGCAACTTTCTGAAGGTATGACTGCATAAAAATTAGTGAGTCCAGGAAGTAGAGAGTTGTTATTGACGTTTTTAACTTGGAAAATGAGATGTAGTTTTCAACAGATCAGGTATGGCACTGGTGTTATCACTTCCCAAACTGAATCACCCAAGAATTCAACAAGAAAGTGAGCATCATACCCACTCATTATAGAAGAAGACAGGTATATGTCATGGCAGATAGTATTTCAAATGCAGTGCACTGTGAGCTGCACCACAGGGCTTCCCTATTAGATGGCTGTGTCCTCTATGTGGAGGTTTCACTTTTCTGTCCACCAGCAACCCGCAAGTATGATAATAAAGTGCCTGCTTGTATAAGGCATCCATCTTCTGTGTGTTGGTGGCCATGGGAACGTCGCTTCCGTAAATGCGATCAACACGCCATACAAGATTTTCTGGCTCAGTGTGCAAGCATCTCAAAGGATTATTCCCGATGTATGAATTGAAATGATAAAAGTTAGATCATGCGACCATACAACTTGATACGCTGATCCATATGATACATACCATTGAGTGAAGTTAGTGTGAAGAGAGACGGGTGATCATAACACACCACAGGATATCTGAGGCACTTGAAATCCGCATATATGATGAAGTGGCAGTGCTCCTGGTGGCAGGCTTTCTTAAAATGTAAGAACTTGTTTGCCTCAATAGGCTGGAACGACCAATGACGTGTTCTTCTAAATTCTCACTCATAGTAAACGAACGGATACATGTATCACAAAAAAGCTGTTTCTGATGTTTTCTACTGATCTGCGAATGACACTTTTTTCATCCAGAAGTAGTATTATTTCTCGTTCCCAGAGAACAACTGTAAAAGTTGTGTGGTCTGATTACTCTATACTTTACATATTTCTTTTGGGTTTGGACAGTGTGTTTTTCGTCGTCTTCTGGCTCGCTTTTATCTACGCCCATGCTGCAAACGTGAACTGAATAATCCGTATTTAGCCTCTGGAATTTTGAAAGATCCTTGAATTTTACAGGGAATGAGATGCCAATGAAGTTATAATGCTCTTAAGCATTAGATATTTGGTATATACTCAAACAGTACTTTTCTTGAGTAACGTCCTTTGGATGCCAGAAACAACAATGAAAAGCAAAATTCATACTCTGCAATTTAGTCACCTCACAATATCACACCATCCCTACCTACCCCTTAAAATGTTTTGCTCTACATCACTACGTTCTGTCAGTGATGTGTGTCAGCTCACAGCATAGATATGCACTGCAGTAAAGGTAGAATACCTTGACTAGTTGTTGATTATGAGAAGCACACTTTCCGAAATAGGTAGTCACGTATTAAGGAAAATAGCACAGTCTCAGTATCTCACATGAGAATTGTCTATGTGGGCTTGTGAGATATGATTCACAAAAGCAGTTGCAACCACAGAGCAGTTCATTGTGGGTGTGCGATACATTCTGCACTATCGAAACTTCCAGCAATGTCTGAGTCTGGGGAAGAACCTTATTAGAGTCATCTTCTTCAACCAGTAGCATTGTATGGAAAATTGTATAAATGAAAAATACTGAAAAGAAGGCTCTCGCGACATATGATTATGAAACGATATTTTTAAATTAATGAATAATTCAAATTTCGGAAAAACCATGGAAAATGTGAGAAACCACCACAAAATTCATTTAGTTTACCTTTGGGAGAGACGTTATGGCATGTAGAATTATATCACCAGGCCAAATTTTAAGTGGACCTCTCTCTCTAGTCAAGGATTGGTCACTCTGGAGATGGATAACATTTCTGTACAGTTCAGGAAACCTGCCCATGTTTGTGTATGAATACTGGACCTTTCCAAACTCCACATACATCGATTTCACTATAGTTGGTGAAAAAAAACTTTGTATGGATCCATACAGTTTTATCTACTGGATGATATACTGCAATTCATATCAAATAATTGTGTACCATATCAAGTAATTGTGTACCATATCAATGCATTCAACACGTCTGGATATGTGGCTGATATTCCTCTCGGCAGGACACCTTAAAGCATGAAGATTATTGGACTGATGAAAGTTACACCATTATACTCTTACACCGAAGCGCCAAAGAAACTGGTATAGGCATTCGTATTGAAATGCAGAGATATGTAATGAAGCAGCATACGGTGTTGCGGTCGGCAACGCCTATATAAGACAACAATTGTCTGGCGCAGTTGTTAGATCGGTTACTGCTGCTGCAATGGCAGGTTATCAAGAGTCTGAACGTGGTGTCATAGTTGGCGCACGAGCGATGGGGCCTCACCGAGATATCAATAAAGTGAGGATTTTCGCGTAGGACCATTTCACGAGTGTACTGTGAATATCAGGAATCTGGTAAAGCATCAAAATTCTAACAACGCTGCGGAAAGGAAAAGATCCTGCAAGAACGGGACCAACGACGACTGAAGACAATCGTTCAACGTGACAGAAGTGCAACCTTTCCGTAAATTGCTGCAGATTTCAATGCTTGACCATCAACAAGCGTCAGAGTGTGAACCATTCAATGAAACACCGATATGGGCCTTCGGAGCCGAAGGCTCACTCGTGTACCCTTGATGACTGCACGACAAAAAGCATTACGCCTCGTCTGGGCCCATAAACACCGACACTGGACTGTTGGTGACCAAAAACGTGTTGCCTGATCGGACGAGTCTCGTTTGAAATTGGACGTGTAGGGATATGGAAACAGCTGATCAATCTATGAACCCTGCATGTCATCAGGGGACTGTTAAAGCTCGTGTAGGCTCTGTAATGGTGTGTGGCGTACGCAGAGTAATATGGGACCCCTGATACGTCTAGATACGACTGACAGGTGACACATGGGAGCATCCTGTCTGATCACCTCCATCCATTAATGGCCATTGTGTATTCCGACAGACATGGACAATTCCAGCAGGACAATGCTACAACCCACACGTCCATAATTGCAACAGAGTGGCTCTGGTAAACACTCTTCGAGTTTAAACACATCAAAAGGCCATCAAACTACCCAGACATGAACATTATTGAGCATACCTGGGATGACTTGCAACGTGCTGTTCAGGAGAGATCTCCACCCCATCGTACTCTTACGGATTTATGGACAGCCCTGCAGGATTCGTGGTGTCAATTCACTCCAGAACTACTTCAGACATTAATCGAGTCCACGGCACGTCATGCTGCAGCACTTCTGCGGGTTCGCGAGGGCCCTACACGATATTAGGCAAGTCTATCAGTTTCTTTGTCTCCTAAGTGTATATAGTAGTGTAAAAGGAAGTTTCAGCGAATGTATAGCATCACTGGTGCATCTCCACTGATCGCTTTAGTGGAAGTGGACTATTCCCTCCAGCTTTGCTAAATAATTCACATTCACTAGGGAAAATGCACCATCACTAGTGAAGTGCACCTTCAATGTGAAGAGGTAAATAATGCTAACCAGGATTGCAATAACAAAACACAGTCACATTTCGAAAATAGCATCCTATGATCTGCAATTTGAAAACATAATCATATTACATAAAATTAATTTATTGCAGTAACTACGTGGACCATGGCACTTAGAATTTCACAACACATTTTTCTTTTTGCAAAAATATCTCAGAGTGTGACATATGTGAAAGCAGTTGTATGTTTACAAACACTGGTCGCTTCCCATCATCTGAAACATCGCAGTAGTCCTCAATGCCACAGTTTTCTCTCCTGGGACTTCCTCCTGAAGGCAAGTACTGAAGTGGGACCTGCGACAAAATTTTGTCGCAGTCGTAATCGAAGTAGCATATCATATTGTTCCTGAAATATTTAAAAACAATCAGTGTATTACTGTGCGTAATGCTAGACCAGCAGACTGGCTCTCGTCCCTATTCGGTAGAAGCCATCAGCCGTTGTCTTTATGACGGCACATCAGATCGACCTTGCATCTCGATCGAAGTCGGAACTGGAACGCACACTGCACATCTCTTTTCCACTGGTGGCAAACGACGTTCTGAGCACTGCTGCATTCTTTGTGCTTGTTCTTCTAAGCGCTTGCACGCTTCCGTTCTTTGTTTTTTTAGTAGTTGCCTCGTCTAAATGAGTTAGGCAGTATTCATTACTGTCTACAACACATTATTTCTCTCTGGTCTCAACCTCTCTTCCTGTTGGCATGTTATCCTCTTCCACTGGAGATTTGCCACGGTCGTAATGATGCAGCTTGTTAATACATTTCCCACTGGTAATATTTACGTGAGTAATTTTAGTTTCAAGGCCGTCCTCAGAGAGAATGTTCGTTCACCAGTGCTTGAAGAGGTAAATTTGATGAAGACAATCCAAATATCGTTTCGTACTGGGACCTTTTAACTGCAAAATACACAGCAATGTTCTTTATTAACTGCACAAACCATAGTGCACAGCTCCCTCCGCGGTGTTATGCTCCTGCATCCATGTGGTTATAATATTTTCTATGTCTTGATTTGCTCGCTCTACGCTACCTTGGCTCTGTCTGTGTCAACCACCACGAATTTATAGTCTCCATCTGGTTGCGACTGGAAGTCGATGAGATCAACTTAACACTTGGAACTTAACTCTTTGAACAACATGGGCTCACTACTATTCATTTCTTCTGACCTTTCTGCTTTTGTAAGCAAGCCTCACGTAAGCTAAGATAAATCTGGACATCTCTGTATGTTATACACTACTTGCCATTCAAATTGGTACACCAAGAAGAAATGCAGATGATAAACGGTTATTCGTTGGACAAAAATTTTATACTAAAATTGACATGTGATTACATTTTCACGCAATTTGGGTGCATAGATGCCGCGCGGGATTAGCCGAGTGGTCTAAGGCGCTGCAGTCCAAGACTGTGCGGCTGGTCCCGGCGGAGGTTCGAGTCCTCCCTCGGGCATGGGTGTGTGTGTTTGTCCTTAGGATAATTTAGGTTAAGTAGTGTGTAAGCTTAGGGACTGATGACCTTAGCAGTTAAGTCTCATAAGATTTCACACACATTTGAACATTTGGTGCATAGATCCCGGTCTAGGGCACTGCAGTCATGGACTGTGCGGCTGGTCCCGGGGGAGGTTCGAGTCCTCCCTCGGGCATGGGTGTGTGTGTTTGTCCTTAGGATAATTTAGGTTAAGTAGTGTGTAAGCTTAGGGACTGAAGACCTTAGCAGTTAAGTCCCATAAGATTTCACACACCGTTGAACAGTTGCATAGATCCTGAGAATTTAGTACCCAGAACAACCACCTCTGGCCGTAATAACGGCCTTGATACGCCTGGGCACTGAGTCAAACAGAGCTTCGATGGCGTGTACAGGTACAGCTGCCCATGCAGCTTCAACACGATACCACAGTTCATCAAGAGTAGTGACTGGCGTATTGTAACGAGTCAGTTGCTCGGCCACCATTTACCAAACGTTTTCAATTGGTGAGAGATCTGGAGAATGTGCTGGCCAGGGCAGCAATCGAACATTTTCTACGATCGTGCATTATCCTACTGAAATGTAGGGTTTCGCAGGAATCGAATGAAGAGTAGAGCCACGAGTCGCAACACATGTGAAATGTAACGTCCACTGTTCAAAGTGCCGTCAGTGCGAACAAGAGGTGACCGAGACGTGTAACCAATGGCATCCCATACCATCATGCCGGGTGATACGCCAGTAAGGCGATGACGAATACATGCTTCCGATGTGCGTTCACCGCGATGTCGCCAAACACGGATGCGACCATCATGATGCTGTAAACAGAACCTCAATTCATCCGCAAAAATGATGTTTTGCCATTCGTGCACCCAGGTTCGTCGCTGAGTACGCCATCGCCGGCGCTCCTGTATATGATGCAGCGTCAAGGGTAACCGCAGCCTTGGTCTCTGAGCTGATAGTCCATGCTGCTGCAAACGTCGTCAAACTGTTCGTGCAGATGGTTGTTGTCTTACAAACGTCCCCATCTGTTGACTTGGGGATCGAGACCGGGCTGCACGATCCGTTACAGCCATGCGGATGCCTGTCATCTCGACTGATAGTGATACGAGGTCGTTGGGATTCAGCACGGCGTTCCGTATTACCCTTCTGAACCCACCGATTCCATATTGTGTTAACAGTCATTGAATCTCGAACAACGCGAGCAGCAATGTCGCGATACGATAAACCGCAATCGCGATAGGCTACAATCCGACCTTTATCAAAGTCGGAAACATGATGGTGCACATTTCTCCTCCTTACACGAGGCATCACAACAATGTTTCACCAGGCAACGCCGGTCAAATGCTGTTTGTGTATGAGAAATCGGATGGAAACTTCCCTCATGTCAGCACGTTGTAGGTGTTGCCACCGGCGGCGCCAACCTTGTGTAAATGATCTGAAGAGCTAATCATTTGCATAGCACAGCATGTTCTTCCTGTAGGTTAAATTTCGCGTCTTTAGCACGTCATCTTCGTTGTGTAGCAATTTTAATGGCCAACAGTGTATTATCATACTTTGACTTTAAGCATTTCACCACTCAGTCCATCCACAGTGGCCAGTCGTTTTATGAGCATCACGCATAATATCATACCTTACGTTATTCAGTAATAGGCTGTATTAAGAATGAAATTTTCACTCTACAGCGGAGTGTGCGCTGATATGAAACTTCCTGGTAGAGCACTTGCCCGCGAAAGGCAAAGGTCCCGAGTTCGAGTCTCGGTGCGGCACACAGTTTTAATCTACCAGGAAGTTTCATATCAGCGCACACTCCGCTGTAGAGTGAAAATTTCATTCTAGAAACACCCCCCAGGCTGTGGCTAAGGCATGTCTCCGCAACATCCTTTCTTCCAGGAGTGCTAGTTCTGTATGGTTCGCTTCTGTGAAGTTTGGAACGTAGGAGACGAGGTACTGGTGGAATTAAAGCTGTGAGGGCGGGGCGTGAGTCGTGCTTGGGTAGCTCAGTTGGTAGGGCACTTGCCCGCGAAAGGCAAAGGTCCCGAGTTCGAGTCTCGGTCCGGCACACAGTTTTAATTTGCCAGGAAGTTTCAGGCAGTATTAATTTCGTTATTCTGTTCACTTCCAGCATTTCATCCCTCTTAAAAAACTTGCAGCCGTTGCCGTCCCTCTTTCTTCCATATTTTAGTGATTTAGCCTTCCTGATAAGTGACTCGTACTTTCTTCTGCCCATGAAGACCGATTTATAACTGAGATATCTTTGTTCCACCCTAATACGTTCGAAGGACTTCACCGACTCAACCATAGCTGCCTTGTTATATAACATAACAGCAACATTTATGCGGATGCCTGGTGCCATTTTTTGAAGCACCGTTAATAATCTGCTACTGTACATATCCAAACTGTATTTGCTGTTGTTAGAAACATAATTGAGAACTCATTGGTGTTTGCAGTACTTATTAGTATCATTCGTTGTTTCAAAGCCGTCAGCGACATTTTTAAGAAGAATTACTCTTAGATATTTCTCTTGATCTTAAGGGACAATTTGCATGTTGGAAAAGTACTTTTATCTAAATTAACAAGTAAGCTATGATTCAATACTCTCGAGAAGTCACCGCCTTAATGCACCACTGTCTGTGTGGGCGAGATGGTTTGCGTTTTTCAGTGAAGCAAAAGTCTATACGTGGGTTTCGTAACTACTGGCAGATTCTCGTATGCAGGACAGGACTCTTGCAGAGGAGCCGGACACAGAACGCCTCGCAACGTCCCATATTTTTTTCTATCCACCCCTGAGTTTTTCCTTCTTCAGAAAGCAACATTCCCCTAGGGGGCTGCCATCTTGGGAGTGTGTGGGTGGCAACCACATGGGCTCTTAGCTAAGGCTGATATTACTTCCACTTCCGTGTGTCACGCTTCTGCTGTATACTTCACTATCAACCTCCCTTGGCTAACGCTTGGTTTTTCGACCCCAACGGTATTAGGTTTCGAGACCCGAGGGCGTCTTCCGTTCTTTTCTTTCTATGCTAAACGGACAGAGAAAGTTCGACAGTTCAGTGAACGCAAATTCTCTAGGGGAGGAAACTTCGATTAAAAGTCCTGCAAGACTGGAGGCAGTAAGGTCGCAGCCCCACCACCAGAGCGTGCACGCACAGGGCTCGCAACTCTATCAAACAAGATTATCTTACTAAAAACTTCATAAAAATAAACTGAATGAACAAACATTACAAAGACTTGGCATGAAAAAGTATAAAGACTTCGCAGTATGGGCCAAACTACTCTTGGGATCATAGAATGTTCGTGGTTTAGCTAATAAGGAAATAAACCTTATTAAAGAATAAGAAGAAATGAAATCTAATATAGTGGTTCTAACAGAAACGAAAAAGAAATTCAACATATAGGAGATTGCACCTTGAGTTATACTACAGTTAGCAAACAACAAAGAGCAACTACCGCAGTTGCAGTAACTATTGATAAGAAGTGGGATACCAAGATAGACCATTGCACTTTTCTAAATGACAGAATACTACCTGTTGGATTTAAAATACGTAGAAGTGTTTGTTTGTTGTGGTCTTCAGTCCGAAGACTGGTATGATGCAGCTCTACGTGCTACTCTATGCTGTGCAAGCCTCCATCTCCGAGTAACTACTGCAACCTACATCCTTCCGAATCGGCTTTCTGTATACATCTCTTCGGATCCATCTACGATTTTTAGCGCCAACGCTTCCCTCCAGTACCAAATTGGTGGTCCCTTAATGTCTCAGAATGTGTCCTACCAACCGATTCCATCTTCTGGTCAGGTTGTCCCACAAATTTCTTCAATGCATTCTCATTAGATACGTGATCTATCCGTCTAATCTTCAGCATTCTTATGTAGCACAAAATTTCAGAAACTTCTATTCCCTTCTTGTCTAAACTGTTAATCGTCCACGTTCCTCTTCCGTACATTACTACACTCCATACAAATACTTTCACAAAAGACTTCCTGACACTTAAATCTATACATGTTAACAAATTTCTCTTCTTCAGAAACGCTTTTCTTGCCATTGCCAGTCTATATTTTATATTCTCTCTACTTCGACCATCATCAGTTTTTTGCTGCCCAAATAGCAAAACCTATTTACTAGTTTAAGCGTCTCATTTCCTAATCTAATCTCCTCTATACCAACTGATTTAATTAGATTACATTCCGTTATCCTTGTTTTGCCTGCGTTGATGCTCATCTTATTTATACACCTTTCAAGACACTTATCATTTCGTTCAATTGTTCTTCCAAGTCCTTTGCTGTCTCTGACAGAATTACAATGACGGTCGTAAACCTCAAGGTTTTTATTTCTCCTCCCTGGACTTGAATTCCTGCTCCAAATTTTCCTTTTGTTCCGTTCACTGCTTGCTCAGTATACAGACTGAGTAACATGGGGGATAGGTTATATCACTGTCTCACTCCCTTCTCCACCACTGCTTCCCTTTCATGACCCGCGGCTCTTATAACTGCCATCTTGTTTCTGTACAAATGGTAAATAGCCTTTCACACCCTGTATTTTACCGTTGCCACCTCTAGAATTTGAAAGAGAGTGTTCCAGTCAACATTGTCCAAAGGTTTCTCTAGGTCTACAAACGGTATAAATGTAGGTTTGCTTTTCCTTAGCCTATCTTCTAAAGTAAGTTGTAGGGTCAGTGTTACCTCGCGCATTCTTACATTTATCCGGGATTCAAACCGATCGTCCCAGAGGTCCGCTTCTAACAGTTTTTCCATTCTTCTGTAAATAATTCGTGTTAGTATTTTGAAACCATGACTCATTAAACCTATAATTCGGTAATTTTCCCACCTGTCAGCATCTGGTTTCTTTGTAATTGAAGTTATCATATCCGTCTTGATATCTGAGGGTATTTCGCCTGTCTCATACTTCTTGCACACCATATGGAAGAGTTCTGTCATGGCTGGCTCTTCCGAGGCTATGCGTAGTTTAACGGAATGTTGTCTACTCCCGGGGCCTTATTTCGTCTTAAGTCTTTCAGTGCTTTGTCAAATTATTCACTCAGTATCATCTCCCATCTCATCTTCATCTAAGTCCTCTTCCATTTCCATAATATTGCCCTCAAGACCTATAGACCATCTATACACTCCTCTCACCTCTCTGCTTTCCCTTCTTTGCTCAGGACTGGTTTTCGAGCTAAACACTTGATATTCATACAGATGGTTCTGTTTTCTCCAAAGGTCACTTTAAAGTTCCTATAGGTAACATCTATCTTTCTCCCAGTGATATATGCTTCTAAAACCTTACGTTTGTTCTTTTACCGTTCCTATTTAGCCATTTTGCACTTCCTGTCAGTATTATTCTCAGACAATTGTATTCCATTTCACCTGCTTCATTTACAGCATTTTTATATTCCCTAATCCTCTCTCCGAAGCTCTCTAGAACCTCTGGTTCTTTCAGTTTATCCAGATCCCGTCTCCGTAAGATCGTACCTTTTTGCACTTTCTTCACTTTTAATCTACAGTTCATAACCAATAAATTGTGGTCAGAGTCCATATCTTCCCCTGGAAATGTCTTACAATTTAAAATCTGGATCCTAAATCTCTGTCTTACTTGAACGTAATTGGGGTATATTCCCCCAAAGAAGGAAAAATGGAAGATAATGAAAAATTCTATGAAGAACTAAAGAAAATATGTGTCCTCTGAGTCTTTCGCGGCAACATGTCTCACAACAATTTTCACGGTTTTCAAGCCGCGTCAATTCGAATAAAATTCTCGACCTTTAGATGGCTGTCCCCGCCATCGTCGTCACGAGTAAAACTACTGACTTACGACGAAAGCGGAGACAGCTATCGAAAGGTCGAGAATTTTATTCGGATTGACGCGGCTTTTATTTAACTAAATAAATAAGTGAATAAGTATGTAAAAAGAGATTACGCAATATTATCAGGAGATTTGAATTCCCGAGTGTGTGAAACCGATTGTAGATTCTGTAGGTACTTTTGATAAGATAACTTGAACGACAATGGCGAGAAACAGTTTGCATCATTTAACAAATTAAGGATAACAAATACTACTTGGTATGCAATGTAACGTAGATCGCTAATAGACTATCATAACGAATAAAGAATTGTCATAGCAAGTAAAAGACGTAAGAGTCGCACAGGGAAATCATCTACCGTTGTTTTTGTGGTCTTCAGTCCTGAGACTGGTCTCATGCAACTCTCCATGCTACTCTATCCTGTGCAAGCTTTTTCATCTCCCAGTACCTACTGCAACCTACATCCTTCTGAATCTGCTTAGTGTATTCATCTCTTGGTCTACCTCTACGATTTTTACCCTCCACGCTGCCCTCCAATACTAAATTGGTGATCTCTTGATGCCTCAGAACATGTCCTACCAACCGATCCCTTTTTCTAGTCAAGTAGTGCGACAAACGTCTCTTCCCCCTCCCCCCCCCCCGATCCTATTCAATACCTCCTCATTAGTTATGTGATCTACCCATCTAATCTTCAGCATTCTTCTGCAGCACCACATCTCAAAAGCTTCTATTCTCTTCTTGTCCAAACTATTTATCGTCCATATTTCACTTCCAAACATGGCTACACTCCATACAAATACTTTCAGAAACGACTTCCTGACACTTAAATCTATACTCGATGTCAACAAATTACTCTTCTTCAGAAACGCCTTCCTTCCCATTGCCAGTCTACATTTTATATCCTCTCTACTTATTTTGCTCCCCAAATAGCAAAACTCCTTTACTACTTTAAGTGTCTCATTTCCTAATCTAATTCCTTGAGCATCACCTGACTTATTTAGACTACATTCCATTATCCTCGTTTTGCTTTTGTTGATGTTCATCTTATATCCTCCTTTCAAGACACTATCCATTCCGTTCAACTGCTCTTCCAAGTCTGTCGCTGTCTCTGACCATCGGACTAATATTTGCTAATATCTAAAATACATCTCCTTACAAGGTGGAAGAAAATGAAAAGTCGAGGAAGAGCGAATGAAGAAGTGTTTAAATTATATCCATTACAAGAGGAGAGTATAAAAACTTTGTATAAAACGAGGTTATCTGCTTACGTGAAAGAAAAAGAAATTAGCCAAGTTATTAACGAGGAATGGGATAGCGTTATACAAGCTGTAAGAACGGTAGCTAACGACGTGTTAGGTGACAAAAGAAAGTACTGGAAGAAAAAAAGATTAAGAATATGAAATGAAGAAACTGCGAGCGCAATAAGAGACAAGGTATTTGATCATGTTCAAGCATTAGAATAATAAACGGGCAAAGCAAGGGAGATATGTAGGAGACAATGAAATGAAGCGAAAAATTGCATGTAAATTGAAATTGGATGTTTGTGGTAAGGACTATTTGATCAAACTGCTGAGTGCATCGGTCCCTAGGCTTACGCACTACTTAATCTAACTTAAACTAACTGACGCTAAGGAGAACGGAGAACACACACACCCATGCCCGAGGGAAGACTCGAACCTTCGAGGGTGGCGGGAGGGGTGGGGGACTGCCCGAACCGTGATAATGCGCAAGGCGCCCTAGAGGGCACGGCTACCCTGTGCGGCTGTAAATTGAAGGTGCGCGGGAGGGTTGGGGGGCGTGGTTAGGGGGGAAGAAAGGGCAGGAAAGGATCACTGATGTCAGCTGCATTGGGACATTACGTGGAACCAGCGGTGAAATTCCCATCGAGCGCCGCCTATCCGCACTCCCTGTATTTCCTCCACACTCGCTATTCTGAGATTCTCGCAGGAGGTCGGACGTACTTGTGCAACCGCACTGAAGGAGGTGGAACCATTACCCATGTAGGCGAATGAATTACGTGAATGCCTGGTGTCTGTTCTTTCGGACAGGTCTGAAAGAATAGACACCACACATTAATATCATAGAAGAGAAAAATACTGTAAGGAAAATTCACCAAGAATAGATTTATAAGCACTGTTGAAGAAGGTATACATAGGAGACAAATGACGGCATATGAATTGTTTAAGCTTCTAGATAGTGAAGAAAGTGTTTTAGTAAACACAAATGTAATTGAAGAAGAACAACAGCTATAACATTATAGATTCAAATGGTACAAATGGCTCTGAGCACTATGGGACTCAACTGCTGTGGTCATAAGTCCCCTAGAACTTAGAACTACTTAAACCTAACTAACCTAAGGACATCACACACATCCATGCCCGAGGCAGGATTCGAACCTGCGACCGTAGCGGTCGTGCGGTTCCAGACGGTAGCGCCTTTAACCGCTCGGCCACTCCGGCCGGCATAACATTATAGAGATTTGTGGTCTAACAACTTCCTGAAAAAAGAACGAAACCCTGAATCTAATTTTGGAAATGTATGTCCCGTTAATCTTAGACTTAGTAGAAATAGCATTAAAGGAAATGAATCTACATCTATATACATACTCCGCAAGTCTTCAAATGGCGCTCGGCGGACGGTACCCTGTACTGCTACTAGTCATTTTCACTGACAAACAGAATGATGGAAAAACGACTATACGGCTTCCTATGGGCGCTAATCATTCTAATGTTATGTCCGTGGTCCTTACGTGAAATTTACGTTGGTGCAGTAGAATCGTTCTCTAGTCAGCCTCAAAGCCGGTTATCCCAATTTTCTAAATAGTGCTCCTCGAAAAGAACGTCGCATTCCCTCCAGTGATTCCCATTTGAGTTCCCGAAGCATCTCTATAACACTTGCGCGTTGTTTGAACCTACCGGTAGCACATCTAGCAACCGGTCTCTGATTTGCTTCTATGTCTATACTAAATACTTCAACAGTATTCAGGAATGGGTCGCACTAGTGTCCTGTATGCGGTTCCTTTTACAGATATACCACACTTCCCAAAAATTGTCTCAATAAACCGAATTCCACCATTCGCTTACCTACTACAGTACTTACATACTCATTTCATTTCACGTTACTTTGAAATATTTAATCGACGTCACAAATACTGTATTCGAACATTACACAGGTCTACAAAAAAATATTTTTTGAAAGTTGTTTGAAATTTGATAACAGACTTTTATGCACTTTTCAGCGCTGATTTCAAAAATGCAATCCATTTTTTTTTCTATCGCATTAGGTTTTTCCCACAAAAAAGGGAGTATTTTTGGATATAGCGGGCCGTTGTGGCCGAGCGGTTCTAGGCGGTCCTGCCTCGGACATGGGTGTGTGTGATGTCCTTAGGTTAGTTATGTTTAAGTAGTTCTAAGTCTAGGGGACTGATGACCTCAGATGTTAAGTCCCATAGTGTTCAGAGCCATTTGATTTTTTTTTTTGATATAATAACAAAATTTAAGCAGTGTATCACATTTTTTCAACGGTATAAAATTTTATTTTATTTATAAATCATGTTCTAAGCTACATTTGCAGTACACTTCCATTTCTCTTTAAGCTCATAAGTCCTTATAATAACGCTTTCGCTTTCTGTCGAAGCTTGTTGCTTTTCCGGCTGTGGATTCGTTGAGGATAATCTCTTTTTATCATCCAGCAGTAGTCCGCTATCATGTTGACGTTCGATCTTCCTTGATATCTTCTTTCCATTTCTTTGATGTCTTGATGGAATCTTTCGCCCTGCTCTTTACTTACATCATCAAGCTTTGCAGCGAAATAGTCAAGATGTGAGTGGAGAAAATGAACTATAATGCTCATGTTACAGCCCAGCTTCTTAAAGTTGTCGAGCATGTCTGCGACGATTCTCTTGTAGTTTGGATCTCTTTTGTTTCCTAGGAAACCGGTAACAACTAATTTAAAATACGTCCATGCTGCCTGTTCTTTTGCTTCCATTTTGTCCGCAACTTTGGGATCTGTCATTAGTTTTCTAATGTCTGGTCCGACAAAGATTCCTTCCTTTAGGTTTGCTTCGGATAAACCAGGAAACTGTCCACAAAGATATCTCAAACACTCCCCTTCTTTTGGCAATACAAACTATCACCTTGCTGAGCTAATGGCTCGTGATCATCTGTGGTGGTGGTGGTGGTTTTTGGGGGAAGGAGACCAGACAGCGAGGTCATCGATCTCATCGGATTAGGGAAGGACGGGGAAGGAAGTCGGCCGCGCCCTTTGAAAGGAACCATCCCGGCATTTGCCTGGAGCGATTTAGGGAAGTCACGGAAAACCTAAATCAGGATGGCTGGACGCGGGATTGAACCTTCGTCCTCCCGAATGCGAGTCCAGTGTCTAACCACTGCGCCACCTCGCTCGGTGATCATCTGTATAATCCAAAGAATCTCGAGGGGAGGGTATTGGTACTTCAGGTCCATGAGGAACAGGGCGAAAAGCTGATTGAATGTTAGGGTAAGATATATCTTTTTTTTTTCAAATTGTAACTTAGTACACTGCGCGAACAAAAATAGCAGTCATCACTATGATTTTTGGGCTCCCTCCAAACCACTGGTATTCCAAAACGTAAGTACTGCTTTTTACGTTGAAACCATTGCCTCAGTTCTTCAACACACACAAAAAAAATTGTGTGGAGCCCAAGGCTTATCTTGATCGTCTAACTTTATACCAAAATAGGCGAAATATACTTTTTCAACAAAATCGGAAATGTATAGTTACCACAAATGTAGCAGAAGCAATCTGACGAGTTTATACATCCTCTGGTAGAAATTGCCCATTATCCATAAAACAACTTCACGACATAAGAAAACAATCACTGGTTTAAAGCACTAGTAACAACAATACGTGAACAACACAAAGTGAAGAGGTACTGTGAACTGAAGGACAATAGCAGAAGCTCACTGCTTGGTGATGGCGGGGGAAGGGGCGGCGCAACTGACGGGCACTGACATGAAAACACTGCTGGTTTCTCCTAATTACTTTTTATTTTACGTATATTTAGTATAAAAACGGCTAAATAACAGTTTATGGAGATCATAAAAACCAAAATTTAAAATCACTAGAGTGCTGAAATATCGAAAAAAGCTAGTTTGTGAAATAACTTTACGTGATGGAATTTTTTCACTACTTTTTTCGAAATCAGCGTTGAAAACGCTATAAAAATCACTTAATAAATCTGAAACAGACCTGTGTCATGGGTTTGTTTTTCCTACTCATCCACATTAATTTAAATTTTTCCACATTTAGAGCTGGCTGCCATTCATCACACCAACTAGAAATTTTGTCTCAGTCGTCTTGCAGCCTCTTACAGTAACTCAACGGCGACACTTTCCCAGACACCACAGCAAACAGTCGCAGACTGCTGCTCACCACACTTATTTCCATAGAAAATAACAGCGGTCCTATCACACTTCCCTGGTGCATTCCTGAGGACGGCCTTGTCTCTGATGAACACTCGTCGTCGAATACAGCACGCTGTATTTTGTTACTTGAAGTCTTCGAGCCACTCACATACCCCGAAACATATTCCGCATGCTTGTACCTTCATTAACAGTTGGCAATGTGGTACTGTGTCAAATAGTTTACGATAATCTAGGAATAGGGAATTGGCCTGTTGCCTTTCATCCATGGTTCGCAAGATGTCACGTGAGAAAAGAGTAAGCTGAGTTTCACACGAGCGATGCTAAAACCGTGCTGATTTGTGGACAGAAACTTTTGCCCCTAAGGGAAATTTATTACTGTCAAATTAGGAACATGTTCAAGGATTCTACAATAGACCGATGTTGAAGATATTGGTCTGTAAATTTGTGTGTGCTTTCTTTTTCCCTTCTTATATAGAGTTACCAGCGCTTATTTCCAGTCACTTAGAATTTGAGTTGAGCGAGAGATTCGCGGTAAATGCAAGCTAAGTAAGCTGGCCAATGCTGTAAAGTACTCTTGGTAAAACCGAAACGAGTTTCCATTAGGACCTGGTGACGTATTAGCTTTTAACTCCTTCAGTTGTTTCTCTACAAAGCGATGCTTCTTACTGTGTCCTCCATGCGGCTGTCCGTGCGATGGTCGAATTACGGTGTGTTTGTACGATTCTCCTGTGTGAACTATTTCTTAAATGCGAAATTTAAAACTTCGACTTTCCTATTCCTATCTTCTAATGCCACACCAGACTGGTCAACGAGTGACTGTATAGAAGCCATAAACCAATTTGGCGGCTTTACCTAGGACCAGATTTTTCTGTGATTCTCGGCAAGATCTATTGCTAAGGTGGGACTGTGGTAATTGCTCTAAGCTTCGCGCATCGATATTTTTACAGACGCGCGAATTTCTATTAAACTTTTACTATTGTCATTTGTGTGTTCTCTTTCTAACGGTGATTGCAGCAGCCTTAGTTTCCCCACAATTTTCCGAATTTCGTTGTTAAACAATGTTGGTTTTTTATTCGTCCTTAGTCCACTTAGCAGATACTACTCCAGAGTATGCTCACAATCTTTTAAAATTTTTCCTATAATTCCTCTACGCCTATCGTTCTGGAACTAATCGATGTCAATTCCTAAGTGGAATGCTAACAACTGTCTACTCTTTCTAGCAGAAATATTCTCCTAGCCGTCTTGATTAACTTAGTAGCTTTAGTAACCAAAGTTGCTATGATGACATAATGGCCACTAATCCCTGTCTCTATAATGACGCCGTCGATTATGTCAGGCCTGTTTGTAGCTACGAGGTGTAAAATATTTTCATCGCGTGTGGGCGGCCAAACTAGCCGCTTAAGACAGTATTCGGAAAATATGTTCAAAAGAACTTCGCAAGACTGTCGGCACCCGCTGAAATGAATCCCTAGACATTCCAGTCTACACTCGGTAGATTAAAATCGCCTCCAACTAATATTACACGAACTGAGTATTTTCACACTACTGACCGTAGACTTCTGTCAAAGACTCAAACTGTCACAGCGGAATCGGGTTGACGACAAAAACACTCAAAAATTAACTTGATTTCGCCTAGACATGTTATACGCAAGTAGATAACTTCACTCTCGCACTCAAATTCAACCTCGGTGGAGACAATATCTTTGTCAACTGCGATGAACACAGCCTCTCCCACGACGTCTAAACTGTCTTTTCGGTATGCGTTCCATGAATCTCTAAACACCTCTGAGCTTCCTACTTTGAGTTTCAGCCTCCTCTCCATTCCGAGAATAATTTGAACATGAGAAATTTCCTGGAGGGCTGCAAATTCGGGAATATTGTTATGAATACTTCGAAAATGAGACAGTGGAACAGTGAGAAGGCTACAGGAGAAGCTGCAATAAATACAGAATGTTGGAGGTAGGGGGCCAATACTAAATCATAGGTTTCTGAATCTAATTAATAGTTGCTGGAATGGATGTCGTGATCCAAGATCCTGGTCGCATGCCCAAGATATACCTACGTTTAACGAAAGACGCTAGCAACAGGTTTAAAAATTGTAATGGAATTGCTTTGTTGAATGCAGGATATAAAATGTTTGCAAGGATATTGAATAAAAGAATGCGAGCCATCATAGACGTTTTATTATTAGAATAACAAAGCAATTTTAAAAAGGGATGGTCTTGTACATATGCCGCTTTCACAATTCAGCAGATAATAGAAAAATAGAAGGGAATATTACCTTGAAAATCACATAGCTTTTGTTGATTACGATAAACCATTCGATCGAGTAAGTAGGGAAAAGTTACGGGAAATATTGACTCAAAGACGATATCAGAATGACCTAGTTATAGTATTAAAATTTGTTTATAAAGACACAACTATCAACGTACATGTCAGAAACGGAAGAAATAGTGAAAAGATACATATAAACCAAGACGTAAGGCGGCGTTGTAGTTTGTTTCCTATTTGTTTACAATTCATAAAGCCAAACTAAAGGATGGATGTATAAAACTAACGGAGGCATTTGTATTGCATCAAATTTTACGCTTAAAAAGATGCTATTTGCTGCTGATCAGATTATTATAGCTACAACTGAAGACTAGCAGCCAAGAGAACTATGTATGTTACAGCATTTGTATGCGAATTGTAATTTTAAAATTTTCTTAAATAAGACAAAGGCAGTCGACTCAAAGATAAATATACTGTTAGAACCAAAATTGTAGCCGGTGACACTATATTACATCAAGCCACAGGTCTCAATTACTTACGAACATACGATAGCAATGTGAAAAGTATTAACAAAATCTCATGTTTCAGGAGACATATGGTACAATAAATAGAAGCCTAAAACGCAAAACCACAAAAGAAACACGAATGATATTCTACAAAGTAATGGCTATGCCTGTGTCTCTCTGAATGCGAAACATATACATTGACAAATGCTTTTAAAAACGAGATACAGGCTGCCGAAGTGAGGTTGTTTAGAATAGTAAGCGGATGAACCCTTTCACATAAAACTGCGAATGAAAAAAATGAAACAACTAGGAGTGAACTACTCGGAAGAAAGAATTACCAACTATAGAAATGACTGGAGACAGCATGTTGATAGAATACTGAAGGGGAGGATCCCAGGAAGAGGAATGAGGTATGGGCCTAAGGGACTAAGATATCTAGGAAGAACGAGGAAACGATGGTGAGGTATGTTTCGAAGCTGTAACAGGGGGAATGCAGGAGGAGAAGAAGAATTACTGTTCAGACAGCAATATTGGAGGCTACAGCAGATTTTTAATAGATCATTGTTAAAAAACATGATGATTTATGAAAACAATTTGAAAATAAAAAACTCGAAACAGCCTATTAAAGGATTGTATTATCGTTAGTGAAAGCTGCCTTTCCACGCTACTTCGTGTACGTGCACACACGCAGTGTATACTGTTCAGCGACGTCTCAAACGATCACGCTATTTACCGCAGGTACTTTATCTGGCTACGCGAAGCGGACTGACCCTATGCCAGATAAAGAATCTGTGGTAAATAGCGTGATCCTTGGAGAGGTGATCTTGCAAGACGTGTACTGCGGGGATTAATTTGACACTTGCTATGGTCACCGTTAACACTGCTTTCTTCTCGAAGCATTTTGCTGTCGGTACTTCCTGGTATTTAATCAATGTAACTATGTCTATTAACATTTGTTATTGATATTTATGAGAGTCCCATGAAAGGTGTGTAACTATATGAACTCAGTAAGCAGTAATTTGAGGACACTAAGAGGCTTCCATGTTTTTACGGTCAGCTGTGCATTTCAGGGTCACAGTCGCCTCAACACATGCAAATTCTGATGTTCCGTATTTTTATGTGACGGCGATGAAGTACTGCACGTACCCAGAAGCAGTAAGTTACCACCTTCAGTTGTTAATAAAACGTTTAGCATTCTGAGGAACCTTACTTCCAAGTTCTCTTACACTGAAGATGGAATTTTGTTCCAGTCTTCTAGAATCACAGTTGGTAGTCACTACTCGGTTCTAGTCGATGAAGAAATGAGAGCAGGTGTTTACGAAAATTCCAGTGGACAACGCAAGCGTTTCTCGTTTTGGCAGCAATTTGGAAACTGGCCTTTTCTTTGTCTACATGATAATACTACTGCTAGCAATAAAAGGACATTTCATTCATACTTCCTATAAGAAATTGCTAGTTTTCAGTATTGGCTCTCACAAAACAACAACCTGAATCCTTCCAATCAACTTTTTTCGTGGACAAGACAGTTGGTACTCTGATGGGTCACTTCGATCTAAAGAGCAAAGTTTCAAGGGTTGTCGGTGCCAGGGAAATGAGCATACTGATGCAAGTAAGTGGAAGCGCACATCTCATATTTCCTAGCCGATCTAACGGTGCTTTTTGTGGTGGGAGTCCTAGAGAAGGCCTCAGTACAGAATTTCATTTCGTCAGTAAACAAGTTGTGTTCCGTTTGTGAAGAAAACAAACAGCTTCATATACTCCAACTAACAGTTTAGCCCATTTTTAAGTGGAATATGTGAAAAGTTTGTGTGGGCGATGTAAGAAAGATATAGGGTATCCTATTTATTAGACTATGATTAACTAATGGGACAGCCTGGCTGTAAGCAAAACGCCAAACCATATCAGACGTGCACACAGAGTCATTGGAACGTTAACGTGAATGGCATTTATGAAACTGTGCGCTCCACTTGAAAATGGGATAGGTCTGAACGCATTAATTAGTTAATTCATTCATCCTATTCCGTAGATTTAGTGAAGGAGAACGTTCAGCGATATGGAACGCGGCCGGATATGCGTTAACGCATAATGTATGTTACATTAACAGTAGGGAAGCCCGGGGCACATTTAAGCGGAATTTTTTAAAGCTTTTTGGTAAGATTTATCATGTTTAAAACCGTGTAGTCTTATAACATGGTTAGTAAATGACAACCTGGTTTGTTGGTTCTAAGTCAACATCACATTTAAGAGGGTAAATTAATTTTGTATTGGCTCAAATCGAGTCCAGGGTGTGGGGCAGCTTTACGTTTCTACAGTAGCTTCTAAGGGGACACGTTGAAGTATATCAAAGTACACAATACTGATAAAATCTGTTTCATTGGTAGTACACAAAATAGCAGGCATGCTAATACCATTTACCATGGTAAAATTCAAACATTTTAGTGGTACTAAACAAATTTTTTACCGAACTTACAGGGCCCACAAAAAAATTTGAATATTAATTAAAGGCCTATTGTCGGAGCTGCTATTTATGCACACAAAAAATAATGTGTTTCCGCTGGCACAATCACCGTGAGCCACCTTTTAAATCTAAGATACTGGACCCCTCCTTGATTCTTTTTGATTGGTTGTATCGTTTCAAACAGTAAATCCTCTTAATCACATTGCTGCAGATTATAAAATAAGGCAAGACGAGCTGTTTGGAACATTCGTTGAGATCGGAGTGCTTGCTAACAGACGCTTTGGAAGGACAAGGTTGTGAGAAGAGCTTGAGAAGAAGGAGGAGAAACAAGATGACAGACGACTTAAAGGGAAGAGGAAATTACAGGGTCTGAAGGCAATGGTGGAAGGCTATCCGCATTTATTCTTGTTATTGTTTTCAGCAATTTCTTGCTCTTACCAGTCCTTACTATTATAGAATAAATTCAGTCTGCTAGATATTCGTTAGCTTCAAATAACGTTTTCTACTTTTTGCTTTCCTGTGCCTTCATTTCTTTTGATTGTATTTCCATCTGCTGTTGTCTTAAAGTTTTCTTGATTGGGTATCAGAATGGCAACGGATGATAGTGTGTAAACGAGCCCCAACATAGCTGCGTAAAAGTGGACCATCGCCATGTTTGAATTAGCTTCGAAACTACAGTAGCAGTTTCCAGGCTTTCAAATTATAGTACTGTACCTTGCTCAGTAGAATAATCTCCTATAAACTAACATATTTATCCATTCTCAATTCTAAAAGGTATGCTCCCTAGCCGATTCAATACTTAAGTAACAAAAATTTGCTCACCAGGCACAAAAAAAAAAAAAAAAAAAAAATGCTTTCCGCGATAAGATATTCACTCGGTGTCATGAAATTTGTGAGAGTCCTCAGTAGATGGCAGAACTAATCTTACATTCTTCGGTAGTGAGTCGTCTCTGCGATATCTTAGTCGTGGATAGAAGATGTTTCCAGGCATTGGTAGTTGCTACAAATACTACACCATGTTCAAGTACGTTGCTCAAGGATAGACGTTATGGTACTTAGGTCTATAAAATTTATTACAGATGTGAAGAATATGGCGGAGTATCTTGTCACCACGTCGTCAACTGCACCGCACCTAACAAGGCAAGCTACAGATGTGTCACATTATTTCAGCCTTTGCTTGACTTTCATTGGCTTAACTTCCTTCACGCCAAAGTTACAAGATTAAAGTAACTGTTGCCTAAAGACCTGAGATAACTTCAGATTTATTTTCAAGTTCCTTAAAGTTATACTGTAAAATGAAGTAATTTAAAGTTTGTTGGTTTCTTTCTGGTATAGCAAATAGTAATCTGGTCCATGAAACAAATAACATGTCAAAGCGATAGAGGAAGGTAAGAAGCGCTGTAAGTGAGTAACCTTTACTTGCGCGTGAGAGTTATCGTAAATACAAACATGGGAATGTGAACTGACAACTTAAACGTACTACTGAGCTCAAATCCACTTCACTTAACATAAATGGAAAAGAATCGTTTGTGTGTGAAAAACGATCTCATTCATAAGCAGATAAATGAGCAAACCAATATTTTCACGCACAGTGGACTTGGTAAGCGTATAAAAAAAACCAAACAAATGTCGACCTGTACAAGAATGTAATCTGAAACATACGAAAATATGACCCTGGTAAAAGAAAGAAATTGACAGAACCTACATTGTGCAAAGGAAACGAAACAATAACATATTATAAATATCACCTGAAAAATGAAGCACTGGCAGGAACAGCAACAGAGCAAGACTCCGCGGAAAAAAAGAAAAAAAAAACTGATAAAAGCTGGCTACAGTTGGTCCAGGGAAATTGGGTTCGTGATCTTGGCACAGAATGCCAATGAAACACATGACTCAACCTTAAGTTCTGAAATTTCTGTTAGGGAGGAATTAAAACAAAGAAAAAAGACTCAAATATGAAAATTAATTTAATCTAATAACTTCTATGGTACAGTAAATTAACTCACAAGATCAATCAATAGAATAATTATCAAAAGCTTGACTGTGACGAGGGTGAAGTCGACCAACAATACAACTCTATAAAATTAAAAATAAACTTTTTACCTAATCAAATAATACCTTGTTCTTCATTTCAAAACCTTTTTTTTGTACTTCTGCTATTCAATCATCGTTATGAGTCATCGTTCCTCCTCGAAATAAATCTGCAATTCACATAGTCCCAAAAGTGCGCCCATGCATCACACTGTACACTCAACGAATCCCGCCTGTTGCACACCTCAGCTATCCACTACTGACTGTCAAAGATTCTATGACTCCACAGTGCTGCCATCGCAGAGATACTGCTGCCTAACAACTGTTTCTCTGGCCACAAATCTTCAAATATATCATTTTCCTTTACAAATATTAACATATCCAATGTTGTTGTTGTTGTAGTCGTCAGTTCAGAGACTGGTCTGACGCAGATCTCCACGCTGTTCTATCCTGTGCAAGCTTCATCTCTCAGTACCTACTGCAACCTACATCCTTCTGCATCTGCTTAGTGTATTCATCTCTTGTTCTCCATCTACGATTTTTACCCTCCACGCTGCCCTCCAAGACTAAATTGGTGATCCCTTGATGTCTCAGTACATGTACTACCAACCGATCCCTTCTTCTAGTCAATTTGTGCCACAAACTCCTCTCCTCCCCAATTCAGTTCAATACCTCCTCATTAGTTATGTGATCTACCCATCTAATCTTCAGCATTCTTCTGTAGCACCACATTTCGAAAGCTTCTATTCTCTTTTTGTCCAAACTATTTATCGTCCATGTTTCACTTCCAAACATGGCTACACTCCATATAAATACTTTCAGAAACGACTTCCTTACAGTTAAATCTATACCAGATGTTAACAAATTTCTCTTCTTGAGAAACGCTTTCCTTGCCATTGCCAGTCTACATTTTATATCCACTCTACTTCGACCATCATCAGTTATTTTGCTCCCCAAATAGCAAAATTCCTTTACTACTTTAAGTGTCTCAATTCCTAATCTAATTCCCTCAGCATCACCCGACTTAATTCGAATACATTCCATTATCCTCGTATTGCTTTTGTTGATGTTCATCTTATATCCTCCTTTCAAGACATTGTCCATTCCGTTCAACTGCTCTTCCAAGTCCTTTGCTGTCTCTGACAGAATTACAATGTCATCGGCGAACCTCAGAGTTTTTATTTCTTCTCTATGGAGTTTAATACCTACTCCGAATTTTTCTTTTGTTCCTTTACTGCTTACTCAATATACAGATTGAATAACATCGGGGATAGGCTACAACCCTGTCTCACTCCCTTCCCAATCACTGCTTATCTTTCATGCCCCTCGATTCTTATAACTGCCATCTGGTTTCTGTACAAATTGTAAATAGCCTTTCGTTCACTGTATTTTAACCCTGCCATCTTTAGAGAGTATTCCAGTCAACATTGTCAAAAGCTTTCTCTAAGTCTACAAATGCTAGAAACGTAGGTTTGCCTTTCCTTAATCTTTCTTCAAAGATAAGTCGTATGGTCAGTATTGCCTCAGGTGTTCCAATATTTCTACGGAACCCAAACTGATCTTCCCCGAGGTCGGCTTCTACCAGTTTTTTCATTCGTCTGTAAAGAATTCGTGTTAGTATTTTGCAGCCGTGACTTATTAAACTGATAGTTCGGTAATATTCACATCTGTCAACACCTGCTTTCTTTGGGGTTGGGATTATTATATTCTTCTTGAAGTCTGAGGGTATTTCGCCTGTCTCATACATCTTGTTCACCAGATGGTAGAGTTTCGACAGGACTGGCTTTCCCAAGGCCGTCAGTAGTTCTAATGGAATGTTGTCTACTCCCGGGGCCTTGTTTCGACTCAGGTCTTTCAGTGCACCGTCAAACTCTTCACGCAGTATCTTATCTCCCATTTCATCTTCATCTACATCCTCTTCCATTTCTATAATATTGTCCTCAAGTACATCGCCCTTGTATAGACCCTCTATATACTCCTTCCACCTTTCTGCTTTCCCTTCTTTGCTTAGAACTGGCTTTACATCTGAGCTCTTGATATTCATGCAAGTGGTTCTCTTTTCTCCAAAGGTCTACTTAATTTTCCTGTAGGCTGTATCTCTCTTACCCCTCGTGAGATAAGCCTCTCCATCCTTACATTTGTCCTCTAGCCATCCCCGCTTAGCCACTTTGCACTTCCTGTCGATCTCATTTTTGAGACGTTTGTATTCCTTTTTGCCTGCTTCATTTACTGCATTTTTATATTTTCTCCTTTCATCAGTTAAATTCAATATATCTTCTGTTACCCAAGGATTTCTACTAGCCCTCGTCTTTTTACCTACTTGATCCTCTGCTGCCTTCACTACTTCATGCCTCAGAGCAACCCATTCTTCTTCTACTGCTTTGCTCCATTCCTGCCAATTGTTCCCTTATGCTCTCCCTGAAATACTGTACAACCTCTGGTTCTTTCAGTTTATCCAGGTCCCATCTCCTTAAATTCCCACCTTTTTGCACCTTCTTTAGTTTTAATCTACAGTTCATAACCAATAGATTGTGGTCAGAGTTCACATATGCCCCTGGAAATGTCTTACAATATAGGACATGGTTCCTAAATCTCTGTCTTACCATTATATAATGTATCTGATACCTTCTAGTATCTCCAGGCTTCTTCCATGTATACAACCTTCTTTCATGATTCTTGAACAAAGTGTTAGCTATGAATTCTACCAGGCGGCTTCCTCTTTCATTTCTTACCCCCAATCCATACTAACCTACTACGTTTCCTTCCTTTCCCTACTATCGAATTCCAATTACCCATGACTATTAAATTTTCGTCTCCCTTCACTATCTGAATAGTTTCTTCTATATCATCATACATTTCATCAATTTCTTCGTCATCTGCAGAGCTAGTTGGCATATTAGCTTGTACTACTGTACTAGTCGTGGGCTTCGTGTCTATCTTGGCCACAATAATGCGTTCACTATGCTGTTTGTAGTAGCTTACCTGCACTCCTATTTTCTATCCATGATTAAACCTACTCCTTCATTACCCCTATTTGATTTTGTATTTATAACCTTATATTCACCTGACTAAAAGTCTTGTTCCTCCTGCCACCGAACTTCACTAATTCCCACTGACATTCGGGGATCCGAATGGGGGACTATTTTACCTCCGGAATATTTTACCCAAGAGGATGCCATTATCATTTAACCATACAGTAAAGCTGCATGCCCTCGGGAAAAATTACGGCTTTAGTTTGCCATTGCTTTCAGCCCTTCTCAGGACCAGCAAGCAAGGCCGTTTTGGTTAGTGTTGCAAGGCCAGATCAGTCAATCATCCAGACTGTTGCCCCTGTAACTACTGAAAAGGCTGCTGCCCCTCTTCAGGAAGCACACGTTTGTCTAGCCTCTCAACAGATACCCCTCCGTTGTGGTTGCACCTACGGTACGGCCATCTGTATCGCTGAGGCACGCAAGCCTCCCCACCAACGGAAAGGTCCATGGTTCATGGGGATGATATACCTGTCGTATTCAATAACATCATCAAAAAATAACCATCTTACAGTGAAATGCATAACTTTGTTTCACAACGACGCCCTAGTTTGTCCATTAAATACTTCGAATATAAGATTGCCTAGCTGCTTTTGGTGGCAGTAAGTAATATTCGCTTGTAAAAACGTCGTTACCTGTAGTACGAGTGGGCAGGTTACAAAACAGTAGTGTTTAAAATATTTATACTGTTTCTAGTCGGAAATTATAGGTTACTAAAGATTAACACTATGTGAAGGTCACACTGCTTTACAGCCGCGACCAAAAACTCGTAACATAAGATGATCGTGGAAAGATATATTTTACAAAGAGCATGATGGAGTTATTACAAACTCCATTACAACTTTGCATCTATGTGGACACGCCAAGGGACTTTATACGCTGTACTTCACTCAACGTATGACCATTAGTGCCTACTTTTGGTGCAAGTATGTAATTTTCGCTTGTTTTTAATGTCATGATATGAACCTTTTGAGGCAAAGACTTTAACTATTATCTGCGAACGACTTGTAGTGAGCTTCAGCTATTATCTGTCTGCTATGATTTTGGTCCCGTGATTAGTGTGTTTGCACCGTCAGCAGATATAAAAAATTATGAATTGCGACTTAAAGCCATTGGAAGATCGCTTCTGTATGACAGAAACAAGGGTGAGTCTACTAGCAATTCCTGTGACACTTCACACGTCCTCCCGTTCCGGGGTTATTTTCATGCCAGAGACAGTCTGTTAATAAGATCCTGAGCATTCTGTTGGAAGCAAGATTCTATCCATGCAAGGGAAGTGTCATTAATGCACTAATATTGGAATTTTATGGCTCGAATTGTTTAATCTAGACAGTCAAAGGCTTTGGAAAGGTCATAGATTATGCCAACAGTATAACAGTTTTTGTTTAGCCCCGCCAGCACTTCATCTGTCACGTCTTGTACTGCTTTATGGAGAACCCCTACAAAAGGCAAACTGAGAGAGGGTTAACAAGTGCTGCTCGATTAAATAAGTCAGTATTCCATCATAGGACACTTTCGCAAACACATTTGAAAATATTGGAATGAGTGATATAAGTCTGTAACTGGAGGTGGTTTGCTTAGCTCCAGTTTTGTAGATAGGAGTAACTGCAGCATATTTAAGTCTGTCAGGAAATATGCCTCTAGTCATTAACTTGTTACAAGTATAGCTTAAGGGTATTCCTATTAAGTCAGCACAAGACTTTAATAATCTGCTAGAAATGTCATAGCCAGTAGAATTAAAACTTTTTAGTGACCTGAGGAATTCTGAAATCTCTCTACAGATTTTATTTTTGTATCGTTGGTGGTGCATCCAGTGTCTGCACAAGTAAATGTAAGAGACCTGAATAATGTTTATTAACAGGTGCAGTGTTTCAAGCCATTAGTAGGAAGTAATAACTGAATTTGTAGTCAATGATTTGAAAGTGTCAGCATTTCTGCTAGAGTATTGTTTTCCTCTAAAACAAATAAGTGGAAAACTGAACAAAAGTGAGGATAGTGGATGGATAACTCCTGCGCTTAAGGGTTTTTTTGCTAGGACGAAAGAGCTCTACAAATTCAGAGAACAAGCAGTAGTCAATACTTTAAACTCCATTGTCACCAGTACTGTAGAATCTACTCAGACATAAAGAAGAAGAACTCATGTACTACGCTCAAAAAACAAAACTTCCAAGACTAAGCCAAAAATTGTTACAAACATTCTTAAAAAAATCAACAAGCAAAACTAGTCATTCATATGAAACTAGGCTCCCAGAAAATAGCTCTAGGAATATATTTAAGAAAGAATTAGTTTTTCCGTCAACATTATCTGCCTTATAAATTCCTCCCCAGCGTTATTTTCGTAATTTCTCTCCGGAAACTATGATAGAGCCGTTTATGATTCTAAGATACAACACTTTTTCTTCTGCGGACTGTATCTAACTGGTCAATAAATTTTATCGTTAACGTTTAACCATCTTGACTATTGGTTTTACAACTAAGTGACTACAGGTTCAATAGCTGTTGCATTATGTCCCTCTATCATCGTAGGGATTTTTACTAAGACAATAAGTTGTGGACATTGTAGATATCAGGACGTGTTTTTTGCTAAATTATATGATCTGAGAGAGCGAGTACTTTTTTACATAATTATTTTTCGTAATATTTATTGAAAGCTTACTACTCTGTCTTTAATACATATACTGGTAAGAAACGTTAATTGAAAGTAGGTCGATTGGTTGTCTAATATGCTTAAAGTAGGTTCTTCCGAGGAAGTCACAGCGAAATATTACTGCTTGGCCAAATGGACAACAAAATTATTCCGATAACTGGTTTATTGCTTTTGCATTTCCCACCCTGTCAGCGTCTTGCCTTGCTGCTTTGATAAATATGGTGAATGAACAAATCGCGGCCCACTTATTAATAATCTAATGTCGCGCAACAGAAACGGCTTCTAGCCAGAAGGCGGCGGCGGGTGACGGAAGATTTGTACCCGTATCAAATTCTCTTTGTGTCTTAGGATTTCTTAAATGTTCAAATATGTGTGAATTCCAAAGGGACCAAACTGCTGAGGTCATCGGTCCCTTGACTTACACACTACTTAAACTAAGTAAAACTAACTTACGCTAAGAACAACACATACATCCATGCCCGAGGGAGGACTCGAACCTCCGGCGTAAGGGGCCGCGCAATCCGTTACATGACGCCTCAAACCATGCGGCCGCTCCACGTGGCAGGATTTCTTAAGATATGATGAACAAACAGCTGGTTTACCAACACTATTTCACAAACAATGAACGATTATTAATACACTACATGACATGGAATGTTCCCCCTGTCACAATTACTTTCTAAAGACAGTCCAGTGCCACTTCCTCTACTTGCGCTTCGATGATGACGAAGACAGCACACACATCCACTCTCGAGTGGAAAAAACGCCTAGCCTAGCCGGAATCGAACCCGGGACCCCGTAGTCGATAGTCAGCAATGCTAACCACGAAACCACGAGTGCTGCCTGCTTGCATTTAATCCTGCATACAAATCAGGAAAGCAGATTAAATAACCCGAGGTTCGCTAGTAATGCTTTTTATTTGCAAATGAGGAGCATCGTTTCAAAACGTATTAAATGTGGCCGAGGTCAAAATACAGTTTAATGCATTTTCACCCCAATTGTGGTATGTTCTTTAACACTGCCGAGCCAGATCGGGTCATTTCGTATAATAATTTAGTGCTGAAAAACGTGAATCGGATCAAATCGTATTTAGTGCACCGCAACAGATGGTTCAAAACGTTCAAGACCTGTTTCCCAGCTTGTGTTATTATCCCGCTCTTTTACTGACTGTTCTCACTATTTTCATCTTACAGATGACAGTGTAGTATTGTTTGTATTACTGTCCTCTTTCGGTCACCATGGAGGGATATTTACTGTGGGACAGCGATCGAAAGGGAGTAGATTGAAAATTAGAGCTGCAAAAAGTAAAAGATAGCGTGAAAAGGTAGCTCAGTGACTAATAACACATGATGTATTTTACGAATGATCATTTTCAACTAAATTTGTAGTGTCGACGCATTGATGTGTTATGCGTGTGGGAAAGATTGCATAAATGCATGTTTTTATACAATGATTGGGCTTTACTGTCTGTTATTATGATGTGAGGAAAAGTACTTCGTTTTACACCACTGGCCATTAAAATTGCTACAACAAGAAGAAATGCAGATGATAAACTAGAACCGACATGTGATTACATTTTCACGCAATTTGGGTGCATAGATCCTGAGAAATCAGTACCTAGAACAACCACCTCTGGCCGTAATGACGGCCTTGATACACCTGGGCATTGAGTCAAACAGAGCTTGGATGGCGTGTACAGGTACAGCTGCCCATGCAGCTTCAAGACGATACCATAGTTCATCAAGAGTAGTGACTGGCGTATTGTGACGAGCCAGTAGCTCGTCCACCATTGGTGAGAGATCTGGAGAATGTGCTGGCCAGGGCTGCAGTCGAACATTTTCTGTATCCAGAAAGGCCCGTACAGGACCTGCAACATACGGTCGTGAATTATCCTGCTGAAATGTAGGGTTTCGCAGGGATCGAATGAAGGGTAGAGCCACGGGTCGTAACGACTGATGACCTCAGCAGTTATGTCACATAGTGCTCACAGCTCAGAGCTAGTCATCTCGACTGCTAGTGACACGAGGCCGTTGGGATCGAGCACGGCGTTCCGTATTACCCTCCTGAACCCACCGATTCCATATTCTGCTAACAGTCGTTGGATCTCGACCAACGCGAGCAGCAATGTCGCTATACGATAAACCGCAATCGCGATAGGCTACAATCCGACCTTTATCAAAGTCGGAAACGTGATGGTTCGCATTTCTCGTCCTTACACGAGGCATCACAATAACGTTTCATCACGCAACGCCGGTCAACTGCTGTTTGTGTATGAGAAATCGGTTGGAAGCTTTCCTCAGGTCAGCACGTTGTAGGTATTGCCACCGGCTCCAACCTTGTGTGAATGCTCTGAAAAGCTAATCATTTGCGTATCACAGCATCTTCTTCCTGTCAGTTAAATTTCGCGTCTGTAGCAAATCTTCGTGGTGTAGCAATTTTAATGGCCAGTAGTGTAGTTTCTTCAACCGGCATAGACACATAAGTAATTTTGAGCCACCTTGTAATCACAAAGGGGACAGATTTAAGTGTGGAAGCATTGCGGCATTCTACCTCCTGAAAGCAAAAAATAAAGCTTACATCATATTGAATAAAGTGAAACAAGATCACAGATTTAGTTACATAAAAATGAAAATAAAAAATTGCAATGAAAGTTTTCAAATCATTTTATGTGAAAACATGATTGGATCACTATGTATTTTTTTCAAAGAATTGGTTCAAAATTATTAAATGCAATTTAATAATTAAAATGGCACCTTTATGCATTGGGAAATGATTTCATTCATGACTAATTATAGAACATAAACTAAACATCAAGGTCCTGTCGTCGAGAATTTTAGCGAAACTCCTTTTTTCTTATGCTTGTTGCAAAATTATTATCTGTACACTTAATCCGATTTGAGACGATGCTGCTCCTCAAATATTGGTTAGTGAATAGCCATTAGGCAGCTCTGAAGTTGGCCTAAAAATGAACTATGAAAAAACCAGGATTATGATTAATGAGTAGTCACCGAAAATATGTCTGTAGAAGGAACGCACCTGCAAAGGGTCACAGAATATGTCTCTTTGGATCAACTGCTAAATATGAGAGGAAGCCTAAAAGAACAAATATTTTGATGCATTAAATTATGCTGGCAAGCTTATGGAAGAGGTTCTTCAGGTTTGAAGTCTAAGGTGTCGGCCGAGCGGAAGAAAACAGTTTTTGACCAATATATGTTGATAGTAATAACTTATGGCTGTGAGACATGGATATTAAATGAATTAATTGTTAGAAAACTAATAGTTGCCGAAAGAGGAATGGAAAGATCAATGTTGGTCTGCACAAAAAAGACAGAAAGAAAGCTGCTGACATCATATGAACAAGAAAGGTCAGTGACAGAAAGGGAAGAGTCAGCACCTTGAGATAGTAGCGGGCTGGTTCTCACTCGAAGAAAAGATGGCATGTCTTCAGAACATGTATCAGACTGGAGTCCAATTTATCAAATTAGTCGAAGTGGAAGACCACCAAACACATGGGACAGAAACTTAAGAAACACAGCAGGATTCAATGGGCAACTGCAAGCTCAGAATCGGCAGAAATGGAAGAACCTGGAGGCCACACCACCAAGTGACCGAATCGGGTGATGAAGTCATAACGTTTGATGGGAGTTGTCCTCATCATGTAGAACATGCAAACACTAACAAAACGATGTCATCGTAAACATTTCTTGTAGTGTGATATTTCAAGATCGATGAAAGTCTCCTTCTGGCGAGACATAGAAGCACCACATGTCCACATGCCGGTGAAAAATCACTGGAAGGTTCACGACAATTTTGCAGGGTCGTCGAAATAGGTAAGACAAGTATTCTGCAGATACTACTCCAGCGAAGTTCTGTCTAACAGTTCAATGTCATCATTTGTGTTAGAGCGATGTGGCGCAGTGGTTAGCACACTGGACTCGCATTCGGGGACGACTGTTCAATCCCGCGTCCGGCCATCCTGATTTAGGTTTTCCATGATTTCTCTAAATCGCTCCAGGCAAATCCGCGATGGTTTTTTCGAAAGGGCACGGCCGACTTCCTTCCCCGTCCTTCCCTAATCCGATCAGACCGATGACCTCGCTGTCTGGTCTCCTCCACACAACAACCCAACCCAACTCATCATCTGTTACGAAAGGGGTTCCGTAGTTTTTCTTTTCCTTCTTTCAAATCTAACGGCCTCAAAACAGCCTCTCTGACTGTTTAGAATATTTGTTGTGTTATGAAAACTCCTAGCTTGAGTGTTCTTCCAAATATAAATTTCACTATATTCTCATTGCATCTGAAGGAAAGAAACCAAAACAAGAAAGAAAATAAAATAAAATAAAATAGGAAACAAATAAATAGTGGCTATATCTCACGAGCCGAATGTTAAAAGAAAGGGACGCATCAGAATACTGATGTCACGATTGCTTTTATTGCTCAAATTAACATTCGTGTGAGAAAAGCGAATCTGGGTCAAAAAATCTTCATTCCAGTGGCTTTTACAATGCACCAGGCGTGAAGGCATAGTGTTAGTTGAGTATTGTGAACCGCTACCAATTACGTTTTGGATCAAGAAAAAAGGTATTGCATGAAGGGCTTACATTATCTGTAATTGCAATCAGATCAAAAGAAATCATTTATTCGTCTCAATAACAAGGGTCTTACTAAATAGACGAATTCTATTAGTGTAGGAAAGGAGGAAACTCTCGGTAGTCATACAAGGAAACGTGAAGGTGAGACGGTGATCCAAAGTCAGTGTCGCTCCACGTACCCGCATGGAAATGTACGTCATAAAGCAGAGCTCTTACAAGACGACTTAGGAAGTTAAAGACTCATTCCATGTCATTTAAATGCTGTAGAATGTAAATAACCTGCAGCTGTAGACATAAAACAGTAGTAACACGAGAAACTATTTATCCTGTAATCTATTCTTACATCATCAGTGTTCGTCTTGTAAATCTGAGACTTTTCCTCGACGTTTCCCGCACGTGTGGAGAGTCCTTGGCAACGGTTTCTTTCAGCTCGTAGAAAGAACGAATAGGAAATTATTCATGAAATGGTCGTATAGGATTGATGGCCGGGAGTCCACTCCTGGGGAACTTCGGCCTTAGAGCTGCATAGCTTTTCAGTTGGCGCCACACTGGGCGACTTACGTTTCGATTATGGTGAACTGATGAGGAGGACAACACAACACCCAGACACAGTGAAGAAAAATCTACGACCGGGCCGGCGACTCAACTTGGACACGCTGACCACTCAGTTAGGGAGGCGGACAGCAGATTATTAGATTAATATTAAAATTAAGTCATAGACCCATGGAGAAGGGAAATTACAATTCCTTTTATGTTACGTGTCGACTGCGAGCATATTTAACGAGTAGGAGAACTTAATTTTCAAATTCATACTACACTACTGGCCATTAAAATTGATACATCGCGAAGATTACGTGCCGCAGACGCGAAATTTAACCGAGATGAAGAAGATGATGTGATATGCAAATGATTAGCTTTTCAGAGCATTCAGACAAGGTTGGCGCCAGAGCCGACACCTACAACGTGCTGACATGAGGAAAGTTTCCAACCGATTTCTCATACACAAACAGCAGTTGACCGGAGTTGCCTGGTGAAACGTTGTTGTGATGTCTCGTGTAAGGAGGAGAAATGCGTACCATCACGTTTTCGACTTCGATAAAGGTCGGATTGTAGCCTATCGCGATTCCGGTCTAACGTATCGCGACATTGCTGCTCGCGTTGGCCGAGATCCAATGACTGTTAACAGAATATGGAATCGGTGGGTTCAGGAGGGTAATACGGAACGCCGTGCTGGATCCCAATGGCCTCGTATCACTAGGTCGGGATGACAGGCATCTTGTCTGCATGGCTGTAACGGATCGTGCAACCATGTCTCGATCCCTGAGTCAACAGATGGAGACGTTGGCAAGACAACAACCATCTGCAGGAACAGTTCGGCGACGTTTGCAGCAGCATGGACTATCAGCTCGGAGACCATGGCTGCGGGTACCCTTGACGCTGCATCACAGACAGGAACGCCTGCGATGGTGTACTCAACGACGAACCTGGGTGCACGAATGGCAAAACGTCATTTTTTCGGATGAATCCAGATTCTGTTTACAGCATCATGATGGTGGCAGCCGTGTTTGGCGACATCGCGGTGATCGCACATTGGAAGCGTGTATTCATCATCGCCATACTGACGTATCACCCGGCGTGGTGGTATAGAGTACCGTTGGTTACACGTCTCGGTCACCTCTTGTTCGCACTGACGGTACTTTGAACGGTGGACGTTACATTTCACATGTGTTACGACCCGTGGCTCTACCCTTCATTCGATCCCTGCGAAACCCTACATTTCAACAGGATAATCCACGATAGCATGTTGCAGGTCCTGTATGGGCCTTTCTGCATACAGAAAATGTTAGACTGGTGCCCTGGCCAGCACATTCTCCAGATCTCCCACCAATTGAAAACGTCTGGTCAATGGTGGCCGAGCAACTGGCTCGTCACAATACGCTAGTCACTACTCTTGATGAATTATGGTATCGTGTTGAAATTGCATGGGCAGCTGTACCTGTACACGCCATCCAAGCTATGTTTGACTCCATGCCCAGGCGTCTGAAGGCCGTTATTACGGCCAGAGGTTGTTGTCCTGGGTACTGATTTCTCAGGATATATGCACCCAAATTGGGTGAAAATGTAATCACATGTCAGTTCCACTGTAATATAGTTGTCCAATGAATACCCGTTTATCATCTGCATTTCTTCCTGTTGTAGCAATTTTAATGTCCAGTAGTGTATAACATCAATTTTGGTCGGTATTCTGGACTCACTGATGTGTTGCTGAAGTACACGACCATCGACTAGTAAGGTAAACATATGCTGCGACTTTACCTAAAGGATATTCTGCTTAGTAGTATCTCTCGAACCAGTATGCCATACGAGCAAACCAATGCGATTTTGCCTGCAGTTACTCGTAGCCTAGGCAGTTGGACAATGCACGGCTCTGTTTTCATGCCCAGCAGCTAACTCGCTGCAAATGATTAACTGTAGCTGTGACCCTGCAATCTGTATCTGTCAATCCGAAACAGTTCCGTTGTTGATGCTATAGCACATTATAAGAAATACTGCAAAATATTAAAGACTGTAATACGGGCCGGCCCTTGTGGCCGAGCGGTTCTAGGCGCTTCAGTTTGGAACCGCGCTGCTGCTACGGTCGCAGGTTCGAATCCTGCCTCGGGCATGGATGTGTGTGATGTCCTTAGGTTAGTTAGGTTTAAGTAGTTCTAAGTCTAGGGGACTGATGACCTCAGATGGTAAGTCCCATAGTGCTTAGAGCCATTTGAACCATTTGAACTGTAATACGGACATCAAGACAAATATATTACAAGGAAAAGATAGTCATATCAGATCATAAAATAAAGACAAAATGGGATATAGTGAAGGAGGAGACCGGTAGAACCAGACATAAAGAGGAACAAATAACATTAAGAGTAAATGATACATTGGTGACAGATGCGTATAGTGTTGCAGAACTTTGAAACAAACATTTTATAACTGTTACTGGAAAGATGGGGTTGTCAGGTTCAGTAGAGGCTGCTATGGAATACCTCAGACCAGACATTTCAAGTAACTTCCATGATATGAATTTGACACTAACTACCCAAGCAGAAATAATGTCCATCATAAAATCTTTAAAATGAAAAACACCTAGTGAGTATGATGAATTATAGCATCAAATTTCCGTCCAGTTTCACTGTTGCCACCATTCTCAAAAATTTTAGAAAAAGTAATGTACAATCGGCTTTATAACCATCTTATCTCAAATAAAATACTGTCAAAGTCACAGTTTGGATTTCTAAAGGGTTCTGATATTGAGAAGGCTATCTACACCTACAGTGAAAATGTGCTTAATTCATTATACCAAAAATTGCAGGCAAATGGTATATTTTGCGATCTGTCAAAGGCATTTGACTGTAAATCACAATATCCTTTTAAGTAAATTAGAATATTATAGTGTAACAGGAAATGCTGCAAAATGGTTCAAATCTTATATCTCTGGTAGGAAACAAAGGGTGTTATTAGGAAAGAGACATGTATCAAGCTATCAGGCATCATCCAACTGGGAACTAATTACATGTGGGGTCCCATAAGGTTCCATTTTGGGGCCCTTACTTTTTCTTGTGTATATCAATGACCTTTCATCAGTAACATTACCAGATGCAATAAATAGAAAGTCAAGTGTAGTCTTAGAAAGGTCAGCTAATAAAATATTTGTGGATATTAATGACTGGTTTCTAGCCAATTCTTTGTCACTAAACTTTGAAAAAACATACTACACGCAGTTCAGAACGTGTAAGGGGTGTCCCACGAGTATATGCCTAACATATGATGACAAGCAGATAGAAGAAGTGGACAGTGTTAAATTCTTGGGATTACAGTTTGATAATAAATTCAGCTGGGAGGAGCACGCCACAGAACTGCTGAAGCATCTTAACAAATCTCTATTTGCAATGCGAATTGTGTCAGACATAGGAGATATAAAAATGAAAAATCTGGCATACTATGCTTACTTTCATTCCATAATGTGATATGGGATTATTTATCGGGGTAATTCATGAAGCCCAGCTAAAGTTTTCTGGGCACAAAAACGTGCAGTAAGAGTTGTAGGTGGTGTGAACTCAAGAAAATCCTGCAGAAGCCTGTTGACGGAACTAGGGATACTAACTACTGCTTCTGAATATATTTATTCCTTAATGAAATTTATCATTAAAAATATATCACTTTTTCAAACCAACAACTTAATTCATGGAATCAATACTAGAAATAAGAGGATTTAAAGTCACTTAGTCTTGTACAAAAAGGTGTGCATTATTCAGGAACACACATTTTCAATAACTTGCCAGAAGCCATAAAAAGCTTAACAACCAATGAAATTCGGTTTAAGAGTAGCCTAAAGTATTTATTGGTGGCCAACTCCTTCTACTCCATTGATGAATTTCTCAGCAAAACCAAATGATTTGCTGATATATATATATATATATATATATATATATATATATATATATATATAACTTCTGCAAAGTTTCAGTGCAGTAATGTGTTCATTGTATATATATATATATATATATATATATATATATATATATATATATATATATATGTGTGTGTGTGTAAGTACAATCTAACTTCTGCACCATTTCAGTGGAGTAATGTGTTCATTGTAAATTGTATTACACGTTTACTACCTTATAAATAAATAAAAATCTTTTTTATTTTAAATTCAGTGCATTAGTATTTGGAAAATGACTCTTTCATATAGCGATCATTAAAAAATGACGATCATTCCACTTGAGACCTGTGGAATGGCACATTAACTTATTTGTTTTAGTTGTAAATATTTGTCATGTATTGTTGTTTTTCTGACATGTTCTACATCCTGGAGGACCTCCTCACTACGGATCAATTGGAATGAAAATAAATCAAATCTAATCTAATCTAAAGTCTATCCACTGGCTAGAACTGCAAGTTAATACAACACACAGAAATATAAAATAAAAGATAAATGAACAATTAACAAAAAAGTTATGTAATTGATGTAAACGACGCCAGATAATTCTGTTGATCAATGTTTAATCATGAAAGTCTATCTCAGATAAATGGAAAGTGTATCTACGATAACCAGTTATAATACAGACAGAAATAATTTTATTAAATGCAGTACAGTCCCATTGAGAGCGTTACGAAAATGGTAGTAGAATCCCCAAGTTAAATAGCCGTTAAAGAGGAGCGAAAAAAGTTCATTTCGTGATTATAGTGCACGAAACATTCACCAGTTCAAAATAACTCACGTTTCAGTGTGACAATTTACACAACAACATACGAGAAATGAAACTCATTCTCTATATATTCTCAGTTCCGTAGTGCAAGCAGGAAAGTTAGACTGGAGCACACGCAGATCTCGCGACACTTAAAGTCTCATGGAAAGTTAAAGTATTTTAGGGGCCGTTCATCGCCCAGAGTCAATCACTCACGTGACCGAATATCTTATTGTACCACAGGCAGGTCTGACTTCGTCCAGAACTAGCGTAAAAGTCTCCAAAACGCTTCCTTGTTCCCACAACTCGAAAAATGTCTGTCTCACCTTGACTACAGCAGTGTTCTGCCACTGCCTGATTCTCACTGGCAGAAGGCCATCTCCACCAAAAACACATCGTTCCTATATTCTAAAGGCAAGATTTTGACTCAACTTGACCGCTTTCCACAATAAACTAGCATGTTATAACTTTATGTATATAAATTCGATTACACTCAGCTCACTTACGCCGGCCGCTGGTGGCCGAGCGGTTCTAGGCGCTTCAGTCTGGAACCGCGCGACCGCTACGGTCGCAGGTTCGAATCCTGCCTCGGGCATGGATGTGTGTGATGTCCATAGGTTAGTTAGGTTTAAGTAGTTCTAAGTTCTAGGGGACTGATGACTTCAGATGTTAAGTCCCATAGTGCTCAGAGCCATTTGAACCATTTTAGCCACGCTCACTTATGATAAACATAAACAACAGTTATTTCATACATGAACAAGCTAGTATTCTTGCGCAAGTACATACACGTTAAATGACAACAGGCCATCGTTAAATATAGTTTAAGCAGTTAACAACGACTACTTGATAGAAGCGTCTTTTTGCATTCTTTTCAATAAGCTGTTGGATAAGCCATTGGATAAGCAGCTGCCAGCAGCAAGTCGTATACTCCAAGTTCACTTATTTGTTACATTGTTTCGTATAGGAGGTGTAATTTCGAGTTTTAGTTACTGTAATCGTAAATTCAGGCAAATTGTAGCGCAGTCGTTTGGCATTTGTACAGGTTAGTTCATACACTCTTTGCATGTTTCCCTTGCGTTATCTAGGCACAGACTCGTGTTTCAGTAACTGTTGTTCAACATCGCTTAGAATGGACAGGGAATGTGATTGCTGTGTTCGGATGAGGGCTGAGTTGGCATCCCTTCGCTCACAGCTGCAGGCGGCGCTGACTTCGGTCGCGCAGCTTGAGGCTGTTGCCAATGGGCACTACTGTGGGGAGCCGGACTTGGGAATCACGTTGATGTCAACCTCGTCCCGTCTGTCCCCAGATCGGTCTGCCGCTGTGGTTGCCCCGGTTGCTGCCCGCAGTGGGGCTGAGCCCTTGCCTGTGGTTGATTGGAAGGTTGTTCCAAGGCGTGGCAGGCAGCGAATGACGTCCCCGGAGGCTGATCAGAAAGCCTTCCCAGTGCGTCTGACAAACAGGTTTCAGGTACTGTCTCTGGCTGAGCCAGATGCAGCTGCCTGCCCTGTTTCAGAGGATGATTCTCAGCCTTCAAGGACCGGGCAATTGCAGAGGGTGGGCTTATTGGTAGATGGCAGCTCCAATGTTAGCCGCGTAATGGGGCCGCTTAGGGATATGGTGGCTAAGGAGGGGAAGAAATCCAGTGTGCACTCCGTGTGCATTCCGGGTGGAATCATTCCTGATGTGGAAAGGGTCCTTTAGGATGCCATGAAGAGCACAGAGTGCAGCCAGCTGCAGGTGGTGGCACATGTCGGCACTAATGACGTGTGTCGCTTCGGATCTGAGGAAATTCTCTCTGGATTCCAGCGGCTATATGATTTGGTGAATGCTGCCGGTCTTACTTACGAGATGAAGGCAGAGCTCACCATCTGCAGCATCATTGACAGAACCGACTGCGGACCTTTGGTGCAGAGCCGGGTGAAGGGTCTGAATCAGAGGCTCAGACGGTTTTGCGACCGTGTTGGCTGCAGATTCCTTGACTTGCGCCATAGGGTGGTGGGGTTTCGGGTTCCCCTGAATAGGTCAGGAGTTCACTACACTCAGCTGGTGGCTACACGGGTAGCGGAGGCTCTGTGGCGTGGACTGGGCGGTTTTTTAGGTTAGAAGGCCTCGGGAAAGTACGGGGTGGGCTGCAAGCTCAAAGGGTGAATGGCAAATATAGGACGTGCTTGGATCAAGGAACAGTCGGAATTGTAGTTGTAAATTGTTATAGTTGAGCTGGGAAAGTCCCTGAGCTTCAAGCGCTAATAGAAAGGACAGAAGCTGAAATCGTTATAGGTACAGAAAGCTGGCTAAAGCCTGAAATAAGTTCTGCAGAAATTTTTCAGACGGTGTTCAGGAAAGATAGATTAGGCAGAATTGGTGGTGGAGTGTTTGTGTCTGTCAGTAGTGATTTATCTTGTAGTCAAGTCGAAGTAGATACTCCGTGCGAATTGGTATGGGTGGAGGTTATACTTAACAGCCGAACTAAGTTAATAATTGGCTCCTTCTACCGACCCCCAGACTCCAATGATATAGTTGCTGAACAGTTCAGAGAAAATTTGAGTCTCGTAACAAATAAATACCCCACTCATACTGTTATAGTTGGCGGGGACTTCAACCTTCCCTCGATATGTTGGCAAAAATACTTGTTCAAAACCGGTGGTAGGCAGAAAACATATTTCGAGATTGTCCTAAATGCTTTCTCCGAAAATTATTTCGAGCAGTTAGTCCACGAACCCAAGCGAATTGTAAATGGTTGCGAAAACACACTTGACCTCTTAGCCACAAAAATAATCCAGAGCTAATAGAGAGCATCATGACTGATACAGGGAGTAGTGATCACAAGGTCGTTATAGCTAGGCTCAATACCGTTTCTTCCAAATCCACCAGAAACAAACGCAAAATAATTTTATTTAAAAAAGCGGATAAAGTGTCACTAGAAGTCTTCCTAAGAGACAATCTCCATTCCTTCCGAACTGACTATGCAAATGTAGACGAGATGTGGCTCAAATTCAAAGATATAGTAGCAACAGCAATTGAGAGATTCATACCTCATAAATTGGTAAGAGATGGAACTGATCCCCCATGGTACACAAAACAGGTCCGAACGCTGTTGCAGAGGCATCGGAAAAAGCATGCGAAGTTCAGAAGAACGCGAAATCCCGAAGATTGGCTAAAATTTACAGACGCGCGAAATTTGGCACGGAATTCAATGCGAGATGCCTTTAATAGGTTCCACAACGAAACATTGTCTCGAAATTTGGTAGAAAATCCGAAGAAATTCTGGTCGTATGTAAAGTGCACAAGCGGCAAGACGCAGTCAATACCTTCGCTGCGCAGTGCCGATGGTACTGTTACCGACGACTGTGCCGCTAAATCGGAGTTATTGAACGCAGTTTTCCGAAATTCCTTCACCAGGGAAGACGAATGGAATATTCCAGAATTTGAAACACGAACAGCTGCTAGCATGAGTTTCTTAGAAGTAGATATCTTAGGGGTTGCGAAGCAACTCAAATCGCTTGATACGGGCAAGTCTTCAGGTCCAGATTGTATACCGATTAGGTTCCTTTCAGATTACGCTGATACAATAGCTCCCTACTTAGCAATCGTATACAACCGCTCGCTCACCGATAGATCTGTACCTGCAGATTGGAAAATTGCGCAGGTCGTACCAGTGTTTAAGAAGGGTAGTAGGAGTAATCCATCGAACTGCAGACCTATATCATTGACGTCGGTTTGCAGTAGGGTTTTGGAGCATATACTGTATTCAAACGTTATGAATCACCTCGAAGGGAATGATCTATTAACACGTAATCAGCATGGTTTCAGAAAACATCGTTCTTGTGCAACGCAGCTAGCTCTTTATTCGCACGAAGTAATGGCCGCTATCGACAGGGGATCTCAAGTTGATTCCGTATTTCTAGATTTCCGAAAAGCTTTTGACACCGTTCCTCACAAGCGACTTCTAATCAAGCTGGAGTTCTATGGGGTATCGTCTCAGTTGTGCAACTGGATTCGTGATTTCCTGTCAGGAAGGTCGCAGTTCGTACTAATAGACGGCAAATCATCGAGTAAAACTGAAGTGATATCAGGTGTTCCCCAGGGAAGCGTCCTGGGACCTCTGCTGTTCCTGATCTATGTAAATGACCTAGGTGACAATCTGAGCAGTTCTCTTAGGTTGTTCACAGATGATGCTGTAATTTACCGTCTAGTAAGGTCATCCGAAGACCAGTATCAGTTGCCTTGCGATTTAGAAAAGATTGCTGTATGGTGTGGCAGGTGGCAGTTGACGCTAAATAACGAAAAGTGTGAGGTGATCCACATGAGTTCCAAAAGAAATCCGTTGGAATTCGATTACTCGATAAATAGAACAATTCTCAAGGCTGTCAATTCAATTAAGTACCTGGGTGTAAAAATTACGAACAACTTCAGTTGGAAAGACCACATAGATAATATTGTGGGGAAGACGAACCAAAGGTGCGTTTCATTGGCAGGACACTTAGAAGATGCAACAAGTCCACTAAAGAGACAGCTTACACTACACTCGTTCGTCCTCTGTTAGAATATTGCTGCGCGGTGTGGGATTCTTACCGGGTGGGATTGACAGAGGACATCGAACGGGTGCAAAAAAGGGCAGCTCGTTTTATATTATCACGTAGTAGGGGAGAGAGTGTGGCAGATGTAATACGCGAGTTGGGATGGAAGTCATTAAAGCAGAGACGTTTTTCGTCGCGCGAGATCTATTTACGAAATTTCAGTCACCAACTTTCTCTTCCGAATGCGAAAATATTTTGTTGAGCCCAGCCTACATAGGTAGGAATGATCATCAAAATAAAATAAGAGAAATCAGAGCTCGGACAGAAAGGTTTAGGTGTTCGTTTTTCCTGCGCGCTGTTCGGGAGTGGAATGGTAGGGAGATAGTATGATTGTGGTTCGATGAACCCTCTGTCAAGCACTTACATGTGAATTGCAGAGTAATCATGTAGATGTAGAAGTAATTAGCTGACACATGTATCTGTGCACTTATAAATTACATAGGTTTTTTCATATAAATTGTAATCATATTCAAATAAAATAGTAAAATATTCATTAAATAACAACACGAGTATGGAACGATATGACGTATTCATGCTGCATTCAGTTACTTTGTTATTGTGGAGGATACAATTATCTGACAAGCACTGACATTATGAAAAGAATATGAAAATGTAAAGAAATTAATAAACAAAATAAATACAGATACATAGCTTCCAAAAGTCATACCTACAGTGCAATGCTATCATCATCGTTTGGTGAAATCGCATAAAGTGTTTAAGAGCTGTTAATTCCAAGGTTCATTGGGACAATATTTAATCACTGCAAATTATTAACTTTTGTAGCTTATAAGATATTGAGAATATTACTATATCCCTGAATGCACCCTATTTTTCTGGGAGCGCCAAGTATTCAGTTTTGCTTTATTATGTAGCTATGATTTACACTGAAGAGCCAAAGAAACTGGAAGACCTGCCTAATATCGTGTAGGGCCCACGCGACCACGCAGGAGTGCCACAACACGACGTGGCATGAATTCGACTAATTTCTAGTGTTGGAGGGAACTGACACCCTGAATCCTCCAGAGCTGTCCATAAATCCGTAAGAGTACGAGGGGGTGGAGATCTCTTCTGAACAGCACGTTGCAAAGACATTCCAGGTATGTTCAATAATGTTCATGTCTGTGGAGTTTGGTGGCCAGCGGAAGAGTTTCAGCTCAGAAGGCTATTCCTGGAGCCACTCAGTAGCAATTCTGGTTGTGTGGCGTGTCACATTGTCATACTGAAATTTCCCATGTCTTTGGGAATGCACAATGAATGCAGGTCATCAGACAGGATGCTTACATACGTGTCACCTGTCAGAGTTGTATCTAGACGTGTCAGGGGTCCCATATCACTCTGCACACGCTCCACGCCATTACAGAACTTCCGCCAGCTTGAACAGTCCCCTGCTGACATGCAGGCTCCATGGATTCATTAAGTTGTCTCCATACCCGTACATGTCCGTTTGAAACGAGACTCGTTCGACCAGGCAACATGTTTCGAGTCATCAACAGCCGATTGTCGGTGTTTATAGACCCAGGCGAGGCGCAACGCTTTGTGCCGTGCAGTCATCAAGGGTACACGGGTGTGACTTTGGCTCCGAAAGCCCATATCGATGATGTTTCGTTGAATGGTTCGCACACTGACACTTGTTCATGGCCCAGCACTGAAATCTGCAGCAATTTGCGGAAGTGTTGCACTTCTGTCACGTTGTACGATTCTCTTCAGTCGTCGTTGGTTCCGTTCTTGAAGGATCTTCTTCTGGCCGCAGCGATGTCAGAGATATGATGTTTTACCGGATTACTGATATTCACGGTACACTCGTGAAATGGTCGTACGGGAAAATCCTCACTTCATTACGTTGAGATGATGTGTCCCATCGCTCGTGCGCCGACTATAACACCACGTTCAAACTCTTGATAACCTGTCATTGTAGCAGGAGTAACAGATGTGACAACTGCGCCAGACACTTGTCTTATATAGGCATTGCCGACCGCAGCGCCGTATTCTGCAGGTGACTGCTGACGGACGCATCACAGTGAACGAATGTCACGCTACGTTGGGATAGGGAAAGGAAGTGTTTTCAGAATACTGAAAGTGTTGGCGTTAAAAAAGGTTTGTGCCAGGCGGGTTCCCAGGATGTTGACAGTGCCTCACAAAGAAACAAGAAAAACGGTATGCAGCGAACTTTTGGAACAGTACAACAGTACGAGATTGGTAGAGATGAATTTCTTGAAAGAATTGTGACAGGTGATGAAACATGGCTCCATCATTTTTCACCAGAGACGAAGAGGCAATAAATGGAGTGGCATCATGAAAATTCACTCAAGAAAAAAAAAAAATTCAAAACCACGCTTTCTGCTGTAAAAGTTATGGCTACGGTGTTTTTCGATTCCGAAGGGCTCTTGCTTGTGGACATCATGCCAAGTCGAACCAACATAAATTCTGATGTATATGTGACGACATTGAAGAAACTTCGAGCTCGACTGAGTCGAGTTCGAGCACATCGGCAAAAGCAGGATGTTTTGCTGTTGCACGACAATGCACGGCCACATGTCAGTCAAAAAACCATGGAAGCGATCACAAAACTCGGATGTACAACACTGAAACACACGCCTTACAGTCCTGACCTGGCTCCATGTGACTATCATCTCTTATGGAAACTGAAAGACTCTCTTCGTGGAACAAGGTTTGAAGATGATGACTCCCTTGTGCACGCTGCCAAACAGTGGCTTCAACAGGTTGGTCCAGAATTTTACCGTGAGGTTATAGAGGCGCTGGTTCCAAGATGGCGTAAGGCAGTTGAGAGGGATCGAAATTATGTGGAGAAATGAAAATACTGTTTCTAAAGTATGTATTTCCACGCTGTAAAGCATTCAGACACGTAGAATAAAAGATGAATTTAAAAAAAAGTGTGCATTTCTTTTGGAGTGACCCTCGTACTTAGCCCCGTGATGCCAATTGAGGAGCTGCTTGAGTGCGAAGTAGCAGCTCCAAGGTCTAAAGAGCCGATAACGGCCGGGGAAATTGTGTCCTGAACCCGCGCCCCTCCATATCCCATCGAGATGACGTTATTGACGAGGATGACATGGCGGCTGGTCAGTCGAGTTCGGCCCGTCTGCGGCCAGTACGCCAAAGTTTTTGTGTTGTTTCTCAGTCATAAAATGTATCTGAATGTTGTTTCTTTGCGAGACGTTCGTGTTACTCCTCGTGTAAGAAGGAGAAAGGAATCAGTCTGGTTATTTATCGAGCCTGTAAATGCGAAACAAGAACTCCTGTCGGATGTGGTGATAATATTGACAACAGTGAACATAAACACTTATAAATTCGTGGAAGAATGATTGGGAGAAGTTAGCATTAAAACATAGCCGCTCAATTTGTGAGTTTGTCTCTGCCTCTCTCTCTCCCTCTCCCTCCCTCCCCCCCCCCCTCTCTCTCTCTCTCTCTCTCTCTCTCTCTCTCTCTCTCACTCTGTGTTTGTGTGTGTGTGTGTGTGTGTGTGTGTGTGTGTATGTGTGTGTGTATCCTGATGTGTGTGTCTACGTGTTTTAATTTTTTAATTTAGAAACAAATTTTTTAATCAAAAATGAAAACTTTTTGGCTATTGTACTTATTTGAGTGTTATCGTTAACTCCCTGAATACTAGCAATTTCTGACGGAAACCGCCATTTCATTAATTTTGTTTTTAAGTAACAGTGCCTTTAGCATGAAAGTACCCATGCTGTTACAGGACAAATACAAGGGATAAGCAAAATAATGTGAACACCTGTTCTTAGTTGGGAAAGGTTTATTAATAAGGGGTTAGACCCCATTTTACTCGTAATACAGCTGCGATTCTTCTTGGAATACTGGCATACAATGATTGTAAAGCCTCCAGTGGAATGTTACGGCACTCTTCGACCAGAACCTCCTCTAACTCATGTAGTGACGAGGGAGGCGGAAATGTGCTCCAGAGTCTGCGCTCCAATACCGCCCAAAAGGGTTCGATAATGTTCATGTCCGGGGACTTCTCTGGCCAAGGAAGACGCTGCTGTTCAGCTGCAAGCTCCTCATACCACTATTTTTCTGTCCTGGCTGTGTGAATGGGTACATTATCGTCCTTAAATATGGCATAATTGTTGGGGAACAACATTTGAATCATGGGGTGCACCTGATCACCTAAAATGTTCACATAATCATTGGCTGTAACACGGCCTTTGAGAGTAATGATGGGATCAGCAGAATACCATGATATGGCTGCCCACACCATTACAATTCCATCTCCATGCTTAACCGTTGCAACCAAGCAATTAGGATTGTAGGCTTCTTTTTGCGTTCTCCAGGCGTAAACCCGGCCCCATGTTGGCAACAACGAAAACGTCGATTCGTCGGACGATATGACGTGTTTCCACTGATCAGCCGTCCAGGATTTATGCTCCTGACACTATGTTTTATACTTCTTTGCGTTTGTTGTCGCCACTGACGGTTTCGATATAGCAGCTCGTCCATGAATATTCGCTTTATGGAGTTCTCGGCTGACAGTGTCGATAGATACGGCGTCTCGAATATGGCTATTGATGTCTGCTGTCACTTTAACCGCCGTAGTTTTGCGTGGTTTTTGCACACTTCGTCTTAGCGTACGACGATTTCCGTCATTTAGTTTTGATTTGCCCCTACTATTACGTTAACACGATGATGTCTTCCCATGTTTTGTGTAGGCAGTCATGACTGTTGAAACAGTTGCTCTTGAAACAGTTGCCTGTCTTGGTTACTGATCCTCCAGCTAATCTAGCTCCCCACACTCTGCCCTCTTTGGAACTCTGTTAGATCTTTCATTGTAATTCGACCTCGGATTCTGAATGCAAATACGAAGTGTGCACTATCCGTGAACAAACTGCACTGATGCCTAGTCCGTACTGACCACGCACAGTCCAGCGCGACACGTGCCTTACCTCTGTTGTTGAGCATCAAACACAACCATCCCAATACTGGCACTGTTCACATTATTTTGCCTATCCCCTGTACATCTAGTGGAGCGCCGAAGTACTTCTACGAATGCAATGTTATGTAGCAGTCACTTACAGCGTTCGAAACAACAGTCGGCGCGGACTTTGTACTACGTGACTGTGGGAGATTGTGGCACGCAATTTTTTTATTGTGGCCATATTGCGGAATCATTGATAGTAAAAGTAAGTTGATCTAAGATTATCGTAATGTAAAGCTGGGTTTGTACTACTGCTTTTATGAGTGGTTTAAAAAAGAAATCACTGGGGCAGTATGTAGACTTGATACGCGATTTAGTGCCTGTTATTTAGTACTGTAATTTGCTTTAGGCATTATGAGTTCGTGAAAATTTCGAGATGTGGCATTGTATTTAGGAAAAATGCGGATTTGCTTTCAAATACGTCACATGAAATGATGGGTGATTGAAAACTGTATGCACTAGTGGTTCCAAAGTAAAACCACCTCCCTAAAACTGTCGGAGGTTCGAGTACTCCCTTGGGCATGGGTGTGTGTGTCGTCCTTATCATAAGTTAGTTTCAGTTAGATAAAATAGTGTGTAAGCTTAGGGACCGATGACCTCAGCAGTTTGGCCTCGTAAGACCTTACCACAAATTTCCATTTTCCACCTCCCTAAAACAATTGATTGTTTACTTGTTGTCGATTTATTCTGCATTCGTCGCTTACTATGATAATAACGGTTAACTTCAAGAAAAAAATTACAATTATATTCCATAGCGAAAGCATATCCTTAACACAAGTGAGTGTTTACTTTCTGCCAATTTCTTATGGTACTCAGTGCTTACTATGATAATAAAGGCCAATTTTTTAAAGAAAAGATTAAAATTATATAATTTTCATTTTTGTGGGTCTCAAAATCTTAATGTGGATGAAATTTGTGTTTTACAGTGCTTAGTAGTATATAGAAAATACAGACTCGTGTCTTCGACGGAAAGCCGTCCGTAAAAGTTTGGACTGTCTGTGTTAGTGTACCCAAAGGCCAGAAAAACAAAATTAAAGGGATCTCAGAATCTGCGAACGTACTATGGCAACATACCGCAAGTTATTACTGCTCCACTCTCAGACGTAAATGTTCCGTGATACATGGCAATAGGTTGGCTGTAATTGTAAGGATGTTTCCTCATCTGCAAGTGTGGGCAGGCCCTGAAGATTTAGAACTGTTGAATGTTATACAAACCGGCAGAGATATGCTGAAATTTACCTTCGTAATCTTTTCTGTTGAAAGCATCGTACTCGTATAATTACAGTTAGTAGAAGAATATAACTTGTCTGATATTGGTAATAACCAAGCCTAAGCGTTGAAAGTATACCGTAGGATGGTCGTTGCCATATATTGAGGCAGATCTCCTCCTCTTTGGCGGTCACATAACGTCTTCGGTGTAAGTGTTGCGGAAAATGTGGGTTCCTAACATTTGGGGTATGAACTCAGATTTGCTACATTTCCAATGAAATTCCTTTCCAAACAAAGCTTTATGCTGAGTGATGGCTGTGAGTTCATTAAAATGTATTGCATTTAAAAATTTTACATAAATTCAGGGCTAAAACACTGCAGTACTGGATTTATAATTGCAATACCAGGAAGTTTTGTAAGTGTGCATATGAAGCAGAGTACGAAAAATAGTGTTAATTTTGTAAGAACTTTGGGAGCATACAGGGTGCCCACCTATGGCAGCGACAGCAGCCCGATACCGCTTGGATATCGACTATAAATGGGATCCGGGAAGGTCATCCCATGCTGCTTGATCATTATACCAGAGATGGTCAGTCGTAATGGTTGGCAAGTGATGACATTTCACTTTCGCTAGCGTGTGACCAGATGTTCTCAGTGTGCAAAAGATCCGGAGAAAGTGCTCGCCGGTGTCGAAGTGGGTCAGTACTGCATGGGCAACATGCTGTCTTGCGTTATCCTGTTGGCTTAGCAGTAATAAATTATACTTACAAACATCATTCGTAAATTAGTCTGTCAATAAGTGAACAAAGTATCAACATCCCTACAGTAGTTCCACAGATAGCCTTCACATAAAGGCGGAGAAAGGCCGCGGGGACTTTTATGGAGTAATATGTAGGAAATAGCGTACTATTTCTTCCGATATGCCTTTGGCGTCATTTTATTTTTTTACAGCTTCAATCTCTGTGTATAGAGCAGCGTAATCCTTCTAAACGTTGAGTTTTCGAGGTTGTAAAAATTTTTATGACAGCATTCCATTCCATATAACGCATTTAAATAAAATACAGTCACAACACGACTACTGCAAAATGCCATAAATTAATTCGTGAATCAAAATGACACTTGACTTACGTTACAGCAAAAAGTACACCAACATAACAAAAACCAGAAGTCTGCACAGGCCTCGGAACGCACCTGGGAGTTGTTAATGAGACTGCACAGCACATACTTAATGAAGATCAGGTACCCGTAATTCTACAGCTTAATTTAGCAGGTAATCACGCAGGTACGTTACAGTAGCTAAAAAGGTAGTGGCGATGTAGTACGCTTTCTGGACCTCTATGTGAAGCAAAGCAACTTAATATGGTTGGTTGGTTGGTTTGGGGGGAAGAGACCAAACAGCGAGGTCATCGGTCTCATCGGATTAGGGAAGGCTTGGAGAAGGAAGTCGGCCGTGCCCTTTCAAAGGTACCATCCAGGCATTTGCCTGGAGTGATATAGGGAAATCAAGGAAAACCTAAATCAGGATGGCCGGACGCGGGATTGAACCGTCGTCCTCCCGAATGCGAGTCCAGTGTGCTAGCCACTGCGCCACCTCGCTCGGTGGCAACTTAACCCAGATAGTCCTGAATTATTTGTTTTTCAAAATTGATTTATATCTTCTCTACATTCATTCACAAGATTATAAGGAAGAAAATAAAAACTATTTTGAGTATTTATTTTTATTTAGTAGTTCCAAAAATGGGCGTCCTTCCAGAAGGACGTCAGGACAATAAGGGAACATGTTTTTAAAGTATATGACATTGCACAATTAACTTGTTTTGGTTTTTATACTTTCAAATAAACATAAATAAATTTGAATTATGGGCTAAAACAGTCAATAAATACAAGAAACAAAGAAAATAACCTATACACGAATTTTATGTGCTAGTGTGAGAAGACAAAGCAGCAAACATGAAATGGTTCGTCACATTTTATGCACATAATAGTAGTTTTTTTGTGGCAACTTCGACATTGCAGCTGCTTCTTATCTCGTCCATTGGTAATTCAGCAACATAATGTTCTTTTCCATCAAATCTAGAATCTAGTTTTGCCCTCTTACTAGGACATCCTCTGCAGGTAGTGACTCTTTTGTTACTTTTAAGAATTGCAGTGACAATTCGACGGCGAAAAGTCAGATGATCTATGGGTTCTTCGTTGTGCTCGTAAAGATCCCAGGCATTTTCATCTGCAATGTCTATAAAATGTGCAATGATCGTGAAATACCACTTTTCCCCTTTTATAGAGCATCTATATAGGGACACATTTTGGTCAGCTCGATCTATGCCTCCCATATGAGTATTGTAGGAGTGTAATAAGTTAGGTTAAGGCACGCTAATCCTTTTCTTTTGCTCCCTAAAAATCTTGCTACAGAGGGTAGTGGTTGCACTCTGTCAAAGTTGGTAGCTACAGTAACAACATTGTTGTCATTCCAACGTACAATGGAAATCCCGGATGCTGAGTCAGAGCAAACTTCGTATGGTCCTCTATTTTCTTTTATCAGTTTATCCACAGACGATAGAGTACAACTCTTAACTCTGTTTCCTCTTATTGTTCCTGTTGCTTCCACGCCCCTTTTTTTAAGTCATGTAGTAGTTCAACGCTGGTAAAGAGGTTATCAAAGTATATTCGATATGGAACATATGGAAGTAACTGGTCAACATAAGTCATTACCACACCGTACCTCATACCTTTTGTTTCACAATTCGTACTACACGTGCCAACTCCTTGGTAGGGTTCGAGCCAAATAATATATCGACCACTTGTGCCTCCATATCAAAATTTGAATCCGCATTGGATTGGTTTCCCTTTTATGAATTGCTTGCACCCGTGACTTCCTAAGTATGGGACCACCGATTCATCGACAGAATGATGCCGCACGTGAGGCGCAAATTATTTGAATCTATCGTTCAGCATACACTGTAATGGGCTGATTTTCCCAAAACAGTCTGATTTATCTAAATTGTCATTGTTGCATACATGCAAATTTGAAAAGATAAAGTCAAATTAATCTCTGGACATGGCATCTGTTACGAGGTCGTTGTGACTGTCTTTATCTGATTGCCAGTACATCTTTCTCCGTGACACTGTTACATATCCACTTAGCAGAAGTATTGCAATAAACACCAACATCTCATCTTCTGAACAGAACCTAGTCTATTTCTTGCGGCTGCGTACTGATGTGCGTAAGTGACCATCATTTGAAGCACTTCGTCATCAAAAAACTATTGGAAATATTCAAGCGGTGTTCGCCCTTTCTTCATTGCAACTGTGAACATTAGAGGCCATACAGGTGTTGGATTAACTATTTCACCACTTTTCCAGTTATTTTTCTTGAGGTTTAAAACTTTATTCGTCGAGAGCCTTGCTGGTTTGTTTGTGGTTGTTGTTGTTATTGTTACTGTTTTGTAGTGCTGGAGGGTCCTGGAACAACATCAGAGGTAAACGATTATTTCCTTGTTGCATTCACAGCATTACCATTGGTAGAAATGGCCAAATCACAAAGCGCAGTAACATTGAGCTGACTTGCTGGTAATTTATCTACACTCGGATTTCCTTCAGCACCCAAATCTTCATCTGTTATGTCATCAGTTGAATTTAGAAGAGGGTGTAATGTCACATTCACTCCAGTATTAGGTATTTCCTCATCTTTTGATTCTAACATGTCCAAAAGTTCCATCAGTGTACGTCGTTTTCTGTGAATACAAAACGACAACATATTACCCTGACGTCCTTCTGGAAGGACGGTTGAAAACATTATTGAATTACAACTGACGAAAACTTTCAATCATAATATGAACCAATAAATAATATAGGTTAATTCTTTAAGATATTATATGACAAGTTTCATAATTGTTGACGCAGTATGAAAGAAAATATACATACCCATTGATGACAAGGTCAGTCAGTTCGTCCATGGTAAAATCGGCCGTATTTTCAAGACACAGTTTCTCACTCACTATAAACGACAGCGTCAAACTGAGTGTCGCATCGCGCAACTGACTCTGCCTACTTCATATAACAATGCGTCACAGTCCGTGGCAACAATGCGTTATTAGTAAAAATAAATAATTTCAACTGTGAGTGACGTCGTCCTTCCAGAAGGACGTCAGGGTTATCTGGGTATGTTTCATTCTAGATGTAATGACCGGTTACATTAAAACACCGTTGACTGCAGCTGCCAGAAACTCAATTTACCAGTAACCAAATCAACACAACTTTTTCAGAAACCTGTGTGATTTTATAAATTGAAAAAAAAGGAAGAAATTCTGGGAAGCATAGATAATACTCAACTACTTGTCAATCCAGTCAAATAAAAGCTTGGCAAAGGGAACCATTATGAAAAGTGCGGGTTAGAGCGGTGATACATGGAGCTTATAGCCTATACAGCATGTTCGGGAATTCCGATTACTAATTTCTAGGACTTGTAGAGGGGAATGAGTACATGATATTTTGAATAGGAACTCGTATACGGAAGCGTATCGTTTTCGTTCTACGGCGGTTTCAAATTCAGATGTTTAAATCTTCCACTTCTGCATGAGGAACTGAATTAGGCCTGATGCAGCATACTTATTAGGCTGCAATTCAAAAGGAAACCTAACGAAACAGCCATTTATCACTTAAGCATGTCTGTTTGCACTAGCACTTAAACATTACGTGTTTACAGTAATCCAAAAAACAAAAAAAAAAAAAAAAACCCTGCCACAGGGGCTCGATGTGGCGACCACCAACATTGTTTCAGATATTGTAGCGCACTCGCTGTTCCATCTGGTGTCTCTTCAGTTTTTAGTGCAGCGGTCAGAATCGTCCTCTGCCTCTATATGAGCCTCGTAAATTAAACTTTGCAAGGCAGACGTTAGGTGATATCAAGCAGCCGTCTGAGGTCAACCCTGCTGCACACCATGACAAGCAACTCTGAGACTTTTCCCTTTCCCTCAACAGACGTGGACGCTTTGCAAATCTGGTTTCAAATTGAAAATGTCATCTACTGATTCCCTAATACAAGCCCTACAAGTGTATAACGAGAATTTCCGAACGTTCTGTATATACACACTCTTAGCCATTAAAATTGCTACACCACGAAGATGACGTACTACAGACGCGAAATTTAACGGACAGCAAGAAGATGCTGTCATATGCAAATGATTAGCCTTTCAGAGCATTCACACAAGGTTGGCGCCAGTGGCGACACTTACAACGTGCTGTCGTGAGGAAAGTTTCCATTCGATTTCTCGTACACAAACAGCAGCTGACCGGCGTTGCCTGGTGAAACGTTGTTGTGATGCCTCGTGTGAGGAGGAGAAATGCCTACCATCACGCTTCCGACTTTGATAAAGGTCGGATTGTAGCCTATCGCGATTGCGGTTTATCGTATCGCGACATTTCTGCTCGCGTTGGTCGAGATCCAATGACTGTTAGCAGAATATGGAATCGGTGGGTTTAGGAGGGTAATACAGGACGCCGTGCTGGATCCCAACGGCCTCGTATCACTAGCAGTCGAGATGACAGGCATCTTATCCGCATGGCTGTAACGGATCGTGTACCCACGTCTCGACCCCTGAGTCAACAGATGGGGACGTATGCAAGACAACAACCATCTACACGAACAGGTCGACGACGTTTGCAGCAGCATGGACTATCAGCTCGGAGACCATGGCTGCGGTTACCCTTGACGCTGCATAACAGACAGGAGCGCCTGCGATGGTGTACTCAACGACGAACCTGGGTGCACGAATGGCAAAACGTCATTTTTTCGGATGAATCCAGGTTCTGTTTACAGCATCATGATGGTCGCATCCGTATTTGGCGACATCGTGGTGACCGCACATTGGAAGCGTGTATTCGTCATCGCCATACTGGCGTATCACCCGCCGTGGCGGTATGGGGTGCCATTTGTTACACGTCTCGGTCACCTCTTGTTCGCATTGACGGCACTTTGAACAGTGGACGTTACATTTCAGATGTGTTACGACCCGTGGCTCTACTCTTCATTCGATCCCTGCGAAACCCTACATTTCAGCAGGATAATGCACGACCGCACGGGCCTTTCTGGATACAGAAAATGTTCGACTGCTGCCCTGGCCAGCATATTCTCCAGATCTCTCAGCAATTGAAAACGTCTGGTCAATGGTGGCCGAGCAACTGGCTCGTCACAGTACGCCAGTCACTACTCTTGATGAACTGTGGTATCGTGTTGTGTTGAAGCTGCATGGGTAACTGTACCTGTACACGCCATTTAAGCTCTGTTTGACTCAATGCCCAGGCGTATCAAGTCCGTTATTACGGCCAGAGGTGGTTGTCCTGGGTACTGATTTCTCAGGATCTATGCACCCAAATTGAGTGAAAATGTACTAATATGTCAGTTCTAGTATAATATATGTGTCCAATGAATACCCGTTTATCATATGCATTGCTTCTTGGTGTAGCAATTTTAATGGACAGTAGTGTATTTCAGCACTCAGATTCTATCTTGTTCAGGAGCAGAACGGATCAAATATTTTAGCTAATGTGCCGTTTTTTAACTCGAGGTAACAGAAATAGTGATCAGCACTTGTTGTCAGGATGGTGCAGATGGAACTGGGTAGCAGTAAAACAATGAAAATTTTCGTGGCAGTAATTGAACGGAATCTCACATCCCATACCTCTTTAATGAATGCAAGAAACCAGAAATATACATTCAAGTAACGAAACACTCATGGAAGAACCATATTTTACAACTGTTTATCAGGCATTTAACTGTGTGAATCACATTATTCTGCTAGACAAATGGAAGTTCTCTTGGATATTGGCATATCTAACCAAAATGCGGCAGGAATTTGTACTTAGAAATTCAAACATTACAGTCCGGGTACATTACAGTGACTCGGGAGATATCACGTACTCACTAAGGCTCAATCTTAGGTCGACTATTGTTCCTCATACATGTAGATGATCTTCCATATAATATACAACAAGCAGAATTAGTTCTTTTTTGCGGATTGTAATCGATCCAATCATACATACAGAAACAAAAAAATTATAAACGATGTCCGTAAAAGTATCATTGGCTGGTTTTCTGCGAATGGTGTAGCCCTACATTTTAAAAAGACTTGATATATTCAGTTCTGCACATCTAGGGTTTCTAAAGAATGATAAATGTAATACTTGGTAATGAAATAACAAATGCGGTGGAAACTTCAAAATTCTTAGATCTCCGTATTGATGAGGATTTAAATTGGAAAAGCACATCTTGGAACTCTTGAAACAACTTAGATCAGTCACATTTGCACTTAGAATCACAGCAGATCTTAGGAAGGCACGAATAAGTAAGTTCATATAGTTTCCACATTTTCATTCCATAGTGTCATATGGAATAATGTTCTGGTGTAACTCATCTTTAAGAAAGGAAGTCTTCATTGCTAAAAAACGAGCTATAAGAATAATATCTGGTGCTTATTCACGATCGTCTTCTAGACGTCTGTTTAAGAAGTTAGGCATTCTGACAATTTCTTCACGGAACATTTATTCCCTCATGGAATTTGTTATAAATAATCCACTGCAGTTTAAAAGGGGCGGTGATTAACATGATTACTATACCAGAAGGAAAAATTTATTCGTTACTCCACATTAAGGTTGTCTTTAGCACAATAAGGGGCGCCCAATGCTGCAACTTCAGTTTTTGATATCTTACAAAGTGATACAAAAAGTCTGACAGACAGAAAAGTAAAATTCGAAAACGAACAGTACAATTTTCTCCTTGAAAACTCCTCCTATTCCGTAGAAGAATTTCTATTACTGTAATGCGTAAAATGTGGTGCTTAGGAATTGCTAATCTTCTTTTACATACTTTTTTCTAAAGAAAGATACTTGTAAACATTCATCATGCGCCATATTTACGAACTAATTTGCGATGTGAATGTAAAATTAATCTTTCCACAACGTTCCAGTTTATCGTGCAAAATGATCTATGGAACACAAAACTAACTAATTAACTAAATCGGGGAAGCCGTTATACCTCTATTAATGGACAAACAGACACTCCAGATAAGCAAGGAGTAGCTAGGATACAAGACAGTACTGAGATCCTTACTGAAGCAACGTTGATCGGAGAATACACTTCTTATAGCAATACAAGGGCAGAAAAACGACCAAAAACAGATTTTGCACGCACAGTAGCTGTCCTGATTCAACATGAGCCGAAATAGCCCACTGGTGAGTTTTTCAGAGAAAGTAAGTACCCCGAAACTGATCAATTAACCCCATAATTTGTTCTCTAACAGCAAGCGAATTCCCTTCTGTGGCTTTTAAACTAGGAAGAGACACTAGAGACATACTTGTACAATATTAGTAGTTACTAAGTAGCTCCATAAAGACGTGGTACATCACACAAAAAAATCCCAAAATCAAGATTTTAATTATGCAGTCTACGTGAAAATCACAGTCAAATCGTCCCTGTAGTATTTCAGATCAAACGTTAAGCATTGTGAAGCCACTCAATACACCGTTGGGTTACGTGACAACACATGCAGTAATCACAAGGAGGAAGAACAAGTTGTATAGGTAAATGAAACCTGTATATCTGCAACTGCGGAAAAAGGAGCCGAAGAACAAAGAAGACGATATACAAAGAAAGTGTTGTGGACTGGCAAGAAAGCCAATCCACTATGACAGGAAGCCGAAAGGCACGCGTTTAAGCTCACGCAGGCTGGCTTGAGGTCTGGAACAGGTAAAGTAATTGAGACTAGCAAATAAAGTATGTAGCTGCTGGAATACTTAACTTTAATCCATAATTGGTGAACATCGGTCTGACGGTACATGCATCACAAGATAAATAGCAATTGATAATGGCGCCTTGCTAGGTCGTAGCAAATGACGTAGCTGAAGGCTATTCTAACTACCGTCTCGGCAAATGAGAGCGTAATTTGTCAGTGAACCATCGCTAGCAAAGTCGGCTGTACAACTGGGGCGAGTGCTAGGAAATCTCTCTAGACCTGCCGTGTGGCGGCGCTCGGTCTGCAATCACTGATAGTGGCGACACGCGGGTCCGACGTATACTACCGGACCGCGGCCGATTTAAAGGCTACCATCTAGCAAGTGTGGTGTCTGGCGGTGACACCTCAAAACTGAACAATCACATTAACGATCTGTAGTATAACAGCAAGCAAGCTTTTCTGCAGTATTTTAAAAGTAAAAGGAAACATTTTTAAGCACTCATTCCATGTCTGGTAATCTATGTGAGACACAGGGAAAATTGTTGGCGCTTCCGTAAGCAAGGAAGCAGAAGTGTTTGACTTAAACAGGCACCATAGAAGATTTATACAATAGATTTAGATGATGTAGTAATATACAAAACGCATCTTACATAAGAAATAATAAAAAGAAGAAATTATACCCATGATAGTAGACGCTGATGGTGAACAGAGCAGGCGTTACGACACCACGAATTCAAGTGTTTCAAATGGCTCGAAGCACTATGGGACTTAACATCTGAGGTCATGAGTCCCCTAGACTTAGAACCACTTAAACTTAACTTAACCTAAGGACATCACACACATCCATGCCCGAGGCAAGATTCGAAACTGCGACCGTAGTGGTCGCGCGGTTCCCGGCTGAAGCGCCTAAAACCGCTCGGCCACACCGGCCGACAAGAATGCTAGATTTCCTTAAAATCCACACGGATCCTGTATTTATCCATTTCATTTAGTGGAAGTTGTTTTGAATGCCAACGGGTTTCCTACACTTTATTAGACATGGTAATTTATTGTGTTTTTTATATTTCCGTATTTTTGTTCTATCCCGGTACAACCCAGGCGATTCATCGTACGAAGAAGGTATCGCAAAAGTGATCATGAAATCTCAAACATACCTCGGAAGAGCAATTGAAACTCATTTTGCCTCGTGTGAGATAACTAAAATCCCATTATGCTTTTACACAACACCCTGAAATACCTACAGAAGATGTACCAGCTTCTAACAGATCCTCAGACAATTTATATCCTCACGAGCAGTGGGCACGTGCATGCCGAGCCTCCAGCAGACAGTAAACGAATGGCCACTCTTGACCGCTCATGGTCGCTAACACTACCTCTTCCGTTACGACCCAGAGGCTTTCCCCAGTTACGATTATGGCTAACCTTGACTGAATGATGCCTCGTAACTTCTTCGTCCAGCGAATGTCTGCGCAAAACATAGAACTAGAGAAGCTATTCAGTTACTTTGAAACTACTGGTGGGACTGTTAAGGACAGATCTGAGATTACTATATTCATAAAGGAAGAAGAATGGACAAAATGAATCTGAATCCAAAACCTACTAGTTTTTTCACGATTATGTAGATCTCTTTCGTCTTTATTTCGTGCTGGAGCTTAATCTGGAGAAGTTACGAAACCTTGTCTGCATGATAACAGTCTATACATTACGAGCCGTATTGTCAGCTCATAACTTCGCACTTTAGTGGGACTCCAGCTCATAGTACCAATCTTCCTTCAATTCTTTGGTGGCCCACTTATCTAAGCCCACATCTCATTATAAAAAACAACATTATATTGACATGTTTTATAATAACGCTTCAGATGACGGCAGAAACCTTTTCGTGATAAAGTAACGTAAATTAAGGGTGTAAATGTTACACAATGAAACGGAACAACGCAAATGTTTTAACTCATCTAAAGCCACAATAAAAAGACAACAGCACCAGAAGCCGTGACCACCTCCAAAACTGACAGCTATGTGTGAGACATGAGAATAAACAAAACCTCATTGAAGATAGCACAGAATTTGCTGAAGCATGTCACACACACTCAAACACATATACCGTAAACACTAGCGCCATCACAAACCAAAGATGGGTGACGTCAGAAGTTATCGGTAGTTGAATTAATAATCAACGGCTGACGTACCATTATTTTTGTTTTCTGACAAGCGAGAGAGCAGGATTCCATGCAGAATTCAAACAAAAAAACTCTATATTTGTAAGATTACTTTCTAATTTAGAGTGCTTCCTTAATAACCCGATCGCAGTAGCTGAGAGTGCATGCCAGAATAGCTGTGTTGTTATATTTCATAGGATGACCAGTGTCAAGATAATGTTCTGCAGTGGCTGATTTAATCGGCTGTTGCAAGCATGTGTGATGCTTCTTCCATAAGCAAATTGGTAATAACAAACTTCGAGGAATATGCCTTGGAATCGGCGGCTTTGAAATCTCCGTGTTTTTTTAGACATGAAGACGATGCTTTTGTTGTTTGGCCTCATGGCAGTGAGAATTTGAACAATTATCAGCGGGTGACGTAACATTATCTCGGTCCCCCTGCCTTTTTCAAGGGAGAGAGCTCGATTTTTTGCGAGGTAACTTGCTACTTTCATTTCATTTCCTTCTTCATAACACCATCCAAATAGCTGAAAGTGCCTGCCAGAATCTATGTGTTGTTATAGGCCCTGTTCCATAGGATAATCCGTACCAAGACTGCAGTTGTGGATTTGCTAGTCTGTTGTAAGCGTGTGTGACGCTATGTTCCGTACACTGGTCCTACACAGTCCCGACATTCTGACCAGTAAATAACAAGTCACACCCGCCTTACGCAAACTAAGACCATCCTTTACGAAACCTAAAGGACTCTCATCTTAGATGGTGGTCATTCCACATCATATTTCCACAAAATACGACCAGTTATGTTTGAAACGCTCCCTGCCTAATGCAAAAAGGCTTAAGTAAGCAGCTGAAATTAAATTAGAAAGTAATCTTACAAATGGAGACTTTTTGTTTGTACTCTGCATGGAATCCTGCTCTCTCGCTTTTAAAAGAACAGAGGGACAGAGTGAATGGTACGTCAGCCGTTGATTATTAATTTCACTATCGATAACTTCTGACGTCGCTCATCTTTGGTTTGTGATGGCTCTGGAGTTCACAGTGTGTGTGTGTGTGTGTGTGTGTGTGTGTGTGTGTGTGTGTGTGTGCGTGTGCATGTGTAATCTTTCCGGAGTTCCTCTGCAGACCGAGGCTTTAAATTCACTTCCACTGTGCCTTCCTAGCTGCAGTTATACCTTCAAAATAGCAGGGTGGGCTCTTATCGGAAATATTCGCGGTTGTCGGCGACATCGTCCTGCTACATTCCCGTACGTTGTTTGAACAAAACAAAAATAGACAAACTGTCTTGCATAAGGCGGAAATTCTCATTAATTATTGTTTACAAGCGAGACAAACAAGAGGAGCTGCAATGTTTGAAATTGTGAAGAGCAACTTCACCGCTGATTAACAACAAAGCAGAGTCTCACAATATGCAAGTGTGATTGGTCCACCAGACCATGACGGATACCCTATAATGAATCTTTCATTCTGGAATGCGCAATGGATTTTTTAAAATAAAATACAGTTTACTGACAGACTGTCACTCATGAAATAAAGTTTCATGTCTTGCCTGATTGTGACCCGATAGGCACTGATATTACCCAAGCAGTTGGCGGAGTTTTCATGAGAAATGTTTCCAGTGTCTTTAGGCTAGTCGCTCGCTTTATCCTCGATTTATCCTTAATCCCATAAAGTGTGTGGTAGGAGAGATAGACAAACCGAAATGTTGGGGTCTGAGGTCACCTGTGTCTTTGCGGCGTTAGAGACTTTCCGTGGACTTCAGATTTTACTCCTAGCAATATTAAGTGCAAAAAAATGTTGCTAGATGTCTCGGAAAGAGACAGATGTCTCGGAAAGAGACAGCACTTTGAAGAACTGAGACACTAGCAAGAGAAAACGGACGATCAATGAGATTACCTGTGATTGAGTCAACAGCCAATCATTCCGCCACTCAGTCCTGAATGTCACACAGTTTCGGGAGTAGCTTAGTGCTCACGAAATCGAGAACTCGATTATCAGTGTTTCTGGTTGTAGGAGGTGAGCCGTGGGGAGGTGCTGCTGCTTTGTTCCTGTTTGAATTTATTACTAGTATCGAAAGTGCGCTCCTGCGTCCATGCGTGGAGTTCTGAGGAGAGTCTAACAAATTTTGTAGGCGAGTATTGGAGCTCAGTCGGACTGGAATAGTAACCTGAATGCTGACCGCTACACCACTTTGCTCTTTACCTTGAAGGCGGTGAGCAACAAACGTCAGATTGGCATGAAGTATACTAGAAGCATTGCATCCTATCACGACTACAGTTTACCGTTGCGCGGTGTTACCTCTCTCATTGGTCTGGATCCCACTAATGTCATGAAAACATGGAGTCTGTGGGTTCAAAAGGACCACCGAATGTCACGAAGGATCTCAACGGTCCCCGAGACTAACTCACGAGAGGACGTACACATTGTTGTCTTGATGTAGAATCGTTCGTATGTCAAGTACTCCGAGTCAGCAAATGAACTTGTTTGTAGCGAGACAAAAATCCACATGAACCGTTCGAGACTTCTGGAGCACCAACTGAATGTCAGTACGGCGACTACTGCTGTGCTTTTCCTTGCCTACGAAACAGAGGGATGCCCATTATAGTGCATCCAAGAACAAACCTGACAGAGCAGCGACATCGTGTCGTCCTTTCAGCGTACATCATCATGTCTCTGACTTCTTTCCAGCCACTTCGACGGGACTCGTCTTCGCATAGGTCACAGCCCTATAACGCATGGCCTCGTGATCCGGCAAGAGGACCCTCCAATGCGTGGCGCTTGTGGCGTACAGGTTACTGTGCGTCACATTTTGTTGTACTGTGTTTTATTTTCCGACCAACGGGGCACGGCGGATGTGCCTACAGACCTGCCCTCCATTTTAAGTGAAATTCAAACTAATGTGGTTCTAGTTTTAAAGTTTTGTGAATTGTCCAATATTTTTCCCAAGATTTTAAGGTGATGGTTAACAGAGTGGCTCACCCGTGTTTTTTTGTAAGTGGTCACCCAGTTAAATTTCCCTTTGTGTCGTTTTACTTGTGTTTTAATCCATAGTCTTTTTCCGTTGTTTTAGTGCATATGAGACAGAGTGACTTGTAGTCAGTTTGAGTGCATGAAATTTTATCTACATTCTTTTGCTTAATGAGTGTAAGGGCGCTGATAACATTACCGTTGAGCGCCCATGAGCTCCAACCACACAATCACGTCTCTGCGTACAGCATCAATACCGACTTAACAGTGTGCTGGCTCCAAGGACAATGAACATCGCAAGATAGCGTTCCCCGCCATCCTCCTAAGCGGTCAGCACCTGGAATGGGATGCCATCGGCTACTCAACACGATCACCTCTGGTTCCCATAGAGGATAAACTGGACAGCAAGTGTTATATTTCCGTCCCCTATCTTCGAAGTCTCTGTGTCTTTAGGGCTAAACAGAGATATCGAAAAAATTCCATTTCACCCATACTTTACTTTAAAGGATTCTATCACATTTTTATTAACAACATCGTTAATAATTATATTATGTTTAATTAACCCCTACAAGCTGTCTACCCGTAGATCTTTAGTGCTGCCCGTGCGGACCCGGGACAGGTCGCTAACTTCTTATTAAAATTAACTGTACCAAAGCTTTGCAAAACTTAAAGTACCATTTGTTGAATACTGACCAAAAGACAATGAGATAAAAGTTTCTCTGTAATGTTTAGACTGATTTGATTAATTATAAATGGTTCTGAAAGCCTGCGACTGTGAAAACAATACGTTTGTTTATAAATAAATCTTCTGCTGCCAGTCAAGATTTTTCTTTATTTTACTTTTCGTACGACGCGTCTCGGGAAATTATTCTCATTTTAAAATGCGTATTTTGTGTGTATGAAGCCATTTCTATTGACGTTGTCAGTGTGTGTGAGTCTGCTTCATTTCGTTGACTTTTACTGCAATATATAAGAAATACGTGATTTTTTAGTTGGTTATCGATTCTTTTCGTGGAGTTAGTGGCGCCACTGACTTCACCAAAAGAATCGATACCCAACTAAAAAATTATTTCCCGAAACGCGTCGTGCGAAAAGTAAAATAAAGTAAAATCGTGACTGGCGGAATAAGATTTATTTATAACCAAACCTAATGTTTGGAGTGTTTGTTAACAAAAATATACAACTTATTTTGTACGCCAATTTATTCCTGGGTACATGAAAAATGTAAAGAAATCGAGAAACATTTGATTGTGAGAAGGACTGACTCTACATATAGAGAAATCAAAACCGTTTTACGTCTGTGTGCCTGATTGGCTGCCGCTGATGATTCGGCTTGCAGTAGGTGGAGAATCGCGTATTTAAGCGACAGCTGCGTTACTCTCCTTAGCAGTCAGCGTTCGTGGCGTCGTAGCGCCTGCTCTGTTCACCATCAGCGTCTACCATCATCGGTACAATTTCTTCTTTTCTTATTTGTTATGTAAGATGTGTTTTGTACATTCAAAAATGGTTCTAATGGCTCTGAGCACTATGGGACTTAACATCTGAAGTCATCAGTCCCCTAGAAGTTAGAACTACTTAAACCTAACTAACGTAAGGACATCGCACACATCCATGCCCGAGGCAGGATTCGAACCTTCGCAGTCGCGCAGTTTCGAACTGAAGCGCCTAGAACCGCTCGGCCACCGCGGCCGGCTTTTGTATATTACTACGTCCTCTAAATCTATTGTATGTACATATTTTCAGTGTGAGTGCAGAGGGTGGTCTACAACAGACCGAAACCAGTAACCTCATAAAAATAGAAGTTCGTTGCGGCTGTGACTGTTCAAGTTCATTTTTAAATGTTAATATTCACTGGTGAGATTGCTATCCTCTTTCACAGTGATGATCCATTATAGGATCTGCCAGATGGAATGAATAGCCTAATGAGTATAGAATATGGATTGAGAAGAAACTGAAGAAAGAGGAAAGTAATGAGAAGTAGCATAAATGTTAACGGCGAGGAGCTTAACATCATGATTGGTGATGACGAAGTAGATGAAGGAAATCTGCTACCTATGCAGCAAAACAACGTTTGACGGACGGGCAAGGCGCACATAAAAAGCACACGAACATTGGCAACAAGAGCATTCCTGGCCAAGATAAGTCTACTAGTATCAAACATAGGTCTTAATTTTATGAAGAAAGTTCTGAGAATATACCTTTGGAGAACAGCAAATTGGATGGAATGATAAAATAAGTTCAAGATGGTTCAACTGGCTCTGAGCACTATGGGACTTAACATTGGAGGTCATCAGTCCCCTAGAACTTAAAACTACTTGAACGTAACTAACCTAAGGACGTCACACACATCCATGCCCGTGGCAGGATTCGAACCTGCGACCGTAGCAGTCGCAAGGTATAACAGAGCGCCTAGAACCGCTCGGCTACCGCGGCCGGTGATAAAATAAGTAACTAGGAGGTTCTCCATAGAATCGGCGAGGAAACGAAAGTATAGAAAACACTGTCAAGAAGAAGGGACGGTGAGACCTGGTACTCAAGGAAGGCAGGATTCGGTTGCGATTGTGGACGGGGCCCGAATCAACTACTATTGGTTTGCTTTTGCAATTTCTCACATTTATTTTAAGACAACAATTCTATACTCAGCAATAAATAAAAACATCACACGTTAATAATAGGGGAGAAACATCTGTCTAATTAATAGTACTTTCAGTACATTACTATTTACCCAATGAGCATAAAATATAGACACAGTAAACAATGTTTTGAAAAGAAGGCAATGTAGTCGCAATTAGAATTTTACAGCGAGTAACCACAGTCACAGCCGAAGGCCTTTAACGCCTAGAATGGCAATTATTTAAAAAATTTAACAGACATACTATCAAACAGCAGTGCAATAGAAGACAGGCAACTGATCACCAAACAGGTGAGACAAATCATGGGAACTTGGTAATACAATAATAAAACAATAAAACAATAATAAAACACAAGGACCTGTCACATACAGTGCTCCAGGAATCGGCCTCTCCGTAGGTGAGTCCAAAAACACTTTCACGAGCGATGAGAAAGACAGCCAAGAGTTGCAGTCACATCGCAAAATGGTAACTCAGACTAGTGACAGTCTAACGAGTGACTAATGATAACCTTGCTGAGGCTACCTGACGTCCACTAAACCAAATGCAAAGATGTAAAAATACGCGAAAGCTGGAACCAGCGGTCTGGACTCCGCCTGCAGAGTACTGTGCTTAGAGTGCCCGAAACAAGAAAGGAATCACTATGACCAAAGTAGAAGACTCGCCAGCCAATCTACAATCAAGAAAGCTGTCAAACTTACACCCCTCACGGACAGCGGCGGCAAGGCGAGGAAACGTACACAGCCGTTACATACACTAAACCCCAGGGCAGGTAACTGGGGCGTTAGCGGCCACCAGGCAGGAAAATAGCGCTAGTAGAACTTAACAATAGTAACAAGCTGGACGTAGTAAATAGTAATTAGAAGCCCAGAAAAGCTAATCAGATACGCCTTCCCCAAGCACTCCACTCGCTGCTCCTCGCCTCGGCGACACAACGAGCAGCAACACGAACCCAAGTCACTGGAGAATCGCGAGATTTCACAATGGTGGAGGTTTCTCTATTCAAATTGAACTGCACTCAACTTAAAACTTGCAGGATCCGGTTTCGACAGGGTCGTGCACCCTCGTGACCACCCTTCGATCCGGCAGTGCACGGACGCCACCAGCGGTCCCGGCGTGTTCTCGCTCTGCGCGAACCTAAATCCTCCTGCGTCTCCAGCCGAAGTGCCCACTAACACGACCTGGATGAACAACGACGTCCCCTAAAGATAGGGCCCCAGATACTACATATCTATAGCGCCATTGCTGCCACTAGCGGACAGGCAACGCTTGTGAAACCAAGTGGCGCCAGTCAGCACAAGAAGAAGGCAAACAAAACAACCGCAACCATGTCAACTAAACGATACAGTCTGGCCTCCAACAGAGGACGGAAACCTACAACAGCAACAATGCAAGCGAAAGCATGGCTCAGACGAAATGATAGGACACATCTGTTAAAAAGAAAAAGAAGTGCTGTACGTTACCAACGGAAAGCTGTACTTGAGTTTATTTTGGCGGAAAACTAGAGCCTCGCAGAGGTTCATACGCGCTTGCAGAATGCCTACAGAGACTTGACAGGGAACAAAAGCACAGTGAGTTGAGATGTCTGTCGTCATCGCAACAAGGTCTCGCAAACCTGTCCGGCCGCACAAAACTGCGATGTTGGAACGTGCGGACACTCTCATTCAGCCTGTTCGTCGCCACAAAAATGTAAACGAACTCCTCCTGCACCATGACAAGGAAAAGCCTCACACAAGCTACGCACCCGAGAAGACCTTACTGAACTTCACTGGACTGCTCTTCCTCATCCACCCTACAGCGCAGATCTCGCACATTCAGATTTTGATCTGTTTGGCCTAATGAAAGATGCACTCCGCGGCAGCCCGCACGTAGACGATGGGGAGGTTATTGATGCAGCAAGACGTTCGCTCTGACGCCGACCAGTACAGTGGTACCATGGGGCACACAGGCTTTCTCAGTAAAGTGGTAGGACCGTCAAATTGAACGAAGATTATGTTCAAAACTAGAGTTTTGTAGCCGAATGAGTCGAATCCTGAATAAAACAAACCTGCTTTAAGAACAAAAATGTGTTACTTTATCTATTGAACGTCCCTCATATCAGGGTAAGAAGCAGCGGCTCGAAAATCTAGCCAGCTGACAGCAGTGAGAAGACTACAGCTCTGTCTCTGTCTACAAAGCTACTCCTACACACACAAGCAATTCCCTCAGTAACCAGTAGTGATGTCAGATCCAATTTGCACAAAACAGCGACTACGGGACTGATGCTTTAAAAAGTCGCCGCAACAAAGATTTAAAAGTTGCAATGTAAAAGGACATTAATTTTTTAATTGTTAAGTAAATACTTTCTTACAATATAGTATGAACAAAATTAGTACAATGGTACAATTTTAGTCAAAAATACTGTTCTGTTTTTAAGAAATGCCAACGGATAAACCGAGCGAGGTGGCGCAGTGGTTAGCACACTGGAGTTGCATTCGGGAGGTCGACGGTTCAATTCTGCGTCCGGCCATCCTGATTTAGATTTTCATGATTTCCCTAAATCACTCCAGGCAAATGCCGAGATGGTTCGTTTGAAAGGGCATGGCTGACTTCTTCCCCCGTCCTTCCCTAATCCGATGACACGGATGACCTTGCTGTTTGGTGTCTTCCCCCAAAACAACCCAATCCAACTAACAAAAAATATTTACCAAAAATTAAAATTGCCTTTTCCGTTGGTCTTTCTGATGCCGATGATTGATAAGGTCGTCTACAAAGACCTTAACAGAAATAAACCGCGCAATGAAGTGTTAAATACGAAGAAACACAAGCATAATAAGAACATCTACATCTAGATTTATACTCCGCAAGCCACCCAACGGTGTGTGGCGGAGGGCACTTTACGTGCCACTGTCATTACCTCCCTTTCCTGTTCCAGTCGCGTATGGTTCGCGGGAAGAACGACTGTCTGAAAGCCTCCGTGCGTGCTCTAATCTCTCTAATTTTACATTCGTGATCTCCTCGGGAGGTATAAGTAGGGGGAAGCAATATATTCGATACCTCATCCAGAAACGCACCCTCTTAAACCTGGCGAGCAAGCTACACCGCGATGCAGAGCGCCTCTCTTGCAGAGTCTGCCACTTCAGTTTGTTAAACATCTCCGTAACGCTATCACGGTTACCAAATAACCCTGTGTCGAAACGCGCCGCTCTTCTATGGATCTTCTCTATCTCCTCCGTCGACCCGATCTGGTACGGATCCCACACGGATGAGCAATACTCAAGTATAGGTCGAACGAGTGTTTTGTAAGCCACCTCCTTTGTTGATGGACTACATTTTCTAAGGACTCTCCCAATGAATCTCAACCTGGTACCCGCCTTACCAACAATTAATTTTATATGATCATTCCACTTCAAATCGTTCCGCACGCATACTCCCAGATATTTTACACAAGTAACTGCTACCAGTGTTTGTTCCGCTATCATATAATCATACAATAAAGGATCCTTCTTTCTATGTATTCGCAATACATTACATTTGTCTATGTTAAGGGTCAGTTGCCACTCCCTGCACCAAGTGCCTATCCGCTGCAGATCTTCCTGCATTTCGCTACAATTTTCTAATGCTGCAACTTCTCTGTATACTACAGCATCATCCGCGAAAAGCCGCATGGAACTTCCGACACTATCTACTAGGTCATTTATATATATTGTGAAAAGCAATGGTCCCATAACACTCCCCTGTGGCACGCCAGAGGTTACTTTAACGTCTGTAGACGTCTCTCCATTGATAACAACGTGCTGTCTTCTGTTTGCTAAAAACTCTTCAATCCAGCCACACAGCTGGTCTGATATTCCGTAGGCTCTTACTTTGTTTATCAGGCGACAGTGCGGAACTGTATCGAACGCCTTCCGGAAGTCAAGAAAAATAGTATCTACCTGGGAGCCTGTATCTAATGTTTTCTGGGTCTCATGAACAAATAAAGCGAGTTGGGTCTCACACGATCGCTGTTTCCGGAATCCATGTTGATTTCTACATAGTAGATTCTTGGTTTCCAAAAACGACATGATACTCGAGCGAAAAACATGTTCTAAAATTCTACAACAGATCGACGTCAGAGATATAGGTCTATAGTTTTGCGCATCTGCTCGACGACCCTTCTTGAAGACTGGGACTACCTGTGCTCTTTTCCAATCATTTGGAACCTTCCGTACCTCTAGAGACTTGCGGTACACGGCTGTTAGAAGGGGGGCAAGTTCTTTCGCGTACTCTGTGTAGAATCGAATTGGTATCCCGTCAGGTCTAGTGGACTTTCCTCTGTTGAGTGATTCCAGTTGCTTTTCTATTCCTTGGACACTTATTTCGATGTCAGCCATTTTTTCGTTTGTGCGAGGATTTAGAGAAGGAACTGCAGTGCGGTCTTCCTCTGTGAAACAGCTTTGGAAAAAGGTGTTTAGTAGTTCAGCTTTACGCGTGTCATCCTCTGTTTCAATACCATCATCATCCCGGAGTGTCTGGATATGCTGTTTCGAGCCACTTACTGATTTAACGTAAGACCAGAACTTCCTAGGATTTTCTGTCGGTACATAGAATTTTACTTTCGAATTCACTGAACGCTTCACGCATAGCCCTCCTTACGCTAACTTTGACATCGTTTAGCTTCTGTTTGTCTGAGAGGTTTTGGCTGTGTTTAAACTTGGAGTGAAGCTCTCTTTGCTTTCGCAGTAGTTTCCTAACTTTGTTGTTGTACCACAGTGGGTTTTTCCCGTCCCTCACAGTTTCACTCGGCACTTACCTGTCTAAAACGCATTTTACGATTGCCTTGAACTTTCTCCATAAACACTCAACATTGTCAGTGTCGGAACAGAAATTTTCGTTTTGATCTGTTAGGTAGTCTGAAATCTGCCTTCTATTACTCTTGCTAAACAGATAAACCTTCCTCCCTTTTTTTATATTCCTATTAACTTCCATATTCAGGGATGCTGCAACGGCCTTATGATCACTGATTCCCTGTTCTGCACATACTGAGTCGAAAAGTTCGGGTTTGTTTGTTATCAGTAGGTCCAAGATGTTATCTCCACGAGTCGGTTCTCTGTTTAATTGCTCGAGGTAATTTTCGGATAGTGCACTCAGTATAATGTCACTCGATGCTCTGTCCCTACCACCCGTCCTAAACATCTGAGTGTCCCAGTCTATATCTGGTAAATTGAAATCTCCACCTAAGACTATAACATGCTGAGAAAATTTATGTGAAACGTATTCCAAATTTTCTCTCAGTTGTTCTGCCACTAATGCTGTTGAGTCGGGAGGTCGGTAAAAGGAGCCAATTATTAACCTAGCTCGGTTGTTGAGTGTAGCCTCCACCCATAATAATTCACAGGAACTATCCACTTCTACTTCACTACAGGATAAACTACTACTAACAGCGACGAACACTCCACCACCGGTTGCATGCAATCTATCCTTTCTAAACACCGTCTGTACTTTTGTAAAAATTTCGGCAGAATTTATCTCTGGCTTCAGCCAGCTTTCTGTACCTATAACGATTTCAGCTTCGGTGCTTTCTATCAGCGCTTGAAGTTCCGGTACTTTACCAACGCAGCTTCGACAGTTTACAATTACAATACCGATTGCTGCTTGGTCCCCGCATGTCCTGACTTTTCCCCTCACCCGTTGAGGCTGTTGCCCTTTCTGTAATTGCCTAAGGCCATCTTACCTAAAAAACCGCCCAGCCCACGCCACTCTACCCCTGCTACCCGTGTAGCCGCTTGTTGCGTGTAGTGGACTCCTGACCTATCCAGCGGAACCCGAAACCCCACCACCCTATGGCGCAAGTCGAGGAATCTGCATCCCACACGGTCGCAGAACCGTCTCAGCCTCTGATTCAGACCCTCCATTCGGCTCTGTACCAAAGGTCCGCGGTCAGTCCTGTCGACGATGCTGCAGATGGTGAGCTCTGCTTTCATCCCGCTAGCGAGACTGGCAGTCTTCACCAAATCAGATAGCCGCCGGAAGCCAGAGAGGATTTCCTCCGATCCATAGCGACACACATCATTGGTGCCGACATGAGCGACCACCTGCAGATGGGTGCACCCTGTACCCTTCATGGCATCCGGAAGGACCCTTTCCACATCTGGAATGACTCCCCCCGGTATGCAGACGGAGTGCACATTGGTTTTCTTCCCCTCTCTTGCTGCCATATCCCTAAGGGGCCCCATTACGCGCCTGACGTTGGAGCTCCCAACTACCAGTAAGCCCACCCTCTCCGACCGCCCGGATCTTGCAGACTGAGGGGCAACCTCTGGAACAGGACAAGCAGCCATGTCAGGCCGAAGATCAGTATCAGCCTGAGACAGAGCCTGAAACCGGTTCGTCAGACAAACTGGAGAGGCCTTCCGTTCAGCCCTCCGGAATGTCTTTCGCCCCCTGCCACACCTTGAGACGACCTCCCATTCTACCACAGGTGAGGGATCAGCCTCAATGCGGGCAGTATCCCGGGCAACCACAGTCGTAGTCCGATCGGGGGATGCGTGGGACGAGCTGGCCGTCCCCGACAAACCCCCATCCGGATCCCCACAGTGATGCCCATTGGCAACAGCCTCAAGCTGTGTGACCGAAGCCAACACTGCCTGAAGCTGGGAGCGAAGGGATGCCAACTCAGCCTGCATCCGAACACAGCAGTTGCAGTCCCTATCCATGCTAACAACTGTTGTGCAAAGAACGTCTGAACTAATCTACAGAGAGCGCAATCAAATCGACGCAAAATTTAAACGGTTATTAAAATACAAGATTGCCTAGTAAATGCAGTAATGCTGCTACTTGCGCACTGCTGACACACTGCTCGGCGGTGGAAGGAGACTACGCGAATTTACACTATTCAGGTACTAAAACGCGATGCTACAACTCTCAAATACTATAATACGCCCGAAATTTATGAATTAAACAATTCAAGTACCAAAAACACGCAAAGAAATTAAGAATTAAACTATGTAACAAATGAGTGAGCTAGGAGTATACGACTTGCTGCTGCAGCTGCTTATCCAACGGCGGCAGGGAGCACACATGAATGCTTTCCCTTCGTTAAGAATGCAAATGAAACTTTAAAACGTAAGAGTGGTGGATGTTAAGGCTAGTTGGTCTAATGCAGATAATTAACATTTAGGTTCTTTCAAATGTCTTGTATTTACACAGTTGGAAAAAAATTAGTGAGTGGCTTTTATGTTTATGGTCAACACTGCTCCAGAAATAAATTAAGAATACGCCCTTTCCCGCCAGTTCCGATCAAGGTTTGCAGCAGTTTTCCCTTGGTCTTCAAGTGAGTGCCGGAACTTCAGATCCCCAACAAAATATTTCTAGTTGGGAGCCTATCCTCCCGAACTCTCAGCTTATTGGAATATATCACTGAAAATAACAAAGTTTGTCCAACCAAAGCCCGTTCAACTATAATGAGACAATGAAAGATGTGAAAAGAAGATGAGATACAGAATGTTGATATTTTGTAAAGAAGCATGTTATTAAATGAGCAAAAACAGAGGCATAAATAAATTCTTTACAGAAGGATGGAAAAATTGGTAGATGCCAACTGCGGGGAAGATCAGTTTGGATTCCGGAGAAATGTAGCAAAAACGTGAGGCAATACGGACCCTACGGCTTATTTTAAAAGATAGGTTACGGGAAGGCACATCTACATTTATAGCATTTGTAGATTTAGAGAAAGCTATTGACTATGTTGACTGGAATACGATTTTTGGAATTCTGAAGATAGCAGAAACCAGACGGCAGTTACACGGGTCGAGGGGCACGAAATGGAGTGAGACAGGGTTGTAGCTTATCCAAGAAGTTATTACATATGTACATTGAACAAGCAGTAAAGGAAACGAAAGAAATATTTGGAGTAGCAAAATATTCACGGGTGTACTGCCGGTCTACAGTGTCCAACGGGCACAATATTTCGGCGATCATACATGTCGCCATCATCAGGTGAACTGACGGACTGAGCTCCTGTGAACGTGCCGGCACGGAGATCCGTACACTATGGCTGCTCAGGGGAATTGGGTTCGGTTGCGGCGGCGGCCGATTTAAATACCCTCCGCCCGCGGCGCGCTCCTTCCGCCGTCCGCGCCCCCCGCCATGGTCGCGCGGTGGAACAGATTGCGACGGCGTCTGAGATGACGTCGGTGTGATGGCTCTGTCCGCCGTGGTCGTCACAACTATACGTTTGCTCGATTTACTCTTGATTAACCCATTCGCTGGTTCCCAAGCCTTGTTAAGATTATAGCCACAGTCGCGGTTTATGAGGTCGTCATTGGTGCGAATTTCGATGGCCTCTCTAACAACGCTGTCCCAGTATCTCGACGTCTGTACCAGAATCCTCGTTCGTTCATACTTCATAGCGTGATTTTCCGACAAACAATGTTTAGCGACCGCCGACTTGCTCGGATATATCAGTCGAGTGTGCCTGTGGTGTTCACGGTATCGATCCTCGACGGTACGCACCGTCTGACCAATATACGACTTGTCACATTGACACCGAATCTGGTACACGCCGGCCTTCCTCAAACCGAGGTCACTTTGGCGCTCCCCACCAGTGCACTAGATTTATTCGGAGGACAAAACACAGTTCCGACCCGGTGTTTCTTCAAAATGCGGGTGATTTTCCCCGAGAGTGCGCCTGTATATGGAATAACCGCAGTGCCTATCTCCTCCCTCGTGATTTCATCCATCTCCACAGGTTGTGCTGTAGTGGTTGGGCGGAGAGCACGTTGAATCTGCGACTCTGAGTACCCATTTTTTCGAAATACAGTTCTCAGATGTTCCAATTCCTGGGGTAGACTCTCTGCATCAGAGATAGTGCGCACCCTATGCACTAGAGTTTTAAGTACCCCATTCCTCTGTGAAGGGTGGTGGCAGCTGTCTGCGTGCAAATACAGATCAGTGTGCGTAGTCTTCCGATACACCCCATGACCTAGGATGCCGTCAGCCCTTCTCTTGACCAAGACGTCAAGGAAAGGTAATTTACCCTCCGTTTCAGTCTCCATAGTGAATTTGATGTTGGGGTGTATGGAGTTTAGATGTGTAAGGAAGTCAAGGAGTTTATCCATACCATGTGGCCAGATGACGAACGTGTCGTCCACGTAACGGAAAAAGCAAGTAGGTTTCCATTCGGATGACGACAGGGCTTCCTCCTCGAAGTTCTCCATGTACAAATTCGCTACCATCGTGACCGAACCCAGTTCCCCATGAGCAGCCATAGCGTACGGATCTCCGTGCCGGCACGCTCACAGGAGCTCAGTCCGTCAGTTCACCTGATGATGGTGACATGTTTGATCGCCGAAATATTGTGCCCGTTGGACACTGTAGACCGGCAGTACACCCGTGGATATTTTGATTATCAAATACGCCGGGAGAAACTCAAGAATCACATTTGGAGTAGCGATTAAAGTCCATGGAGAAGAAATAAAAACTTCAAGATTTGCCGATGACATTGCGATTCTGTCAGAGATAGCAAAGGAATTGGAACAGCAGTTGAACGGAACGGACATTGACTTGAAAGGACGATATGAGATGAACATCAACAAAAGCAAAACAAGGATAATGGAATATAGTCGAATTAAACCACGTGATGCTAGATAAGGAAACGAGAGACTTAAAGCAGTCGATGAGTTTGGTATTTAGGCAGAAAAATAACTAATGATGGCCGAAGTAGAGAGTATACAAAAAGGAGACTTGCAATTGCAAGAAAAGCATTTCTGAAGGAGAGAAATTTATAAACATGTAAGGAAGTCTTCTCTGTTTAGATAAAAATAGAATAGAAGGTTTCGAAGTGTGGTGCCACAGAAGAATGCTGGAGATTAGCTTGGTCACTCACGTAATTAATGAGAAAGTATTGGACAGAATTGGGGAGACAAGAAATTTGTGGCACAACGTGACGAAAAGAATGCATCGGTTGATAGGACACATTCTGCGACATCAAGGGATCACCAATTTAATGTTGGAGTGAAGTGTGGGGGGTAAAAATCATAGAGGGAGGCCGGGAGATGAATACAGTAAGCATATTCAGAAAGATGTAGTTTTCAGTAGGAGGAGATGAAGAGGCTTGCACGGGTAGAGTAACATGGAGAGCTGCATCAAACCAGTCTTCGGGCTGGTGACCACAACAACAACAAATAAAACACTTTAGTATCTGAGACTCACAGAACATACAAAAAGTAATGGAGAAATTGTGACGCATTTTAATGCTGAAAAATTCGAGGGGCTTTCAACACTTTTTGTCGAAGCCAATTTCGGTTTAAAAAATGCTGCATTTTTTGTGGAATATTCCCGCTTCAGCCTCTATAGTTTCATGAAGTTCCTATAGGTGGCGGTGCTATTCGTAGCCTTCAAAATGACCTCTGTAAGCAGAGAGGCGTCACTGTAATTGTTTTGGTGAAAACCAGAGCATCGCAGATTTCATAGGAGCTTGCAGAATGCCTGCGGAAACTTGGCAGTGAACAAAAGCAGGTGAGTTATTGGGGGAGGCGTCTGTCATCATCGCAACAACTATCCGATCTCTTGCGTGATGGCCGGCCGCACGAAGCTGTGACTCCTGAAATGTTGGAACGCGCTGACACTCTCATTCAGCGTGTTCGTAGCCACAAAAATGCTAACGAACTTTTCCTTCTCCATGACAAAGCAAGGCCTCACAAAAGTCTGCGCAGACGAGAAAAGGTCACATAATTTCATTGGACTGTCTTTCCTCATCCTTCCTACAGCCCGCACCTTCCGACTTCCATCTGTTTGGCTCAATGAAGGATGCCCTCCACGGGAAGCACTACGTGGATGATGGGAGAATATAGATGCAGCAGTACGTTGGCTCTGACGTCGACCGGTAGAGTGGTACAATGCGGGCATACAGGCCCTTCCAGTAAGATGGCGTAAGGCCATCGCATTGAACGAAGATTATGTTGAAAAAGAAGGTTTTGTAACCAAAAAAGTTGTGAATAACATGGTGTATTGTAATCATGAATAAAAGCAACATGATTTCCAAAAAAAGTGTTGCATTACCCACCGTGCACCTATCGTTTGATTTCAAAAACAGAAAAAAAGGTCTGTTTATTGATTTTCAGTGTTATCTCCACAACATGTACACTACATTCGATTTTACTTACGTCTCCACTGCCCCTATTCACTACTTATATCGAGCCAAATGAAATACCAAGTATCAACAAACACAGCTAGAATAAAAGTTATTATTTTATCCGTTAAAAACAGGTGTATTTTTTGCATCTGCGACCAGTTGTGAACAAAGAAGTAAGTCCTACACTGTATGATTTCACGGCCACTGTTTACTTCAATTAAGACTGCCCTGCTGAGAGGTCTCTCATCCTGACTGTTTTAACTGAAGATGTAAGTCCTGTTTCATGATCAGACTATGCACCTGTTCTGGGGCCACTTTTTTTTTATTTTTGTGGACTCACTTGGCTAGTCTTGTGTATGGAAGACCCATGCAGATTGAATAGGATTCCTAAGTCTCTCTGCCTGCGACAACGGCGATGGTGTTCCAACGGGCAGACAGAACTTCGTGCAACGATAAATGGAAATGCCGTGTGGCTAGGGCCTCCCGTCGGGTAGACTGTTCGCCTGGAGCAAGTCTTTCGAGTTGATGCCATTTCGGCGACTTGCGTGTCGGTGGGGATGAAATGATGATGATAAGGACAACACAACACCCAGTCCCTGCGCGGAGAAAATCTCCGACCTAGCCGGGAAGCCGGCCGGGGTGGCCGAGCGGTTCTAGGCGCTACAGTTTGGATCCGCGTGACCGCTACGGTCGCAGGCTCGAATCCTGCCTCGGGCATGGATGTGTGTGATGTCCTTAGGTGAGTTAGGTTTAAGTAGTTCTAAGTTCTAGGGGACTGATAACCTCAGAAGTTAAGTCCTATAGTGCTTAGAGCCATTTTTTTGAACCAGCCAGGAATCGAACCCGGGACGTTAGGTGTGACATTCCGTCGCTCTGACCACTCAGCTACCAGAGGCGGACCGTGCAACGATGTCATGCCTCTATTGTGACTGGAGCAAGCGGCTCATATACGTGTAGTTGTATCTGAAGGTATTCGGATAAAAAAAATTAATATAAAAAACTTACGAAGGTCAATAGGCCAACTCCAGATTGGAGTATTCCTCATTTCCGTTTGCAAAATTTTTACTCCGTCGTTTCCGGCACAGAGGCCCTTCCTCAAACTAATTAAACCTTCTTTGTGTCTGAAAAGTAATGTCACCAACAGGGGAGTGTAATGTGGGACATGCAATGAGTAGGTATGTCACGTGATTTCCGGTACCCTGGTACGTGGTACTTTCCGCTCCTCGCAGACTAGCTTCGTGCACGTTACTCTCACGAGACACCGTGGTGAGACAGGCACACTGTTTACCTTTTGCAGCGGGTAATGGGATCCAAACATCGTAGACCGCAGTATTGGCAGGTACTTCGAAGAGCTAATGTCCACGTTAGCCGTGGTCCTCAATAATTACTTGTTGAGTTACAGCTCCTGGGAAAAAAGACCCTTTCTGCTTCAGGGACTCGTGTATAAGGAATATCTTTCGAGCGTGCCTCGTCACCTCTGCTACGCGCCGTGTTATGAACAAGTGGTTAATTACGTGGTGAAGGTCAAACCGGAGAACCAGGCATTTTCTGCTGATTACCAATCACGCGGTTGTTTCGGCGTCCAACCAACTGCTCCACTACACATATGGAGCGGACTCATTCAGTATAACGAATTACTTTTATGAAGAGCTTGATTAGCATCTATCCACCTAAACCTGAATCCTGTTGCAAGCTGACAACGTAATAATAAAATTTTTGATTCTGACATTTCAAAATATTCTCATAAGACTTTTATGTGATGCTTTTTATCGTGACAGGACCTGTGAATGTTTCCCAGTTCCTAGAGTATTTGGAATTTTCTCTAACATGCAGATTTTACTCTGTAAATGGAAAAACCAGAATAAAGTCTTTGCTTATTGCTTTTCGATTTATTGCATACTGAAGCTCTTCCAACTACGTTAGTTCTCTTCAAATCACTGTAAAGAGTTGTGGTTGTGCCTTTTATAGCCCCCTTAGACGATAACGGAAGTCAAAAGCGGAAACCCTCCAAGACCAGATTTACGTGTCCGACGTAAAGGCAATAATTAAAATCAGCGTTCTGCAGCCAGAAGTAAGTAGAGGAAACTCATCGAGTAAAACAGATATTTGGTGTTCTTCAAATTAGTGTCATACAGGGTGGGGCAGATAAAGTGGCACGGACGAGTGGATAGGGTTAGATATGAATGTATTTAATAGCGGAGGGAGAAAAGACCTACTTCTAACACCGAGCGAGGTGGTGCAGTAGCTAGCACACGGGACTCGCATTCGGGAGGACGACTGTTCAATCCCGCGTCCGGAAATCCTGATTTAGGTTTTCCGTGATTTCACTAAATCGCTCCAGGCAAATTCCGGGATGGTTCCTTTGAAAGGGCACGGCCTACTTCCTTCGCAGTCATTCCATAACCCAATGAGACCGATGACCTCGCTGTCTGGTCTCCATCCACAAAAACAACCCAACCTACTTCTAACAGAATGGAGCAACTTGCCATACAGCCGGCCGAACCTTGGAGTACGTTTACACAATTATCACGCCTGACAGAATTGTTAGCAGAGGTCAGTCCCAGGTTACTGATCCGTCAGTGTGCGATTATTTTGTCTGGGGAGCCTTCATTTCTAAGACCTATCGCAGCAATCCTCATAGTCTTCAAGAACTGCAGTAGAACATTTCGGATGGGACTGCAGCAGTTTCAGCAGTCCAGCTTCTATCCGCCTTCAGAAACTTGCTGAGTAGGGCCCAAAACTACCGAGATATGAATGACGATCACTGTCAACATCTGCATAGTCAGACTGGTACTGTATCTCCTTTCCTCTGCTGTATTTCTTTGTGCCCTGGAACTCTCTTCTCCTGGCCACTTTTATATGCCCCACCTTGTAGGACCTGTGCTGTTGCTAATTTGTATAAACGATTTAGGAGACAATCTGAGCAACCCTCTTAGATCATTTGCAGATGATACCGTCATTTACCATCTAGTAACATCATCAGAAGATCAAAAGAAGTTGCAAAAAGATTCATACAAGATTTCTGTACGGTGGGAAAAATGGTATTTGACGCTAAATAATAAAAAGTGTGAGGTCAACCATGTGAATACTAAAAGGAATCCATTAAATTTCGGTCTCACGATAAATTACACAGATCTAGAAAAAGGCTCAGAATTCAACTAAGTACTTAGTGCTTGCAGTTCCGAACAGCTTAAACTGCAAGGATCATGTAGATAATGTTCCGGGTAAAGTGAACCATAAACATAATTTTATTGCAGAACACTTAGAAGATGCAACAAGTCTATTAAAGAGACTGCCTACACCACGCTTTTCGGTCCTCTGGTACGGTGGTGTTGTGCTCTATGGGAACATTAACAGATCGGATTAACGGAGAACATCGAAAAAGTTCAAAGAAGGAAAGCTCAGTTTGTATTATCGGAAAATAGGAGAGAAAGTGTCCCAGATATGATACCCAAGTTAGAGCGAGGCTTATTAAAACGCACTTTCCAATGCTGGGAGATCTTTCATGAAATTTCAATCACCAACTTCCTCCTCCGAACGCGAAAATATTTTGTTGACGCCCATCTACAGAGCGAGGAATGATCATCGTAATAAAATAAATCAGAGTTTGCACAGAAAGATTTAAGTATTCGTTTTCTCCTTGCGCTTTTCAGTAGTGGAACGGTAGAGAAATGGTGAACTCTCTGTCGCCGGTCGTTGTGGCCGAGCGGTTCTAGGCGCTTCAGTCCGGAACCACGCGACTGCTACAGTCGCAGGTTCGAATCCTACCTCGGGCATGGATGTGTGTGATGTCCTTAGGTTAGTTAGGTTTAAGTAGTTCTAAGTTCTAGGGAACTGATGACCTCAGATGTTAAGTCCCATAGTGCCCAGAGCCATTTGCACCATTTTCAACCCTCTGTCAGGCATTTAAGGTGTGGGTTGGAGAGTTATCATATAGACGTAGATGTAGGATGGGACACGCCTGTTGATCATGAAAGCGCTGAGCCCTAAACAATTCCACCTCCAGTGTTGAGGAGTGGTCTATTGCTCCAGTCACCACACTCGGTTAGCAGCCGTTGTAAACATTATCACAGTTGGATATAATACCGTAACAAATACTTTACTTTGAAGTGTTGTCCTGAAAGCCCTTGATGAAACAACTGTGTCCGTGAACGTATAATTTTATATCGACTTTCTATGTTCGTGTATGACATCGGATTTCAAAATTAACGTAATTGTAAACTGTATTTAAAATTACAGTTGAATCTCATGCGTTATCATATAAAAACAAGGGATTTCTGTAGTACATAACAGCTGGCCGGTGTGGCCGAGCGGTTCTAGGAGCTTCAGTCCGGAACCGCGCTGCTGCTACGGCCGCAGGTTCGAATCCTGCCTCGGGCATGGATGTGTGTGATGTCCTTAGGTTAGTTAGGTTTATGTAGTTCTAAGTTCTAGGGGACTGATGACCTCAGATGTTAAGGCCCATAGTGCTCAAAGCCATTTGAAACATTTGCAGTACATAACGACAGCACGAAGTAGTGTATTTTTAGTTTCCCATGTAAGCACAGGGAGTAATAGTTATGGATTCAGTTTAAAAATTACAGACTTATGGTACTCACCATGAATTTTCTTTATATATGAACTTAGTGGGTGTGAATGTCTACTGTACTGCAATAGCTCTTCTCTCTTTCTAAAAACTTTATGCTCTTGTTGCCTATTGTGTCCAGGTTCTGTCAAGATGAACGCAGCTGCAGACTATTAAAAAACTCTAAGCAGCTTGTGATGATCATTTAGAATAAATTATCCGTGACGGACGATTTTCACATAAAACCCGAGAAAACTGTTTGCGTGTTATAGTATTCGGCGTATAATTATTTAAACAAGGAAATTAATATGAACATATGCGTGCTTCTGTCTCTCTCCGTCCGGACAGGCCATGAAGGCCCAACAGTGCTGACCGGCCGCCGTGTCATCCTGAGCCCAGAGTCGTCACTGGATGCGGATATGGAGGGACATGTTGTCAGCACACCGCTCTCCCGACCGTAAGTCAGTTTACGAGACGGGAGCCGCTACTTCTCATTCAAGTAGCTCCTCAGTTTGCCTCACAAGGGCTGAGTGCACCCCGCTTGCCAACAGCGCTCGGCAGACAGGATGGTCATCCACCCAAGTGCTAGCCTAGCCCGACGGGAACCGGTGTTACTACTACGGCAAGGCCGTTGGCATATGCGTGCTTGCAGACAGAAAATGAGTCTCAAAGTTTGTGCTTACACTTACAAGTCCCTGAATTTCCAGTTTAATTTCTCCTCAAAACTTTCTTGTTACTCATTTTACGTGGACAATAGATGACTGATTTTTGTGCAGCATCTAGCAACAGTCTACAATTATGCAGACGATCCAGCAACCCTGCTGTCTTTACAGTTTCTCCTTAACATCCGGATGAAACCTGCCATCCAGCTCCTCGCGGGCTCCACAAATAATAGTGGGAAGAGTAATGAAAATGGAAGGAGTGCACTTTCACAGCTTTGCCTGGGTATGTGTTTATTCCAATCTCCAGTTAGTCCGTCCCCTCATTCTCCATCTCCTTCTACCACCCCTCTCCTTCCACCTCGTCCTCTTCCCTTTCTCTACCCATTTTATCCTCCCCCCTCCCTCTGTCCATCTCCTCCCTCCCCCTCTCTGTCCATCACCTCTTCTCCCCTTTTCTCTCCACTCTATCATTCCAACACCAATATGAGGCTGGTGGTTACCCCCACTGTCTTCCATTCCAGATCTTAACTAACACGTGTATCAAATTTGATCGAAATCGTTCTGGGCATTTAGGATGACCTTTCTACCCGTGGCTTTGCCCACTTACGCGCATTTCAGATATATTTCACACGTATTTAACATGTTTCATACGTATTTGTACACACATTTCCCCTGTATCATTAGGGAATATCGCCATGCAACTTCATTTTTGGCCATCTCAATGGCTATGACGTCGTATCTTCTTAACTATGGATCGTACGATGATATAGTATTCCAGGTATACCCAGCGGTATATGTGTCTGCTGTATGCGAAACGTGTTGCCAATTGAGTTAGTAGTAAAGAAGTAATAAATTAAAAAGTCATGAATGATGTAGTTTTTCACGAATTTGTGTTCATGACGTCGTACTCCCGTACTATGCGTCGTAAAGTTAAATATTTTTGCTGGTACAACAAGGGGTGCTGCCGGAAAAAAACAGTATACCCGTTTAGAAGTTTCTAATTAACTCAAGATTTATTATTGCAGCAGTGCATGTGGAGTACATGCAGTGATTACATTTACACATCAATCGCACAAGCGACTCTAAAATATCAGCTGTCCATTTCGTGTTGAAACTTCTACATTAGTACGTGGTGTAGCCTCCACAGGCGGTAATATAGGCGCTGATTCTGTCATCCAGTCAGTCGTACAGATGGCAAATACTATTCTGAAATTGGAATGAAATGAATACCACTAGATGCATACAGGCGTTGATATATATCAACTGGGACAGTTGAAAATGTGTGCCCCCACCGAGACTCGAACCTGGAATCTCCTGCTTATATGACAGACGCTCTATCTATTTGAGCCACCGAGGACACAGAGGATAGTGCGACTGCAGGGACATCTCTGGCACGCCTCCCGTGAGACCCACATTCCCAACTTATTGTCATAGTGCCTCTGCCCATTATACTCATTACCCACGGCTTTTTGCCTATTTCCGTAAGAGTTCGGGCACTGTTTGTGCATCCGCACTGTAACACTTCTGCCACTAAATGTAACTGGGTTTTCTCTTTTGATGCCAGTCAGTTGTCAGAATGAGCATTACTGCAAAGGGCATTTGATTCGAAAGCATTATGTCAGGGTGAAAAACACTAAATAAATTACTTTCTCTCTCTTAACAACATGTGGGCAGGGTGGGTTCTTCCTTGGCTCGGGTATGAGGTAGAATGAAACAGAATTTTTACATAAGATAACTTTTATTGAAAGTTTTGTGCAACTGTTTCCTTACTGGATGTTCTGGCTGGGAGAGCGGCAGCTGTGTCGTTTGCGAAGCCTTCTGCTGCGGCAGCGGCGGCGTCTGATTACGCGTGGCGGTGTGTATCTCTTGTCACCGTCTCGCCCAGTTGACTGGAGACGCGCCTCGTGCGGTGGCCCGTTTAATTATTGAGAACGAAGTCGTGCATCGGATGGTGATACCTTGGATGTGGCGTCCCAGTGTTTCTCTTCTCTAAGCGGCCGCGTGTGTTGTTCGTCGGCCAGCGAAGCGGCGCGGCAGGGGAAGGCCAGTGTCCCGGACTCGAACAACGGACTCCCGCTTGCCAGTCTTCGGCTGTCAGATCTTCATCCCAGCTCACAGCTGACTGCTGATGTGAGGCCGTCTCCTTCCCGTCCTCACGAGTCACCCAGGTACGTAAAAATCATTCTTCAAATACCTTCTAACTTCTGTCTTCTGGCGGCGAGGCTGCTGCTTGCTATTCCATTACAGCGGCGGACTTGGTCCTTCTGTGTACGATGTAGTCTCTTCCTGCATGACGGTCTTCAGCACCGAAACTGAACTGAAAACTACTCCTCTTGTCGGGCCCACTGCGTCTCGCGTATTTATTCATTTTAGTTCGCTGGAGGTGAACGTCTTCGCGGTCATTGCCTCTTCTGTCACGTTGAAAAGCTTCTCGAAGAATCTTCTTAACGTCGGTCATTGGCTCTTGGAACGTAGGCGAGGGCCTTTGATCACATGTGACAATTGAGAAACACGTGAGCCGGTTGGGCGATGCCCTGATGGCTGAATCGACAGCGTCCGCTTATGTGGGAAGGGCGATAGCTTCTCTTGAACGTGATGACTTGCAAACGCCAGACGTTGCTACTGCTGCTCTGTCCGCTGTTTGCAGTGTGTAATTCTCCTAAACTAAACTAAGTTTTTCATTTATTGTCTAATTTCTACTTCACTTCACATTGATTTCGCTAATTTATTTACCTATCTTAAGTACCAATCAACAGCACAGAAGAAGATGGTCAAATGGCCGATGAGCTTTATACTATTCTGACATATGCAAATACTATCCTAACATATGTTATGCCATGCCTGCGCGACCTGTTCACGTAGTTGTTGATTGATAAGCCGCACGACTCATTTCTCGTCCCATCATATCTCAGACGTGCTCCAGGGATCGTGCTGGCCAGGAAAGTTGCTGCACGTCTTGCAGAGCAAGTTCAGCTCCACGGCAGTGCATGGGGAAGAATTATACTGTAGAAACAACACTTCACCTTCCTGTTGCAAGAATGGCTTAAGAATAGGTCTAAAAACACTATCCACGTACCTAGTGCTATGTTAGCGTACCCTCCACAAACACCAAAGGTGAACGAGCTTATCGCACCCAGGCCATAACATATGCCAGTCTTCGGCAACATATCTATATCATAGACGCAAACGACCACCACTTGGGTGCAGGCAGACTCTGCTCTAATTGCTGAAGACCATTCCATCTTTCTAGCGATCCTCTGGCAGCACCAGTCGAATCGTGCAAGTCGCTGCTGCGGTGTGAGTGGAAGAGCGGCTAAAGGTGTGCGTGCCAGTAGTCTCACTGCTAACAACCGGTTTGTAACAGTTCGTGTTGACACGTCTGAGCTCATATACCCTCTTATCTGGGCTGTGGTAGCTGTACAATCTGCCACTGCTGTCCTTACAGTACAACATTTCTGACATCTGTGCTGCGTAGACGTCCACAACTTTGTCTATGGGTGTGAGAATGTACACGTGACCACTGATATCAGCATCGTTGCACAATTGATGCAGAACGTCCATTTTGTGTGGAAATTCTCCGAAAGAACCATCCCGCCTCTCGGGAGGCCACAGTTTGACCCCTTTCAGATTCGCTCAACTGGCTGTAGAAAGCACGACTGCGTCTACGTGGCCTGGCTGCTTGCTTGCTCCACACATTTGCACTACACTGCGCCGTCTGGTTGTGAGCACGCATTGTTAAAGGGTAGAGAGAATGGCCCTCTGCTAGCTACACCACTACGCTGTCTGTTAGCGGATGACGTTGAAAGCATTACCTGTACATCTACAACCCCCTCCCAGTTGGCACACGCCGTCATCGGATCAAAATCGACGTCCTTTTTCCAGGTGTACTTTGCAAAACGTATCGCAAACACAAAACACCGAGCGAGGTGGCGCTGTGCTTAGCACACTGGACTCCATTCGGGAGGACGACGGTTCAATCCCGCGTTCGTCCATCCTGGTTTAAGTTTTCCGTGATTTCCCTAAATTGCTGCAGGCAAATGCCGGGATGGTTCCTTTCAAAGGGCACGACCGACTTCCTTCCCCATCCTCTCCTAATCTGATGAGACCGATGACCTCGCTGTCTGGTCTCCTCCACCAAAACAACCCAAATACAATTAACAGTAAAGAAATTATATACTGAAACGCCTTGCATCATGCTCGGTTTCACCGCATGAACAGTGAACATGTAGGAAGCAGTAATTTTTTTTTCCTTTCATTATTTTTTAGGTGCTGTTATGGGGACAGAGTTTCGTTAAGGTCTGACACTATGTACAAAGTAGAGTAGCCAGTTGCAATAATGACTGTGTGGACGATGCGGCCTATTCTACACCTTATTTTAGACCTAACTGACGATGCTGTGCTGATTATATGTTTTGACAATGCCATTATGGTCTTATCATTTTAGGACATGGTTTAGAAAAGATCTGAGGATGGTCATTACGGACTGAAACGGGTCATCGTCTAAAGAATTGATATTGTGTTCAAAGACTGGAATAAAAAACATTTGATGTACAAAGTACGCTGCAGGTAACTAAAAGCTCAATTCTGAAATACTGGATGAATCAGTATGGGTATTCGTGTGTCGTAGACTACACTGATTTGCCACACTCACCCCAACCTCTTTGATATGTAAGTGGCTTTTATCCCACATCTGTTCTTTCGAGACAGTAATTAATATGTCTACCAACTTTAGTTGAAATCGTTCAACTAGTTTAGGCGGAGATGTGGAACATGCATGCATACATAAATGTACATTCATTTTTATAATAGGTGTGGATTCAAGGGGAGTTTGCACTGTCTATGAGTTCAATGTCAAATCAGCCAAGTTCATATATCTCTGGAACTAAAAAGATAACAGTCTAAAATTTTTATACGAAACTTATCTCTGCTAGTTGTGTTTAATGAAGCAGAATTAAGGGATAAGCTACAAAAGAAACACAAATGTATATACTTTTTAAATTATGCGTTTTCTACTATGAATATTTGTAGATTTAAGCCTCTAGTCCTTCAATAGGTACAGTATGTTATAATAAAACAGGTCACAATGTTTCACTTAGCTGGCACAAGTAGTTTTTGGTATGTTGACACATAAATTGTCAAAAACTTCATTTTGAGAAAATCGCGTTTTAAGTTCAAACGATAAAAACTCACTAATTTTATTGATTAAGGCTCAAGAGCAGCCATCAGAGTAGTCAGTGTCATATTCTTTGCCATTCTCCTTCTCTAAAAGCTTCTTCCTTCTGGTTGACCTTACTTCTCTGGTGGTGTACTCAGCTGCACGCTATGCGTTGGCAAGTTTCGTCTAATAATTTCCTGGGCACTCTTGTCCAGATAATATTATTGAAAGACTCACTGGAATTCTGAGTCCACCCGTGTAGAGACTGGGTCGGGGTGATGTAGGTTCCTTTCATTTCTTTTTTTGATTCATCAGTCTCCTACCCATTTTGACGCGACTCGCTACGATCTCCTCTCCTGTGTCAACCTCTTCATTTCAGAGTAGCACTTGCAATCTACGTCCTCAATTATTTACTAGACATATTCCAATCTCTCTTATTCTCTACAGTTTTTACTCCTTATAGCTCCCTCTATTACCATGGAAGTTATTCCATGTCTCAATAGATGTCCTATCATCCTGTCACTTCTCGTTGTCAGTGTTTTTCATATACTCCTTTCTTCGCTGATTCTCTGGAGAACCTACTCATTCCACACCTTATCAGTCCACCTAATTTTCGACAGTCTTCTGTAGCACTGCATTTCAAACGCTTCGACTCGGTTCAACTCCGATTTTCCCACAGTCTACGTTTCACTACCATACAATGCTACAGTACAAATGTACATTCTTAGAAATTTCTCCCTCAAAGTAAGGCATATGCTTGGTATCAGTAGACGTGTCCTGGCAGCAATGCCCTTTTTGACATAGCTAGTCTGCTTCCTATGTCCTTGCTCAGTCCGTAATTGGTTATTTTGCCGCCTAGGTAGCAGAATTCCTTTTCTTCGTTTACTTCGTGATCACCAATCCTGTAAGTTTCTCGCTGTTATCATTTCTGCTACTTCTCATTACTTTCGTCTTTCTTAAATATACTCTCAAACCATATTCCGTACTCATTAGATTGTTCATTCCTTTCAGCAGATCCTGTAACCTTTCTTCACTTTCAACGAGGATAGCAATGTCATCAGCGAATTTTATCATCGATAGCCTGAATTCTAATTCCACTCCTTAACCTTTCTTTTATTTCCGTCATTGCTTCTTCATTGTACAGATTGAACAGTAGTGACGAGAGACTACGTCCCTATCTTAGACCCTATTTAATCCGAGCACTTTGTTCTCTGTCTTCCGCTCTTATTGTTCCATTTTGGTTTTTGTACATATTGTATATTACCCGTCTATCCCTGTAGCTTGTCCTATTTTTCGCAGAATTTCGCTTGTAACATTTGACGTTGTCGATCGCTTTTTTTAGGTCGACAAATCCTATGAATGCGTCTTGATTTTTATTCAGACTTGTTTCCATTGTTAACAGCAATGTGTTAATCGCCTTTTTGGTTCCTTTGCCTTTCCTAAAGCCAAACTGATCGTCATCTAACACATTCTCAACTTTCTTTTCCATTATTCTGTATATCATCCTTGTCAGCAAGTTGAATGCATAAACTATTAATCTAATTGCGCGATAATTCTCGCACTTGTCGGCTCTTGCAATATTCGGAATTGTTTGGACGATCTTTCTCCTAAAGTCAGATGTTATATCGGCAGATGAATACATTCTACACGTCAACTGTACGACCATTTCACGAGTGTACCGTGAATATCAGTAATCTGGTAAAACATCAAATCTCCGACATCGCTGCGGCCGGAAAAAGATCCTGCAAGAACGGATTCAACGACGACTGAATAGAATCGTTCAGCTTAACAGAAATGTAACCCTTCCGCAAATTGCTGCAGATTTCAGTGCTGGGCCATCAACAAGTGTCAGATTGCGAACCATTAAACGAAACATCATCGACATGGGCTTTCGCCGGCCGCGGTGTTCTCGCGGTTCTAGGCGCGCAGTCCGGAACGGTGCGACTGCTACGGTCGCAGGTTCGAATCCTGCCTCGGGCATGGATGTTTGTGATGTCCTTAGGTTAGTTAGGTTTAAGTAGTTCTAAGTTCTAGGGGACTAATGACCACAGCAGTTGAGTCCCATAGTGCTCAGAGCCATTTGACATGGGCTTTCGGAGCCGAAGGCCCACTCGTGTATCCTTGATGACTGCACGACACAAAACTTTACGCATCGCCTGGGCCCATCAACACCGACATTGGACTGTTGATGACTGGAAACATGTTGTCTGGTCGGATGACTCTCGTTTCAAACTGTATCGAGCGGATGGACGTGTACAGGTAGGGGATCAGCCTCATGAATCGATGACCCCTGCACGTCAGCAGGGGACTGTTCAACCTGGTGGAGGCTCTGTAATGATGAGGGCGTGTGTGTGCAGTTGGAGTGATACGGGACCGCTGATATGTCTAGATATGACTCTAACATATGAAACGTACGTAAGAATGATCCCCTGCATCCATTCATGTCCATTGTATATTCCGACGGAGTTGGGCAATTCCAGCAGAACAATGCGACACCTCACTCGTCCAGAAATGCTACAGAGTGGCTCCAAGAACACTCTTCTAAATAACGTGTTGGTTAGAAGAGATCTACCCTCTCGTACTCTTACGGATTTAAGGACAGCCCTGAAGCATTCATGGCGTCAATTCCCTCCAGCACTACTTCAGATATTAGTCGAGACCATGTCAATTCGTGCTGCGGGACTTTTGCGTGCTCGCGGCGTCGCTACACGATATTACGCAGGTGTACCAGTTTCTTTGGCTCTTCAGTTTAGATTGGTGAGCTGTATCGAAGTATCGACCTTGCTACATCGGACTCGAGTTGTAATTTTTCGGCTCTTTTCAGATAAACATCCTAAGTAGCTGGACTGTATAATCGATGTGTGAGTGTTGTAGAGGGAGAGTAGCGGGAGATGAGTTGGTGAGTGGAGTTGTGGACAGAGCAGCGAGCAAGAGCTTGGCGTGGCTGTCGTCAAGTAATTGCGGTCACCAAGAGGGGGCGCATCGAGCCGACCAGCGTGCTACTGCTGGGAGCGCATCGACACACACAAGAAGGAGGGCGGTGGAGTCCCCAGCGAGCGGCGAACCGGACAGAGCGTGGACGTAAGCTGTACCCGGTAGTTGCTCCTCGATTACCCTTCATCACCATGAGTGGATTGGCAACACACAAACGAGGGCAGAGGAACTTGCAACTGATGATCGACTACGTGCTAAGACAGACGGCACGTGAATCTGGGCAATCGGCAGATTTAATAAACAGGTGAAGAGACATTTTTGTCTCGCGAACATTTCAGTTCTATTCAATACAGGTAGAATATGACTGTCAAGAAACTGGGTATCTTGCCCTACTGTAGCTAGCGACTGGTAATCTAATAATCTATCTTCAGTTTTGGTCAATAAAATTCTTCTGGGTTTGAGGCCGCATTGTCATCTGTATAATTCCTACGTTTCAGCGACTGTTGCAAAGCGGCTTCCTCTGGGTGTGTTGCTAACTGCAACTCTTCCGTTCTGCTGTCTTGTTCATGTAAAGTCAGAGAGAAAGAGTAACGATGCCTGAAGTTTTGATAAACAGACCGGTCAAAGGAGTGGGTAGTACTTAATAAGTAAATTGCTTTTAATTACCAAGTTTAAGGGGGGAAACCACATTAGGAGGTTCAAAAACCGATTTTTTATTCCATACATTGTTAGCTTAGCTATTTAAGAATACGCTGTCAAAATTTCAAAGCAAAAGTCGCATTAGTTTAGATATTAAGAGCATAAAAAGCGAATGTATAGGTCACGTCCAGAAGAGAATGGGGACTCGACTCCGAAACGTTCGAAAAACTAAAAAGCTTGGTGGAAAAGGCAAAGCCACAGAGTCATTAGTGAAAAAGCTCAGCACGTATTATGGACTAGCGATTCGAAGACATATAGATACTGTGCAAGACACGAAAAAAGCAATTATGGCGACATGCTACCATCTGATTTCCACGGATGGAAATCCTAAACACGAGTATTGCCCAGAGGGAGAAGACAGCTGGTGCGAGTGGCAGAAACGAACAGCCCTTGAAATGGAACATGAACCGCACCCTACTCCATTGCACCTCGACGTACAGATGGAAATTGTTCCATATATGAAGATTTATCAGGGGATGAATTACTGGAGAGATGTTTAGGTGGTAAGGTGGTCACACATAAAATGCGAATGGAAGTTTTAATTCCACTATTCGGCGATTAGCTCCTACACACTTGCACTCCGGACTAGAAGTCGTTGAATTGGCATCGTAATTGGCAATGAAGGAAATTCATCCTTTATGACGGTCATGAACGAAGTAGGAATTCTAGTAGGCACGCAAAGCTTCAATTATGACGAACAAACGAATAACCAGTGCGAGACCCGGCAGAATCGACGTAGTTCATTGGAATCGAAGGAAGGTCGGAAAGCTCGGTAAGCACTGCTGCAAGAGCAAAACGAAGCCTATGAGGAAGAAGAAGGATTACTATATGGTGCTGAAATCGCAGATTAGTCGATAAGCATTTTTCATTATTTTTAAGTTCCTAGAATTTCTAGTTTCCGAGAATTTATTTTTCAAACGAGTTTATCTCGAAACGACTTTTGTCATATTTGCGTGCAGTCTAACTCAAAACGTATAGAACCGATCATTATGAAACTTGATAATGTTATTCTTTATAAAATTACGAATTACACGAACCAGCTCGTGAGATGATATCATGATTTTAAGGGTGTTTTTCTTTGCGTAATTAGAGAAAAAATAGTGAAAATAGGAGTAAATTGTTACAACGCCCGCAACATTTTTAATTTTCATTATTTTCACCTGTATTGAGGTTCATATTCTTAGAAAATAAGTTAGTAATGTAAAATCAAAACCTTTTTGATTTCAGATGAAACTCGGAATGGCTACACTGTACTCTATTGCAGAACTATACTCACAACCTTCGGAGGACACCATAGAGTAACTTTGTTACTTTTGGCTCAAATTATTCAAATAAATTCATAAAAACAGTTCGAAATATGAATGAAATGATGTCAAAATTTGATTAAATTCGAATTGATTATTTCCACCCAAAAAAAATCCCAAAAATCAATGTTAAACAGCCTTCTAATGTGGTTTCCCCCTTAAGTAAAATGCTGAGTGTATAATTTATATTGTTTTTAAATGGATATATACGCTTGCTAATGATAAGAAAAGCTTTACACGTTTTCTACCTTATTGTACAACTAGTGTTTTTATAACGTAGTTGTTCAAAGCTCATTGTGATTTGTAAAAGTTTAGTAAGACATATAACAGCATATGAACTTTTTATTTTATCAATTTGTAATTTTTTGATTTTTATTGAATCAAAGTTTGCTACTTGCTACACCAGTTTCAAAAATTATGCCAACAGGTTCCAGTATACGAGGGTGGTACATTTCTACGAACAGAGGAAAATGTTATTATGACGGATGACTATTCGTAATAATTATTATTCTGCAGCTTTATTTAAAATTTAAAAAAATCAATGCAAAGTTTTTTTATAAGTGATCGGCGTCACAAATGTGTTAGAAATGGATGAACACGGGTAACGAACAGCACGAAAACAGTTTCCTCGAAAGACGTGGACTGACTTCATGGAAGTCCACATCAATATTTAATCAGCATTCAGGATCGTCAAATATTGCATAAATGCATAAATGTAGTGTTAGAAAATTACGGACAGTGACTGTGTCTTCTTTTGAAGAAATCTACGTAACAAATTGCGTATACACTACTGGAATTGGAGTGCTAGAACATGAAACAAGGGTTCCATATTTATCAATCCTAGTGGACATTTTCATCAGGTAAATAGTATTAAATGGGCAAACATTCATTCCATTCGGAGGTAAAGCCCATCAGTATGAGGTGACTACTGTGGCACGAATACACTGTCGTATTCGTTGTGCCGTGGGAGCAAACTGCCACCGTATGGCATCACAGTCATGCTCTGTTGGGGCACTGGGCAGGCTACTCAAGGACCCACACAATTTTCAAGTCGACAGTGAGGTGAACTGCAGAGTGAGATTCTTGCACTTTATGCTGGAACATGCAGTCTGGTACCCTGGTTATGAAGCGTATGACAACGGGGTTAACGATTCTCACCACGTAATGACACGTACTCAGTCTCCCTTAAAGAATAACGAAATAAATCGAGCTGTCATATCCAATCGCTCCTCACATCGTGATTCCAGGATTGGAGAGGCGCGAGTAGCGAGACTCTCTGCTTCTTGTGACGTTTCACTAGATCGTCAACAGACACTTTGGTATCAATCTGACCACCACAAAAATAAGTGAGACTAATATCTGAACACGGGAGAACGGCGCCCTATGTTATAGTTGCCTCTGTATATTACGACAACTCTCTGTGACATGGTGTCCAGTTACGCACCACAACTTGAGTCCTCAACACAGCTTCCAGTAATCAGTTTTCGAGGGTTCATGCTACCCACTCCCCACTGCGTGCCAACCTCTGTCCATATTTCAGCTGTTTTCTACCTTCCGTTCGTTAGAGCTAGTAGAAGAATTCGACTATCTTCACGTTATGTAGTCGTTCTGGCAGGGCCGGTTCCTACTCTTCTTGCTGCTATCTCCAGCTGAAAAGTTCCATTTACGTTAGACACACCCAACAGCCATGATGTATTCATATCATTCTTTATCTGTGCTGAAAATACTAAAAATAAACTCGAATATGGATGAAATTTTAATCAAGACGTCGACCAAATCTGGTACTACTGGAATATCAGTTGTTCATGGCGTAACACTTTCTATTTCCGTCCGCATCGCACGCGCTTGTGTGTGTGTGTGTGTGTGAGCGTGTGTGTGTGTGTGTGTGTGTGTGTGTGTGTGTGTGTGTGTGTGTGTGTGTTCGTTTTCGAACAGCTGTCGCAATTCTAACCAAATTTAGAAACGCAGGGGATAAAACACGCCTACCTTCAGGTTGTGTGCTGCATGCAGAAATTGTAGGGAGCTCCGAGTAATCACCAGTCTGTCGTAAACACCAGGATATCATCATATTCGCATTCGTGAGATTGTTGAGATGGCTGGCTTCCCTTACAAAATAAGGGAAGTTCTGAATGGGAGAGGCTCAGAGCGCTGTTGGGCCAGTATCAAAAATACTGGTGACACATTTAGAAGCTGTCTCTCAAAAACATTAACCTTAGCTTCATTAGTACAGTTAACACAGATACTTCATTACAGCCCGTAAACGAAAAGTAAATTGCCGAAAGGAAAACATAATGGAAAAGAAGAACTGAAAATAATTCTGCCTATGAGAAGAATGATACCGACTTGTTTTGGGAGTCACAGGTTGTGACAACGATCAGCTGTAAACATTAAAACGGGGACTGTCCGTTACAACGCACCGTTGCTGGACACTTTGCACAGTGTTATGAAGCAGCAGAAATCAAGATCAGCACGCCAGAAGTGAAGGGCTGGAGGGAATGAACAAATATTGTTGATCGTGAAGATTAACGTCAAGATCCACGGCTGCGGACTGGTGTTGAGTCACCTCTTAACGTCACACCTCAATGATAATGTAGCCGACATCTGAACGGTTTCACCCTGCATAAAGGGATTCCAGCAGCAGTCTTAGGTGATTATCTCTCTGGAAGATCACCGACGTGTCGTACTGATCCTCGATACTGTCCCCACCAGAAATTTCTGTACTTGACATCTCCATAATACAGAGTTGAATAGCTACCCACAGAGTGCTCATCGTTCAGTCTTTGCAGGACAGCAGTTTTGATTGGTGTGCTGTCCCTCGTCACGCATGCGTCCATAATACACTCCTGGAAATGGAAAAAAGAACACATTGACACCGGTGTGTCAGACCCACCATACTTGCTCCGGACACTGCGAGAGGGCTGTACAAGCAATGATCACACGCACGGCACAGCGGACACACCAGGAACCGCGGTGTTGGCCGACGAATGGCGCTAGCTGCGCAGCATTTGTGCACCGCCGCCGTCAGTGTCAGCCAGTTTGCCGTGGCATACGGAGCTCCATCGCAGTCTTTAACACTGGTAGCATGCCGCGACAGCGTGGACGTGAACCGTATGTGCAGCTGACGGACATTGAGCGAGGGCGTATAGTGGGCATGCGGGAGGCCGGGTGGACGTACCGCCGAATTGCTCAACACGTGGGGCGTGAGGTCTCCACAGTACATCGATGTTGTCGCCAGTGGTCGGCGGAAGGTGCACGTGCCCGTCGACCTGGGACCGGACCGCAGCGACGCACGGATGCACGCCAAGACTGTAAGATCCTACGCAGTGCCGTAGGGGACCGCACCGCCACTTCCCAGCAAATTAGGGACACTGTTGCTCCTGGGGTATCGGCGAGGACCATTCGCAACCGTCTCCATGAAGCTGGGCTACGGTCCCGCACACCGTTAGGCTGTCTTCCGCTCACGCCCCAACATCGTGCAGCCCGCCTCCAGTGGTGTCGCGACAGGCGTGAATGGAGGGACGAATGGAGACGTGTCGTCTTCAGCGATGAGAGTCGCTTCTGTCTTGGTGCCAATGATGGTCGTATGCGTGTTTGGCGCGGTGCAGGTGAGCGCCACAATCAGGACTGCATACGACCGAGGCACACAGGGCCAACACCCGGCATCATCGTGTGGGGAGCGATCTCCTACACTGGCCGTACACCACTGGTGATCGTCGAGGGGACACTGAATAGTGCACGGTACATCCAAACCGTCATCGAACCCATCGTTCTATCATTCCTAGAGCGGCAAGGGAACTTGCTGTTCCAACAGGACAATGCACGTCCGCATGTATCCCGTGCCACCCAACGTGCTCTAGAAGGTGTAAGTCAACTACCCTGGCCAGCAAGATCTCCGGATCTGTCCCCCATTGAGCATGTTTGGGACTGGATGAAGCGTCGTCTCACGCGGTCTGCACGTCCAGCACGAACGCTGGTCCAACTGAGGCGCCAGGTGGAAATGGCATGGCAAGCCGTTCCACAGGACTACATCCAGCATCTCTACGATCGTCTCCATGGGAGAGTAGCAGCCTGCATTGCTGCGAAAGGTGGATATACACTGTACTAGTGCCGACATTGTGCATGCTCTGTTGCCTGTGTCTATGTGCTTGTGGTTCTGTCAGTGTGATCATGTGATGTATCTGACCCCAGGAATGTGTCAATAAAGTTTCCCCTTCCTGGGACAATGAATTCACGGTGTTCTTATTTCAATTTCCAGGAGTGTATTATTTAGTGATCATCATTCTCTCAGTTCCGTAACATGAAATATGCGTACAAATGAATAATAAATACAGGATCGAAAGCCCTTATGAACCATCATTAATAGGAACACGAATGAGGTAACAGAACAGAAGAGTAGAATTACGGGGCAAAAATACGTCTCCAGATCAATAGTAGCTAGAAAATGAATTCAGCGTGCGAAACGAAAAATCAATACATTACTATACAATACACATGCAATACCTTTTTGACATTATAATGATCAATGAGAATACAAATGATAACATACAAAGTAAAATGATTGACAAAAGTCGTTACTTTTGTATCTGCACATCCTTGTAATAATATACAGTATCTACAAATAGGCCTATACTCTGAAATTAAGGAAAATGTTACCATCCCAGTAACAATATTTTTTCTGGCCATTTCTGGATATGGCCTGTGATGTCACTTTACCATACCACCAAGTAAGTCTATCGTATACCCAACTTCACAGTTACTCAGTCTACAACACTGATTACACCACTAACTACATTATACTACATTTGATCTAGACGTTTCATTCGATAAAATATATCTGTTTGGTAACACCTTTGATTTGGAATACAGGACCGAGGCACCTGACACAGGCTGAACAGTTCACATGCTTCACTTGTTGGGATTTCATAAATGTGATCGTTTAGTCATAAGAAAAAACAGACTTCAACCTTAACACTACAAAGAAATACACGACTACCATAACTGACTCATTCCTTTTCAAAGTTCTATATTTTCCAAACAGTTACGTGTACAAATATGACAGAGCCGTAAACTCTCCGAGTTTTCGTTGTACCCACCAACTGCTGCTACGAGTGCAGTGACTTGACGAAATAACGACAAAGAAAGAAAGAGGTTTGTTTATTGGAATGAGCGAGTTGTTTACCTGTGGCAAAAATACAGCCTGCATTCAGAAGAAATTGTGGAAAATAACCGTCACGTAAACAGTTCATTGTGCGTTGGTATCTTTAATTTAGGGACACTGGTTAGCTCCACCAAGTATGCCAGATGGAACTGTGGAGAGGGTGATGGGAGTTTCGTACGCAGGCCAAAAAAATCAACAGTCCGCTTAAGCCAAGAACTCGGAATGCCGCAGAAAACTGTGTGAAACATTTTGCGATGGCGGCTACGTTTACAGCTATAAGGTTGGCACATATAGCAAAAATGAAAATCGGAAGATTGCGGCCGGCGCCTTCAAAAATGCATCGTAGTGCTGGAAGCACTTGAGAACCAAAATTTCACCACCAAGCTGATATTCGGCGACGAAACAGCCTTCTATCGTCACAATGAGACAGTGTGGGGCAACGAACATCCTCATGAAATTGTGCCACATAAACGAGAGACGTTGAAGGTTAATATTCTCTATGCATTGTCATAGACGAAGTTGCATGAGCCGTTTTTCTCCTCTGAGCAGACTGTGACGGGTACTTCTTGCTTAGACACGTTGCAGCTGTTGTTTCCACAAATGACTGCTGATTCCGAAAATTTATTTATTTGTTTATTACTCATCCTTAAAGCCGTCTCCTACGTCTGACCAGGAACAACACATACAAAAAATGTTAGCAAACAGTTACAATGATAATAATAATTTCTATTATATATAAAAATAATATTTGGCACTATTAAAAGAATAGTAATACCAATAATGACGATAAAATAAAGGAGAAATTAAAATGATATTAGTTAGTTATTATATAATAAATTCAATAATAAGAATTTGCATTATTAACAAAAGTAATAATTAGCAATAATAATAATAATAATAATAATAATAAAATACTGGTAACTAACACTAACAATAATAAAATAATGGAGGCATCAAGAATAACACTCATTAGTTTAGCATTTTTGAAGCCCTGTTTGCCATTAGAAGAAGTGGAAGAAATAACGAAAGAGGACAGGATTGAAATGAAAGTGTTAATGGCTGCTAGGAATGAAGAGAATTCCAATAAATCCTCTCATTAGAGGCTCAATTTTAGTTTCTTCTTACACAATGAACGTCTGCATAGTTGGATTGGGCTTACAAGTGGTAAAGACGGTGTAGATCTGTTCCCTTGCCCGCCATATTGCTTGACCTAACGCCTTGTAACCTTTTCCTTTGACGTACACTACGCGCCAGATTCACGTATAACCAATTCCAAAAACAGTGAAACAGTTCAGAAGAGCATCAACACTGCTCTGGAGATCGTTGGCAGGATGATTGCACGTAAGACGTGGACCAAACTTCTCTATCGCTTGGACATGTGTCGTGTGATCATAGGAGAACTCATAGAACATTTACAGTGTGCAAAATGCAGACTTGGTGAGTTTATGATTCTGTTCATGCGTCAGTCGTATCTGTACATGTAATATCGCAATAATTTTTTTTCAGTCTCCAGTCTTCTGACTGGTTTGATGCGGCCCGCCACGAATTCCTCTCCTGTGCCTACCTCTCCATTTCAGAGTAGCACTTGCAACATACGTCCTCAATTATTTTCTAGATGTATTCCAAACTCACTTTCCCTCTACAGGTTTTATCCTCTACAGCTCCTTCTAGTACCGAAGCAGTTACTTCGTGATGTCTTAATAGGTATCCTACTGTCCTGTCCCTTCTTTTTGTCAGTCGCTCCAAATATTCCTTTCCTTGGCGATTCTCCGGAGAACTTCCTCGCTCCTTACCTTACCAGTCCACCTAATTTTGAACGTTCTTCTGTAACACATCTCAAATGCTTCGATTGTCTTGTTTTCGTGTTTTCCACGCTCCACTTTTCTTTACTATACAGTACTGTGCTCCAAACGTACATCCTCAGAAGTAGAGGCCTATGTCTGATACTAAGAGTAAAGAGACTACTTTTCGCCAGAACGCCCTTTTTGCCAGTGCTAGTGTGCTTCAGATACCCGCCTTATTCCATTCGCCGTGGGTTATTTTGCTGCCTAGGTATCAGAATTCCTTAACTTCATCTGCTTCGTGATCCCCAATTAGGACCTCATTGGTGCCACTTCTCATTACTCTCGTCTTTCTTCCATTTAGTCTCAGTCCAGGTACTCACTAGACTGTTCATTCGATTCAACATATACTGTAATTCTTCTTCACTTTCACTGAGAACAGCAATGCCATCAGCAAATATTATCGTTGATATCCTTCAACTTTAATATTAAATCCACTATTGATCCTTTCTTTTATTTGCGTAATTGCTTCATCACGGCAGTAGGAGCGGAAGACTCCATCCCTTTTTAATCCGAACACTTCGTCCTTGGTTGTCCACTCTTATTGTTCCTTCTTGGTTCTTGTATATATTATATATTACCCGTCTCTTCCTATAACTTAATCCTATTTTTCTACAAATTTCGAGCATCTTTCACCAGTTTACATTGTCGGACGATTTTTCCAGGTCGATAAATCCTATGAACATGTTTTGATTTTTCTTCAGTCTTGATTCCATTATTAACCGCAACCTCAGAATTGCCTCTCTGGTGCCTTTACCTGTTACAAAAACAAAACTGATCTTTCATCTAACATAGCTTCAATTTTCTTTTCCATTCTTTTGTATATTATTCTTGTCAGCAACTTGGATGCATGACTTGTTAAGCTGACTGTGCGACAATTCCTGCACTTGTCAGCTCTTGCAACCTTCGGAGTGGTGTGGGTAATGTTTTCCCGAAAGTCAGATGGCATATCACTAGACTCACACATTCTATACACCAACGTGAATAGTCTCTTTGTTGCCACTTCCTTCCAATGATTTTAGAAATTATAATGGAGTTTTATCTATCCCCTCTGCATTACTGGATCGTAAGTCTTTCAAAGCTCTTTTAAATTCTGATTTTAGTATTTCATCCCGTATCTTCCCTGTCAACTTCAGTTTCTTGTCCTATCACGACATTGGACAAGTCTTCCTCCTCAAAGAGGCTTTCAGTGTACTCTTTCCACTTATTCATTTTCTCCTCTGCATTTAACAGTGGAACCCTCATTACACACTTAATGTTACCACCATTGCTTTTAATTTCAGCAATGATTGTTTTGACTTTTTTATATGCTGAGGCAGTCGTTCCGACTATCATTTCTTTTTCGGTTCCTTCACATTTTTCCTGCAGCCATTTCGCCCTAGCTTCTCAGTACTTCGTATTTATTACAATCGTAAATGACTTGTGTTTCTGTATTCCTGAATATCCCGGAACATTTTTGTACTACTTCTTTCCTCTATCATCCGAAATATTTATTCAGTTACTCATGATTTCTCCGCAGTTACCTGCTTTGTACCTATGTTCTCCTTTCCAGCTTCTGTGATTGTCCGAGATTCCTGACTAGTCGCTTAAACTTCATCACTACTAAAATGTCATCTATATCTGCTCCCGGGTACGTCTTACAGATCAGTATCTGATTTCGGTATCTCTGCCTGACCATGATGGTAATTAAACTGAAATGTTTCCGTATCTCCCGGCATTTTCCAAGTATACCTCATTCTCTTGTGATTTTTTAACAGAATATTCTCTATTAGTAGCTGAAATTTATTGCAGAACTCAATTAAGCTTTCTCCTCTCTCGATTCTAGTGTCAAGTCCATATTTTCTTGTAATCCTATCTTCTACTCCTTCCCCTACAGCCGCATTCAAGTCCTTCATGACTATTAGATTTTCATCTATTTTGACGTACTGAATTACCCTTTTAACAGCCTCATATACTCTCTCCACCTCTTCATCTTCAGGTTGTAACGTCTATATACATACACCTGAATAACAATGTGGGTGTTAGTATGCTGTCGATTGTAATGAGAAGAATCCTATCATTGAATTGTTCACAGTAATACACTCTCTACCCTAACTTCTTATTCATAACGAATCCCACTCCATTTACACAATTTTCTGCTGCTGTTGACATTACACTGTACTGATCTGACCAGGAATCCTTGTCTTCTTTCCATTTCGCTTCACTGAAACCCACTGTATCTCGATTGAGCCTTAGCATTTCCTTTTGGGATATTCTAGCTTCCCTACCAAATTCCAAGATCTGACATTCCACACCAGTACTCGTAGGACGTTATCCTTTCGTTTGTTATCGAACTATTTTCTTATGGTCACCTCTCTCTTGTCTGTCCCCTGCCGGAGAACCGTATCTGGGAATTCCGGAATCTTATGTCCATGGAGGATAATCATGACACTTTTTCTATTACAGGTCATATGTCCTATGAATGCACATTATGTACCTTTAATGCATTGGTTTCCATTGCCCTCTGCATCCTGGTGCCGCTGACATTGCTGATTCTTCCACCTTTACGGGCAATTTACGACCACAAGGACAAGAGAATGCCCCGAACCTCTGTCCTCTCGTCTGCTCTCTTTACAAGGCCGTTGGCTGAATGAAGCTGAATTCTTATCACGGAAGCCTTCATCCGTCTTTGCTGATGATGTTTCATTCAAAGTTTAAGCTGTGACGGAGTTAGAACCCGGAACCGAGGCCGTTTTGAATAGCAATCAAAGACGCTACCCATAGACCATAAGACACAAAGAGCTTTGGACAGGAATGAATCATTTATAGTAGCCCTGTATATAAATGAAAGTACAATTAAGTGGCCCCACCTTAAGAAGTGAAAATGTCATTAATCAGTTAAATGTTAAAGTCATCTACATGTTCCTGATGGAGATCAACTGCTTCATGTCGACCACACAGTTAGCAAAGAAATACTGGAGACAGATAAATTGACGCAGATCTCATGATATAATCTTCATTCCATCCGCAGAAAAAGCTTCTTCGCCTCTTTGACTGGCATGTAACGTTATCACTGATAACTACGCAATATAAAAGTTGCCAAAAAAGGCATGCATGTGCAAGTAGATTTTATGATACGGTGTGAAATTCTCCACCTGCCCATAACAAAACACACACTCGTGTGCTAATTAAAGGCTTATCTTTCCACATCTTCAAGACAAGAAGGAAGATAGTATCGAGCGTCCCCAAGTATTCGATATTCAGTCCTACATTCTTTTCATAGTATGTCAATATGTGTCATCAGTTTAGTTTTACTGCAAATATCACATGTACGCTGATGACATCCAGTAGTATCTAAGCGCAAAACCAATAAATCTGAAGACAGCTATCGGGAATCTCAGTACTGACCTGTGTGCACTATCAAAATTGGCATTGAATGTAGGGTTAAATCTTAACCTACCCAAAACCCAGGCGGTACTGGGTGGCCATTCTAGGCTCATTAGCCTGAAATATCGAGGATCCATGCAGCACCGTCTTTAATCGTAAGTGGGACACATATCAGTCTCTCTCCGTTAGTAAGGAGTACAGGAGCAATGACAGCTGTAAATATATGGATGGCTCTGAGCACATCTGTGGTCATCAGTCCTCCTGTAAAAATAAATTGGACTGAGCACGTAACTGCAAGGAGATGACACTATCCCTCCATGCCGTAGAAGAACATGAATAGCTGTTCTCTCTTGACCTGAGAAAGAAACTTGCACAAACACTTGTAGTTATTGTTTATGCGATGTGTAACATCTTTCACAGGAAAGCTCGCAGCGGCTACAACTGGTTATGAATGCCTGTGTTCGTTATATCTATGATGTTAGACTCTTTGATCATACACACATCACAAAAAGGTTTGCATGACCTCGGTTCTGAGAATTCCGGGACCCATATAGAAAATTAGAATAGAGATCAACATAAACATTATTTCCGACCTTTTTATTGCTCATGAAAACCACACATTGAATGTTGTGCCACCATACATCGAGGGTTTCAGAGATGATGCTCCAGATTTCTGTACACGCAGGTACCTCTAATACCCAGTAGCATGTCCTCTTGCTTTGATGCATGCCAATATTCGTCGTGGCATACTATCCACAAGTTCATCAAGGCACTGTTGGTCCAGATTGTCCAACTCCTCTACGGCGATTCGGCGTGGTTAGTGGGTCACGTCGTCCATAAACACCTCTTTTAAATCTACCCCAGGAATTTTCGATAGGATTCATGTCTGGAGAACATGCTGGCCACTCTAGTCGAGCGATGTCGTTATCCTGAAGGAAGTCATTCAGAAGATGTGCACGATGGGGTCGCGAATTGTCGTCCATGAAGACGAATGCCTCACCAATATGCTGCCGATATGGTTGCACTATCGGTCGGAGGATGGCATTCACGTGCTGTAAAGCCGTTACGGCGCCTTCCATGACCACCAGCGGCGTACGTCGGCCCCATATAATGCCACCCCAAAACAGCAAGTAACCTCCACCTTGCTGCACTCGCTGGACAGTGTGTCTAGGGCGTTCAGCCTGACCGGGTTGCCTGCAAACTCGTCTCCGACGATTGTGTGGGGGCATATGCGACATTCATCGGTGAAGAGAACGTGATGGCAATCCTGAGCGGTTCGTTCGGTATCTTGTTTGCCCCATCTGTCGTGGTTGCAAACATGGACCTCGCCATGGACGTGGGGAGTGCAGTTGCGCATCATGCAGCTGATTGCGCACAGTTTGAGTCGTAACACGACGTCCTGTCGCTGCACGAAAAGCATTATTCAACATGGTGGCGTTGCCGTCAAGGTTCCTCCGAGCCATAACCTGTAGCTAGCTGTCATCCATTGCAGTAGTAGCCCTTGTGCGGCTTGAGCGAGGCATGTTATCGACAGTTCCTGTCTCTCTGTATCTCCTCCACGTCCGAATAACATCGCTTTGGTTTACTCCGAGACGCCTAGACACTTCCCTTGTTGAGAGGCCTTCATGGCACAAAGCAACAATGCGGACGTCATCGAACCGCAGTATTGACCGCCTGGGCATGGTTGAACTACAGAAACACGAGCCGTGTATCTCTTTCCTCGTGAAATGACTGGAACTGATCGGCTGTCGTTCTGCAGTGCGCTCGTGATACATGTACCTGTGGGTCCAAAGTTCTGGCCTCACAGTAGTCTGACAATTTTCGATGGTACGTTGCAAGCAAACGGTGTGACAGCGGTCTTCTTATTTTCTTCTGCATACGGGTTTTCGTCTCCAGTGGAGTACTTGGGTTTCTTGGGTTGTAGGGCCGTCCGAATCTGTCGGCTGGTGTGCCCACTTTCGCGGAAGACAGACTTCAAGTGTTGCAACTCCGCCTTCAAACTTCGTCCATCTGAAATGGTGTACACCCAGTGTACGAGGCTGTTCAGAAAGCTGTTCTTTTGCGAGGGACGGTGGCAGGTGAGGGCGCGTAGATATAAATCGGTATGAGCTGGCTTCAGGTAAACACTGTGGGCAAACAAGCCGTCGGGTCTACGCCGAACTAGTACATCAAGGAACGGAAGGGTGCCATCTTATTCTGTTTCAGCGGTAAATTTGATATTTTCATGGATGGGGCTCACATGATCTAAGAACTCCCGTATTTTTTCGCGTCCATATGGTCGAATGACAAACGTAACCTCGACATAACGGAAGAAACAGAAGGGTTTATCTCCGCAGTTTCCAGTGATCTCTCTTCGAAGTTGTTACAACCGATGGGAGAGGGCTGTCCATTGCTACTCCAGTCTGCTCATAGTGGTGTCCATTGAAAAAGTAAGTTCAGGTAGGACATTTCTGAAAACCTGTGTCAGTTCCGTGCCGAATATCTCGCTAATTAATTTTATGGAGTCTTCTAAGGGAATCCGTGTAGAAGTGAGACGTCATCAAAGCTCCCCATGACGTCAGACTCTTGTAGCCTCAGTTCCTTCAGCCGAGCGATGAAATCTTCCAAAATCCGCGTGGGGTGTGTACACTTTCTGATGATAGTGGAACGGTTGTTCACCGAAATATCGTGGAGCTTCCAGGACCGCATCTGGCAGTATAAACGGGAAAGTTAGACGCATCACATGCCGGAAAAGCCTCAGATTGTATATTACCCACCTCTACGGGGAGGGCCGGCCGGAGTGGCCGAGCGGTTCTAGGCGCTACAGTCTGGAGCCGCGCGACCGCTACAGTCGCAGGTTCGAATCATGCCTCGGGCATGGATGTGTGTGATGTCCTTAGGGTGGTTAGGTTTAAGTAATTCTAGGTTCTAGGGGACTGTTGACCTCAGAAGTTGAGTCCCATAGTGTTCAAGCTATTTGAACCATCTTCGGGGAGGATTTGTATCACCTTTTCAAGCAAATAGACATACTTGGAAACCAGAAAGGACGTCTGCTCAGTTGCCTCACCTTGTTATTGTCGGGGTAGTGGTGCAATACCTGCATTCACATCAGCACACCAACAGCGAACGTCATCAAACGAAGAGCCAGCCTGGTGCTGGTCAAGGGAAGGATCCGCTAAAGTTGACGGCAGATCGATGTTAATGCTAGGAAGTTCTTAACACTCCTTCTGCAGATATCCTCTATGTTCTCTGCAGCTTCGTGGGAATGGGCCGACGGAGCCCCCGGGCTGAGACGGATTGGAAGCACAAGAAATCAACCGAGAGGCAATCCGCCAAATTTTCTCGATTTCCAGTTAAGCAGTCGCAAAAAGATGCAGCCGGCAGACGCACTGTGATCAGTCTGACGGAAAATACAGTGGATGCAGTAGCGACGGCAGTATGGGAAAAAGGGCTGAACTTTGCGCCGACACCTACAGCTCTCCCAATCGTTCAGATTTTGAGCGTCGTGGAACACACCGTCAGAGGAGTAGCAAGCGCTACTGCAGAGGAAATTCGTCAGGAAACGAGACGACTTCTCAACAACTCGGCTCCACCATGAAATAACATTTACAGAGCAGAAAGGAAAGCACCTTGTAACTTCAGAGAATCCAAAGAAATTGTTGTTCTTCCAGCCGATAAGGGCAACGCCATAGTTCTCCTCCAACGGAAGGACTACTAGCGGAAAATTCATGAACTCGTGGATGACCCAGCATACCGGAAAATAGCACCAAATTCAACCAAGAAAGTACAGCAAAGTACCCTCGCTCTGTTAAGAAACGGAGCGCTCGAGGCCGATGTCGTCAAATCACTTCGCCAGCGCACTCCTGTCTCACCCAGGCTGCAAAGCCTGCCCAAAACACACAAGGGAGGCTTGGGTCCAATAATGCGCAACACTGGGACGCTACAGTACCCTCTAGCGAAGCGCCCGGCTGGTATACTGAACCCTTTTGTCGGAAAGTGTTCACACCACATACGGAACTTGGGAGATTTCATCGACCGGCTGAAAGGGATGAGAGTACAGGAATCTGACATAAAGGCGAGCTCTGCTGTTGTCTGTCACCTGGGTTTCCTATGAACACTTCATCAAATTAATTAGCGAGATGTTTGGCCCAGAGCTGACACAGGTTTTCAGACATACCCTATCTCAACTTATTTTGTTTTCAGTGGAGACTACTATGAGCAGATCGATGGCGTAACAGTGGGCAATCCTCTCTCGGCGGTTGTAACAAACGTGTTTATGGAGCACTTCGAAGAGAGTTCACTGGAAACTGCGGAACTAAAACCCGTCTGTTTCTTCCTTTATGTCGACGAAACGTTTGTCATTTGTCCTTACGGAAGCGAAAAAATACAGGAGTTCTTAGGACATCCGAGGCCCATCCATGAAAATATCAGTTTTACCGCAGAAATAGGATAAGATGGCAACCCTCCGTACGTCGATGTTCTAGTTCAGCGTAGACCAGACGGCTCGTTTGTCCGCAAGCCAACTCATACAGATTTATATCTACACGTCTTCAGCGTTCGCCATCCCTCGCAAAAGAATAGTATACTGAACACCCTCATACACAGGGCGTACGCCAATTCAGACTAACAAAGTTTGAAGGCGGAGCTGCAAAACCTGGAGTCTTTCCGCGAAAGCGGAAACACCAGCCGACAAATCCGGACAGCCCTACAATCCAAGAAATCCAAGTACTCCACAGGAGACGAAAACCTGGATGTAGAAAAAAATAAGAAGACCGCTGTCATACCGTTCGCTGGCAACATATCATCGAAAATTGGTAGACTATTCCGAAAACAGTGTTCCGCCGTCTAGCGAAAATACGAGACCTGTTAGGGTCGGTCAAAGACGATCTGCATCTCAAAAAGCGGGGGAGTATGAAGTCCCTTGTGAATGCGGGAAAATCTACATTGGTCAAACAGTCCGCACTACTGAAGATCGCTGCAAAGAACACGGGCGTCACACCCGCTTGCTGCAGGCCGGCAACTCGCAATAGCAGAACACTGCATTGAGAATGGATATTCGATGAATTGAAACTTCCTGGCAGATTAAAACTGTGTGCCTGAGCGAGACTCGAACTCGGGACCTTTGCCTTTCGCGGGCAAGTTCTCTACCATCTGAGCTACCCAAGCACGACTCGCGCCCAGTCCTCACAGCTTTACTTCTGCCAGTACCCCGTCTCCTACCATGCAAATTTTACAGAAGTAGAGCTTCTATAAAGTTTGGAAGGTAGGAGACGGGGTACTGGCAGAAGTAAAGCTGTGAGGACGGGGCGTGAGACGTGCTTGGGTAGCTCAGATGGTAGAGCACTTTGCCGCGAAAGGCAAAGGTCCCGAGTTCGAGTCTCGGTGTGGCATACAGTTTTAATCTGCCAGAAAGTTTCATACCAGCGCACACTCCGCTGCAGAGTGAAAATCGCATTCTGGATTCGATGAATTATCAGTAAACGAAATTTTCCAACACGAAAAAATTTTAGGTCTCCATTTTTAAAGAAACTGTTGAAATACTTGTGACGGATAATTTAATAAACAGGGACCCGGTTTCCCAACTAGCAAGGCATGGGATCCAGTACTTAGTCAAAGAAAATCGTAACATCCGTTTGTGATATGCGACATGCATGGCGGTCGGTAAGCAACTGAGGCTCTCCTCCGTATTGCCGCAGCCGCACATTTCCCCACCACCGAGCACGGCGCGGTGCTTGCGAGGCTAGAACTTCGGACTCGCAGGTATATACTGGGAGAGCATTCCATTAGTACCACCTGATGACAGTGATACGACTCTTCGCCGAAATATCGTGGACCTTCGACGGTTGAATCCGCCACTGTACCGGAGAACTTTGGAAGCAATAATAATTGGCATTAATAATAACTAACTCACTCCGTCTTCAGGCCACGAGTGGCCTACCGGGACCATCTGACCGCTGTGTCATCCTCGGTAGAGGATGCGGATAGGAGGGGTGTGGGGTCAGCACACTGCTCTCCCAGTCGTAAGATGGTATTCTTGACCGAAGCCGCTACTATTCGGTCGAGTAGCTCCTCAATTGGCATCACGAGGCTGCGTGCACCCCGAAAAATAGCAACAGTGCATGGCGGCTTGGATGGTCACCTATCCAAGTGCCGACCACGCCCGACAGCGCTTATCTTCGGTGATCTCACGGAAACTGGTGTATCCACTGCGGCAAGGCTGTTGCCCATTAATAATAAGAATAAATATAATAATAATAACAATACTAAGGGGTTTATGGACAACAATATTATTGATTAGTTGACCACATTTTAAGCCTGACTGATGTAATCAGAAACGGAAAGGCAATGAAAGAGGATAAATGTGCCAGGATAGCGGCAATAACTGTTGCGAAAAAACAGACTTCGAGCACGGAAGAGGGACTATGAAGTTGTGTAGCAAAAGGGGGAGGGGGCAGAAGGACAAGAATGAGCTGCAGAGAAGTATGTGAAAGAGATAGCTAATGTCGTTCATGTTGGACAATTAGCTGCCTTTTGAAGTTTGATAGGAATTTAATTTATCTGATAGTATGAGAAAGATTGTTCCAGCGTCGGCATCCTGATACAGAAAATTAATTTGAAAAGTCGGCTGTGTTATGTAATGATGTTATATTTCTTTCTTTTCGTGTGTCTCGATGGCCAAGTGCAAGTATCAGCGAATTGCGTGCCCCTAAGCTATTACAGTTGTCCAAACAGTAGAAGGGGACCAAGAGTTTAATGTGGAATCGGAATCACGTATCGTTCCTGTGAGTTCTCATATTGCTGAGAGTTGAAGGCGAGGTCAAAAGTAGACAAGCTTTTCCGTGGTTGGACCGGAATTCGATCCGTGACCTCTCGGTTCCCAGACACGAGCTTTACCCCTACAGTACCAGGCCCACCTATGTAGTGACATAAAGAGTTTTTATTTAGATGAGAACATGTATTCCTCTTTTACTGCTCAGGTAGTACTGGGAGAGTTGCACACTAGGAAGAGGATGTGCAGTGACTGACAAGACAATAGGGTATCTACACTCCTGGAAATTGAAATAAGAACACCGTTAATTCATTGTCCCAGGAAGGGGAAACTTTATTGACACATTCCTGGGGTCAGATACATCACATGATCACACTGACAGAACCACAGGCACATAGACACAGGCAACAGAGCATGCACAATGTCGGCACTAGTACAGTGTATATCCACCTTTCGCAGCAATGCAGGCTGCTATTCTCCCATGGAGACGATCGTAGAGATGCTGGATGTAGTCCTGTGGAACGGCTTGCCATGCCATTCCCACCTGGCGCCTCAGTTGGACCAGCGTTCGTGCTGGACGTGCAGACCGCGTGAGACGACGCTTCATCCAGTCCCAAACATGCTCAATGGGGGACAGATCCGGAGATCTTTCTGGCCAGGGTAGTTGACTTTCACCTTCTAGAGCACGTTGGGTGGCACGGGATACATGCGGACGTGCATTGTCCTGTTGGAACAGCAAGTTCCCTTGCCGGTCTAGGAATGGTAGAACGATGGGTTCGATGACGGTTTGGATGTACCGTGCACTATTCAGTGTCCCCTCGACGATCACCAGTGATGTACGGCCAGTGTAGGAGATCGCTCCCCACACCATGATACCGGGTGTTGGCCCTGTGTGCCTCGGTCGTATGCAGTCCTGATTGTGGCGCTCACCTGCACGGCGCCAAACACGCATACGACCATCATTGGCACCAAGGCAGAAGCGACTCTCATCGCTGAAGACGACACGTCTCCATTCGTCCCTCCATTCACGCCTTTCGCGACACCACTGGAGGCGGGCTGCACGATGTTGGAGCGTGAGCGGAAGACGGCCTAACGGTGTGCGGGACCGTAGCCCAGCTTCATGGAGACGGTTGCGAATGGTCCTCGCCGATACCCCAGGAGCAACAGTGTCCCTAATTTTCTGGGAAGTGGCGGTGCGGTCCCCTACGGCACTGCGTAGGATCCTACGGTCTTGGCGTGCATCCGTGCGTCGCTGCGGTCCGGTCCCAGGTCGACGGGCACGTGCACCTTCCGCCGAGCACTGGCGACAACATCGATGTACTGTGGAGACCTCACGCCCCACGTGTTGAGCAATTAGGCGGTACGTCCACCCGGCCTCCCGCATGCCCACTATACGCCCTCGCTCAGAGTCCGTCAACTGCACATACGGTTCACGTCCACGCTGTCGCGGCATGCTACCAGTGTTAAAGACTGCGATGGAGCTCCGTATGCCACGGCAAACTGGCTGACACTGACGGCGGCGGTGCACAAATGCTGCGCAGCTAGCGCCATTCGACGGCCAACACCGCGGTTCCTGGTGTGTCCGCTGTGCCGTGCGTGTGATCATTGCTTGTACAGCCCTCTCGCAGTGTCCGGAGCAAGTATGGTTGGTCTGACACACCGGTGTCAATGTGTTCTTTTTTCCATTTCCAGGAGTGTACAAGGATTGTATAAAAGTAAGGAAACACAAAAAACACAATAACTTTCCCATGCATAAGACGGGGTGGAAAAACAGTTTCCGTTCAAAACAGCTTCCACTCGTCTCAAAGCTTAAATAAAGACCCGTGTAGTTTTTAAAGGAGTTTTATATCATTCTTCTGGCAAAATAATTAAATATGCAGGTAACGATGCTGGAGTAGGACAGCGATCGCGAAACCATTTCTCCAATGTATACCACAGAGATTCAATAATATTGAGATCTGGTAGTGGCCAGGGGAGAGGCGACAGTTCAGTCCCGTGCTCACATAACGATTCCTGAACAATGCGAGCTGTGTGACCAAGGGCGCTGTCGTCTTGGAACAGCATCAGCGTTGGGGAACAAATTTGTAGCAAGGGATGAACCTGATCATCCAAAATGGTCGCATAATCCGTGGCCATAATGCACCCTTGCAGAGTAACCATGTGGTCCACCCTTGCAGAGTAACCATGTGGCCCATGATATACCACGGTATGGCTGCCCAAATCTTCACACTTGAAATGTAAACTAGGCCACAAGTTGGAAACAGTGCGAAGCAAGACCCATCCGAACAAATGCCTTTCTCCCATTTCTCCACAGTCCAGGTTTTATGGCTTCGGCACACGATTTGCTATTATGAACGTCTTCTAACAACCCTACCATAACAAAGGTCAAAAATTAACTATGATTGTAGTGTTGCTCACGCTGCTAAATATTGCATTTTCGGACAACAACAAAGTTATATTATGTGGCAGATGTCATTAGAGCACAGTTAATAAAGTCATTTAATGAAATAATGGATAAACTAGGCACTCATCTTTTCGTGTTTCCCACGCTGGTCTCGTTGTGAACTCCTGGCTCAATCGTCGAAAATCTAGGTAGTGGTGATTCCAAGCTGGTATGCAAAGAGGCCTAGGTGTTATTCTGCGATATTCAAAAGTTTTATAGATGCGCTTCACAAACCATTCTTGAAGATTAAACTTTTGTAAGTTGAGACAATGGTGATGTATAAAAGTAATCAGCACTCCGAATTTAAGTTACACTTCTTTTTTATTACTTTTGTTGCAACATCACAGTATAAAACACACTTGAAAATATCGTCCTCACTGTTAAAGTTCACATTTCATAAAGTGACTACAATTTGCGTCTTTTCAACATGACGACCAAGACTTGACTCTCTAATTACCGCTTACGCGCCCAAAAATCAGAGTTACATCAAAGATCATAGTGACAAAAGAAAGAATGCACATAAGAATAATATCGTTACAATATAAACATATCGATCTATCAAAGTACCTCTACATTAATGAAATCAAATCTGAATGTAGTCACAGAAATATGTTAGCTACGTTACAGAAACACAGTACAATATTGCTGGTATCGAGAGGTTGAGGTGAGGTGCCGCAATGGTTACGTAATTCAAGCACCATTACAGTCTGCATCACTGCTTTTGGAATTCTAGCTCACCCTACCACTCCCTGCTTCTGGAGCTGCCTTGCTATTGTTTTGTTGCTGACGGATTTCGCGTGTGCTACATTCAATTCTGCAATGACTTTGTCAACAGTCGTCGTCTTATTTTTCGTCACAATCCTCTTCAATGACCATCTGCCAACAGCACTCAGCACATACTTCCGTCAGCGTTCAATTACTTTGGCAACAGTCGTCGTCTTATTTTTCGTCACAACCCTCTCCAATGACCATCTTCCAACAGCACTCAGCACACACTTTCGTCTGCGTTTTGTCTTAGCGGACAATGTGTTGTCCGCTTTCCCTGTATGCCATACAAATCTTCGATATAATGTCCCTAGAAAAACCGAACAGTTCTGCTACCTTGGTTACGGAAGCAGCCCCCACACGAACACCCACAGTCTGCCGATCTTAGGCTCCACTTAGCTCCGACATAACGCACATATTATTGCACAGAACTCTGTTCTGACCATCGCTGACACTTGCAAGTTATTCAGGCCACTGCACAGATGCCATTCGTAGTCAAATAGTGCAACTTGCGTGTTTGGCACATTTGTCCAAGTACGCATTTCTCGCGGTGTTCCCATATTTTTGTCCCTGTATATCTTCTATGGTGTGAGATTCCTCTGCGGAAGTGGCGCCACTGGTAGCAGAGGGCAGCGTTTGAAGACAAAAGGAAGGCACGTGCGGCGTTCGCAGCAGGTGTTTCTGCGGCGGCGGCGGCAGCTTTGCCCGCAGTCCTTGGTCCCGGGGTCAGCGCCATCAATCAGCGACAGCCGGGGGACGGGCCAGGGTTGTCTGTGGCAGCAGGGAGCATCGAGATAGCCTTCTGCCTCTCCCCTCCCAGAGGACCACCGCCGGAGATGTCGATGCGTGGCACTATCTCGCAAATCGCCGGCTCGAGCCGAAGCCTAAGCAGCTACATGCACGAAAAAAAAAAAAAACAAAAAAAGAAAAAAAAAACATGCACAAGGAAATAAACCATTTACGCAGTCAAAAGTCTCTAGAAACCCTTCCTGCATATTCCAAAGAGGATTATTGCGCAGCTACACTGGCGGAATTGGAATATGTAACTACATGAATGGCAGCAAGCTGATACCCCAATATTTCTCTGTGGCTGAAATGTCTAGATTAACATTTCATTCTTATGACACCTTACTTTCAGTGGTTAAAGTACAGAAGAAAGCTATTCCTATGTATGAGAAATGAGTACATTCTCTTTATTGGGGTTATGGAACGTCGTTCAAAAATGGCTCTGAGCACTATGGAACTCAACATCTTAGGTCATCAGTCCCCTGGAACTTAGAACTACTTAAACCTAACTAACCTAAGGACATCACACACATCCATGCCCGAGGCAGGATTCGAACCTGCGACCGTAGCAGTCCCGCGGTTCCGAACTGCAGCGCCTAGAACCGCACGACCACCGCGGCCGGCGGTATGGAACGTCACTGGAACGTTTTTTAGATGGAAATCGCAACACAACAAGCCTGCAGGGAGACGCCTAGCTTATCTTCATCTTTCGTTCTTCGAGAGAGCTAGGGCTATTAGCAAGTGAATCAACTGGGATACTGTGTGGCGTTAGAACTCTTTGGCTATACGGCTTGCCTAAGATCCACATACATGGCGTGCCACTGAGACCTCTCATTAGTATTATTCATTCTTGCACCTACAGTGCAGCCAAAAATCTAATGAGATTAATTATTGCCATACTCAGCCATTGCAAATGTTACACTAAGGTTTTACATGTTCACTAATAAAATCAAAGAATTAAGGCTTGACCCAGATGAAACTTTAGACATGGGCTCTCTGTTTACAATATTTCCTCTGGAGCACAGATTGAAACTGTTGACAGATCACTTTCTTTATGAAAGTATTATATTGTTCCCTCATTACCTGTATATGTATGAGAGTTCTGGTGCAAAGAGCATATTTTTAAAAAAATTCTCAGATTTAAAACCAATATTTTAGTGTTGTTGTTTCTGTCATTCAAAAATCTAGCTATATCTGGAAATGAAACTTTAATTTAACTAAAAAAATGAATTTATTCAATTAAAATTTAATACCCAAAAAACTAAATTGAAAAAATACAAAGATTCTAAAATTTATTCAAATTCAATAACATGAAATAATTTATATTAACTTTTTGTTTGTTACCTTGATAAATAAAATCTAATGGAAAAATTTTCTGTACTTTATTTTCATCTTCTGAAAAGATTTTAGTACAGTGACCTGGAAAAGTAATTTTATATTTATCACCTAGAAGTAATAAAACTTTCACCATTTTGTGTTATCAAAATTTCAGCTTTTGAAATATTGTAAGATCTGGTTTTTTTCAGTTCTGTTAAATTAGTGAACACTTATACACAACCATTACTGTAACTGTTAACATCACTCACAAGATTTTCAGTGCCACCATTCATGTTCAGTTTGCTTTGCTTTTACTTACATAGAAAAAAAAATAGTTTTTCAAATTTTTTGAAATTCAGGATTTTGAAAATATGAAGAAAGTAAATTTTTGAAACTGAAAATTAGAAAAATTGGAAAATTTAGATTTTAAAAATTGAAATGCTTGATAAACGTTTTAAATTTTGAAAGTCTAAACTTTTCTGTCTTTTATTTTCTCTATCTTTCAAAACATATTTCAGAAGGAAGTGTAGAAATGAAGCTAACACTTCTATACTTTTTTAAATTTCTTATTCATTTATGTAATTAAAATTTTTCAGTTAATATTCTATGTTGTGAATAATAAATAAAATTCTTTTACCATAAATAATAATACACTCCTGGAAATGGAAAAAAGAACACATTGACACCGGTGTGTCAGACCCACCATACTTGCTCCGGACACTGCGAGAGGGCTGTACAAGCAATGATCACACGCACGGCACAGCGGACACACCAGGAACCGCGGTGTTGGCCGTCGAATGGCGCTAGCTGCGCAGCATTTGTGCACCGATGCTGTCAGTGTCAGCCAGTTTGCCATGGCATACGGAGCTCCATCGCAGTCTTTAACACTGGTAGCATGCCGCGACAGCGTGGACGTGAACCGTATGTGCAGTTGATGGACTTTGAGCGAGGGCGTATAGTGGGGATGCGGGAGGCCGGGTGGACGTACCGCCGAATTGCTCAACACGTGGGGCGTGAGGTCTCCACAGTACATCGATGTTGTCGCCAGTGGTCGGCGGAAGGTGCACGTGCCCGTCGACCTGGGACCGGACCGCAGCGACGCACGGATGCACGCCAAGGAAGTAGGATCCTGCGCAGTGCCGTAGGGGACCGCACCGCCACTTCCCAGCAAATTAGGGACACTGTTGCTCCTGGGGTATCGGCGAGGACCATTCGCAACCATCTCCATGAAGCTGGGCTATGGTCCCGCACACCGTTAGGCCGTCTTCCGCTCACGCCCCAACATCGTGCAGCCCGCCTCCAGTGGTGTCGCGACAGGCGTGAATGGAGGGACGAATGGAGACGTGTCGTCTTCAGCGATGAGAGTCGCTTCTGCCTTGGTGCCAATGATGGTCGTATGCGTGTTTGGCGCCGTGCAGGTGAGCGCCACAATCAGGACTGCATACGACCGAGGCACACAGGGCCAACACCCGGCATCATGGTGTGGGGAGCGATCTCCTACACTGGCCGTACATCACTGGTGATCGTCGAGGGGACACTGAATAGTGCACGGTACATCCAAACCGTCATCGAACCCATCGTTCTACCATTCCTAGACCGGCAAGGGAACTTGCTGTTCCAACAGGACAATGCACGTCCGCATGTATCCCGTGCCACCCAACGTGCTCTAGAAGGTGAAAGTCAACTACCCTGGCCAGAAAGATCTCCGGATCTGTCCCCCATTGAGCATGTTTGGGACTGGATGAAGCGTCGTCTCACGCGGTCTGCACGTCCAGCACGAACGCTGGTCCAACTGAGGCGCCAGGTGGGAATGGCATGGCAAGCCGTTCCACAGGACTACATCCAGCATCTCTACGATCGTCTCCATGGGAGAATAGCAGCCTGCATTGCTGCGAAAGGTGGATATACACTGTACTAGTGCCGACATTGTGCATGCTCTGTTGCCTGTGTCTATGTGCCTGTGGTTCTGTCAGTGTGATCATGTGATGTATCTGACCCCAGGAATGTGTCAATGAAGTTTCCCCTTCCTGGGACAATGAATTCACGGTGTTCTTATTTCAATTTCCAGGAGTGTATATGTCATTCTATCATTTGGTATGTTTTCATTAAAAATGCACATAATTTCACTGTTTTTGTGTTCTTAAAACATTCATTCTTCTAAACATACTTATTACTTAGGACAATTTTTAATAAAACTGAATGAATGTACATTTATCTCGCTATTTAATTGTGTTATTCTATTAAAATGTCTAAAAGTATTTGTAAACTTTTGAAACATTATTTGTTGCACCAATATTCAATACTAATTCTTTTTTTTTTATGTTTTACAATGTAATATGATCGAATACAAAAGAATCGTTTAAATTATTATTTGTTTGATTGGTTGGGAAACAATGAAAATAAACTAAGGCATTCCAATTTCCCCAGAATTATAGCAATTAGTAATATCTAGTTCAATTTTTTTCTATTTAATCCAGAAAGTTCAGTTGTTTGTAGTTCAAAAAAGAAACTGAATTTTTGGATTTTCTAATCTTTCTTATTCTAGTTCAAGTGAATATTCTGGTTCACATTTAACAACAAGAACACGAATTTCTTATGATTCTGCAACAATTTTTCCTTCTTTTGTAAGTGCATCTTTTATTCCAATTCCAGAATCATTTTTATCAGGCGATATTTCTAATGGATAAAGAACTTCATTCTGCTTGTTTGTAATTTTTCCATTACTAAGAATATGACATTCCATAGATATTCATTTGACAGAGACAAAGTTAATCATATAATAAAGACATGAAAAGACTAATACATGTTCTATTTTTCGCAGAATATTGTTTCCTTTTTTAATTATAATAAGATAGAACAATTCAGGCAAATAATTATCGCTAAATGTTTTATTGGAACTTCCATTACAAGTTGGACAATCTTTTCCAACAGTTCGAACAATACCAAAATTCATATAAAATTGTGTGTATGATTTTGTAGAATCCATCCATCACAAATATTAATATTAATTTCTGTTTCCTTTTTAGTAAGATTTAAATTATTTTTTGCTTTCTCATTAGCAGGAAATGAGTAAAATCGAAAGCTCTCGATTTTGTTCATGATATATTAACGAAAAAATTATTAATTCATTTTAAAATTACTGTTACACAAGCACAAGTCAATCACATTATTATTTTCATCAGTGATAGTAATTATGAAATTCTGAATTGTACAAAAAATTTAGTGGTCCTCCAAATTTAGCATTTGGTTGAAATTAAGAAATAATATTAATTTCTCTACGATAATGATAATAACCCTTTGAGTACTGCAGACATGATTTGCCATAGTGCTTCATCTTGCCGTGGGACCTGTGGTCATTGTTTGCACTGAAGTGGGCGTTCCCATAGGCCCTGCAGACGGCATTCGCTGCATGGCCTGGTTGGTACTTGAGTCCTAATGACGGTTTATACCACAGCCAGTTCCACTGCCTGTGGGCCTGCAGACGTCAATAGCCGCTCATGCCTGCATGCCTGCCCGTCACAAGTTCTTTTGTCCTGTGCACCCCCTGGGATGGATGTGCTCTATTTATTGTTCTGTGCCGCTGTCCCTGTTATCTGGGAAACACTCTGCTATGGATTTTGCAGTTGCTGTTCGACATTTGTGATAGCTGGTTCATGTGATTTTCTGCATTCTACTTCTGTGGTGTCGTTTAGTTTCTGCCGTTTCATCACTATTTTTAGAGTGCTGTCACTTTTGAGTCCCACAGAAAAATGGCACATTGGTGTCGTTGCACTGACTAATAGACACTGGAGATACTGACAAGGAGTGACAGCCACAGTGAGTGTGAGTGACAATGAAGATTCATCAGAAGAATCTTGTAGTAATACACCTCCCCATACTTCACCCAGTAGAGCTCGCCAGGACAATTCTTCTTCAGATTCTGAAAGTGAAGATGATCCATAAAAGGCCACGCCATAGTCTGAATGAGAAATTTGCTTGGCAAAAACGTGATTTCAGTCCAGCACTTCATGCAATTGATGGCTCATCTTCAGGACATAATTGCCAACTAGCGCCTGATTCAAGTGTTCTATTCTTTTTCGTGCTATTTCTATCAGAAGATCTGTTGAAATTTATAACACTTTAAACGAAACGATTTTTCAATTTCACCATGGCAAATACGTCGGCATCAGTTTGTTCTCGACTATCCACCTGGAAAGATACACGTTTTGAGGGAATGTATAGCTTCATTGGTATTTGACTTCTCATGGCACATGTTAAAAAGTAGAGAATAAAGGAATATTGGACTGGAGATGTACTTCTGAGTGCTCCAATTTTGGCGAAGTTATGTCCCATGACCGTTTTATATTACTTTTGAGATTGTTGCATTTTAGTGACAACTCGGGCAATCATGGAGATGACAGTTTGTTTAAAATTAGGAAAATAATTGATGCAGTTCGTGTGGCGTTCCGCAGTGCATTTAACCCATACAGAAAACTCTGTGTCGATGAAAGCCTATTATTGTTCAAAGGTCGCTTACCTTTTAAACAATACATTCCTTCGAAACGAAGTAGATTTGGAATCAAAACATTCGTGTTGTGTGACTGTAAAACTGGATATGTCTTGGATTTCATTGTATACACAGGCACAACAACAGAAATTGAATATAATTTGGGGAACTCTGGTGATATTGTGGCAACACTAATGAAGCCATACCTTGAACATGGACAAACCCTGTATGTCAACAATTGCTATACAAGTCCAGCCTTGTTCACCTGGCTTTACAACCAGTGAACAGATGCATGTGGTACTGTATGTAGGAACAGGCGCAACTTTCCAAAGCTACAAAAGAAACTGAAATGAGGAGAAGTTGAGTTCATGTCAACTGATGCAATGCTTGCCATCAAGTGGTGTGACAAGAGAGAAGTGTTCAGGCTGACTATCTGTAACACTACAGGAATGCGTGACATGGGAAAGACAAACAGGCCGACTGGCGAAAAATTAATGTGTTGTTGATGACAATGCAAATATGGGGGCAGTAGACCACTCCGACATGCTGCAAGCTCTGTTGCATCTGTGCGTAAATCTGTTAAATGGTACAAAAAGTTTTTTTTTCATGTTGTGCATCTTTGAGTTTTGAATGCTCACACTCTTCACAGATCGGTGACAGGGAGCAAAATACCATTAGCAGATTTTCATTTATGTCTGGTACGAGAACTTGTGGAAAAATTTGCTACAGAACAGAGAAGAAATAGGAAAGGAAGATGCCCTGATGACAAGAATCCTCTTTGCTTTACTGGGAAGCACTGCATGTCATTCCATGTGACCAGTCCAAGAAACCTGGACTATGGCATAGATGTGCAGTCTGGTCGAAACAGAATGTGTGTTGAGAAACGAAATATGAATTCAAAACATGCAATGTACCTTTGTGTATTGACTCATGTTTTGAAACATACCACACAAAGAAGAACTTTTAGCCAAGTTGCTACAGCTGGAAGATGAAATGAAGCCCATACTTCTGAAAAAAATTACTTAAAAATTAAAAAAAAAATAATTACAAAAATTAAAAAATATTTTTAACTTCATCATTGCCGGCCCAAAGCTGGGATGAGAAACAAAGATGGGAAATATACCTGGGCAAAAAAAAGGGGGGGTCACCAAATTATCTGAGCTTGAAGAGCCTCTCCAGATGAATTACTTTGCTGAGTAACACATTATGTATGAACATATGAAACATCCAGTCTGTGCTGACAAACACAGACTGGATGCTTCAAATGTTCATACAGAAGGTGCAAAAATAAAAACTTGGTGCAAGTTTATGGATTCTTCCTTAATTTCTTGGTCGAAGTTAAACCTTAAGCTTAGTGCAAATATCATTAATTAAACAAGAAGTTCTAGCATCAGTATTACTACAAAACTGTAGCATGGGTTGTGGTAAAAGTTATTTATTTAAGTGGTGACTAGTTTTTGGTGAAGCCCATGTTCAAACTGCCACGTAAAACAAAGACTGTGACAACCACATTATAGCTTTTAATAAAACTATAGAAGATGGATAGCTATTGATATTCTATGGTTATTAGTATTACTACAAAATTGTAGCCTGGATTGTAGTAAAAGTTATTTATTTAAGCAGTGAGTAGTTTTTAGTGAAGCCCATTTACAAACCATCATGTAAACCAAAGACTGTGACAACCACATTATAGCTGTTAATAAAACTATAGACGATGGATAGCTATCGATATTATATGGTTTTATTAACAGCTATAATGTGTTTGTCACATTCCTTTTTGACATGGTTGTTTGAAAGTGGGCTTCGCCTGAAACTAGTTGTCACTTAAATAAATATCTTTTACTGCAACCCAGGCTACAATTTTCTAGCAATATTCAGTAATGGATTGATGACGTATTTTTGCAGGACACAGGATTTATGAAAAAATTCTAGGCTGCACTTGAAAAGGGCATCTTGGCTCATGTTGGTCAGTTGCACACATTCTCCCATTTCTGAAGCACAAAAGGTCACTAGGAAGTAAAGGTGAAGTTTAATTAGGTAGTTTAGAAATTTGAGTATTTCCTTATCTAATTCTTAAACAAAAGTTATAAATCATTGTTTATTTCTACTGTGCAATAACAATTGTGTCTCATACAAAAGAATTCAGAAATGTTGAATTTTTGATTTTGAAGTTTCCTTCAGGATAATTTATTGGGTTAATACTCTCAAAATATAGTGATAGTTTCAAAAGTGTGTCTCGGCATCCAGACACTTCCCTCGAAAGTTTTTTGCTGACGAATTACTGTGCTAGTGCAGAAGAATGTAAACATTGGGTCGTTACAGATTCTACAGCATTTACATCGTAAGTTACATACAAAAATCGGATAATTAAGTATCACTACACCAAATAAAACACAGATGTATACTGAGACCTTATGACGATTCTCAAGAACTAATTGCAAATGAAAGAAAGCCTTTGATGAGGAGTTACATTTTAGCAGCGTAAGCAGTTTCAGTGTACATCAGGTCTGTCGAGCAATTCATCTCCAGACTCAAAGCTATGGAATAAGTATCGAGATATCCTGTGTTTATTTGTAATGTCAGCGATCACACTAAAAAACTGTAAGACTGTCACAACCACCGTGGTTCCAGAAATACCCAAGCCAGGGCAAGGACAGCCAAACGGAGAGCTCAGGCACACACAATAGCCTGCAGAAGTGGCTGCCAGCGCAGGTACATGGATTAAAAAAATTGTGTAAATTCCTACTAGTGAAACGTTTTTGTAAGTTTCTCTTATCAAATAGTTAACCTTTTTCTTCAAGAACAAAGGAAATATCACGTAATTGACATAATCTACTCTTTGTATTTATAAAAATTATGTAAATTAATTATGTATGGGAACCATAAATAAGAATTACTGAACAAAAATAAAAAAATAAACATGGTAAACTTTTATAAAATATTTGATGTTCAGTAACAGGACCAAGTGGTTGTGTAAAAACAACACTAATGTTGGCTAATTATATTCTAGCACCTAGATGGTCAAACTGAAGAAAATCAATCATTTGTATATTTATTCAAATAGTTGAGCAACCAGAATATCAAGAACTATAAAAAAGTGTGCAAAAATAGAAGGTATAATTGATGAAAAACAACTACTGCTACTCTTATTGGAAATAATGACATTATTCCATTAGATGAATATTGTTTTTGACAATTTAAATCTTGAAAATCCGGTTATAATTAGGGAACACTTTGCTACACAGTAGACATAACAGAAGAGATCGTTTTTAGGTTGCTCAAACTTATTCAAAAATACCAAAACAATTAGTTAGAGACAATCTAAATTTTTTAAATATTCTCAGACAAAATGACACAAATTCAAATCATTTTTATCATGATTATGTTGGTGGTGATTTAAAATATGAAGATTTTAAAGAAATGTGTAGTAAATATTGGAATGAGTAGTAAGATGGGGGACAGTGCAGTGCAACATATTGAGAATGCTGTTATTAACATCGGAAAAGTGGCAGAAGAAGGAGGATATCTGCAGAAGGAAATGAAGAACGAATTACTAGAGGCGATGAGTGAAATAAGAAAATGATTAGAATCTTTGAAAATCGAAACAAAAGCAAAAAGGAGGAGAATAGGAATCCTACAAGAGAGGTTTAGAATAGCCAAGAAGAGGAGATGTGCGAGGAAAAAGACAGCTGCACTCCAGACAGCTAGCGATATCTATCAGAGAAATGCAGGAAACAGCACATAGTGGACATTGGACTGCTGGACAACTAGTGACATCTATTGGAGAAATGCAGGAAACAGCACATGGTGGACAGACAGATGGAAGAGACACCCACAGAATCTGAGAAGAACTTCAACAGACATCTTCAGAGTGGGCATCTCTCTGGAAAAAAACAAAAGAAGACGAAAATAACATGGAAATCGGAGAATTGAGGCATAAAATGGAGGAGGTAACTGTTTTCCTAAAAACCAAAATAGGGATATTAATACAGGATCAAATAAAGGAAACTCTAGAAAAGGAAAGTCACTTAGAACCAGAGAAAACCAAAACTGATAGAAACAACATGCAAACTAAGTATAACAACAAAGGTGAACTAGAGGGAATGACAATAAACAGAAATCCTCTGTTCCAAATCAATGCACATGAGCAACATGATGAAACCCGAAATGAGGTTAATGAAATATAGGGACCACTTTGGAGTACTGTGGTAGGGAGGGGCTGGTACAGGGGAAGAAACCAGCGCAATAATAAAACCTTAATGGGTACAAAAAATAGACAAATAAATGCAAGCAGCAGAAAGAACAGTGTAGCTATATAATTATAACTTGAAGAGAACCATCACAACTGATACAGTAGCGTAAGGTCTCAACAAGAGCGGAATGCTGGGGCAACTAGAATGTGAAGAACATCGCACACTGGGTGACAAAAACGGTTTCAAAGTATACATTCCGTTTGAAGATCTACAAATCACACAAGAGCCAAAATTTTAGCCTGAAAATGGTATGTCTATTTCGTTTCACAAGAAGGGCAATGAAAGAGGGAGCAGAGCTCAACTAAACCAAGAAGAAAATCAAAAGCACAAGAAATAAAAGCCATGGTGTGGAATACAGAAGGAATAACAAGTACTCTTAGTCTAACACCAACATCCATTCTGCAAGGCTCGGTTCTTGCAATTACAACAGAAACCTTCCTGATAGACAATGGGGAACATAGCGATTTCTACAATTTTCACCTAATGCTAAGAAGGGAGAAAGAGGGTGACCCATGGGAGGAATATCTGTCCTACTGAAACCCTGGATGACCCCCACGAAAAAGATCATAAACAAGAAAATAGTATGCTAATAGAAGCATCAAACATAAGTATAATTGCAGCCTGTTTCCAACAGCACACAAATAGAGTAGAAATATTTGATGAAATAATCACACTCATCAAACAATGCGACAGCAAACCCACCATGATTGCAAACGATATCAACTGCAGAATTGGCACAGAGAACTATAAAACAAGACCAGTCATTGAAACCCTAGAAAAAGATGGATTCACACTACTGAACGATAGACAAATACCTACATATATATGCCATAATGGATGCCATTGATATCACATTAACAAGAGAAGAAGTAAAAGGAGGTATTCAAACAATATGGCGTGACTCCATCACTCCTATACAAAAGCGCATTCCAATGAAGATAAAAATAAATAACATCACCTCACCACCAACAAGGAAGAACCACCAAATCCCACAAAGGAAAATAGATAAAGAAAAAATAAGAAACAAACAAGAACAAATAACACAAATAGAAACTTTAATACAGGAAGGAGACCTTGAAAAAGCAACAGACAAAATATAAGACCTCCTAAAAAGTTCAGTGATAGAAAAAACCCAAAAACAAGGACAGGAAGAAGATGGTTTGATGCTGAATGTTGTACCAAAAGGAACACTGTTCTAAGAATGCTCCAAAGATTAAGAAACCAGCAGGATGAGGAAACATGCAAACTACATGCACAAGAGAGGAAAATCTACAAAAAAGAATACATAGAAAGAGAGGTAAAAAGAATCGAATGAAACAGCGAAAGACCCATAAATAGCAGTAAGACCAAGAAGACACACTCATACACCAAATATAGACATGAAGAAATGGGAAGACCATTTCAGAAAGACACTGGACAAACAAGGAATCCAGACACACCCAAAGAAAGAGAAACAACATTAAACATAGGAAAAAGACAATGTTTGGGGACCACTAAATGAAGAAGATGTAAAGGAAGTAGTAAAAACACTGAAGAACAAGCAAGCAGCAGGACCCAATAAATATATGCAGGGTGTACATAAAGTCCAGAAAAACTTTGAATTATTTATTGCACTAGAACTAAACATTGTACGGATATCATACATACTGCATTTTGAAGAGAAACTCTGAAGGTCTTTTTTTACAAACATTCGTTATGTGAACCATGAGTGACTAGCCACATAGCAATATGGTATTCGAATTCTTGCCATACCTGTCCCAGCATGGCATCGTTGACTGTGGCAGTCGCCTCCCATATTCTCTCCAGGAACTCTGCTACACCGTGTGGTAGAGGTGGTATATAAATCAGATCTTTAATGTGTCCCCACAGAAAAATGTCACACGAAGTGAGATCTGGTGATTGGGGAGGTTATTTCATGAAAGTGCTGCCACTTCTGTAGCCTGGCCAATCCATCAATGCTGAAGCTCCATGTTCAGGTACCCACGAACATTACGATAAAGATGAATGGAGAATCCAACTTCATTTGAGGCATCAGCTACTGCTGCAACATTTCCATGTAGAAATATCCAGTGACTGTGCTCTCAGCGAAGAAGAATTCACTTCACTAACACTGGGATGTCCACTTTTCTTTGGTGGTCACTAGAAACCCATCGCAACGAATTTGTTTGTGTCAATGGTAAAAGGCCTTCCTTGTTGGTGGCTTCTTACAGTACTTGGTTCCAAACATTCGTTGAGCAGCTGTTCCACACTTGTTTTTGTCACACTCCAACACACAGGAACTCGTTCCACAACTGAAGTCGTCATGTTTACGACTAGCACTGACTATTGGCAAATTACCAAACTACACTGTGGCAGTATACATGAAAAACAACTTTCAGGATTTTTCTTCAAAATGACATATGTACGATATCTGTACAACGTTTGATTCTTGTGCAATAAATAATTGAAAGTGTTCCCAGACTTTATGTACACCCCGTGCAATGAACATATACAAGATGCAAAAGAGGCTCTCCAACACATATGGATCAAACTATTCAGCAAATGCCTGGAACTTGGAAAAATTCCGACCCAATGAAGACACTCGATAATAAAAGTTCTCTAGAAAGGTAGAGGAGACCCAATGGTACAGAGGCATAGCCATAGAAAATACTTAGTTCAAGACGTTTTCAAAAATAATTACAGAGAAATGAAAGCCTGTGTGGGCAGTCACCTCCTAGAACTACAAATGGGCTTCAGATCTGGAAGATCAACACTTACAGCAGTCAGTCTTCTTCTAAACAACATCGACGAAGTGCTACAAAAGAAACAAATCTTCTACATAGTGTTCATAGACTTTATGAAAGCCTTTGACTTACTGGAAAGAGATCTCACAGTCCAAAAACTGGAAAAAATAATGGGAGAAGGTAGTATAGGATAAGAATAATTAAGTCAATACCCGAATACAACTTAATCACAATACCAATCTCTCTTTTCGAAGCTCACTTTGCAATCAAACGGAGTCTTACAGGGTGACTCAATGAGCCCTTTGCTATACATTCTTGCCACTAAAGAAGTACTGCAAATTGGAGAAAATGAAGATGGGTAGATATATGCATATTCTGACGACATAGCCAGAGGATCAACAGATATACAGAAGCTGCAGAAAATGATTGAGAAAGTAGATCAATGGTGCAGTGAACACAAACATCAAAATATTCGACGACTGACAAATAAAATTAATGAATTAATTACCTGCATAGATGAATTAGAGCCCTCAAACACAGCTGACATAATCAACCTCTCTGAACATCATGGGACCACTGGTATAGAAGTTCTAAACATTAGAGGATTTAGGATAGCATCTCACTTTTGTAGAGCAGAAATGGAAAAAGGAGGAATTGCCACATTCATCAGGAACAGTCATAAAATTAAGAACACAGACACTCATAAATTTTGCCTGAATGGGATATGGAAGCATAAGCAACAGAAGAAGAATTTCATAAAAAATCCTTCATAATATTAAATGTATAGCAAGCACCTGCAGGTAACTTTGCTCTGTTAATAACTACCTTGAATCTGTACTGGCCCATTTAACAACCAAAAACAAAGAAATGGTGGTTGCTGGTGACTTCAGTGTGGATTTGCTTAAAGACTCTTCCAGTAACTATCCCTATCATTCAACTTAATTGCCACTGTAATGTTTCCATCTATGGTAGCCTATTGCTCACAAACAGCCATTGATAATATCTTAATAGAAAAGTCCAATGAATTTATATTATAAAAATTAAGACAATGGCCTCAATTCATTTTGGTAAATGTTTATGCTGAACAGGACATAAACTCTGAAATATCTGAACAGAGGAAGGTAATCAATAAGCCAAAAATTATTTTCAGATATTCCGCAGAGACATTCACGGGATTAATGTTTACAGTCTTCATGGCCTGAATGAAAAATATGAAACTATAGAGTTTACCTTATTTGAACACTGTTTTCCCCCAAAAGTAACCAAGGTTAGAGCAATGGCTACAAAGAAGCCATGGATTATTCAAGAAATAAAGGTATCTTGTAAAACAAAAAGAAAGCTGATCTGTCAATCCAAAACAGTTCTGATGCTGATGATAAAGCACATTACAAGAAATACTGCAAAATATTAGAGGCTATAATACAGACATCAAAGCAAATATATTACAAGGAAAATATTGGCATATCTGATAACAACATAAAGACAATATGGCATACAGTGAAGGAGGAGACTGGTAGAACCAGACATGAAGAGGGGAAAACAGCATCAAGAGTAAATGATACATTAGCAACAGATTTGTATAGTGTTGCAGAACTTATTAACAAACATTTTATAACTGTAACTGAAAAGATGGGGTTGTTAGGTTCTGTAGATGCTGCCATGGGTTACCTCAGACCCGACATTTCATGTAACTTCCATAATATGAGTTTGACCCTCACTACTCCAGCAGAAGTAATGTCCATCATAAAATCTTTAAATAGAAAAACATCTAGTGGGTATAATGAAATATCAACAAAATTAATTAATTAATGTCTTTCTGAGTTGTGTAAAATATTAAGCTATCTTTGTAACCAGTGGTTTAGCAGTGGAATATTTCCTGAATGTTTGAAACATGCTGACGTTAAGCCACTGTTTAAGGAGGGAGATAAAGAAATAGTGTCAAATTACCATCCAATTTCACTTCTGCCAGCATTCTCAAAAATTGTAGAAAAGATAGTTTATAATCAGATTGATCAACAGCTTATCACAAATAACATACTGTCAAAGGTGCAGTTTGGATTTCTAAAAGGTTCTGAAATTGAGAAGGCTATCTACACTTACAGTGAAAATGTACTTAATTCATTTGACAAAAAATTCCAGGCAACTGGTATATTTTGTGAACTGTCAAAGGCATTTGACTGTGAGAATCACAAAATCTTTTTAAGTAAATTAGAATATTGTGGTGTAACAGGAAATGCTGCAAAATGATTCAAATCTTATATCTCTGGCAGGAAACAAAGAGTGTTATTAAAAAAAAAGACATGTATTAACCTATCAGGCATTATCCAAGTATGAATTAATTACATGTGGGGTCCCACAAGGCTCCATCTTAGGGCCCTTACTTTTTCTTGTGTATATCTATGACCTTTCATCAGTAAAATTACCAGATGCCAAGTTTGTTTTGTTTGCCAATGATACAAACATTTGCAATAAACAGAAAATCAAGTGTAGTCTTAGAAAGATATTTCTGGACATTAGTCACTGGTTCCTAGCCAGTTCTTTGTCACTAAACTTAAAAAAAAAACACACTATATGCAGTTCAGAACTTTTAAGGGGTGTCCCACGAGTACATGCATAACATATGATGACAAGCAGATATAAAAAGTGGACAGTGTTAAATTCTTGGGATTACAGCTTGATAATAAATTCAACTAGGAGAAGCATAGCACAGAACTGCTGAAGAGTCTAAACAAATCTCTATTTGCAATGCGAATTCTGTCAGACAAAGGGGATATAATAATGAAAAAGCTGGCATACTAATCTTACATTCACTCCATAATGTCATATGGTATTATTTTTTGGGGTAATTCATCAAGCCATGCTAACGTTTTCTGAGCATAAAAGCGTATAATAAGCATTATATGTCGTGTGAACTCAAGAGCATCCTGCAGAGGCTTATTTAGGGTACTAGGGATACTAACTACTGCTTCCCAATATACTCATTCCATAAGGAAATTTGTCATTGAAAATATATCACTTTTTCAATCCAACAGCTCAGTTCATGGAATCAATACTAGAAATAAGAATAATCTTCAAAAGGATTTAAAGTCACTTACTCTTGTATGGTTTCTGAAAAGTGGGCAAAACATACAAGAAGTGGAAATCAACATCAGTGGACAAAACATAAAAATCTCATCAGACTTTAAATACCTAGGGGTGACATTGCAACTAACAGTGAAATGCTTCACTAAAAATACAAGAGAACATGTTGTCCAAGGAATAATAGCAATACAGGACATCAAAAACATTTGCCTACCCCATCTAGAAATTTCCATGAAACTATTCAATGCAAAGAGTACCAATCTTGGTCTACAAGATGGAGGTTATATGGGACCATCTAACAGAAAATATCTAGAAATACTACAAAAGGTAAAATCGACTTATCTAAAAAGAGCACTAGGTCTCTCAAAAATTACGAATATTCTGAAACTAAACACAAAAACATACATGATGTATTGAAAAATATGGAAATTTTCCTGGCAGTAACAATTTGAAGTCCACGTTTTGACAAATAACGTTCTTGTGGCGTGATTTTGCTTCTCCTGGATTTTTGATACTAAAAATAAATAAGCAAATAAAAATGAATACTTAATTACTCAATTACCTCCTTATAATTTAGAATGCTCTGGCTAGTTTCGTCTCTTTGAATTTATTCTCTACCAAAAACACAGTTTCTCTCTGTCGAATCCAATATTCTGATCTCTCATTCATAAATGTTACAAACTGTTCTAAATCATCTATGATGACTCGATGTGTCTCTACTGGCTGCATACATAGACACTTCGTTCATATTAATCAGCCAAAGTATTGCCGAGATATTAGCTTTTGAACTTCCATCAATTTACAATTTTTAAGACAACAATAACTTTTAAACTATTATATATTTTTGTCACACCTCTGGATAACTTTACTTTACATATTTTTCTGTCCATGAGTGCCAACTCGCACCTCTGAGTCACTCTAAATTTTGTTTTTGTCAACTTTTCTCTCGAATATAAAGCGCACAGAAATGGCCATACGCGCTCTGCCAAGCACTTGGGTTTTTTCCAAGCCACATAGACACTAGTTGCTCGCTACAGCCCTGTAGCAACTGCCAATCACTTGCTCTGCGGCAGGAAACTGCCGCTCCAGTCTTCTGCCCCAGCTTGTACGCTCACAAAGGTTTGTTGTGGGCAAATTAGCATCTTTGAGGACACATCTGGAAGGACTGGACTAGCTAACAAACTTGTTGTTCAGTGCAAAGTTTGCAGGTTCTCTACATCATTTTGGACTTCTCAAAAATGCAAGAATGGCTTGTTTGAGAGCAGTGTTAGACTCTTGTATGGAATGAAGTGCATAAGTAAAGGATTGATTGCAGCTCTAGTATTATGTGCGACATTGAACTTGTCAAACCCACCAACTAGATCAAATAAGTACGTGAAAGTAATTGGTGAATGTGTCAAAACTGTTGCTTCTATGAAAGCCACTGCTAAAGAAGCAGTAGAATTAAATAACATGACAGACTTATCTGTGGCAGTTGATGGTACATACCCGAAGAGAGGCCACACATCTAAAAATGCAGTTGCAATTGTCACTAGTGTAGACACAGGGAAATTTTGAAACATTTAAATACTTACTAAATAGTGCTATCAGCGTAAATCAATTGACAATGAAACAAGTGAAAGTCATAAAACAAATTGTGCCAAGTATTGTGAGGGAAGTAGTGGGGCGCTGCTGCAGTTGTTTCTATGTTCAGACACACACAGCACTAAGAGATGTGTGCTACACTGTATATTTTGAAGACTGAATGTGAGGGTCATGTTCAAAAGCAGATGGGAACACGCCTTCAAAAATAGTAGCAAACACAGGGGAAAGACGTGTTATCAGATGGAAAGACTCTAAATGTTAAAGGAAGACTTACAGACAGAAACAGTGATGAACTCCAGCAATATTATGGAATGGCAATAAGGAACAACACACATGACATACAACGAATGAAAAGAGCAGTGTGAGCTACGTTCTTCCACAAATGATCCACTAATAATACACCAATACATGGTCTTTGCCCACCTGGTGCTGATTCATGTTGCAAGTACAACAAAGCTCAGGCAGCAGGAACAGAGAAACAATTTAGGCACAATAACAGCATACCATCTGCAGTGATGAAGGTGATTAAGTTAATATATAGAAAGTTAGCACATCCTGATCTTTCGAAATGTCTCCATGGTCGAACACAAAACGCAAATGAGACTTTCAATAATGTCATATGGATCTGAGCAGCCATAGCGTACAGATCTCCGTGCCGGCACGTTCACAGGAGCTCAGTCCGTCAGTTCACCTGATGATGGCGACATGTACGATCGCCAAAATATTGTGCCTGTTGGACACTATAGACTGGCAGCACACCCGTGGATATTTTGATTATCAAATACGCCGGAAGAAACCCAAGAATCAAATTAAAACTTGATCCATTTTCGTATTTTACAGCACCTGATTTATCTTGGTATTCCATATTAAAAATGACATAAACTTAATTCGATTTATTAAGCGATTTTTATTTGGAGTTTCTGGAAGTATTAAAATATATGATAAGTAACATAATAAATATATGAAATATTTCAAACAAGGTAAACCATGAAATTATGTTACATATTTCGGTGCAAACAATTTATATGATTGGGCAGTGTCTCAATTTTTTCCATTTAAAAATTTCGTGCAGTTAGATGCAAAATATTTAAATTCTGAAAAATTTTTGAAATGCCAGATAGTCATAAATTTCGTCATATTTTAGAAGACAATTTAGAATAGCCAAAAAGTCACACAATTTACGTAGACATTTAACATTAGCACCAGATGGACGAAGCAAATTATTAATAACAGTAAAAAATGAAGAGAAATATAATTTATGCTACAGATATCTGAAAAATATTTAAATCTTGGTTTAAAATTAACAACTTTTCACAGAATTTTATCATTTGTACAATCAGATAGGTCAAATAATATTTTGGTTTTAATACAGAAACGAGAAAAAATGCAACTAACGAATTTGAAAAAGATTTCTATAAATTGACGAATAAATGCGTTTGGAAAAAGTATGAAAAATTTTAGAAACAAACAAAATATTAAAGTAGTAACATATCTAGATCAATATATGATACATATTATAAACCTAAATTATAAACATACTACTCTATTTTCAGAAGATGTAGTCGCAGTTCGTATGAAAAAAAGCAATAGTAAAATCAATAAACCAATTTACATTGGGATGACTAACCTAGACGTTTCAAAATTTAAAATGTATTAATTTAATTATGAAAACAAATTTGTATTGTTTTATGTTATATGTATACTGTTTCTTGTATTTATGATATAAGAATTAACATTTTCACTAAGGTGTGGTTTCAGATAGATTATATAATGGTAAAGCAGAGATTTAGGAACCAGGAATTAAATTGCAAGACATTTGCAGGGGCAGGCGTGGACTCTGACCACAATCTATTGGTTATTAACTGTAGATTAAAAATGAAGAAACTGCAAAAAAAGTGGGAATTTTAGAAGATGGGACGTGGATAAACTGACTAAACGAGAGGATGTACAGAGTCTCAGGGAGGCAATAAGGGAATTGACAGGATTGGGGGAAAGAAATACAGTAGAAAAAGAATGGGTAGCTTTGAGGGATGAAGTAGTGAAGGCAGCAGAGGATCAAGTAGGTAAAAAGACGAGGGCTAGTAGAAATCATTGGGTAACAGAAGAAATATTGAATGTAATTGATGAAAGGAGAAAATATAAAATTCCAGTAAATAAAGCAGGCAAAAAGGAATACAAACGTCTCAAAAATGAGATTGACAGGAAGTACAAATGGCTAAGGAGGGATGTCTAGAGGACAAATGTAAGGCCGTAGAGGCATTTCTCGCTGGGGTAAGATAGATACTGCCTACAGGAAAATTAGGGACCTTTGTAGAAAAGAGAACCCCTTGTACAAATATCAAGAGCTCAGATGGAAAGGCAGTTCTAAGCAATGAGGGGAAAGCAGAAAGGTGGAAGGAGTATATAGAGGGTCTATACAAGGGTCATGTACTTAAGGACAATATTATGGAAATGGAAGAGGACATAGATGAAGAAGAAATGGGAGATACGATACTGTGTGAAGAGTTTGATAGAGCACTGAAAGACCTGAGTCGAAACAAGGCCCCAGGAGTAGACAACATTCCATTAAAACTACTGATAGCCTTGGGAGATCCAGACATGACAAAACTCTACCATCTGGAGAGTAAGATGTATGAGACAGGCGGAATACCCTCAGACTTCAAGAAGAATGTAATAATTCAAATCCCAAAGAAAGCAGGTGTTGACAGATGTGAAAATTACCGAACTATCAGTTTAATAAGCCATGGCTGCAAAATACAAACGCGAATTCCTTACACACGAATGGAAAAACTAGTAGAAGCCGAAGATCAGTTTGGATTCCGTAGAAATATTGGAACACATGAGGCCATACTGACTATACGACTTATCTTAGAAGCTAGATTAAGGAAAGGCAAACATACGTTTCTAGCATTTGTAGACTTAGAGAAAGCTTTTGACAATGTTGACTGGAATACTCGCTTTCAAATTATGAAGGTGGCAGGGGTACAATACAGGGAGGGACATGAAAGTGAAGCAGTGGTTGGGAAGGGAGCGAGACAGGGTTGTATCCTATCCCTGATGTTATTCAGTCTGTATATTGGGCAAGCAGTGAAGGAAACAAAAGAAAATTTGGAGTAGGTATTAAAATCCATGGAGAAGAACTAAGGACTCTGAGGTTCGCCGATGACATTATAATTTAGTCAGAGACAGCAAAGGACTTGGAAGAGCAGCTGAATGGAATGGATTGTGTCTTGAAAGGAGGATATAAGATGAACATCAATAAAAGCAAAACGAGGATATTGGAATGTAGTCGAATTAAGTTGGGTGATGGTGAGGGAATTAGAGTAGGAAATGAGACACTTAAAGTAGTAAAGGAGTTTTGATATTGGGGGAGCAAAATAATTGATGATGGTCGAAGTAGAGAGGATATAAAATGTAGACTGGCAATGGGAAGGAAAGCGTTTCTGAAGAAGAGAAATTTGTTAACATCGAGTATAGATTTAAGTGTCAGGAAGTCGTTTCTGAAAGTATTTGTATGGAGTGCAGCCTTGTATGGAAGTGAAACATGGGCGATAAATAGTTTGGACAAGAAGAGAAGAGAAGCTTTCGAAAGGTGGTGCTACAGAAGAATGGTGAAGATTAGATGGGTAGATCACATACCTAATGAGGAGGTATTGAACAGGATTGGAGAGAAGAGAAGTTTGTGGCAGTACTTGACTAGAAGATGGGATCGGTTGGTAGGACATGTTCTAAGGCATCAAGGGATCACCAATTTAGTATTGGAGGGCAGCATGGAGGGTAAAAATCGAAGAGGGAGACCAAGAGATGAATACACTAAGCAGATTCAGAAGGATGTAGGTTGCAGTAGGTACTGGGATATGAAGAAGCTTGCACAGGATAGAGTAGCATGGAGAGCTGCATCAAGCCAGTCTCAGGACTGAACACCACAACAACAACAACTAAGGTATGAAATCGTTGACATACATATTTGACACAAGTAGCTATTCAAAAGGTAATGTTCATGAAATTCCAAAGAATACAAAAGTTTTAGAGAAAATGAAAGACGAAAATTGTGGAAAAACTACATTAGATCATGTTAGTGTAAAAGCACAAATGTATGCTTATAATGTAGAAGATGACGATTATAAAATATCCAAAGGAGTTAAAATTTCTGTTGTTAAAAAAGAAGTTGTGTTTGATGATTATAAAAACATTTTAGATAACAGACTAAAACAACACAGTAAATTGAGTTAATTATGGCATTTAAACATGGATTGTATAGAGTTGTATGTAATAAAACTTTTGAAGTTCTAAACTTGATAAACTCATTTTATTACAAGATGTAATTAATACATTATAATATGGTCTCTATAACATCAGTGATGTAATAGATGATAAAATGATGTACTACATGAATTCAACAGTTGCATAAAAGATTAACAAAAACCGATAATGAAATAAAAAGTAATCCTTTTAAATATTTCTTCTTGGTAGGCTACTTTGTGATGTTTTCATATACATTATACAAACAGATTTTCCACAAGAACATGCGATTTTTGAGAATACCTTTTTTCTTGAAAGTCTTTTCGGGTTTGCTGCCGGATCCTAAAATCAACTTGACTCGATATTTCGGCGATCCAACTGTTCGCCATCTTCAGGAAATACTGCTTCTGCTGATGAGTCCCGCCGAGAACTGACGCAAGATTGCAATTCGACGTCCTATATAGGCCACCGTTCACTACACGGCGCATGCGCCGCCCATCACGGTGTCTGACTTCCAAAACAGGGAGGTGGCGCCGCCCTTAGTGAAACACTGCTGGCAACGATATATCGCAATCAAGGCCGCATCGAAGAACGTTCAGTTTTGATGCGAGATAATACAGGATTCCACGTTTTGCTAAGAGGAAACCCATTGTCCCTGTTGATTAAATTATCAGCCAACCTAATTTCGATCGCCTCTTTATACACACTATTCCAAAAACCGGAAATGTTGGGAATTACAACAGTTTCCTCAAATCCTGTATTATCTCGCATCAAAACTGAACGTTCTTCGATGCGGCCTTGATTGCGATATATCGTTGCCAGCAGTGTTTCACTAAGGGCGGCGCCACCTCCCTGTATTGGAAGTCAGACACCGTGATGGGCGGCGCATGCGCCGTGTACTGAACGGTGGCCTATATAGGACGTCGAATTGCAGTGTGTGTGTGTGTGTGTGGTTTGAGGTTTTCGGGCGCTAAACAGCGTGGTCATCAGCGCCCAAACGCATAGAAACGGGAACACATGTGGAGAAGGGACGAAGACGGACAGCGAACAAGGAGAACGGTTAAAAGGTACTGGCCTGACGCAGTTACAAATCCTCACATACAGAGGCAAGACAAGAGGAGAAGAAACGCACTAAAAAAGGAAAGGAAACACAAGGAAAAGAGAACAGAAATCGAAGTGAAACAAGTAGGTAATCGTGACTGGCGGACCTCTTACCTAAAGCCTGGGTGAACCAGTCACCCAGTAGCACATTAAAATCCTCTCCCTAAAATCCGAGGCAACAAATTGGACAGGACACAAAACCGTAAGACCTTAACCACAGTCGTTGCGTCGTCTTGCAAAATAGAGGGCAAATCCGGTGGCAAGGAAACCACCGCCCTCTGGTCAGAGAATAAAGGACAGTCAAGTAAAATGTGGCGGACAGTTATCTGGACGCCACAAGCACTACAGATTGGGGGGTCCTCCCGCCGGAGTAAAAAACCGTGCGTTAAGGGACTGTGCCCGATGCGGAGGCGGGTGAGGAGAACCTCATCCCGCCTGCATGACTGGTAGGATGTACGCCATGGCCGCGTGGTGGCCTTGACCAGACGCAGCTTATTTTCACCGACTGCCAGCCACTCCTCTTCCCACTGACGCATAACACGAAAACGCAAAAGGGAGGTAACAGCATGGAGGGGGACGGCACATTCAACAACGTGAGGGAGGGAACATGCATCTTTGGCAGCCACATCCGCCAGTTCGTTTCCCCTAATACCCACGTGCCCCGGCACCCAGCAGAAAGAAACCTCCTTACCCTGCCGTTGCAGGTGGAGTAGGGCATCATGGATGTTCTGGACGACCGTATCCGCTGGGTACAAGTGTTGCATGGTCTGAAGGGCACTCAGAGAGTCAGAACAGATGAGAAACTTAAGACTGGGAACACATCTCATCTGCTCTAATGCCCGCAAGATCGCAAACAATTCGGCATCAAAGATGGTAAACGCTGCAGGAAGCCGTAATTTGATGACTCGATCAGGGAAAACCACAGCACAACCTACAGAGTCCCCCTGTTTAGAGCCATCCGTAAATACTGGTACATGGTCAGGATGCTGGTTTAAAATATCGTAAAATAAGGAGGTAAAAACAAACGCCGGGGTGCAGCTCCTCTGGTACTCTGACATGTCTAAAAGGACGCTGGGCCTCTGGAGCAACCAGGGAGGCAGGCGGGTAAAACCCTGGAGTTGGGGTGCCACACGCTCCACACCAAGGGACTCAAGCAAATGCTTGGCACGAATCCCAAATGGTCTCGTTGCCCTTGGACGACTGGAAAAGAGACGTTCCATAGGGGGTCGGGCAACAGTAGGGTACGCAGGGGAGGTAGGACAGGCAAGGAATTGACACACTCGTCGCACCATGAGGAGTTTCCGCCGGATGGCGAGCGGCGGTTCCCCTGCCTCAGCACACAGGCTGGGGATGGGACTGGTACGGAAGGCACCAGTGGCCAGCCTGATACCCTCATGGTGTACTGCGTCAAGAATCTTCAGATACGAAGGCCTCGCTGACCCATACACAGTGCATCCATAGTCAAGACGAGACCGGACGAAAGCCCTATAAAACTGCAGCAGACGCGCCCGATCTGCTCCCCAGGACCGATGGCTCAAACACTTCAAAATATTCAGCGCCTTCAGGGCCCGCACCTTGAGGTCTTTAAGGTGCGGCAACCACGACAACTTGGAATCAAAAGTGAGGCCCAGGAACCTCACACTGTCTCTAAAAGGAAGAATGGTGCCCCTCAGACGCAATTCAGGGGAGGTAAAAGCACGTCGAGAACGATTAAAATGGACACACACACATTTGGCTGCAGAAAAGGTAAAACCCGTCTTTGCAGTCCATGCCTCTAATCGCTTTATCGTAAGCTGCAGCTGCCGACTAGCAGTGACAAGACTGGAGGAAGAACAGAAAACAGCAAAATCGTCCACAAACAAGGAGCACTGGGCAGGACTCCGGATTGTGGACGTGATACTGTTAATGGCGACGGCAAAGAGGGTGACACTTAAAACGCTTCCCTGAGGAACACCATTCTCCTGCACGTACAAATCAGATAGCACATTACCAACCCGATATCGAAAGACGCGGCGGGAAAGAAAGGACCGAATGAAGATGGGGAGATGGCCACGAAAGCCCCACTGATGGAGTTGATTGAGGATAAGGCGGCGCCAAGTAGCGTCATACGCCTTATTAATGTCAAAGAATACACCTAGACAATGCTGGTTACGTAAGAAGGCCTGCTGGATGACCGCCTCAAGCAGGGTCAAGTTGTCTATAGTTGAACGACATCTCCGAAAGCCACACTGAGAGTGGCTAAGGAGCTGCCTGGTCTCGAGCAGCCAAACCAGGCGACGGTTGACCATGCGTTCCAATGTCTTCCCGACACAGCTCGTCAAAGCAATACTCCGATAACTACTGGGATGCATTCGGTCCTTTCCCGGTTTGAGGAGGGGAACCAAAATCGCCTCCCTCCACGAGTCAGGGAACGTGCCGGATGACCATATCATATTAAAACAATTCAGGAGTACTTCCTTGGATGGCAGCAACAAGTGCTGCAGCATGCTGTACAGGATTTGATCAGCACCTGGCGCAGTATCATGAGCCACAGACAGCGCCGAATCCAGTTCCCACATTGTGAAGGGGCAGTTGTAGGGTTCAGAATTTGGAGACCGGAAGTCCAAGTGATCCCTCTCGATAGCAGTGCGGTAGCGGCAGAAATCTGGATCACAGTTCATAGTGGCAGTAGATTCGGCAAAATACGTGGCCAGTGTCTGGGCAATGTCTCTCGGCGCCGTGAGTAGACTACCCTGATGCAGCAATGCCGTGACAGGTAGTTGGCTGCGTTTCCCGGAGATCCTCCTGATGGCTTCCCACACTTTTGTAGAACTAGTGGAGCGGGAGATGGAGTTCAAGAACGATTGCCATGACCGTCGTTTGCTCTCTTTAATCACTCGCCGGGCCTTGGCCCTTGCCACCCGAAAGGCCGCAAGATTGTCAGCTGAGGGACGGCACTTGAAGCGGCGCAGAGCTGCACGGCGGGCTCGGATGGCTGAGCGGCACTCAGTGGTCCACCAAGGGACAAGGCGCCTCTTGGGATGACTTGAGGACCGTGGGATCGACAATTCAGCAGCATGGGAGATCACGGCTGTAACATGGTCGACCCATTCGTGGACGCTGGCACGGTGTTCCAAAACAGCTAAATCGCTGAAAAGTGTCCAGTCAGCTCTGCAGAGGTTCCACCTGGGTGGCACTGGTAATGCTACAGTCTCATCCAGGAGGCGAATCCAAAGGGGGAAGTGGTCACTAGAATGGAGGTCAGCGGCAACCTCCCACAGAGCAGAATCCGCGAGTGCTGGAGAGCAAAAGGAAAGGTCAATAGCTGACGACGACCCAGAAGCAGTACAGAAATGAGTGGGAGCACCAGAGTTGAGGATGCACAGTTCTTCGGATGCCATGAGGCTTTCCAGAATGCGACCCCTGGGGCAAGTAGTCGTAGAGCCCCATAAGACATTATGAGCATTGAAGTCCCCCAGAAGGAGAAATGGGCGGGGGAGTTGGGTAATAAGGTCTGTGAGAGCCTCAGAGTCTATGGCGTCCTGAGGCGGTAAGTAAACGGAACAGATTGTGAGCCTCTGCCCCACAAGAAGGTCAACTGCAACTGCTTGCAAGTCCGTAACGAGAGGGAGCTCAGATGAGTGGTGCATGTCATGGACAAAAACCGCAACACCACCCTTTGCCCTTTCCCCCATCAGATCATCTTTTCGATACACGGTATAGCCCCGTAAAGAAGGAGCATCAGTGGCCCGGAAATGTGTCTCTTGGAGACATAAGCACAAGGGGCGCTCTCGTACAAGGAGTTGTAATTCGGCCACATGCGTCCTGAACCCATTCAGGTTCCACTGTAATATGGGAGCCAGTGATCAGGGTGGCTGAATTTTCACCCTGCCCCTGTGCTTTGGAGGAGAGCCCGTACTGGCCGGAGATTTATTCCTGGGGCTGGAGCGAGAAGATCGCCCCCGGTCGACATCAATGTCCATCAGCTCCGATGGCGACCCAAGGGAGATGTCAGATAGTACGATGGCATCATCATCGGACTGACCGTGACTAGTCTCCTCAGGTGGCAAAACCTTCACCTTTGGCGTCTTCGTCTTGGGGGGCTTAGAATGCAGAACCTTGTCAACAGTTGGAGCTTTACTCGCCTGGGCAGAAGGTGCCATATGGGGAGGTGCAGGAAGTACCCCAATGTCAGCAACCACGGCCTTGTCCGATGTTGTGGGGAGAGCTGCAGGTTGCAAAACAACCGCAGCAGCACAAGTGCACTGGCAAATGCAGGTATTAGTGCTGACACTAGCAACCTCCGTTTGTGTAGCAACAGTGGCCAACTGTACCGGTTTCTGCAGAGTGGAAGCGAAAGATGTTGTAAACACAGGAGGCTGCATGGCCTTAAAGAGCTTCTTGGCCTCACCATAGGGGATGCGCTTAGATGTTTTGATCTCCTGTATCTTCCGTTCCTCGAGATAGATGGGGCAGACTCGGCTCCAGACAGGGTGACTCCCAGAGCAATTCACGCACTTCACAGGCGATGAACAATCGGCTCCTTCATGGGCAGGCTGACCACATTTACCACAAGTGGCTATCCCATTGCACCCCAACGTAGTATGCCCAAAGCGCTGACATTTAAAACAGCGCATTGGGTTGGGGAAATATGGCCGTACTGGCAAACGTAAGAAACCCGCTTTAACATGCTCTGGGAGTCTCGGACGATTGAACGTGAGAATAAACGAGTCGGATTTGACTAGGTCCCCATCGACTCGTTTCATAATATGCTGCACGTCGACAATACCTTCGTCAGCCCACTCAGATTTCAACTCGTCCTTGGGGATATCCACCAAGTCCCTACATGTCACAACACCCTTACTATAGTTCAAAGTGGAGTGGAGCTCGATCTCGATAGCGTACTCTCCGAGACAGGTTGCTTTCCTAAGAGAAGTGACTTGACGGGAACTAGAAGTTTCAACTAACAGAGTCCCATTGCGCAGACGCTTCACAGATTTCAGTGTTCCTGCAATTCCCTCAAGACCCTTGTGGATGTAAAAGGGAGAAACTCTCTCAAAGCTACCTTCCTTCCGTTTGACAATCAAAAACACATTCTGGATATCAGCATGTGCTCTGTTACGACAGTCTGATAAATCTCTAGTAACACCAGGCGCTGGAGGACTCGCAGCACGAAGTCGCTTTTTCGATTGGGTGTGTTTTCCTACCAGTGGCCCACCCAATCCACTGGTAGGGGGAAACGTAGAGGTCGAAGGGTCCATTGTGGTCCCACGAGCAGCTAGGGAACTAAAGGTCCGCTCAGACAGAGCCCTGCGTGCCTGAGTAAGCCTTATACAACTGGGGTGCGGCAGGTGCCCCAGAGGTTGCCCGCTTGCGACTGTTCCACCCCAACAGCCATGCATCTTATAGGCGCGCAGCACACCATAAGATTGAGGGGTTTTTATAGAGGTTTACCTTCCTCGCAATCCAGGCGGTCAAGCCAAGATTACCATTCCCCGCAGCATACAACATTCCACCGCTGCGCCATGCGGTGGTCGCTGAAGCATGTCCGGGGTTTACGGTGACAGGAGACTGGTGGCGCTGACCAGTCCCCAGCTCAGGACCCCGGGGTCGCCAAGCCCGTACTCAGCAAATGAATGCTGAGCCCCTGGGGGGGTCGAATTGCAATCTTGCGTCAGTTCTCAGCGGGACTAATCAGCAGAAGCAGCATTTCCTGAAGATGGCGAACAGTTGGATCGCCGAAATATCGAGTCAAGTTGATTTTAGGATCCGGCAGCAAACCCGAAAAGACTTTCAAGACTTATTACGCCGGGAAAGCCTACGTAGTCACATCAAGTACCTCTATGGGGAGGAGATGGTGAAGCTTGTACAGAAGATAGATAAACTTCGGAGGAAGAAAGGAAAGCTGTTGAGTACACTCGCCTTCTTGCTGAGATGCCATGACGAAGGTATTATTCCTAATTTCGCCAGATTTATTCATTTTATTAACAGTAAGAGAGCTAATAGGATTAAGGAACGTGCAAGCCAAGCACTTTTAAGAGAACGCATTCGTTTTACTCGTAGACAACTGGATATTGTTTCCAAAGATTTATTTTATTTACATTTGAACTTGTCATCGCAGTTTTCAAGGGATGTTTGGCAGTGGGTTGATGAATCCACGTGGGCGCTATCAGATTGGACACATAGGAGCGCCGTTACCAGACAATCCTCGAAATTTGAACGGCTTCTTTCTCGTTCTACAGCATCAGAAGTGGATAAACGTCGGCGTACTGTAATTAATCTCTCTAACAAGGCGTTGGATGGGCCCACAGTGTCGATATTGGAGAATGGTTTAAATTTTTCGCCCACTCCCAAGAGACTTCCTATCACAGAGTTCATTTGCTCTGTAGAACAAGCAGTACACAGCCTACCCGAGGATCAAGCAGAGGAAATAAGGCAAGAAGTGTCGCACACATTACGTCGGGCTCGACCACCGCGGGATAACATCTCTTCTGCAGAGAGAGCAGCCATTCGTTCCCTTAAGAATGATGACGAAGTAGTAGTTTTACCAGCTGACAAGGGGAATGCCACGGTTGTAATGACGCGGGATGATTATGTCCTAAAAATGGATTCACTTCTCAACGACCCGGCGTACAGAAGACTATCTAATGACCCCACAGAAAGGATCAAACGTAAGACACTTTCACTGCTGAAAAAGAGTTCGTTATCAGATGATTTACGAAAGAAACTTCATCCTGGTGCTGCCGTTCCGTCTAGGTTGTATGGTTTGCCTAAGTTGCATAAGGAAGGGGTTCCTCTACGCCCTATTGTTAGTAATTTGGGTGCACTGACCTATAACCTGGCAAAGTATTTATCATCTGCTCTCAGTCCATTTGTTGGCAAATGTGAACACCATATATCCAGTTCGGTGGATTTTATTCGACGATTGGGATCTTTGAAGTTGAGTCCTTCAGATCTGTTAGTGAGTTTCGATGTGGTATCCCTATTTACACGAGTTCCTCTGGAAGAGTCCCTTAGTTTGATCAGTGAAAAACTGGATGAAGAGCGGGTGAAGCTTTGTCGTCATGTGCTGACCTCCACGTATTTTTTATTTAACGGTAACATTTTTGAACAGAATGACGGAGTGGCTATGGGTAGTCCTTTGTCACCCATAGTCGCCAATTTATTTATGGAGGACTTCGAGGCTATGGCACTGAGGGCTTTAGCTTTGCAACCAACGTGCTTCTGGAGATACGTGGACGATACCTTCTTCGTATGGCCGCATGGACGTGATGCTCTTAACAGGTTTTTGGACCACTTCAACTGTCTTCATCCCCGTATCAAATTTACTATGGAGGTTGAAAATGATGGGATGCTTCCATTTTTAGACGTTATGGTTTATAAAAAACCAGATGGAACTTTGGGACACAGCGTTCACCGAAAGCCGACACACACAGATTTGTATCTGCACCCTAAGAGTTGTCATCCACCACACCAACGTAGTGGCGTCCTTAGGACTTTGGTACGGAGAGCATATGCCATTTCCGACGCAGACAGCTTAACCCAAGAACTTGAGCATTTGATGACTGTTTTTAAGGAAAATGGATACACCGAGATACAGATTCGTCGGGCTATGGAATTTGGACCGTCTCCGGAGGTGTCCGAAGAGGAACATAGATCTGTGGCCTTTCTCCCTTATGCTGGAGGCTTATCATTTAAGATTGGACGAATTTTAAGGAGTTTTAACATTAAGAGTGTGTTCCGTCCACCCTCTAAGATTAGGGCTCCGCTCGGCTCTGTGAAGGATGATTTGGGACTTAAGAAACCCGGGGTGTACAAAATCCCGTGTCAATGTGGGAAAGCTTACGTTGGCCGTTCTATTCGCACAGTGAATGACAGGTGTGTGGAACATCGCCGTCACACGAGGCTACAACAGCCGGAAAAATCGGCCGTAGCAGAACACTGCCTGAATGAGAGACATAAAATGAAATTTGAGGAAACTGTTGTAATTGCCAACATTTCCGGTTTTTGGAATAGTGTGTATAAAGAGGCGATCGAAATTAGGTTGGCTGATAATTTAATCAACAGGGACAATGGGTTTCCTCTTAGCAAAACGTGGAATCCTGTATTATCTCACATCAAAACTGAACGTTCTTCGATGCGGCCTTGATTGCGATATATCGTTGCCAGCAGTGTTTCACTAAGGGCGGCGCCACCTCCCTGTTTTGGAAGTCAGACACCGTGATGGGTGGCGCATGCGCCGTGTAGTGAACGGTGGCCTATATAGGACGTCGAATTGCAATCTTGCGTCAGTTCTCAGCGGGACTCATCAGCAGAAGCAGCATTTCCTGAAGATGGCGAACAGTTGGATCGCCGAAATATCGAGTCAAGTTGATTTTAGGATCCGGCAGCAAACCCGAAAAGACTTTCAAGACTTATTACGCCGGGAAAGCCTACGTAGTCATACCTTTTTTCTTGTTTTTGAAAAACGAAAGCTTTTTCTATTTTTTGGTTCTTTATTGATATGGTTATGAATATATTTACAAGAATTTCTAATCTCCTTGTCACAATTTTCGGAAGCAAATGTTTTGTATTTTACTTGTTAATAAGATCGTTTATAAGTTTTCAATTATTTTCTTTTCATTCTTTCTGCTTCCTTTTTATGCAATTAATACACCTATTTTTGAAGATGTACTCTAATTTGTAACTTTTCTTTTATATGATTTTCTTTTTCTTTTTTCCATAATAAACAAACCATTTTAACTTCACCTTCTATTTACAAATAAAAAATTAACAGAATTAAATAATAAATGTCTAATAAATTTTATTAGGTCTAAAAAATAACAAAATTATATATAACAATACAAAAGTTTTAAATATTATTGATGAAAATAATAATCCATGGTTTAAAGTCAAAGATGTTGCAGAATCTTTAGACTATTAAGACACAAAACAAGCTATTTAAAAAAATACTAAGAAAGATGATTTTATGGTATTAGAAAATTTTAGATGTATTTTGGAGATGCCCTTAAATGTAACGTAAAATCAACTATACTTATGAATGATTCTAGCTTCTATTCTGTAATAGTATCATCAAAACAGATTAATGTGAAACACCTATATGAAGGTTAAGTGCATCATTTAAAGAATCTAAATAAAATTATGGAATATTATATAGTTAGGAGTAATTTTTATTTTTTTATTTTACAGATTTTATAACGATATTTTAGACATATTTCATTAAATTCGTTATCATTATTATTAATATTGTCATCACATCTTTCTATAAAACTGTTTAACTGTTTATTACGAAGATTAAAATATTTTAAAATTTTTTGTGTTACAGATTTCATGAAGTTCTTTTTAAGATTATTTTATGCAGTTTGAGATTTTTATAAATAATATTGTTGACATGATTTTGCATAAAGTAAGTTAATACTTCTTTATTAAGGTGGAGTAATTCTTTAATGTATTTGTCTTACAAACTGATCAAAGTTCTACTATATTTTTATATATTAGTTCTCTCTTCTTTATTTATATCATATGAAATTAATCATTAAATTCCTGTAAGTCTAGGCTAGTCGAATTTGAATAACCATTTTCTTTTTAATAATTTTCTAAATCAGGCTAACTTAATGCATGTTTTACTTTAATAATTTCCTAAGTTGTGAGATCGATCAGCTTTCTAGTACATTTTGTTTTGCTTTTATTTATATAGGAAAAATTTATATTAAAAAAAATTAAAACATATATGGTTGAAATGTACATTTGTTTTTAAAACTGAAATATTAAATGATGGCATAGATAAATGAAGTTTGCCTGAACTTACTTATTAAGAGAAAAATTTAATTGACTTTTTATTCTTAAATAAAATGAGAATTTCTTTTGTGGGTATAGATATACACAATCTTGGAGAGCATATTTATATAAAAAGAAACAGAATCTCAGAAAAATTATTTATAAAGACCAAATTTATTAGCTTCTTATTTTTTAAGTAAAGAAAAATTTAATTGATGGATATATATAAGTTTTTAACTAGGGGACACAACAAAACTAAAATTTTGGGTTTAAATTTGGAAATTTTTCAAATGACATGCTCTTTGTGCTACAACTCTCATACATACAATACTCTCATTCTTTGATGAACACTGCATATCCAGTGTCAATAAATGTTTTGATGTGACCTACATAATGTCCATATATTTTCCATCAAATTTTTTATGGAGCATTATGAAATTATGGAGCATTATGTATACTGCAAGCCAGTATCCAGAGTTTAGAAGAGAGACATTTTAAATATATCGATATACAGAGTTACAGGTGATTGTGATGAGGGCCTCTTATATTCAGTGATTAAACATCTGAATTACATCTTCCAAAGGAATAGCTATGAGTATAAGACAATGCTGGCGCTGTCCATAGAATGATAACATGAAAATATTGGATAATCACATATTGCTGCTTATTTTCTGGTGTGTTTTGGGAAGCAGCATGGAAACATAGGTGAACTAGAAAACAACTGTTTCAATAGTGGAACAGACAAACCATCACATTTTCAGTCTTTCTTTCAATGCCTTAACTTTATGTCATGACCAAAGCAATTGTATATCACTGAACAAAAACTTAACAGAATTTGCTGTCTGTCACTTGAACTGAATAATGGCAAGCGATTCACAAGTGATGAGAAACTGTCAGTGGCAATTTTTAAGTATAGTGTATAGTGTGAGCTATTAGTTGAGCTGTTTAACATACCTCTAGATGCTGCAATCCGATCGCCAGTGACCTCCAGAGAAAGGAAACTCTCTGAAGATCACGCAAATTTAAGAGAAACAATGTCAAAAAATGGATAATGGCTTATTGAATGAGTATTACTAGGGGTAGCCCAATTAAGCATGAAAACATGGTAACACATCTCACAAGAATGTGTCAACGAAGAGACAAATCTGTCTAGAAAAGAAAACTATCGGTCGCTGTTAACAATTTAATTTATTGCCATAAGACATCAATGATTAATCAAGTTAATCAAATATGTAAATATTTAATAAATGTAATTAGTTGAGCTGTTTAACATACCTCTAGATGCTGCAATCCGATCGCCAGTGACCTCCAGAGAAAGGAAACTCTCTGAAGATCACGCAAATTTAAGAGAAACAATGTCAAAAAATGGATAATGGCTTATTGAATGAGTATTACTAGGGGTAGCCCAATTAAGCATGAAAACATGGTAACACATCTCACAAGAATGTGTCAACGAAGAGACAAATCTGTCTAGAAAAGAAAACTATCGGTCGCTGTTAACAATTTAATTTATTGCCATAAGACATCAATGATTAATCAAGTTAATCAAATATGTAAATATTTAATAAATGTACAAAAGTTTGTAATTACGAATTTCAGCCATGGCAGTGGAGGCTAGACCTGTGAGAGGATAATATGAAACTATATTGTGGATACAGACAATGTCTGTGTAAATGGTGTTTTGAAGAAACAACCCCATAAAAACCAATACAAGCACCAGTAGACTCGCCAAAGCAAATGATGGGTCCAACTAAATGGCTGTGAATGTTAAAACTGTGGAATTAAGCCCTGATTCAATTTAATTTGCTTTGTTTCCCATTCTCCTCGGCGACTGTGTCAACAGTTCATGCTTGCCACTCCTAAATGGTCTGAATGTGGAAGACAGTTGCGGCAGTGAGTAGAAATTCTGCATGCAGCTTGACGTCTATACTCTGCTCTAAATCAGAGGCATTCCACTCTGTAAATCTCAGCAACAACCTGGAACAAATGTTGTCTTTCACCATTCTTTGTCTTCTGACTTTACTCTCCAAAACCTGACTGTTTCTGCCAGTTTAGCAATCTCACCAGGCAATTGTATCAGACCTTGCGAATTCTGACTGATAATAACTTTGTGAACAAGTTTAATAAATTCCTAATTTCGTGGATTTTGTCATACTAAAGCAGTGGTGGCATGACATGTGGAGGAAGGCAGAGCATTTTCTCTCTACGTAATAGATTTACAACCGAGGCTAATTGAAAGGCTTGCATGTAGACACATGCAGGAAAATGCTACTTCTACCGAAATAATTACTGTGAACCGGTTACACTGTCATACTTTACTGTGAACTACCCGGACATACTCAGTTTTAAAAGAGCATTCCTGAATGGCTGTGATCAATGGTCAGACCCACAGCTCAAGCTCTGAGTTTTTCACCTGGCTTTAAGATATTTATTTCTCCAAAAAAGTATTCCTTCTAGCGCCTCCCAAAACGCAGTGTTAATGGAATGCAGGTTGCCCTCCTGTATGACTGTTACGTAGATCCCATGTGCCGAAACTTCCTTGTCCAATGCGTGCTTGGAAGTTCTAAAAGCCTGAACAATTTTATGACACTCTGGTCATTCTAAGCTAACTATCCTGTCAGCAGTTGGTTTCAGTCCGGTCTGCAGAAGAAATTCATGGGAGAGAGAACATGGTGCTCGCAGTCTGTTCTGTCTGGGATGCATTTTCTGCTCTGCTAAAACGGATTTGAGCAGTTTTGGCTGTTTAGTACAGTGCCAACGACCAATGATTTATGTCTCGTCTAAAATGGTAGAAATATCACAAGGAAGTTGAGGGGATCTTTATCTGTTCAATATTACTATCAACACCTCAAAATTGCGTCCGCCTGAGAGCTGACATTGCCGAATCATCAACACTATAAATCGATCAAAACATTCACCAATGCATGTTGAGCATGTGAGAGCCAGTACTGTCAGTTTGACAATTCGCATTTTTTCAATTTGGCTTATGTATCATGCAGCTGATGTATGCTGTGATTTAGACTTTTAAACTTTTTAAAATGAGCAAAGAAATGATAGCTTAATTTACCTAGTTTTACAGAAAAAACCCATGCCCATGCACCAGTCATGAAAAGTATTTTTTGAAGAGTTATTAAAAAATGCTTTCTAATAGTATTTGTGGATGCAAACATACTAAATTTCAAACACTTTAATACCTTGCATGTCACCAAAAATCGCAAAGTTACTCATAGTTGCTTGGTGACTGGGACGCTTATCTGTCTCACTGCAGTATTTGTTTATTCATTCTTTTCGTATTAACATTAGCAAATAATTTTTGTCCATTGTGGACGTCTTAGAACACTGCAACTGTTGAAATTAAAGGTAATTTACAGTGGATTATCCGCAACCAGCTGCTTCTGAAGGCATTTGTTTTCCTATGATGACATTTCGAAATGTCTCGCATTCCATCTCCAGAAGTTTACATTTATTTACATATCATGTACATTGTTCCGTTACTAGCGGTACTGCAGATTTCTGCAACGACAGTTCTTAACATAGTTACAAGAAGATGTGATAAATAAATAAATATGGCGACAGGTGTACATAAATATAATCATTTGAATAAAGGGGCAACCTAAACTCAACATACTCTCAACAACGCTTGTTTTGATTCACAATTTGTTGGCATGGAGTGTCGGGAAAGGCGTGGCATCCATATCGGTGCGTTACCCTATAAATATTAACGACATGGATGCTATAGTTTGGTATTCATGTGCTAGGAGCGATGCTGTCGCGTCACGAGATGAGGAGGCCTGCAAGCTTAAACATGTGAGAGAGTCCCGCAGATCATCGAAGAATTAACACCTAAATTGAAGCTTATGAGATTTATTCATATACCCATGCCACTGATAAATTCTTGTTTAAGGATTCCATTACTTTTTTGCTACTGACGCAGACTGTAATCTGCATTTAACTGTAGCATGAACCTTTACATCTTACCTGTCTTCAGAATGCTAATCAGAGTCAGGCACTGTTACAGCCAGTATACTCATTCTAAGAACAGTAAACAGCTGAACGATTTCGGCATCCTTGGCTCCTCTTTTTTTTCTGGTCGTGAGTCTTCTGACTCGTTTAATGCGCCCCTCGACGAATTCCTCTCCTGTGCCCATCTTCATCTCAGAGTAGTACTGGCAACCTACATCCTCAATTATTTGCTTGATCTATTCCAAACTCTGTCTTCCTCTACAGTTTCTACCCTCTGTAGCTCTCTCTAGCACTATGGAAGTCAATCCCTCATGTCTTAATAGATGTCATACCATCATGTTCCTTCTCCTTATCAGTGTTATACACATATTCTCTTCCTCTCCGATTCTGCTCAGAACCTCCTAATTCCGTACCTTATCAGTCCACCTAATTTTCAACATTCTTCTGTAGCACCACATATCAAATGATTCGATTCTCTTATTTTCCGTTTTTCCCACAGTCTATATTTCACTACCATACAATGCTATACTCCAGACGTACATTCACAGATATTTATTCCTCAAATTAGGGCCTATGTTTGATACCAGTAGACTTCTCCTGGCCAGGAATGCTCGTTTTACCATTGCTAGTCTGCTTTTGATATCCTCCTTACTCCGTCTGTCATTGGTTATTTTACTGTCTAGGTAGCAGAATTCTTTAATTTCATCTACTTCGTGATTATCAATCCTAGTTATAATTACTTTTGTCTTTCTTCGATTTACTTTCAATCCATATTCTGTACTTATTAGACTGTTCATTCCATTCAGCAGATCATGTAATTCTTCTTCACTTTCACTCAGGATAGCAATGCCATCAGCGAATCGTATCATTGATATCCTTTCAACTTGAATTTTAATTCCTCTCCTAAACCTTTCTTAGACGAAGTAATAAACATCAGAATGTAGCTATGTGTTGGTCGCATAGTACGTCCATTGTGATTCATTCGTATATTTCGGTATAACGATTCGAGGTAAAAAGTGTTGTATTAACAGCCTAAGTCACGTATACTCATTGCACCTAACTCGCCTATAAGGTTGCTTATCCACACGTTATTGGAATGAGATCGTGGACTTATTAGAAATGTGAGTGGTCATAAAACAGACTTAAGTACTCATTTATGTTCCCTAATCGATCCGTTGCACAAAGTAAGCAGTAACACCAGAGTGTATTATAAATCAGTTCTTGAGTGTAAGCTTTTTGTGGAAAAGAGCATTTATTTAGGGTATGTTTCTGAATAGATGTTTGCATGTATTCAGAAAAGAAGCAAAGGGTAACTAGTCCACATTCTCTCGACCAGTGAGACAGGGGTGTTCTGTTTCATCCACTCTTTGTAACCTTTATATTGACAAATATGAAAGCACATAACTATTAAGTTTAAATAAACAGACTAATCTAAGTACATTATTAATAGCAGCTGATAAAGTAATGATACAAGAAACTAATAATGGGACTGTACTGTTGACCATACACGTAGTGTGTTGTTGGGATCTGACGTATAGTTTCGTAAATTTTGTAAAGTTTTAGTTAAAATGATAAATACATTCTTAAATTATTATTCTATAGTTAAGAAGGCAAACCATATCATTTACGAGAAGTGAAACTTTAATAGTGCCAACGATTTATTCACAGCTCGTACAAAATAGATACGTTTTTCAAAGTTTTACTGACGTTCAAAGTAGTCACCAGCATTGTGTATAACTCGTTGCCAGCGATGGATGCTCGTAGGATACTCGTAGCAATGCCAGTTGTGTTGACAGTTCGAGCGGCGCTGTCTATAACCCGACGATTTTGTAGCAGTTCTTAAGCGAATGTCATGAATTGTTTCCTTCAGTTTAGAAACCGAGTTGAACTCACGAGGGGTTAAGTCAGGGGCGTACAGTAGGTGGTATAGCCCTTAGCACCCCCATCAGTCAAACAAATCAGTAACAGCTTACACTGTACGTGCTTTAGCACTGTCCTGCAAAATGATGGTAAGGTCCTGCAGAAAGTGCCATCACTTCTGTCTTCATGCTGTTCATTTTTGGAATAGAGCATACGACCACCTTAGAGGTATAATTGATGAGACTTTCTGTAGGACCTAATCATAATTTTGTCACAATAAAGTTATCGGAATGGACGGGTTGGGATCCAGTCGCACCTTGGTTGCTGATTGAAATTAAGAGGGTGGTTGCTTTGAAGTAAGCCTTATCACTGTCACATTGTTTGCTGACAATGAGCACAGGTGCGCATCTTAGCCCTAAACCTTTCAACATTCAGCTTTCAAATTGAAAATTAAGTCATCTGCTTCGAATAATTGGGTCACTCTTCTCATCAATGGTGCTTATATAGTTTCATGTGTTGTAGAAGGGCATTTAATAAGATGGAGTGTGTCCAGCGCGGTAGTAAACACCGCTGTTTCATCCGATAACGGTTTTGCAACGCAGCACTTCAGATTTCTTTTGCAAAGAGTAAAAGCTTATTCAAGTTAAGGTTTAAGGTCAAAATAATTTTATAAATTTGTTCATTTTGTTAAAGAAAATTTTATGGTTAAATGCTTCGATTACCTGTAAAACACAGTTAATATATTGTTAAATAAACAAGTTGTGTGAAAAGAAAGTTATATTGGTGAGTGCTCTCTTCCACGTTTTCCTTAATTTCAGTAAGTATCATGTGTCAAATATAAAGAGGCATCGTTCCATTTCCAAAGTGTACTTTTACACAAAAATATACTTTCTAAGTATTATTACAATCTGTTTATTAACTAACAAAAATGGTTCAAATGGCTCTGAGCACTATGGGACTTAACATCTGTGGTCCTCAGTCCCCTAGAACTTAGAACTACTTAAACCTAACTAACTTAAGGACATCACAAACATCCATGCCCGAGGCAGGATTCGAACCTGCGACCGTAGCAGTCGCGCGGTTCCGGTCTGAGCGCCTTGAACCGCTAGACCACCATGGCCGGCTATTAGCTAACAGTTCGAGCCCCTGACTATCAGTCCATTCTGTGAAAACAGTACATCAGTAGCTCTTTCCTTTTCTGCAACGTTTGCGGTGCAACTTTTGGATGATTCACCCTGTATTTTCAGATATACCTAGAGAGTATTTTCGTTTGATTTCAGAATCTACTTCTGCTTTCTGGAACTTCACGTTCAAATGTAACGACGAGAACCGAAAAGGGAGTCGCAGTATCTGCTGTGTCTTATGAAAATTAGTCATAATGTTACGCATTTTTGATGTATCACTTTGCTACATCTTATTCTTAAGTGTGGCGTGGGAGACCATGTGCGTTCTCTACGTTCCCCACCAGTCATTTCTGTTCCTGACGTCGTCGGCCATTCTCCTTCTTTCAGGAGCATCGCCTTCGTGGCCCTGTTGATATATGGTTCAATCTTGTCCGTGGCCTTCCTCGGCCCCTTCTGCCTGCAACGAATCCTGGGAAAGCTAGACGTGGTAATCTTCCCTCTTCCATCCTAATGAGGTGCCCAGCCCATATTAATATTCTTTCCTCAGTCATTCGGGCAATATCAGCGTCTATTCTGCCAGTTCCTGGTTTCTCAGTATCCTCAATTCATATGACTGGATGTTCACATTGGGGTCAAACATTCTCCATAATACCTTTCTCACTAACATTGTTCACTTGTTCTCTGCACAGTACGTCGCGTATGCGAAAATATAATCTATTTGCCACTGCGAGCCTTGCCTTAATCTCAGTTTCCATTCCATTCTGCTCGCTACAAATGCTTCCCAAATATTTAAATACAATGATGGAAAAAAATCGTGACAACATGAAGCTGTTGTGCGACATAAACGGAAGTTGGTAGGCGTGTTTCAACATCTGAAAGACCAGGACTATTCAGATTTCACACCAGTCACATAAGATTGGCGCTAGTAACGCCACTATGAATGTGCTTATTAGATTTGCTTTAAATACGCGCTGTAAACATGGCGAGCGTTAGTTACCTTAGAGACTGGACGTGGTGAGCTGATGTTAGTCAACAAAGACTACCCAGTCAACTGCAAACGGAAAGGAAAGACAGAAGTCTGTCGACCAAGGAAATTACGGATGGAAGCTATATGGCAACGAAACAGGCATATGCCTAATCCCCGTTTCTAAGACGAAAACAATGATGAGATATCTGTAAAGATGTTTAATCATTCTTAAACGTTCGCCGGTGAATAACTATGTTACTACTGATTACACGCCACGGCTATTGCATTGTTTTTACAAACACGAGGCCGTCAGGCAGGAACTTCCACACTGCACGTTCAGAGTTCGTAATTAATTCCGGTAATAGCAGCACGCCATGTCGGCTGTGACATGTGCGTAACGATGTCGGACAACGCTGGCCAGCCACATTCCTTGGTAACTGCTCCGTTTCTCGAAGACAGTCGTTCTGGCGATTTGTGTACAGCTCAATTACTGCCTTGCCCAAGATTCTACGCAGTATGGAGCGCAAGGCCAATGACCTCCGTCCTCAGTCTGGATTGCAGCTACGGAACGTTTATCTCTGGTATTTGTTCACGCTTGATTACCAGAGAACTACTGCGCGTGAGATGGCGTTTGAAAACTTTTTCATCCATTTGAAATTAGTCTCGGCATTGTGCACAAGAAAACCAAGGTTAAGTGGTTCAGCTGGATTATTGCTGTGCTACAAGTGCTACAGCATATTTGCTGTGGTTAAGTGTAGTGTTTGTCGCTGCTCTTCTTATTTGTACGTGGAATGTTTTCCTGCGTTCTGCGTCGCGTTTCCTCAGCCTCTTTTGGCGCCTAGCACCTTTTCAATTTTCTTTTGAAATGCTAAGGATTCCCAATTCTAGCTTCGTGTTAGATCGAAACAAGGTGAATATCTTTGCTCCAGACTACAAAACTACTCGCTGAGCCACAGAGAAAAGAACATGTCAACATGGAAAAGCGTTTTACTTCTTGTATTATGATTGAGCATTCACAATTCATCTGAAACTGGTTTGAATTGCACAGAAAAACTATAAGACGAAACTGTACTTGAAAGAGGACGTAAGAATTCCAAGGTAGTGGATGAGACCTCTGCAACGTATGTTATAATCTACCTGAGAATATTATTTTGATAAATGTTCTTCAGAATGCATTAAAATAATATTCACCCGAATAAATGCTTTATTGTAACATAGACAACATGTTTATTGCCTTTGATCTCCAACTTGGGCCTTACTGTTCACAAACTCGACATATCAACATTCGGCGTGTCTAGAACAAAAATACAAGTGATGAACTGTGTGTAAATAGTGGAATTTACAATCGCATATTGAACAACACGTTAAAAAATATTATCTGTGCTTTTAAAGAGATGACGGCATTTTGGCAATTGCATATGAGTAATGAAAGTCTATGTCATTACTAAAATATAATGAGAAGGTTTAAATCTCTCTACAGATCACCACAATATCTCCACTGCTTGCATATTTTGTCGTGTATTTAGGAGTAACTTAGTACCTGAAGAACGAGGGCTGTTAGACAAATAAGCCAACATTCAGAGTCATCTAAGATACTTGTTTTGTAAGAAATTTAGTCAGCTACTCGCTATATACAAAAGAAAATGTCTTGACTGTTTCTCTGAGTAGCTCAGCCCCAACTGGCAAAGATAGAAACATGAAATTTAGAAAGGGTGTTGATCTTATAATATAGACATCTTTTAAGCAAGTATTTTAGAAATAGTGGATGGAAGGTTTTTTGAAAATATGTCGCTATTAAGGTAATATTAAAGCTAGGACTACGAAAATTGGTTTCGATTTCTCGGCCAGACGTAAAAAAATAAGGGTTTCAGCTTTTTCGCAAATTCAACCAGTAAAGGGGTGAAATAATGGGTAAAAGTCTTTTTGAAAATAAATCATTAGTAAAGAAATACTAAAGCTATTTTAGAACTACATCTATGAAAGCTGGTATTTGATTTTTCGCTTAGCAGTTAAAAAAAAAAATCCGTGTTTCAATGTTTTTGGAACGTCAGCCACTACGGGAGCGAAACGTGGGATGAAAAATTTTGTGGAAATGTTCAATTATGAAGGCATTTTTAAGCTACAACCATGAAAATTTGTATAGGGATTCTCGGTTAGAAAAAAATAGAAATTTCAGTGTTTTTGGAAATTCAGTCCTTAAGGGGGTGAAATAGGGCCTGACTGTTCCACTGATTCATCACCGCCCAGCCCAAGGATAGAAACTTGGGATTTGAGATGGTGTTGATTTTATACTGTAGGCATGGTCGAATAAGGGATTCTCAAAATTCACCCCTAAAGGGTGAAATAGGGGATGGGAGATTTTTGAAAATATGTCACTATTAAGACAGTTTTGAAGCTACAACTACGAAAATTGATGTTTAGTTTCTTGGTCAGAAATTAAAAAAAATACATGTTCCAGCTTTTCTGGAAATTTAACTTCTAAAGGGATAAAACAGTGTGTGAAAGTCTTTTTGAAAGTAAATCATTATTAAAGCACTACTAAAGCATTTTTAAAGCTACATCTACGAAAATTAGTATCTGACTTCGCGGTTAGAAATTAAAAAAAAAAATGTTTCAGTGGTTTTGTAAAGTGAACTCCTAAGAGGGTAAATAGGGAATGAAAAGTCTAATGAAAATACGCTGATGGAAAAAATTCGCAGCATCAAAAAGTAATTAAGGTAGAGTAATGAAATTTCGAGAATAGATTTATCTGGGTAATACACTCCTGGAAATTGAAATAAGAACACCGTGAATTCATTGTCCCAGGAAGGGGAAACTTTATTGACACATTCCTGGGGTCAGATACATCACATGATCACACTGACAGAACCACAGGCACATAGACACAGGCAACAGAGCATGCACAATGTCGGCACTAGTACAGTGTATATCCACCTTTCGCAGCAATGCAGGCTGCTATTCTCCCATGGAGACGATCGTAGAGATGCTGGATGTAGTCCTGTGGAACGGCTTGCCATACCATTTCCACCTGGCGCCTCAGTTGGACCAGCGTTCGTGCTGGACGTGCAGACCGCGTGAGACGACGCTTCATCCAGTCCCAAACATGCTCAATGGGGGACAGATCTGGAGATCTTGCTGGCCAGGGTAGTTGACTTACACCTTCTAGAGCACGTTGGATGGCACGGGATACATGCGGACGTGCATTGTCCTGTTGGAACAGCAAGTTCCCTTGCCGGTCTAGGAATGGTAGAACGATGGGTTCGATGACGGTTTGGATGTACCGTGCACTATTCAGTGTCCCCTCGACGATCACCAGTGGTGTACGGCCAGTGTAGGAGATCGCTCCCCACACCATGATGCCGGGTGTTGGCCCTGTGTGCCTCGGTCGTATGCAGTCCTGATTGTAGCGCTCACCTGCACGGCGCCAAACACGCATACGACCATCATTGGCACCAAGGCAGAAGCGACTCTCATCGCTGAAGACGACACGTCTCCATTCGTCCCTCCATTCACGCCTGTCGCGACACCACTGGAGGCGGGCTGCACGATGTTGGGGCGTGAGCGGAAGACGGCCTAACGGTGTGCGGGACCGTAGCCCAGCTTCATGGAGACAGTTGCGAATGGTCCTCGCCGATACCCCAGGAGCAACAGTGTCCCTAATTTGCTGGGAAGTGGCGGTGCGGTCCCCTACGGCACTGCGTAGGATCCTACGGTCTTGGCGTGCATCCGTGCGTCGCTGCGGTCCGGTCCCAGGTCGACGGGCACGTGCACCTTCCGCCGACCACTGGCGACAACATCGAGTGTGTGTGTGTGTGGTTTGAGGTTTTCGGGCGCTAAACAGCGTGGTCATCAGCGCCCAAACGCATAGAAACGGGAACACATGCGGAGAAGGGACGAAGACGGACAGCGAACAAGGAGAACGGTTAAAAGGTACTGGCCTGACGCAGTTACAAATCCTCACATACAGAGGCAAGACAAGAGGAGAAGAAACGCACTAAAAAAGGAAAGGAAACACAAGGAAAAGAGAACAGAAATCGAAGTGAAACAAGTAGGTAATCGTGACTGGCGGACCTCTTACCTAAAGCCTGGGTGAACCAGTCACCCAGCAGCACATTAAAATCCTCTCCCTAAAATCCGAGGCAACAAATTGGACAGGACACAAAACCGTAAGACCTTAACCACAGTCGTTGCGTCGTCTTGCAAAATAGAGGGCAAATCCGGTGGCAAGGAAACCACCGCCCTCTGGTCAGAGAATAAAGGACAGTCAAGTAAAATGTGGCGGACAGTTATCTGGACGCCACAAGCACTACAGATTGGGGGGTCCTCCCGCCGGAGTAAAAAACCGTGCGTTAAGGGACTGTGCCCGATGCGGAGGCGGGTGAGGAGAACCTCATCCCGCCTGCATGACTGGTAGGATGTACGCCATGGCCGCGTGGTGGCCTTGACCAGACGCAGCTTATTTTCACCGACTGCCAGCCACTCCTCTTCCCACTGACGCATAATACGAAAACGCAAAAGGGAGGTAACAGCATGGAGGGGGACGGCACATTCAACAACGTGAGGGAGGGAACATGCATCTTTGGCAGCCACATCCGCCAGTTCGTTTCCCCTAATACCCACGTGCCCCGGCACCCAGCAGAAAGAAACCTCCTTACCCTGCCGTTGCAGGTGGAGTAGGGCATCATGGATGTTCTGGACGACCGTATCCGCTGGGTACAAGTGTTGCATGGTCTGAAGGGCACTCAGGGAGTCAGAACAGATGAGAAACTTAAGACTGGGAACACATCTCATCTGCTCTAATGCCCGCAAGATCGCAAACAATTCGGCATCAAAGATGGTAAACGCTGCAGGAAGCCGTAATTTGATGACTCGATCAGGGAAAACCACAGCACAACCTACAGAGTCCCCCTGTTTAGAGCCATCCGTAAATACTGGTACATGGTCAGGATGCTGGTTTAAAATATCGTAAAATAAGGAAGTAAAAACAAACGCCGGAGTGCAGCTCCTCTGGTACTCTGACAAGTCTAAAAGGACGCTGGGCCTCTGGAGCAACCAGGGAGGCAGGCGGGTAAAACCCTGGAGTTGGGGTGCCACACGCTCCACACCAAGGGACTCAAGCAAATGCTTGGCACGAATCCCAAATGGTCTCGTTGCCCTTGGACGACTGGAAAAGAGACGTTCCATAGGGGGTCGGGCAACAGTAGGGTATGCAGGGGAGGGAGGACAGGCAAGGAATTGACACACCCGTCGCACCATGAGGAGTTTCCGCCGGATGGCGAGCGGCGGTTCCCCTGCCTCAGCACACAGGCTGGGGATGGGACTGGTACGGAAGGCACCAGTGGCCAGCCTGATACCCTCATGGTGTACTGCGTCAAGAATCTTCAGATACGAAGGCCTCGCTGACCCATACACAGTGCATCCATAGTCAAGACGCGACCGGACGAAAGCCCTATAAAACTGCAGCAGACGCGCCCGATCTGCTCCCCAGGACCGATGGCTCAAACACTTCAAAATATTCAGCGCCTTCAGGGCCCGCACCTTGAGGTCTTTAAGGTGCGGCAACCACGACAACTTGGAATCAAAAGTGAGGCCCAGGAACCTCACACTGTCTCTAAAAGGAAGAATGGTGCCCCTCAGACGCAATTCAGGGGAGGTAAAAGCACGTCGAGAACGATTAAAATGGACACACACACATTTGGCTGCAGAAAAGGTAAAACCCGTCTTTGCAGTCCATGCCTCTAATCGCTTTATCGTAAGCTGCAGCTGCCGACTAGCAGTGACAAGACTGGAGGAAGAACAGAAAACAGCAAAATCGTCCACAAACAAGGAGCACTGGGCAGGACTCCGGATTGTGGACGTGATACTGTTAATGGCGACGGCAAAGAGGGTGACACTTAAAACGCTTCCCTGAGGAACACCATTCTCCTGCACGTACAAATCAGATAGCACATTACCAACCCGATATCGAAAGACGCGGCGGGAAAGAAAGGACCGAATGAAGATGGGGAGATGGCCACGAAAGCCCCACTGATGGAGTTGATTGAGGATAAGGCGGCGCCAAGTAGTGTCATACGCCTTATTAATGTCAAAGAATACACCTAGACAATGCTGGTTACGTAGGAAGGCCTGCTGGATGACCGCCTCAAGCAGGGTCAAGTTGTCTATAGTTGAACGACATCTCCGAAAGCCACACTGAGAGTGGCTAAGGAGCTGCCTGGTCTCGAGCAGCCAAACCAGGCGACGGTTGACCATGCGTTCCAATGTCTTCCCGACACAGCTCGTCAAAGCAATACTCCGATAACTACTGGGATGCATTCGGTCCTTTCCCGGTTTGAGGAGGGGAACCAAAATCGCCTCCCTCCACGAGTCAGGGAACGTGCCGGATGACCATATCATATTAAAACAATTCAGGAGTACTTCCTTGGATGGCAGCAACAAGTGCTGCAGCATGCTGTACAGGATTTGATCAGCACCTGGCGCAGTATCATGAGCCACAGACAGCGCCGAATCCAGTTCCCACATTGTGAAGGGGCAGTTGTAGGGTTCAGAATTTGGAGACCGGAAGTCCAAGTGATCCCTCTCGATAGCAGTGCGGTAGCGGCAGAAATCTGGATCACAGTTCATAGTGGCAGTAGATTCGGCAAAATACGTGGCCAGTGTCTGGGCAATGTCTCTCGGCGCCGTGAGTAGACTACCCTGATGCAGCAATGCCGTGACAGGTAGTTGGCTGCGTTTCCCGGAGATCCTCCTGATGGCTTCCCACACTTTTGTAGAACTAGTGGAGCGGGAGATGGAGTTCAAGAACGATTGCCATGACCGTCGTTTGCTCTCTTTAATCACTCGCCGGGCCTTGGCCCTTGCCACCCGAAAGGCCGCAAGATTGTCAGCTGAGGGACGGCACTTGAAGCGGCGCAGAGCTGCACGGCGGGCTCGGATGGCTGAGCGGCACTCAGTGGTCCACCAAGGGACAAGGCGCCTCTTGGGATGACTTGAGGACCGTGGGATCGACAATTCAGCAGCATGGGAGATCACGGCTGTAACATGGTCGACCCATTCGTGGACGCTGGCACGGTGTTCCAAAACAGCTAAATCGCTGAAAAGTGTCCAGTCAGCTCTGCAGAGGTTCCACCTGGGTGGCACTGGTAATGCTACAGTCTCATCCAGGAGGCGAATCCAAAGGGGGAAGTGGTCACTAGAATGGAGGTCAGCGGCAACCTCCCACAGAGCAGAATCCGCGAGTGCTGGAGAGCAAAAGGAAAGGTCAATAGCTGACGACGACCCAGAAGCAGTACAGAAATGAGTGGCAGCACCAGAGTTGAGGATGCACAGTTCTTCGGATGCCATGAGGCTTTCCAGAATGCGACCCCTGGGGCAAGTAGTCGTAGAGCCCCATAAGACATTATGAGCATTGAAGTCCCCCAGAAGGAGAAATGGGCGGGGGAGTTGGGTAATAAGGTCTGTGAGAGCCTCAGAGTCTATGGCGTCCTGAGGCGGTAAGTAAACGGAACAGATTGTGAGCCTCTGCCCCACAAGAAGGTCAACTGCAACTGCTTGCAAGTCCGTAACGAGAGGGAGCTCAGATGAGTGGTGCATGTCATGGACAAAAACCGCAACACCACCCTTTGCCCTTTCCCCCATCAGATCATCTTTTCGATACACGGTATAGCCCCGTAAAGAAGGAGCATCAGTGGCCCGGAAATGTGTCTCTTGGAGACATAAGCACAAGGGGCGCTCTCGTACAAGGAGTTGTAATTCGGCCACATGCGTCCTGAACCCATTCAGGTTCCACTGTAATATGGGAGCCAGTGATCAGGTTGGCTGAATTTTCACCCTGCCCCTGTGCTTTGGAGGAGAGCCCGTACTGGCCGGAGATTTATTCCTGGGGCGAGAAGATCGCCCCCGGTCGACATCAATGTCCATCAGCTCCGATGGCGACCCAAGGGAGATGTCAGATAGTACGATGGCATCATCATCGGACTGACCGTGACTAGTCTCCTCAGGTGGCAAAACCTTCACCTTTGGCGTCTTCGTCTTGGGGGGCTTAGAATGCAGAACCTTGTCAACAGTTGGAGCTTTACTCGCCTGGGCAGAAGGTGCCATATGGGGAGGTGCAGGAAGTACCCCAATGTCAGCAACCACGGCCTTGTCCGATGTTGTGGGGAGAGCTGCAGGTTGCAAAACAACCGCGGCAGCACAAGTGCACTGGCAAATGCAGGTATTAGTGCTGACACTAGCAACCTCCGTTTGTGTAGCAACAGTGGCCAACTGTACCGGTTTCTGCAGAGTGGAAGCGAAAGATGTTGTAAACACAGGAGGCTGCATGGCCTTAAAGAGCTTCTTGGCCTCACCATAGGGGATGCGCTTAGATGTTTTGATCTCCTGTATCTTCCGTTCCTCGAGATAGATGGGGCAGACCCGGCTCCAGACAGGGTGACTCCCAGAGCAATTCACGCACTTCACAGGCGATGAACAATCGGCTCCTTCATGGGCAGGCTGACCACATTTACCACAAGTGGCTATCCCATTGCACCCCAACGTAGTATGCCCAAAGCGCTGACATTTAAAACAGCGCATTGGGTTGGGGAAATATGGCCGTACTGGCAAACGTAAGAAACCCGCTTTAACATGCTCTGGGAGTCTTGGGCGATTGAACGTGAGAATAAACGAGTCGGATTTGACTAGGTCCCCATCGACTCGTTTCATAATATGCTGCACGTCGACAATACCTTCGTCAGCCCACTCAGATTTCAACTCGTCCTTGGGGATATCCACCAAGTCCCTACATGTCACAACACCCTTACTATAGTTCAAAGTGGAGTGGAGCTCGATCTCGATAGCGTACTTTCCGAGACAGGTTGCTTTCCTAAGAGAAGTGACTTGACGGGAACTAGAAGTTTCAACTAACAGAGTCCCATTGCGCAGACGCTTCACAGATTTCAGTGTTCCTGCAATTCCCTCAAGGCCCTTGTGGATGTAAAAGGGAGAAACTCTCTCAAAGCTACCTTCCTTCCGTTTGACAATCAAATACACATTCTGGATATCAGCATGTGCTCTGTTACGACAGTCTGATAAATCTCTAGTAACACCAGGCGCTGGAGGACTCGCAGCACGAAGTCGCTTTTTCGATTGGGTGTGTTTTCCTACCAGTGGCCCACCCAATCCACTGGTAGGGGGAAACGTAGAGGTCGAAGGGTCCATTGTGGTCCCACGAGCAGCTAGGGAACTAAAGGTCCGCTCAGACAGAGCCCCGCGTGCCTGAGTAAGCCTTATACAACTGGGGTGCGGCAGGTGCCCCAGAGGTTGCCCGCTTGCGACTGTTCCACCCCAACAGCCATGCATCTTATAGGCGCGCAGCACACCATAAGATTGAGGGGTTTTTATAGAGGTTTACCTTCCTCGCAATCCAGGCGGTCAAGCCAAGATTACCATTCCCCGCAGCATACAACATTCCACCGCTGCGCCATGCGGTGGTCGCTGAAGCATGTCCGGGGTTTACGGTGACAGGAGACTGGCGGCGCTGACCAGTCCCCAGCTCAGGACCCCGGGGTCGCCAAGCCCGTACTCAGCAAATGAATGCTGAGCCCCTGGGGGGGACAACATCGATGTACTGTGGAGACCTCACGCCCCACGTGTTGAGCAATTCGGCGGTACGTCCACCCGGCCTCCCGCATGCCCACCATACGCCCTCGCTCAAAGTCCGTCAACTGCACATACGGTTCATGTCCACGCTGTCGCGGCATGCTACCAGTGTTAAAGACTGCGATGGAGCTCCGTATGCCACGGCAAACTGGCTGACACTGACGGCGGCGGTGCACAAATGCTGCGCAGCTAGCGCCATTCGACGGCCAACACCGCGGTTCCTGGTGTGTCCGCTGTGCCGTGCGTGTGATCATTGCTTGTACAGCCCTCTCGCAGTGTCCGGAGCAAGTATGGTGGGTCTGACACACCGGTGTCAAAGTGTTCTTTTTTTCCATTTCCAGGAGTGTATATTTAAGTGATTGACATTGCAAGACCACATGTTAATGTGTATGTTATATGTACAATAATAACCGATGTAACCCTCAGGATGTTGAATGTAAGTAAGTGCAGGTGCATGGAATGTGTTGTACAGGTGCCGGATGTCAGTTTGTGGGCTAGATCACAATGCCTGTTGCTCTTGGTTAGTCAATACAGAGGCCGTTACTGCTGTTTGTTAACGACGTTGGGGTTGTAGTCCGATGATATCGCGTACTTGCTCGAATGGAGACAAATTTGGCGGCTGAGCTGGCCAAGGCGCGGAGCATGTTCAGTTACAACAGAAGTACGTAAGAGGACGATATCCTGTTGGAAAACATCCCCTGGAATGCTGTTCATGAATTGCAGCATAACAGGTCGAGTCTCCAGACTGACGTACAGTTTTGCGTTCAGGGTGCGCGGGATAACCACGAGAGTGCCCCTGCTGTCACACGAAATCTCATTTCAGACCATAGCTCCAGGTGTCAAGCACGCAGGCAGGTTGGGTGCAGGTCCTCAAATGGCCTCCTCTAACGAACACATGGCAGTCACTGGCACCTAGGCAAAACCAGCTTTCATCAGAAAACACAGCTGACCTCAACGCTGCCCTCCAATGAGCTCTCACTTGACACCGCTGAAGTCACAAACGGCGGTGGTTTAGGTCAGTGGAGTGCACGCTACAGCACATCTGGCACTGAGCTGTCCCACAGGTAACCAATTTGTAACAGTTAGTTACGTCACTGTGGTGCCAACTGCTGCTCAAATTACTGGTACAAATGCAGTACGATGGGATGCAGTCATACACCGAACACGACGGTCTTCCCTGTTGGTAGTGCCACGTGGCCGTCCGGAGCCCCGTCTTCTTGCGAACGTACATTCCCACGGCCACCACTGCCAGAGCTTACGCACAGTGGCTACATACACTACTGGCCATTAAAATTGCTACACCACGAAGATGGCGTGCTACAGACGCGAAATTTAACCGACAGGAAGAAGATGCTGTGACATGCAAATGATTATCTTTCCAGAGCATTCACACAAGGTTGGCGCCGGTGGCGACACCTACAACTTGATGACATGAGGAAAGTTTCCAACCGATTTCTCATACACAAACAGCAGTTGACCGGAGTTGCCCGGTGAAACGTTGTTGTAATGCCTCGTGTAATGGGTACCATCACGTTTCCGACTTTGATAAAGGTCGGATTGTAGCCTATCGCGATTGCCGTTTATCCTATCGCGACATTGCTGCTCGCGTTGGTCGAGATCCAATGACTGTTAGCAGAATATGGAGTCTGTAGGTTCAGGACGGTAATACGGAAAGCCGTGCTGGATCCCAACGGCCTCCTGTCACTAGCAGTCGAGATGACAGGCATCTTATCCGCATAGCTGTAACGGATCGTGCAGCCACGTCTCGATCCCTGAGTCAACAGATGGGGACGTTCGCAAGACAACAACAGTTCGACGACGTTTGAAGCAGCATGGACTATCAGCTCGGATACCATGGCTGCGGTTACCCTTGACGCTGCATCACAGACAGGAGCGCCTGCGATGGTGTACTCAACGACGAACCTGGGTGCACGAATGGCAAAACGTCATTTTTTCGGATGAATTCAGGTTCTGTTTATAGCATCATGGCGGTCGCATCCGTGTTTGGCGACATCGCGGTGAACGCACATTGGAAGCGTGTATTCGTCATCGCCATACTGGCGTATCACGCGGCGTGGCGGTATGGGGTGCCATTGATTACACGTCTTGGTCACCTCTTGTTCGCATTGACGACACTTTGAACAGTGAACGTTACATTTCAGATGTGTTACGACCCGTGGCTGTACCCTTCGTTCGATCCCTGCGAAACCCTACATTTCAGCAGGATAATGCACGACCGCATGTTGCAGGTCCTGTATGGGCCATTGTGGACACAGAAAATGTTCGACTGCTACCCTGGCCAGCACATTCTCCAGATCTCTCACCAACTGAAAACGTCTGGCCAATGGTATCCGAGCAAGTGGCTCGTCACAATACGCCAGTCACTACTCTTGATGAACTGTGGTATCGTGTTGAAGCTGCATGGGCAGCTGCACCTGTACACGCCATCCAAGCTGTGTTTGACTCAATGACCAGGCGTATGAAGGCCGTTATTACGGCCAGAGGTAGTTGTTCTGGGTACTGATTTCTCAGGATCTATGCACCCAAATTACGTGAAAATGTAATCACATGACAGTTCTAGTATAATATATCTGTCCAATGAATACCCGTTTATCATCTGCATTTCTTCTTGGTGTAGCAATTTAATGGTCAGTAGTGTACTTGCAAAGTCTTTCCGCAGTATCGCAGAAGGAGCATTCAGTTTCTCGTCACCCTACTGAACTACTTCGTTCAAGCACAGGGAGGTGTTGCAATTTGTGAACTAAATCACAGAAAGAGATTTAGCATTGACTTTGCCAGAAATGCACAGAAGAAGAAACCTATCTTTAATACATTAATTCTTCATTAGATCTAATATATGTTTATTAAATTATTTTTGTTGTAATTACTATGCATAAGCGAGCTAAACAGCGGGCTAAGATAGTGTTGCAATAAAGTGTAACCATTCCGCACATCTTGATAAGTTATATTCGCTGTGAAACGGAACACACAATGTTTGGGTACGCAGGTAAGGCATATGAACGCCCAAGCACCCGTGACGTAACAACATACACACTAAACGTCCAGGATGGGTGGAAATTTTAAGTGACATTTGGCACGCGTACCAGGAAGTTTATCAAATGAGATGATGCACTGGTTAGGTCGCGGGACTCGCAGTGGCAAGGACTCCGCTTCATATACCCACCCAGCCATCCCGTTGCAGGATCATCATGATTTTCCTATATCACTCAGGTTAAATACCACGATGGTTCTCTTACAAATAACACGGTGTGCTTCCTTCCTCCAGCCTTCTCCCGTCAACGTTTCTGTTCCGTCTCCGACGAGCCAGTCCTCGATGGGACGTTAACACTGTTCTTTCTTCATCCTCCTTTTCCAGCTAGCTCAAATCCTGCTTCTGATGGCTTCTCATTATATTTCATGCAGTCAAAAATTTACAGCTGAGGTGACAGAAATCATGGGATAGCGATATGCACATATACAGATGGCGGTAGCACCGTGCAAGCAATATACACTCCTGGAAATTGAAATAAGAACACCGTGAATTCATTGTCCCAGGAAGGGGAAACTTTATTGACACATTCCTGGGGTCAGATACATCACATGATCACACTGACAGAACCACAGGCACATAGACACAGGCAACAGAACATGCACAATGTCGGCACTAGTACAGTGTGTATCCACCTTTCGCAGCAATGCAGGCTGCTATTCTCCCATGGAGACGATCGTAGAGATGCTGGATGTAGTCCTGTGGAACGGCTTGCCATGCCATTTCCACCTGGCGCCTCAGTTGGACCAGCGTTCGTGCTGGACGTGCAGACCGCGTGAGACGACGCTTCATCCAGTCCCAAACATGCTCAATGGGGACAGATCCGGAGATCTTGCTGGCCAGGGTAGTTGACTTACACCTTCTAGAGCACGTTGGGTGGCACGGGATACATGCGGACGTGCATTGTCCTGTTGGAACAGCAAGTTCCCTTGCCGGTCTAGGAATGGTAGAACGATGGGTTCGATGACGGTTTGGATGTACCGTGCACTATTCAGTGTCCCCTCGACGATCACCAGTGGTGTACGGCCAGTGTAGGAGATCGCTCCCCACACCATGATGCCGGGTGTTGGCCCTGTGTGCCTCGGTCGTATGCAGTCCTGATTGTGGCGCTCACCTGCACGGCGCCAAACACGCATACGACCATCATTGGCACCAAGGCAGAAGCGACTCTCATCGCTGAAGACGACACGTCTCCATTCGTCCCTCCATTCACGCCTGTCGCGACACCACTGGAGGCGGGCTGCACGATGTTGGGGTGTGAGCGGATGACGGCCTAACGGTGTGCGGGACCGTAGCCCAGCTTCATGGAGACGGTTGCGAATGGTCCTCGCCGATACCCCAGGAGCAACAGTGTCCCTAATTTGCTGGGAAGTGGCGGTGCGGTCCCCTACGGCACTGCGTAGGATCCTACGGTCTTGGCGTGCATTCGTGCGTCGCTGCGGTCCAGTCCCAGGTCGACGGGCACGTGCACCTTCCGCCGACCACTGGCGACAACATCGATGTACTGTGGAGACCTCACGCCCCACGTGTTGAGCAATTCGGCGGTACGTCCACCCGGCCTCCCGCATGCCCACTATACGCCCTCGCTCAAAGTCCGTCAACTGCACATACGGTTCACGTCCACGCTGTCGCGGCATGCTACCAGTGTTAAAGACTGCGATGGAGCTCCGTATGCCACGGCAAACTGGCTGACACTGACGGCGGCGGTGCACAAATGCTGCGCAGCTAGCGCCATTCGACGGCTAACACCGCGGTTCCTGGTGTGTCCGCCGTGCCGTGCGTGTGATCATTGCTTGTACAGCCCTCTCGCAGTGTCCGGAGCAAGTATGGTGGGTCTGACACACCGGTGTCAATGTGTTCTTTTTTCCATTTCCAGGAGTGTATAAAAGGGCAGTGTATTAGCGGAGCTGTCATTTTTACACAAGCAATTCATGTGAAAATATTTCCGACGTAATTATAGCCGCGGGACGGGAGTCAACAGACTTTGAACGGAGATTGGCAGTTGGGGCTAAATGTTTCGGATATTCCATTTCGGAAATCGGTAGGGAATTCAATATGCCGAGATCCATAGCATCAAGTGCATGCGAAAATACCAAATTTCAGACATTACCTCTCACCAGACAACGCAATGGCCGACGACCTTCACTTAACGACCGAGAGCAGCGGCGTTTGAGTAGGGCTGTCAGTGCTAACAGACAAACGATACTGCGTGAAATAACCACAGAAATCAATGTGGAGCGTATGACCAACATAACGTATCCGTTAGGACAGTGCGGCGAAATTTGGCGTCAACTGGCTGTGGCAGCAGACGTCCGACGCGAGTGCCTTTGTTAACACCACGGCATCGTCTGCAGTGCCTCTCCTTGATTCGTGACCATATCGTCCGCAGCTCATGGTCTCGCAGTCGCGTTCACGCTTCCCGAGCCCGGGGTTCAGGGTTCGATTCCCGACGGGGTCAGGGATTTCAACCCGACTGGGTGTTTATGTTGTCGTCATCCTTTCATCATCATTCATGAAAGTGGCGAGATTGGACTGAGCAAAGATTGGGAATTTGTACGGCCGCTGCTAACCAAGGAGTTGAGCGCCCCACAAACCAAAGATCATCATTGTAGCCATATCCGTTGGACCTTGGACGAATGTAAATCCGTGACCTGGTCAAATGAGTTCCAATTTCAGTTGGTAAAAGCTGATGGTGGGGTTCGAGTGTGGCACAGACCCCACGAAGCCAAGTTGTCAACAAGGCGCTTTGCAAGCTGGTGGTGGCTCCATAATGGTATGGGCTGTGTTAACATGGAATGGACTGGATCCTTCGTGTGTTCGGCTACTTGGAGATCATTTGGACGTCATGCACACAAACAACGATTGATTTTTTTATGGATGACAATGTTCCATGTCACTTGGCCATAATTGCTCGTGATTGGTGTGAAGAACATTCTGAATACTTCGAGCGAATGATTTGGCCACCTACAGCGCCCGACAAAAATCCCGTCGAATATTTATGGGACATAATCGAGAGGTCAGTTCGTGCACAAAATCCTGCACCCGCAACATTTCGCAGCGAATATAGGTGGCCTTTTTATGATTCATTGGACAGATGGTCCTTGCCGAGTACGGTGTGAAAATGTGAACTGAAACACACTGCAACAATCGTCGGAAGGGTCCAGGCCGGGGAGATAGCGTTATGGCCTGGGAAACGTATCCGTGACATTCTTTGGATGATCTCGTCATTCTGGAAGCTACAGTGGATCAACGCAAGTAGGCTTCTCTTCTTGGAGACCATGAACACTGCTACATACAGTTTGTTTTTCCACGGTACGATGGCGTCAACCAGCAGGACAATGCAACGTGTCACGCAGCTTGCTGTGTACGTGCGTGGTTCTAAGAACACCAGGATGCGTTTACCATGCTCCTCTGACAAAATTGAAATGGCTCTGAGCACTATGGGACATCACATCAGAGGTCATCAGTCCCCTAGACTTAGAACTACTTAAACCTAACTAACCTAAGGATATCACACACATCCATGCCTGAGGCAGGATTCGAACCTGCAGCCGTAGCAGCAGCGCGGTTCCAGACTGAATCGCCTAGAACCGCTCGACCACAGCGGCCGACCGCCCCTCACCACCAGACTCTCAGGATGTAAGCTCAATGTATAATCTTTGTTTTTTTTTCATTTTTATTATTTCTAGCAGTCATAACATTTTGTACCTTTAACGACCTATCTCAAACGTGGATAGTTACTGCATTGTATGAGGGTGGGTGGAAGTGCAAACGCATGAACTTGGTGAATTCAGACGGACTCTCTCTCTTGGTTCAGCTTTCTAGTGTAGTCCTGTCAATAGTCGTTTCAATGGTGGCTTGAAGGGCTGCTCTGGTGGAACCTTGTCTCCCTGGTCTTTCTTAACGTGTGGGGTCACCACTGGTTCCTTCAGATCCACTCGCAAGGCATGCGTTCGTTCAAATTTTAGGCGTTGAACCAATCGAAAATTCTGACCGAGGAACACCGACGTCACCTCATCTGTGTTCTGATTGGAGGAGATGTGTGGTATTACTAAAAAATTCGTTTTGTCGACTGGTGAGTTCGCCCCTCCAAGTTCCTTTGGTTCCTGTGCTTGGAAGCAAGGCAGGTTGCCTTTTGTATGGGGTTAGTTAGTTGCTGTTCTGGGGTCAGATGTGTACGACGTACCGCTTATATGCGCACTTGGGCAGTAAATTTTTGTAACAGAGTTAATTTGGACTTTCACGTTAGAAACTTTCGTTAATTTTAAAGCCATTTATTAGAAGTGTTATGGGGTTCTCATGAATAATAATGTTACTATCGTTTGACTAAACTAAGAAGAGGCGGAACTTGTTCTTTATTTGGTTACGATGCATGAAATGAATCGTGACGAAGTTCCTCATTTCTAACGGCAGTGAGTCCCAAGCCAGTTCGCACGCTTCTCCTATTGCTAGGAAATGGCAAATTTTGTATTAGTTATTCTGTGAATTTGTGAATTTTTGTGTGTGAGAATATGAACGTCCATGTTGCCTTCCTTAGTCAGCCTAATCCGCTCTTAATAATGATGATTATTATATTGACAAACAATTTCACCTTATGGACCCATAGTGATAGGATTTTATAGATGATAAATGTTGACTGAAGTTTTGTGAATAAATGTCCATTCAGAATCAACTCAGTTCGTTAAACTGTTCGCCGATGTGCCTACCAGAACGCTACCCCACAACCTGTGGTCATCCACCTCATGTACGCTGTAAGAGAAAGATACTAGGAAGCGTTTAGTAAAGTTCAATCCCTGATCGATCGATCAGAAGTTCGGTGGTTGGATTTCCGTCGTGCAGTTTCTTTGTGGTGAAACCTAGGGGTAATTTCAATTAATATTTCTGGAACTTCAGACGTCTACGAGCTGATGGCCTCCCTCAGTGACAAGCATTGTTTAGTAGGAAGCTCGTGGGAACGAAAAAAATCAACGTTATATGGCAAAAGCGCGTCTCACCTAAGAAACAATTAACAACATTTAGTCGTTTTCAATAGTTAATAAACCGAGGACGCCTTTTGCCGCGTAAGCACCTCGCAGAAAGTATGAGCATTATAAGTGGGAACAGGAAATGTGTAATATAATAAAAAAATAATTAAAAAATTTAAAGTAATGAAAGAAATTGATTGGAAATTGTCCTTCCGCTTTCAATGAAGAGAGAATATTAGTACAATTGCATTGTTATGAAATGTTCTGCGTGTACAAAGTTGTGCTATTGTTCATTCACTTTATCTTGCATCTTTTCTTTTTCTGTGTCCATCCCGATACGTATATTAATTACATTTCTCGTCTTCAAGAAAGGTTCTTCTTCTGTTAATTTTACGAAAATATGACCGTGTACTTCTTTTCCTCCACTTCAATTGTAGATGCAGATAGCCGAATCAAGGGAACACCGGTGACTCCCATGATGATGCAAAATATGAAGGAATTTTTCTCGACTTGGTTCTATTTCACTTTAATAAAAATGATTAACACTGTCATTAAGTCTTGACTTATGCGGAAACACATACGACACAAAAGTCTCGTAGCCCGCCATACTCTTAGCAGTACAGCGTAACAAAACTTCTACATACGAGAGAGCCTGACTGAGACTGTCTAAAATAAAATCATATACAAATTATTGAATGAAAGTCCCTTCATCTGTCTGTGCCCCACCGCGCATTCACAATTAATGTCTTTGCCATTGCTTATGGTCGATCGGTGTTTCAATTTTTTTTTTTAAATAAACATTAACTTTACGGTATCCTTCGGGTCCTTCATCATCAACCTACACAAATGGCCGTCGAAAATATGTGCATTCTGCTTCTGATTCTGACTGCATGAAAGACGTAAATGTTAAATAATTTCGCGAAATTAAAAAAAATCGGGCGACAGTCATCGTGTGTGAAGTTGGTGTCATGTGTCCCCTGCGTCGGAGGTACTGTGTTTATGGAGCCAGTAGTTGCCTGAGCGATCAACCAAGTAGTTTCTCGGCTATGGAAAGTCTACAAGCATTCGAAAGTGCATTCCTGTGAGCCAGCTTTGATTTCTTCTGAGACACTTTCCGGTTTTCTAGGCTAATGTGGCCCTTAAGTCAGCGTGCACGTACAGAAAATTGATCTGACCCGCCAATAAACGTTTCCGATTAAATCCATGGAGCAGTACGTCGCCTAATTAGTACCTCGCGACGCGCGCCGCCAGGACTGCGTACATTCAGACCGCAGCAGCGAGTGCCATCTCGCGTGACGGCACGGAAGGCACGGACGAAGGAAACGTTTCACAGATTATCAAACTCGTGTGACGTCATTGTCTTTCTTCCTTTTTTTTTTTACGGCTCCACAACTCAATTTGTAACAACGGAATCCGGGGAAAAAACTGTTTGTTAGTGCAGTTGCATGAGTAGGAATAAAATGTTAATGTGTTCATTAATCACGTATACGCGTACTGTAAACTAACCCGTTCCACACCATTCGATAAGAGAATCGTTCTTACGATCTACGGAACATGTAATTAACCAACTAATTAACTATAGGATCTCTTTGCTGTCCGTCCGTTGCCCAGTCTGTTCAGACGCTTTTTCCTCAGGAACGTGTCAAGGTATCAAGTTGAAATTTACGTCAAATACTAAGGTACACGTTCCCGTGGCGATATAGAAAACCGAAGCTTCTGAACCAGTGCTGTCAAAAGATATGTCAATTTATGTCAAAAATTTAACCCTCGAAAAGTCAACACCTACAGCGTAGTTTCCGTTGATCTAGAATCACGAAATTTAGCAAGATGCTAGGTTTCACGGTACAAGTGAAGGAAAAAATGAGAAAATTGTTAATTTGTAATTATATCGCATAAAAATATTTTTGCCATTTATTGCTCGTCTGTTCGTCCGCTTGTTAAGACACCTTCTTCTCACAAATGGGCAGCGGTATCAACTTCAAATTTATATCTAATATTAAGGTTTATCCATTTTCTTTTCAATTTTCTCATGTTGAAAAACGAGATAGAGCGATCTGTTTTACTTGGTGAAAAACTTTCTATAGCCAAAATCGCATAAATATTTCTTTGTTTTCGACAACCGGTTTTGAAAGACTTTGCTCTCATCTTCTGGTCTGTAATGTAGTACATGTATGTATTTTGAATGTATATGTAACAGACCAGAAGACACAGCAAAGTCTGTCGAAACCGGTTATCAAAAATAAAGAAGTAGTCATGCGATGTTAGCTATGGAAATTTTGTTTTTTTGTTTTTCATACATATGAAAAGAATCACAGCGCCGTCAACATTTATCAGCATTACGTCTTAAGACTTTACCGTGTTACCCGCAAAGTGAAGGTAAAAATGCAGGGACGCATCATCCAGTGACCGTAGGACACATAGTTCAGTCTATCGTTCCCCAGGTTAGCAAAAAAGTCAGTGATGTTTCATTTGTTTCATATAGGAACAAGACTGCTAACGACAGCGATAGCGATTCTCAATGTGCTCACTAAATATTGCGACGCGGGTGACGACGAAGTCTGTGCCTACACATCCGTTTCTCGCTCATGGCAGGTAAGTATCGTCCAATGTTTAATGCCACAACGTCTAAACGAGATGTACTGGCACTGATTCAGTGTAGGTGCAGAATTTTGAAATTCATACACTTCACGGGGAAGAAAACAGAAAACACACTGTCAGTCAAAGGCACTACTTGTGTCTTTCAAAATGTTCAAAAGTGTGTGAAATCTTATGAGACTTAACTGCTAAGGTCATCTGTCCCTAAGCTTACACACTACTTAACCTAAATTATCCTAAGGACAAACACACACACCCATGCCCGAGGGAGGACTCGAACCTCCGCCGGGACCAGCCGCACAGTCCATTACTGCAGCGCCTGAGACCGCTCAGTTAATCCCGCGCGGCTTTATGTCTTTAAGAACCTTGGAGGCTATCTACGTTCTCAACGTCCACTTTACAGTGATTTCTTATATTCGGTCTATTCTGCAGAATCACACTCGTTCACGATACAGCTACACGAAACACGTACGATGCCTTTCAATCAGCTATAAAAGTCAACTGTACGCTGCGATCCAACCAGTGATTAGGTGATAACTCTCCCCCCCCCCCCCCCCTTCTTCACGCCAGTTCCGAACATTTTAGGCCAGCTGAAAGCTAGTAACTACCTTAGTACCATAATGTAGCATCCTTAATTCAATTTATTTCGGATAGGGGTAAAGAATAATCTCGTTTGTGTCTGTCAGAAGGAAGAAGAAGGAAATGTTTTCCTGCTGTAAAATCTCTTTCTGGAGGAATGTGTTTATTTGATATGGAGTTATTGATGCTGTGAAAGGTCTGATAGAATAAGGTGTAGAGCAAGAGCCGAAGCTACGAATGATAGTGGGATGAGAAGAACTGTTGTACAGAGTGAATGGTGTGATATTCGCTATTTTTGACTTTATTAAAACAGCAAATAATTAATACTTTCAGCCAGAAGGCAAATACTTGTTTATAAAGAATGATTAATGTATAATAAGGCGTCGCATGGCGACGGTGGAATTTCCTAAATAATGTAATTCGTCGTCCTTGGGCGGCAACATAAACAGAAAAATTAGGATAGATATGCGATCCTTCACTGTTTTGTTCGCTGGAGAACAAATGAAGCCTTGAGCGCTAGAGACTTGTACTGTTTTTCTTAAGTAAGACGGACGCAGATTTGTGGCAGTCTGATCTAACTTTTACTAAATGTATAAAAACGTGTTCCGTCTAAGTTTGAGTGAAGTGTAAAAAGAAGAACTGTTATAACTTATCGTGACGACGCACGAGCGACTCAAGAGGATGGCTGGCTCTGAGCACTATGGGACTTAACATCTATGGTCATCAGTCCCCTAGAACTTAGAACTACTTAAACCTAACTAACCTAAGGACAGCACACAACACCCAGTCATCACGAGGCAGAGAAAATCCCTGACCCCGCCGGGAATCGAACCCGGGAACCCGGGCGCGGGAAGCGAGAACGTTACCGCACGACCACGAGATGCGGACGACTCGAGAGGACAATGGCTATATAAAAGAGTGCTCAATGGACATGAAACGGACATAAAAATCTACCGTCATTGTAGTACTACGCTTAAGGTAAGATATATGTTTTAGTTATAATAAATATTTGTTCTGGGAATTCTGAATCATTTAGCAGTGCCCATTCCTATCATCTCCTCAGTATTATTTTCATTTTAATTATGCATTTTGCTAAGATTACAGACACCAAGATCAGCAGTCCAATGTGCGTATTACATTGATAAAAAGAAAACTGTTTTATCGTCTTCTTGCATCAGCTTTAATATTGAATTTCCCTTTTGTGTGATGTTACAGTTGTTTTTGCGCCCTTAAGAACTTTCTGGTCCCTTATGAGATTGTTTTGTCATAACAATAACTTCACGACCGGGTATGATCGTATCTACGATCATGAAGTAATTAGAAAGACAATGATGCAATTTCTTAATCAATAGCACGCTAGCTGTGACTGCTTCAAGCCACGAGAAACTGCAAGTAAAGACTATTCACATTTCATAATGCAATATTTTATGACAATGGTCAATCCATGATTCTTACGCCAGTTGTGATTGATAAAACAGTAAGCGAAATCTCAAATTCAATTTTTCCATTGAATAACAACATCACTTGTATTTTGTAACATCACAATGGTTATGATGCTGCATTTGGTAGTATGGGTGTTCGGAAACATAGGATTCGCGGTTTGGTAGGGAGAAGCAGTTCGGTTTTCGACGGGAAAAGACGCGGAGGTTGTGTTATGCAGAGTGGAGTAATGTGTTACTACAGGATTTTAAAAGTAACACGAACCTTCATTATGGTGTCATATTTATGGAAGACCCAGAATTTGTGTAGCTATTTAAAATGTGGTAAATAGCGGAGTAAATATGGTAATGGGTGTTAAGCACACGGAAAATTTAAAGGAATTGTAAGATGTTTAAAGGATTTGGGCGATTTGGTAGATTTTAGGATTACAGACGTCCCGACGATGAAGCACTTGAATACGAAACTATGGATCAATCTGAGTCACATTAAACTAATATTAGAAAGAGAACTATCTCAACAATCTAATCAAGCGGACCCTCTTTGCGAGACTCATACGGCTGTAAATAAGTTGCCTTTAACAAAATGGTTAGTCGATCTAACTTTTAAATGTAAAATTAATCATATATGCCAGTAGTGATCTAATCTCATCTTGTCTGCAATCTTGTTGATTAAATCAGTTAATAAAAATGATGTAAATCCAAAATGGAGCATAATACACAGAATGAAATTAATATACTGTTCGAGTCAAATGCTATCACTATATTCTTTTTCAAACTTCCGAAACATTTCGGACTATGGAAGTATAGAAACGAAAATTTATACTTTACTCGCTTTAAATTCGATTGCCCACTGAAATTCAGTACAATTACAGAGGGGTCAAATGATGCCAAACAGTCACACTTTCAGTAGCTTACAAAGGAACACTCATATGAACATAAATAAGTTTTAAAAAACTCACAACAACAAAACGTGTGATCGGCAGTTGTGTGTGTACTGAGCTGCCTACAGCTCTTAGCCAATGAAAAATGAGTGACAAGTTGTGGTAGGTTAGTGCACACTTGCAATGACGGGAGATACCAAGTTCCGTCAGCGCAAATTTAGAAACATTCATTACATTCAAAATAATAATCAGACTTCTGAAAACTGCATTACATCATTTTTAATTACTGTAAATACTGTTCCACAATTTTTAGAATAGTTGTAATGAACTACAGAGATGGAATAGTAACAAACTAAAGGACCTTGTTGGGGGATGTTGGCAGTATATTCAGTCAAAGTGAACACTTGCAATTTAGTGGTATCAGCTTGACAGTTGATAACTAAGCGGAATTAATTTTGAAGTATAGTTTTCATGTAAAATGACTAAAACAGTAAATGTTTAGTGATCTATATTAATATACACGTTGTAATCTCCCCCCTCCTTCCTAATTCCATCTATTGTTCACATTAAACAATATCCAATCCAAGTAATTAATAAGCAAAGTCTTTTATGAAGATTTGAGAGGAGCGAAGACTCCTTTTACTTAGCTAGTCATGTTGAGATGGCTCCAGTTCTTCTTGTCTAAGGGGCTGGTTCTTGAAGCTGAAAATCTCACGTCAGGTGCTCACGGTTGGTTTGGACTAAAAAAAGTTTGAAGAATGTTGTTGCAGTATTTTTTTAAGTAATATATCTTCACACATTTTAGTATATCATACATCAGACGCCCGCTAAACCCACTGGGCAGAACAGGTGATTAGGATTGTGGAAAGGGCTAAATAAGGTTGGGTCAGTTTCACCTTAAAATTGTAATTTTTTCTAATTAAATAACACATTTGCAACCAAAGCGGCACATAGCCGAACCTTTACAACTACGAGTTTCAAACTCAAATTCTTTCACGGCTGAAGGCCTCCAAACAAGAAATCTTAAAAGCAAAAAAAATAACTATCAAGTAAAGGAATACACACAGTTAAAATTACAAATAAAATAATTAAAATAGATCTATATATCAGCTAGGCTGAAAACCTCAAGACAAACACAAACAAACAAGATGCAATACAAACGGCTGAAGGCCCATAATAAAATTTTCAAAATTTTAATATAAATTACCATAACCAATCAAAGGCAGGAGGCCGCAATGTTTAAGCTTGAATGGTAATTTTAAGAATAAGGTTCCAAGACGCAATGTTTAAGCTTGAATGGTAATTTTAAGAATAGGTTTCAAGGCTGAAGGCCCACAATTAATTTTACAAAATTTTTAAAAAATATAACCATCAGCCTTAAGTTTTAAGCAGCTGAAACTGGACTAAAGAAAAGACAACAGAACGGCAATAACCTTTCAACAAATATCCACATGCCGCAATTCAAACTTACTTACATAAAACACAGTAAAACCAAGGAGGTTTTTTATTATTGGCTATGATAGATTATAAACAGACAATTAAACACCGGTGAGAAAGACAGTAAAGACAACAGCACTCAGAAGCCTCCAGGGGGTCGGTCTGCCCTCATTCACTTGGGTGAGACAGGTGATGAGCCCAACTACACTTGATGCTTCGGAACCCAACCAAGGGACAGCCATGGATCGACTGACAAACGACTTGCTTGCCGCCAATCGGTACATGGGAATTCAAACAAAATGTTACGGGGCTGATTATCCACAATCAATATGTATGTGTATTAAGCTGTCAAAACTACACACCGTGTTGGATAGCGACAACAGGTGAAGAAAGGACACCGCCTGCAATTACGTTAGTGGCCAGGGCAGTTAACCAGTACACTAACAGCCACAAGGCAGAAAATAGCGCTGGTGCACTTGAGTTTTAGTCAACCAATATAGTTAATTCCACCGCATGGTGGCTAAATATCAGCAGTACAAACACTCAGTGTTGGTCACAGGAAAATCTCCCCCAACAGTGAACCACCAAAACGAACCACACAACATGAATTGACGTGGCGTGGGTAGTTGAAACCACTACTCAACTTTGACGTCCTGGGTCGGTGAACCACGAAGTTTGTAGCGATCAGACAGCTCCACACACTCTCTGACACCGCACAGGGACAGTCAGCAGATCCAGTCGACTGCCCTGCGCGGAGATAACTTCCCTGGTCCGCAGCAACCTACCGAATCCCTTCAGAATGCCGACAACATCTAAAATAGTCGTCAGTGGAAATAACGCCAACTACACACACAACCTGACAAACACTGCACGAAGACCTGAACGATACGCAACAGTAACTAAGCACGCCCGAAGACAAATCGGGAGCCGATGAACACACACACAGCCGACTCATGAACGATCGGCGAGCCAAAACGCGTCGTCCGGTAGGACGACCGACCGACGATCCACCCAGACCGTGGCCCGGCTCAACTGATGCGTGGTGGCAAGGGTTAGGCGAGCCATGTCGACGCAGACATCCGAGCTCCAACCCAACTGCACTAGTGCCGCATTGTAACTCCGTGACTGGCAGGTCCGGACTGCACTCCAGACACGTTCCAACTGACTGGAAGCCCGAACTCGCGATACGACAGACAACGACCGAGAAGTAATAGTAGTCGAACAAAGATGCTACGAGAGGGGATATATCGATACGCTCTGCTAGCGTCGGACACAGACAGGCAAGCAGCAACTGAGTCACAGTACTAATTTAAATTAAGGTAGTGAAGTGGAAGTACGCTAAAAACAGGATGTAAAATACATGGATGGTGGGAACACGAGCCACGCACACTTTTTAGTATATCATACAGTATTTTGATTTTTCACATTAACAATGTCGAAATTACATTGTTCGCACAAAAATACAAAAATACGTTCGATCACATCAGAGGTAAGCTTATGAGTCCCACACTTCGCGGAAATAACAATATTCCAAAGGGTTTACAATTTTCCTTAACAAATGAATCTCTACTTCTTTCTGGTACGTTGTTAATTTCGATTATTTCATAGATGAATCTAGAAATAAACATAGTAACAAGTACAGGTTTGCATAATTAATAATAGAAATTGTAAGTGTGCCAATAATTTGCAATTTCAAATGTTTCTAAAAATATAATTTTAACTCTACATTCAGAACTAGTACTTATCGATTACAACATCGAAATTAAAAAATTTTATAAAGTAATTTTTTCACATATTTCAGCTTGCAACATAACGTACTGTGTATAAAATTATATGAAAGCTTTCAGAGAAGCAACTGAGTTAACATTGACCTGTCCAAAATTCGAAAGATAATACTGATATCAACAACTATTGAGGAAAAGAAATGCTAGTGGAGGATGTCCCGTTACAAAATGCAATTACACATGTAATTAGACATTCATATTTGTGAACTTAGCATGCGTTAATTTTCAATTACGACACTAAATAATCTTAACCAAACTGTTACGATGAAGTATTACTCGGTACGATTCAATGTCGAATGAAATACAGTGTAGTAATAACCATCAGAGTGGGAAAGGTAAATGGAAATTTGTTAACTGCGAAGCCATCAATAGTTACATATATTACGAGGGGCCTTTAGTAAAAAATACAACACTTTTTTTTAGAGTAGGTTGGTTTTATTCAGGATTCCAATACATCATATTATTCCTCACTCTTTCGGCTACAAAACTCCTATTTTTCAACATAGTCTCCGTTGACTGCGACGGCGCTACGCCTCTTTACTGGGAGCCTCTGAATACCCGCACGGTACTACTGTACTGGCTGACAACAAAGTTGCAGAATTTTGGAACACGTATTATGTTCGAGTACAATGACTTTTCTGGAGACTAGAAATCTACTCTGTAGGAATCAACATGGGTTTCGAAAAAGACGATCATGTCAAACCTAGCTCGCGCTATTCGTCCATGAGACTCAGGGCCACAGCCACGGGTTCCCAGGTAGATGCCGTGTTTCTTGACTTCCGTAAGGCGTTTGATCCAGTTCCCCACAGTCATTTAATGAGCAAAGTAAGAGCATATGGACTATCAGACCAATTGTGTGATTGGATTGAAGGGTTCCTAGATAACAGAACGCAGCATGTCATTCTCAATGGAGAGAAGTCTACCGAAGTAAGAGTGATTTCAGGAGTGCCGCAGGGGAGTGTCGTAGGACCGTTGCTATTCACAATATACATAAATGACCTTGTGGATAACATCGGAAGTTCACTGAGGCTGTTTGCGGATGATGCTGTAGTATATCGAGACGTTGTAACAATGGAAAATTTGTAAGTAGGCTGTTTATGTTTTCTTATTGGTAACGCCACGTAGCGCTCTGTGTGAGAATCACTGGCTGTGCTGTGTGCAGTCTGTGGCTGGTTTGCATTGTTGTCTGCCATTGTAGTGTTGGGCAGCTGGATGTGAACAGCGCGTAGCGTTGCGCAGTTGGAGGTGAGCCGCCAGCAGTGGTGGATGTGGGGAGAGAGATGGCGGAGTTTTGTAATTTGTCATGAACTGCTATATATATATTATGACTATTAAGGTAAATACATTGTTTGATCTCTATTAATATCTTTCATTTGCTAACTATCCCTATCAGTAGTTAGTGACTTCTGTAGTTTGAATCTTTTATTTAGCTGGCAGTAGTGGCGCTCGCTGTACTGCAGTAGTTTGAGTAATGAAGATTGAAAACATATGATTACACTGTGGAGCTCTTAATTTATGATATTTACTGAAATGCCTAATGAAATGACGAGAAATATTTTTATGTCTATACACCTGATTATGACTACTGTCTCTCTAGTTGAGAGATTTTTCTACTAACTTATGAAATGCCTCATGACTACTGAATGATGTTCTTATGCTTTACTTTGTACATAGTTGCATATTTCATTTGATATCTGGTTTCCAGCTGTCTTGCAGCATTGGTTTCATAAAATAAAATTAAATGCATTTGCTAATGTGAACACTTTCTGTCAACAGATCTATTCCTTCGAAAAAGGAGCTCTTGGAATGGAAAGAACAATAAGAAGGACTAATAACAGTAACTGCATATATCATTTTCTTTTCAAGTACTTGGTAATTTCTTTTGTAGAAATAGTTGTGGTGCACCACTTTAATTACATAGACATCAAGATGCGATTATACATTTCCTTTATCTGCATTGTTGTCTTTAGTGTACTTTTTTCTGCTTGAGCTTTGTCATGCTTAGGTATACGTTATAGCATTTACTGCTGCTGTTTGCCAAGCATTGTGTTACTGAATTTGACTTTGTATTACTCTGTTAAGCCAGTTTTACTACTGATTTATTTTTCTTGTTTGCTGCACAGTGCCTTATATTAGTTGTAATTTATGCTGCTTGCTTTGCCTTTTGTATTTTTTATCATTGCTGTTTGTGTTAATTGTTTTGTGCTGCTGCATTGCCTCGTCCCTTAGTTTAGCATCTGAGCTCAGTAGTTTTAAGTTAGCTTAATAGGGGGTAGACTATCTAAGAAACTAACTATGATGAATTGGAAGAAATGCATTGAGAAGCTATAAGAAACAGATTTGGCAAAAATGAGTATTTTGCACCGAGAAATAATTATTTTGAAAGAAATATGAATAGAATACAGAAAGCAGGTATAGATAGGACTTTTTGGGAATAATGATGAATGAAGGGAGATTTCCAAGAAGTAAAGAAAGTTTTGTTTGCTAAATACAGCAGTAAAACAAACCCTGTCCTTTCCTTTTGTATTATTATGCTATGTGTTTGTGTACCCTTGTGTATTTCTTTTCTTCCTGTCTGTGTGTACTGTTTCACAGAAATTTTTTTCTGTTCTAGTACTAAGCTACATTCACTATGATGAGGAATACTGTTATCCTCAAATATAATTTGCATTTATAATATGTTATTTTCTTTGTAAAGATGTTTAGACATTATTTATTCTGTTCTGTTTTAATGCTCATGTGTGAAGTTGATGTTTCAATAATTATTCTGATCTTTTATATATTTACTTATGTCATAATTCCTGTAACACTGATGTATATGTCTATTTCTATTCTTTTGTAAGGCCTGTATTACTACAAATGTTATCCATATTGCTATGTCTTTAATGATGTTTTCTGTATCTTTGTAATTGTATTCTCATGTTATAAACTTGTAATTGTCACCAGTTCATCATATTATTAACTTGTAAGTTCCATTTCACTGCACACGTTTCTGTTGGTCATAGTATATGGACAATATGTGAGAAGTAGGGACTGTTAGTGTTTGCACGTGTGTTAATAATTCAGCAAGGGACTGGATAACAGCATTGCTGGTTCTAAGGACAATTAAAAAAGAAAAAAAAATTTTTTTGTGAGTGCACAAGTGGTGGTTTATGGACTTGCTATATTCTCCGCAAGACTCTTCAATGGTGATTGTGCACCTGCACAGTCACAACAGATGGCTGCTGGCCATCTCTACAAGGACTACAGTGGGTCTGCGTCTTTGATGACCCACCAATACCATTATCTCTACAAGGACTACAGTGGGTCTGCATCTTTGATGACCAACCAGTACCATTATTTCTACAAGGACTGCAGTGGGTCTGCACCTCTGGTGGCCCACCAATACCGTAATCTCTACCAGGACTACAGTGGGTCTACTCTGTGATGACCTACCTACCAATATTCTTCAAAACGTCGAATGACTCTGCTGTGGGTTTGCTCTGTTGTGACCCGTTACCTGTCTGCATGTTGAGAGTCAGCACTGTCTTTCCGTTGGAAGGACAACACTACTTTTTCAAGACTGCATGGAAATCCACTACTTCCATGTGCATTTTCTTTTACTGCTCAGACTTTGAGAAAAACACTGCAATGTTACTGTGATGAATGATCAGGACTGTCTTTATGGACTGTGAGAAAATTTTAGCTTTTGACCAACATTGTATCAATAAGTGTGTGCATTTGATATCTTTGTTATCGTAATTATGAAAAATTTTATCAAATCATTATTGGCCACTGCCCAAAACAATTTGTAAAATTTTTTGTGGGGAGCATGGGGGCTATGTAAGTAGGCTGTTTATGTTTTCTTATTGGTAACGCCACGTAGCGCTCTGTGTGAGAATCACTGGCTGTGCTGTGTGCAGTCTGTGGCTGGTTTGCATTGTAGTGTTGGGCAGCTGGATGTGAACAGCGCGTAGCGTTGCGCAGTTGGAGGTGAGCCGCCAGCAGTGGTGGATGTGGGGAGAGAGATGGTGGAGTTTTGTAATTTGTCATGAACTGCTATATGTATTATGACTATTAAGGTAAATACATTGTTTGTTCTCTATTAATATCTTTCATTTGCTAACTATCCCTATCAGTAGTTAGTGCCTTCCGTAGTTTGAATCTTTTATTTAGCTGGCAGTAGTGGCGCTCGCTGTACTGCAGTAGTTCGAGTAACGAAGATTTTTGTGAGGTAAGTGATTTGTGAAACGTATAAGTTAATGTTAGTCAGGGCCATTCGTTTGTAGGGATTTTTGAAAGTCAGATTGCGTTGCGCTAAAAATATTGTGTGTCAGTTAAAGAACAGTCATGTATAATTGTTCAAAGGGGACGTTTCAAATTGTACTGAAATGCAGGAGGATCTGCAACGAATTGACGCATGATGCAGCGAAAGGCAATTGAATCTCACTGTAGACAAGTGTAATATGCTGCAAATACATAGAAAGAAAGATGCTATATCATTTAGCTACAATATAGCAGGTCAGTAACTGTAATCAGTTAATTCCATAAATTATCTGGGAGCAGGCATTAGGAAAGATTTAAAATGGAATGACCATATAAAATTAATCGTTGGTAAAGCAGATGCCAGACTGAGATTAATTGGAAGAATCCTAAGGAAATGCAGTCCGAAAACAAAGGACGTAGGTTACAGTACACTTGTTCGCCCACTGCTTGAATACTGCTCACCGGTGTTGGATCCGTACTAGATAGGGTTGATAGAAGAGAGAGAGAAGATCCAACGGAGAGCAGCGCGCTTCGTTACAGGATCATTTAGTTATCGCGAAAGCGTTACGGAGATGATAGGTAAACTCCAGTGGAAGACTCTGCAAGAGAGATGCTCAGTAGATCGGTACGGGCTTTTGTTGAAGTTTCGAGAACATACCTTCACCGAGGAGTCAAGCGGTATATTGCTCCCTCCTACGTATATCTCGCGGAGAGACCATGAGGATAAAATCACAGAGATTAGAGCCCACACAGAGGCATACCGACAATCTTTCTTTCTACGAACAATACGAGACTGGAATAGAAGGGAGAACCGATAGAGGCACTCAAGGTACCCTCCGCCACACACCGTCAAGTGGCTTGTGGAGTATGGATGTAGATGTAGATGTAGAACGGAGCTATCGTCTTACCCTATCAGTAACCTCCCCGTCATCTACGTAGTGCTTTCCGTGGAGTGGACCCTTCATTGGACCAAACAGATGGAAGTCGGAAGGGACGAGATACAGGCTGTAGGGTGGATGAAGAATAACGGTCCAATGACGTTTTGTGAGCTCCTCTCTGGTGACTTGAGAGTCCTTGCGATGTAAGGGAAAAGGAGAAATTCGTTTGCATTTTTGTGTCGACGAACACGCTAAACTCGTTTCTTCGATTTCCTGGGGGTAGCACAACACACAGTTGATCGTTGCACAATGAGGGAGGACATCAGACGGAATAGGCCCCTTCAGAGTCCCAGAAGACCGTCACCATAACTTTAGCGATGAAAGTGCGGCTCTGAAATTTTCCTTTGATGAAAAGTGGTGTAACAATGCTTCATGGATTTTGCGATAATGATCGAAGCAGAAGAAATGGTTTAAAATTCGTGCTGCAGTCAGGACTCGAACCCGAGTCTTCTTGCTTGCTACGCAGAAATGCTAACCATCACACCACGACAGCACTATGGTTAACATTGCTGCACAAACTAGCTAAGTTGAATGCCCTGCCCAACACAAACTTCAATTCGTATCTTCTGCTTATATTCCCTTAGATTGTCACTACTGCCAGGGCTCTCCGGCGTTGGACGTAATGGGAAAGTCCTGTACCATACATGATCTTATAATTATATTTTCCCCTGAGACATTTAAGTCTCTTCTTTATCTGCGACGGACCTATGTTTCATCGCCTGTGACGATGTTCGACAAAAATTTGCCACGATCAGTCTCGTAATGCGAAAGCGATTGCGCACAGACGGTTCTTAGCAGCCTGGCTTTCTGTTAGGCAGTCAGGAACTTAGCGGTCACACACCTTTGAGTACCCCAACTGGTGAACGAGTGCGGTATCACTAGCAACAGAGATGTCCAGTCGTGCAACAGGGCTCTACTACCCCATCAGCTACGCCTTTAGGTAATTAACCTGTATCGGTTGCGCAAGGACTTTTTACTATCGATAAATTATGGTCCTACGTACTTCAAAATGGTGATGAAATAGCTACATTGTAATTTACTTTCGTGACCTGGTGAGATATTAATGATAGTCAGAGTCACCATAAGTTACATTTTTTATTATAAATCTACACACAAAACGAGTGTAGTAGTTGCACTGTAGTATGAACATGCGTAATAACATCCCTTTCACTGACAAGTTATGACAAGAAGAAGAAACATTTACAAGTAACTGAGCTTGGCGAAGATTCAAGACAAGGAACCGACAGGAATATTACTACAAGATTAGCATACCCATTTTCGCGATCTGACGGCAGTCGTTGCCAAAATTTGGGTTTGTAAAATGATGCAAGCCAGAAGGGCGTCTTCCTCCTTCTCATTAACACTCTAGTGTTTACTGAGTATAGTGCGACCTATACTCACCGAAGCCGATTGCAGATGTTCGAGTTTTTTTTTTTTTAATCGTCGTTGTGTTGTCCGCCAGTGCTGCTGTCGGCGACCACTGTCGGACGATCCCTGTAAATCCCGAAAAGATACCTAAAGCAAATCTTGCACCAAGCTCCCGTTGCGGCTGTAAAGTGAAATTCTGCGAGTAGAATTCGAAGTGATTCTATCACTAGCAGCAGAGGAAGCCACCTTACTTTCTCCTGTATTTCCTCGTCACATTTGCCTCTTCCTCGACAGCCAATCCTAGCCTGCGACGAGCAGTCACTCATTCACAAGACTCAATTCTTGTGGCGCGTCGACCTACATCTCAATAATTTTCCAAAACTAGTATGTCAGACCAGGCTGACCAATGGAACTCCCACATTTTCGTGCCCAGAAACCTACAGTTAAAGGAATGCGTTTTGGCTCTGTGATGTCGGTGCCTCAAAGAAGCGCAATAGTGTGTTGTATCCTACGACCCTCCAAAGATTCCTACTCGCTTTATAAATAACAGGGCCCAACTACAGGTATTTTTGCAGTTACAGTCTCATACTTACACTACTGGCCAATAAAATTGCTACACCACGAAGTGACGTGCTACATACGCGAAATTGAACCGACAGGAAGAAGATCCTATGATATGCAAATGATCAGCTTTTCACGCAAGGTTGGCGCCGGTGGCGACACCTACAACGTGATGACATGAGGAAAGTTTCCAACCGATTTCTCATACACAAACAGCAGTTGACCGGCGTTGCCTGGTGAAACGTTGTTTTGATGCCTCGTGTAACGAGGAGAAAAGCGTACCATCACGTTTCCGACTTTGATAAAGGTCGGATTGTAGCCTATCGCAATTGCGGTTTATCCTTTCGCGACATTGCTGCTCGCGTTGGTCGAGATCCAATGACTGTTAGCAGAACATGGAGTCGGTGTGTTCAGGAGGGTAATACGGAACGTCGTGCTGGATCCCAACGTATCACTAGCAGGCGAGATTACATGCATCTTATCCGCATGGCTGCAACGGATCATGCAGCCACGTCTCGATCCCTGAGCCAACAGATGGGGACGTTTGCAAGAGAACAACCATCTGCACGAACATTTCGACGACGTTTGCAGCAGCATGGACTATCAGCTCGGAGACCACGGCTGCGGTTACCCTTGAAGCTGCATCACAGACAGGAGCGCCTGCGATGGTGTACTCAACGACGAACCTGGGTGCACGAATGGCAAAACGTCATTTTTTCGGATGAATTCAGGTTTACAGCATCATGATGGTCGCATCCGTGTTTGGCGACATCGCGGTGAACGCACACTGGAAGCGTGCGTTCGTCATCACCATACTGGCGTATCACCCAGCGTGATGGTATAGGGTGCCATTGGTTACACGTCTCGGTCACCTCTTTTTCGCATTGACGGCACTTCGAACAGTGGACGTTACATTTCAGATGTGTTACGAGCCGTGGCTGTACCCATCATTCGATCCCTGCGAAACTCTACATTTGAGCAGGATAATGCACGACCGCATGTTGCAGATCCTGTACGGGCCTGTCTGGATACAGAAAATGTTCGACCTCTGGCCTGGCCAGCACATTCTCCAGATCTCTCACCAACTGAAAACGTCTGGTCAATGGTGGCCGAGCAACTGGCTCGTCACAATACGCCAGTCACTACTCTTGATGAACCCTGGTATCGTGTTGAAGCTGCATGGGCAGCACGCCATCCAATCTCTGTTTGACAATGCCCAGGCGTATCAAGGCCGTTATTATGGACACAGGTGGTTGTTCTGGGTACTGATTTCTGAGGATCTATGCACCCAAATTGCATGAAAATGTAATCACATGTCAGTTCTAGTATAATATATTTGTCTAATGAATACCAGTTTATCGTCTGCATTTCTTCTTAGTGTGGGTGTTTTAATGGCCAGTAGTGTATATAAGCCTCACCTTAACTACCGTGTTCTGCCGCGAGTACAGAGCCATAAATACCTACAACTTTCACAGAGCCTGCGTAGCGTCCACCGGTGAATTGCTCTGCTATCTGCATTCTGGCGCCGTCTTCTGTGCATTCTGCGTCCAAGGCTCATTGTTGCTCGCCTTCCGGTACCTTTACTGTACTTTACAACGCCGTCACGGCAGAAAACATAGTAGGAACGTGGGAGCGGCGGCCATCTCACGTAAATTCCTACGACGACGTTGCCTGCAGACAGCATTGTTTCGGCTCGCGACGGGCGTCCGCTCAGCCTGTCCACTGCACTCGACAGCCTTCGCAGTCCTACCTGGCGTCGGCGACCCTGTTACAACTTAAGTTAATGGTGCCCGTCGGACCGCTTTGATCTGCTGTCTGTCTGTGAAACGCCAGCTCAGGTAAATAAAATGGCTACAAAATATTTCATCTGTTGGCAATCACTACCGGATAACTTTGATCTACATCTACATCTACATCTACATCTACATGGATACTCTGCAAATCACATTTAAGTGCCTGGCAGAGGGTTCATCGAACCACCTTCACAATTCTCTATTATTCCAATCTGGTATAGCGCGCGGAAAGAATGAACACCTATATCTTTCCGTACACGCTCTGATTTCCCTTATTTTATCTTTGTGATCGTTCCTCCCTATGTAAGTCGGTGTCAACAAAATATTTTCGCATTCGGAGGAGAAAGTTCGTGATTGGAATTTCTTAAGAAGATTCCGTCGCAGCGAAAAACGCCTTTCTTTTAATGATGTCCATCCCAAAACCTGTATCATTTCTGTGACACTCTCTCCCATATTTCGCGATAATACAAAACGAGCTGCCTTTCTTTGAACTTTATCGTTGTACTCAGTCAGTCCCACACCGCGCAACAATATTCTAATAGAGGACGGACAAGCGTAGTGTAGGCAGTCTCGTTAGTAGGTCTGTTACATTTTCTAAGTGTCCTGCCAATGAAACGCAGTCTTTGCTTAGCCTTCCCCACAACATTTTCTATGTGTTCCTTACAATTTAAATTGTTCGTAATTGTAATTGATAAAAACAAAGGAATACATTGTTTTCAAATCAAATTAGTTCAATCCACGTGCCACTCTGTACAATTTGCATCTCAAATATTAATAATGTGAAAGCCAACGAAACCGTCAGTTTCACCGTCTTTCGAGTTGTCTGACCTCGAATGAGAGTGTCCTCACGTTCCAACACAGCAGCTCCAGTTGTGTGCGGCAGGCCGGCACGTGGGAGATCTGACAGTTACACACGACATTGTTGCGATACTGACAGACGCTTGGCACACCGTACTTTTGTTCAGTGCCAGGTCTCTGTAGACATTCTACAAGCGCCTACGAATATCTACGTTGCTCTGATTCTCCGCCAAAAGAAACTCAATGCCAGATCCCTACTTGGAACGTACACTCCTGGAAATGGAAAAAAGAACACATTGACACCGGTGTGTCACACCCACCATACTTGCTCCGGACACTGCGAGAGGGCTGTACAAGCAATGATCACACGCACGGCACAGCGGACACACCAGGAACCGCGGTGTTGGCCGTCGAATGGCGCTAGCTGCGCAGCATTTGTGCACCGCCGCCGTCAGTGTCAGCCAGTTTTCCGTGGCATACGGAGCTCCATCGCAGTCTTTAACACTGGTAGCATGCCGCGACAGCGTGGACGTGAACCGTATGTGCAGTTGACGGACTTTGAGCGAGGGCGTACAGTGGGCATGCGGGAGGCCGGGTGGACGTACCGCCGAATTGCTCAACACGTGGGGCGTGAGGTCTCCACAGTACATCGATGTTGTCGCCAGTGGTCGGCGGAAGGTGCACGTGCCCGTCGACCTGGGACCGGACCGCAGCGACGCACGGATGCACGCCAAGACCGTAGGATCCCACGCAGTGCCGTAGGGGACCGCACCGCCACTTCCCAGCAAATTAGGGACACTGTTGCTCCTGGGGTATCGGCGAGGACCATTCGCAACCGTCTCCATGAAGCTGGGCTACGGTCCCGCACACCGTTGGGCCGTCTTCCGCTCACGCCCCAACATCGTGCAGCCCGCCTCCAGTGGTGTCGCGACAGGCGTGAATGGAGGGACGAATGGAGACGTGTCGTCTTCAGCGATGAGAGTCGCTTCTGCCTTGGTGCCAATGATGGTCGTATGCGTGTTTGGCGCCGTGCAGGTGAGCGCCACAATCAGGACTGCATACGACCGAGGCACACAGGGCCAACACCCGGCATCATGGTGTGGGGAGCGATCTCCTACACTGGCCGTACACCACTGGTGATCGTCGAGGGGACACTGAATAGTGCACGGTACATCCAAACCGTCATCGAACCCATCGTTCTACCATTCCTAGACCGGCAAGGGAACTTGCTGTTCCAACAGGACAATGCAGGTCCGCATGTATCCCGTGCCACCCAACGTGCTCTGGAAGGTGTAAGTCAACTACCCTGGCCAGCAAGATCTCCGGATCTGCCCCCATTGAGCATGTTTGGGACTGGATGTAGCGTCGTCTCACGCGGTCTGCACGTCCAGCACGAACCCTGGTCCAACTGAGGCGCCAGGTGGAAATGGCATGGCAAGCCGTTCCACAGGACTACATCCAGCATCTCTACGATCGTCTCCATGGGAGAATAGCAGCCTGCATTGCTGCGAAAGGTGGATATACACTGTACTAGTGCCGACATTGTGCATGCTCTGTTGCCTGTGTCTATGTGCCTGTGGTTCTGTCAGTGTGATCATGTGATGTATCTGACCCCAGGAATGTGTCAATAAAGTTTCCCCTTCCTGGGACAATGAATTCACGGTGTTCTTATTTCAATTTCCAGGAGTGTACTTCGGTTACGGAAGTCATTTCGAAGGCTACGTATTGCGCTGCCACCTATACGAACATCGGGAAACTGTAGGTGCTGAAGCGGGAATAAATTCCGCATTTTTTGAACCAAAATTAACCAAGAAAAAAGTGTTTACTTTTTTATTGAACACCCCTCGTAGTTTAGATTTATTACGAAAGAAACAATTTTACATTTTAAATAGAGAATAATTGGTAAATAAATGGTGCTTATGAGAGCTTGTTTGCCATGAGTCCGTCACACAGGTCTCTGGCTGCGTTTACCCCGCGACTGGATTCCACAGATGCCCTACGACAACGGCTGGCGGTGCTCTTATTCGACCGTCTTGAGTTTGAAGTTGATGAGCACAGATTATTTGTTCTTCCACGTCGGATAACGTTCCAACTGTTACTCTCTTGCATTGATTACTCTCCAAATTTTGCATCCTAGTCTTCAGATATACACGAGCTGTACACGCGACACAAAATCAGTGAATATATCGTCATTTTTTTTCCTGTTTGTCGTCTTTCCCTTAGTTGCTCTAAATTCGTGGCGGTATGTACTGCCATGCAACTAAATCAAGGCAGTTTGTTTATTGCCATACGCGTTTCTCTTCTTTTATTTGGAAAGCATCATCAGTGGCCTGAAATACACGTATTATGTGGTAGATATAATATGCAGCTGTATTAAAAAAAAAAAACACATTTGCACACAGACACACAGACACACACACACACACACACACACACACACACACACACAAACCCGCAATTATTATTAAAAGAAATTTACACACAGCAAAATACACACACACACACACACACACCAAATGAAAAACATAAAACACAACACAAACAAAAGCCAGACATCCACACAACAACAGTTGGCAACACAACACACCAAAAACACCCATATGTTGATCACCAAATTGAAAGTGCAAGTTCATAAATGGTTCTAAGCACTATGGGACATAACATGTGAGGTCAAAAGTCCCCTAGACTACTTAAACCTAACTAACCTAAGGACATCACACACATCCATGCCCGAGGCAGGATTCGAACCTGCGACCGTAGCAGCAGCGCGGTTCCGGACTTAAGCGCCTAGAACCTTTCGGCTACAGTTGCCGGCAAAGAGCAAGTGAGAGATGCATTGTGACAAATGTGGATGAAAGAACGCCAGAAATCGGCCAGCTGGAGCGTGGAAACTAAGAAATACATCTCCAGGACCACACTCGTGTTAACAGTGCTGGAAATCGTAACACCGAACGATACATTCACAGTACGGAACTTGTGTTACGAAAGTTGCTACTAACCTAAAAAGCAAGAGAAAAACACGACTAAATGTAATTGCCTTCATTTAGTTGCACAGACGGTACATACCTCCACGAATCAATGAATATAACTTGATGTGCACTGTTACTGTACGTTTTAGTCACTAAATAGTAGTTGTTTATTCGGATGTATGACGCAGTACATACAGAATTACGCCCAGTCCTTTTCTTCTCTTTAAAATTCTTTAAAATACTTTTCCTTTGCTATCCCTAGTGGTAGAGTGAGCTACTCAAGTAATGAATGACATACTGTAGAGTGAGGGGCTCTTCAGCCGAATACCGGGTTAGCGGGGAGACGACTTATTTCCTCTTCTTCATTTCACACATTAGGTAAATTGCACGTTACGGTACTCCACCTCTTGTACAGCCTTCCTACATTTCTTCTTCCTGTCCATTTATAATTTCGATGGTGATGTTTGGTTTGTGGGGCCCTCAACTGCGCACTTATCAGAGCCCGTACAAATTCCCAACCTTTGCTCAGTCCAATCTCGCCACTTTCATGAATGATGATGAAGTGATGAGGACTACACAAACACCCAGTCATCTCGAGGCAGGTGAAAAATCCCTGACTCCCGCCCTTTTTCTTTTCTATCTGTGACGCTTTCTTGACTCTGGATCGTTTCCCTAATCGTTGTATTTCTTAGTGTTTTTGCCGATACATTCTACACAATCTTCTGATCTAATCCATTTATACAGCTCTCAATTTGCTTTTTAATTTTTTGGAATAAGCTCCGAGCACTCACCTCCACAGGTCGTTATAGGCTCCCCAAAACCTCTAAACAACATCTTCTAACTTTCCAGCTTGTCTTTGAAGAATATAGCAGTTGTTTTATCTTCTTGACTGTTGCTTTCCCATGGGCTACTCGGTGCTGTGTTTCTGAATTGCTTGTTCCGGCTTCCGACAAAACGCCACCAAAATGTTCAGATTTTTTACAGCCTTTATGTGCTGACTTTCTACCATTAATTTTCCTGCATTTTTTCCACTGGACAGGTTTTCAGTTTTTTGAAACTTTACTTTCAACCCCCAACACATCATGTTTTTCTTATAATTTTCTTGGCGCAATGCTGATATCATCTTCACTGGCAACTAGTACCTGATGATATCCAAAGACCAAGGTGCAGAAATATTCATCATTCCTTTGTTATCTGAATGGCCATTCTTGCCCATTTCTTACTCCACAGGTCTAAGGCTTTCTGGATCTTCCTTCCATATTTCTTTATTTTTTCGTTTAAGCTATATATTTTACATTCTTTCCTCACGAGTATATTCTCATTTCTTTTTTTACCTTCTCTTGTAAATCGTTGTACTATTTTTAGAAAACTCTTGCCTTAGGCCTTTATTCCACTTTCGTAGTGCCTTCATTATTTTGTTGTTACCCATGCTTCGCATCCATAAGTACAGCTACTTAAACTTCAGCTGGGTTGGGAATATGTACGCGGGAATTTCTAGTGACAGCATTTGCATGACAACAAAGGGATTCGACCCATTTATGGCACTCACGAGACTGTCTTTACAAGGAGGTGACGAAGTCGCTGGATAACGATATGCACCTTTACTCATGGCGATAGAATCGCGAACGCAAGAAATAAAAGGGCAGTGTATTGGCAAAGTTGTACTAAGGTGGTTTATGTGAAAAGGTTTCCGATGTGATTATGGCCCCACGATGGGTACTAAAAGAGGTTGGAGCTAGACGCTTGGGACGTTCCATTTCGCAAATCGTCAAGGAATTCAATATTCTGGGATGCACAGTGTCAAGAACACAAAATTTCAGCCATTACGTCCTGCCACAGAAAATGTAGTGGCCGATGGCCTTCACTTGACTACCGATAGCAGCGGAGTTTCCTTGGAGTTGTCACTGCTAACAAATAAGCAACACTGTGTGAAATAAACGCAGAACATATCCGTTAGTGCGCCGAAACGTGGTGTTAATAGGCTATAGCAGCAGACGATCGACGTGAGTGCCTTTGCTAACAGCACGACATCGCCTGCAGCGCGTCTCCTGCGCTCGTGGCCACATCGATTGGACCCTACATGACTGGAAAACGGTGGTCTGATCAGATGAGTCCCGATTTCAGTTGGTCAGAGCCAGTGGTAGGGTTCAAGTGTGGCGCTGAACCCACGAAGTCACGGACCCTATTTGTCAACAAGGCACTGTGCAGGCCGGTGGTGGCTCCATAATGATGTGGGACGGGTCCTCTGGTCCAGCTGGACCGACCATTGATTGGAAATGGTTATGTTTGACTACTTGAAGACCATTTGCAGCCATTCATGTACTCATGTTCCCAAACAACGATGGAATTCTTATGGATGACAATGCAGCATGTCACTGGGCCACAGTTATTTGCAGTTATTGTGAAGAATTTTCTGGACAGTTCGAGCGAATGGTTTAGCCATCCAGGTCGCCCGACGTGAAACCCATCGAACATTTATGGGACATAATCGAGAGGTCAGGTCCTGCATCGGCAACGCTTTCGCAGTAGTTACGGACGGCTATAAAAGCAGCATGGTTCATTATTTCTGCTGAGGACTTCCAAGGACTTGTTGAGTCCACGCCACGTCGAATTGTAAGCGTGCGTGCACACTCACACTCACACTCACACACACACACACACACACACACACACACACACACACACACACACACACACGCATACATACATATATATGGTTGCATATGCACGGTTTACTCCAATCCTGTAACTCGATACACGTAGAATATCTGTGGTTTAAACATACGTTTGCAGCAATTAAGAAATTGTGTTAGTAGTAATTGAACATTTAAAATTGAAATAATAGAAAAGAAGAGATACATATTTTTCTCACCGACTCCCAATAGCTGTATAAGTAATAACATGCTGACCACAGCAGTGAGTTTCAGTGAACTTCGGACATTACTCAACAGAAAATAGGACTGCCTCCCATGTCAGTATTTATCCCAGTTATGATACCTTACCATAATACTATGACACATTTCATTAGAGTCGTATGTACAACTATTTTCATTTGGAAAGTGCTGCTTTCAAGGTTTCCTCCTCGCTTTTTAGCCTTAGACTACTGGTCTTCATGAAAATACCTTTTAATTATCAGTCTGGCTAGACGCAACTGAGTGAAAGGGCCTCCTTCGAGGGTAACAACAATCACCTGACCGTTCACCCGGTTTCAGACACCAGAATAGAGTACAACGGTCTGGGAATGGCGGAACATGCACTGGCGCTGTGATGTCGTTTCAGATAGGAACGAGTTCAGGCTACGCAAACTGCTGCTGAAGGACGACGCAGGGTACCACTATCTGACAACACTGTCACCTTGATGTGCTCCACAACTAAGGATGGAGCAGCGAGCTGGACACGCGTTGCAGCGTCAGCAGGGACTTATTGGCAGTTTAGAAAGTAAGAGAGTGCTACTGCGAAACGTGTAACTGTGAGTGCGGGTCGTGAATCGTGGCTGGACAGATTTTAATCTACCCCGACGTTCCTAAACTGTGCACACATCCCTGCAGAAATTCCAGAGTTAGTATACTAAGTTGCAGCCGCATAAATTTCACTTCTTCTTCTTCTTGTAGCATTTCGCATTTCGGCTGTATACTGTCCAGCCACCTTCAGGGTAAGCCGAGGCGACTGACGCGTCAACACTTGCTCCATCCTTTTAAACAAGATGACTCCGTCACTGCGCATGGGGCCACAGATACAGAGTGCACCAAAGACGTTAATGGGCGGCAAAGAGGTACAACATATGCGTGAAACATAAGATCTGTGGCTGCACTGCCGATCCTCATGGTGATATCGATGTATTACTGCGAGCTGCACCGTTGCGGCGTCTTTGTGAGTTTATTACAGAAAGTGTTAGATTCCATCATTTGTCCAACCTGAAGCCGCTATCTATGTTAATTAAAGTCGTCACAACTTGAAAGTCATTTGCTTCTTTTACTATAGAGTCCCATAAATATGAAGTCAGAGCTAAAATTTCTACGTTATTGTACATAGTTGCCCAGTGTCAATACAGCGCTCTGCAACCCCCGATTTATTAGGTTGTAAGAACCAGGTGCAAATAAATGCCACAATTCGTCGCAGACGATACGTGTTCCGAGAACTTTGGTACACAGAGCACTCGTCATGGCCGACGAGAGCAGTCTGCAGGACGAGCTTCTACACTTGAGAAGAGTTTCTGAGGCCAACAGGTATTCTCCACAGCAGGTATGTAAGGCACTGCGAAAGACACTAACAACGAACATAAGGAATGCAGAAGACGCATCCGAAATATCAGAAGAAAAAGTGGATTTTTTTCGGGTGCACGTCCGAAATTTTATAGAGCAATCATTGCACTGCGAAAATATGAAGATGCACAAATTGATAAGTGTCTCCCCAATACTTTGTCTCGACACTCGTGCTGGTGTTTGTGTACATCACAGAAGCCACCCACTGCGCCAGGATTGCGATTTAAAGCGATGTAGGACTATTTACCTTCAATCATGAAACTCCTATTCTCGGTCACAATTTCAACCATACGTGTGAAAAAAATTGGTCAATATGGTGTGATACTCTTCTTGGGTTTGCAACCGGATGTTCAAGTTGACTCAAAATTCGACGTTCCACGTAGTCCTCTTCTTCAGATGAGACGCTGCTGTTGCTGAGTCTCATCGAAATGGTGCTAGTCTTTTTATTTGTATATTGTTACTCACAGAAGGGATGGCTGGCAGCGGATAAAACCGTTTCTAAACCAAAGATTTTATTTTACTAGAAGCTTTGAAATATATAAAAAAAGGTGATGAAAATTAGTGATTTTATGAAAAATAGAATTTTTATGATTTTCAAAACTTTTTAAATAACTTTTTATTACAGTTAAAATATAAAAATATACTCATAGATGATAATTCTAATGCTAATATTATGTAAAGGTGGTACTGATGGCGCATGATTACGTTCATAATGGAGGTGGAGTGATGAATATGACTGTGGGGTCTTCTGAAACCGTAGGTGGCGACTAAAAGTCATCGACGGTAGAAAGGGGGGGGGGGGGGGGCGCAGCGCTTACGAAATTGGAAGGATGGTATGAGGTGGAGTGTTGTGACTAGAAATAAGACTATATTTTGGGACGTGTTTCATTGCTGGGTACTGATAATTGGTTGAAGCCATGAAGGTGCGTGGAAGATGGAATATTGTTGGGGTGGCCTAGTGAAGTACCAGGCTTGACGTTTAGAAGATATGATACTGTATAGAGGGATTAGGTTTTCCAGTTAACATATTTGATCCGGATATGTTTAGAGAAGGAAAAGAGTTACAGGAAATGGATGAGTTGGTACGGGGTACGAGTTGGGAAAGATAGGCGAGGTGGAGTGCATGTCTTTTCAGGGTTTCACGGGAGTTACACAGTTTGCGGGAGATGGAGATACAGAAAATGTTGGCATATGTTAAATTGTTCAGATGGTGGATTTATAAGTGAGGATAATGGTAGAATGATGTAGAGACCGGGTGCAGAGTGTTACTAGCTTTAATCGGTTTCGCGCTTATGTTGGATGGCAAGGAGGTGTGCGTTCCACATTAGTTTCCTGTCGAGGATTACTGCTAATTACTTTACTGTGAGAGTCAGCGGGATGGTTGTAGAGAGATAGAAATCTGAAAGTCACACACCCCTAGTGGTACGACCAAAGATAGTGGGTTGCTATTGCTGTGGACTTCTACATATTGCATCACTAGACTAAGAGACGGAAGTGACACTGGAGGGAGAATGGGGGGGGGGGGGGGTCAGAGATTATGGTGGATAGTGAGGTAGGTGGTGTCCTCAGTCTATTGCACGAACCCAAGGCGGGTGGGAGGCAATGGTGCGGGAATGTCTGCAGTGTAATGATTTAAAAGCGGGTGGGGAGGATATCGCTGTGGAGCCGGCGCCTCTGTACAGGGTGTTTCAAAATTCCTGTTACATGCTTCTATGGGTTGTGGAGGGGAAGGTAATGTTTTGATGAGCTGCCCACGCAGTATGCGTAGTGATCTGATCTTCAAACATATTTTACGTCAAGACGGTACTTCATCTGCTAAGTTTTCTCTACAACACCCAGAAACCTGTAAGAATGTGCACCAAGTGCCGTGAGTGCAACCCCCACTACAAACATACTAGCAGCGCCGCCGGTAGTAACGGTAAAAGAAAAGAAAACATCTCTGCCGTGTGATGTCTGCAGGCACTTTAAGGTTGGTGCTATTTACAAGGCAGTTCACGAAATCTCGAAGCACTTACTTGAAACGCTAGCGCACTTTCAGCGAACTGAATTGCGCCGTACTGATGAGACTGATCTCAGTATCAGTCTGATCATCCTGTTTTAAAATACAAGATGTCTGCTGTGGGGAAATATGTAAGATGTTGCTTGATTCTACTAACAATGCAATACAACGGTCGTCAGATCATAAATGATTAATACAATATTAAACGAACATATCCTGTGGCCTGTAGACTGATTAGAAGCTATCCCATATTTAAAAGAAAGTTTGCATCAGAGAAATATTATAAGAAACCATGTTATTCACATATAAATTAATCTGAATTCAGCTGGCATGAGGTTAACAACCTAACAAAAGGATGTCAAGAGGAATTCAATTACTGGACATTTATTTCACAAGAGCCTACACACAAGAGAAAAAGTAAACATGACGAACGTGTACGTTCAAAATAAAAATAAATATATGCAGTATTAAACTGTATCAGTTACAACATTTGTGGTGGACCCGCAAAGCACTGAGAAACACAGTAAAAAGAGGTGTTACTTCCAGAGATCGCGATTGAATCGATTTTAAATGCTGTGACAGAAATAGTTCCTTTAAGCGTATTATTAAGAAGAGCTTAGACACGCACTGGAATTAATTAGTGGCCGGGGCATGTTAACGAGCAAGTAATGGTAGTTCAAGATTCTCTATAATAAACGCCGAGTCATGAATCGTAAAACAATTGAAATAATACAATTAAGAATCATGACCATGGCTGTAAAGCGACTCCAGCTTGATCGCCAGATTACTAAACTTCACACAATGCTAATCCCATTTAAGTCCTAACACCACAGCGAGAATATTTATCATTCTGCCACCGCCTCGGGTCTCGAACGGACATCACCTGCTCTCAATCAAACTAGCACGCCTTCCGTCCTCTACCGCTTTACGAAATGGAAGCTATCTATCCTTCACTGCTCTCCGAAACAGAGAGCTTTCCAACACTTTTTGTTCCCTAACTCTGGCGTCTCACCGCAAATAATTCCTCCGAGAACCACCTTCAGCCAGCCAGGACTTGTGATTATTTGCTGACTTATGGCAAGAGAGAAAATTTCGCTTTGGACTCCCCTCCTTTCATCTTGTGAGCCTCAGAAAGCTCCACACCACATACTAGCAGCCAGTGAGTGTTCTTGTATTGGCGTGAGTCAGTGCGACATGAGAAGATGCTCGCTTCTGCTCCTACCATTCAGACTATTTTCTAAAGCATCTTAACTAGATTACGAAAGGTCTCTTGGTTTTTGTAAACACCTCTAATATCGCTAAGTCTGTCCGCCTCTGTTACTGAGTGGTACCTGGCACGGTGGCTCAGCGTGTTCAGTCAGAGGGCTGGCTGCCCTCGGTAATAAGGAAACTGAGTAAAAGAATCAGTGAAGAACTTGAAGGGGTGTCATGTAACATCCGCCGAGACCAAATGCCTAGAACAATGTGGTCTGTGTTTATATGGCATGAACGAGGTCCTCAATGTTCGGCAACTTTGAGACCATTTGCATCCATTGATGGACTTGATATTCCCAAACTGGAATTTTTATGCGTGACAATGCGCCATTTCACCTGGCCATAGCTGTCCGCGATTTGTTTGAAGAACGTTCTGAACAGTTGGAGCGAATGGTTGGCCATCTAGTTCGCCTGACATGCATCCCATCACATATTTATTGGACGTAATCGAGAGATCAGTTCGTGCACAAAATCCTGCACCGGTAACACTTTCCCAATTATGGACGGCTATGGAGGCACCGTGGCTCAATGTGTCTGCAGAGGACTTACCACGATTTGTTGAGTCCATGCACCGAGCGAGGTGGCGTAGTGATTAGCGCGCTGGACGCTGCGTTTGAGAGGACGACGGTTCAAACCCGTGTCCGGCCATCCAGATTTAGATTTTCCGTGGTTTCCCTTAACCGCTCCAGACAAATGCCGGGATGGTTCCTTCGAAAGGTCATAGCCGATTTCCTTCCCCCATCCCTGACACAATCCGAGCTTGCACTCCGTTTGTAATGATCTCGATGTCGACTGGACGTTAAACCCAATCCTCCTCCATTCCTTCTTGAGTCCGTGTCACATCGAGTTGTTGCAGTACTCCGGGGAAAATGAGGTCCGACGCGATATTAGGAGGTATCCCATGCCTTGTGTCACCTCAGTGTACATCAATTTACAAATAAAATTAAGCACAGAGTAATGGACAGTTACGTTACAAACCACCAACAGTGTCATGGCTACAGGGAACGCAATGGATTGCAGTGTAACTATCCTTCACCGTGACCGTAATTTGATACATTTGTTACTTCTCTCTTACAATACCAAAAGTCAACTTTCGTAATTTTTTCTGTGTTGAGTAACAATATTCAGTACTGCTATTCTTTCCGTCTGTTCATTCCACATAAGTTACATTTATTTCCATTTATGGTGAAATGCCAGCCTTTTCATTAAGCGTCGATCTTTTCCATGTCTTCAAGCATTTCACTATAATTTTCTTGCGTTTCAGCTTTCCAGTATTCGACACCATCATCCGCAGGCTCATGGAGCTTCCAACATTACGCGCGACGTATTCATATAGACCTCCACTGTAAACATTCAACCGCGCGACCGCTACGGTCGCAGGCTCGAATCCTGCCTCGGGCATGGCTGTGTGTGATGTCATTAGGTTAGTTAGGTTTAAGTAGTTATAAGGTCTAGGGGACTGATGACCTCAGATGTTAGGTCCCATAGTGCTCAGAGCCATTTGTAAACATTCACAAGCAATTGACCCTCTCACAGGGCACATCCGAACTTACTTTTAGTTCTGACATCTTCGACCCATTAAAAACGACGTGTTGATTTCTTTTTGCTACGAAATCCTAAACTGAACTACAGTGTTGCGATATCCAATAAATTCGTTTCTTGTTCACTAGGTGACTGTGCGTAACTGTGCAGACTGATTTCCAGAAGTAAAAGAAGGCAGCATTAGTGTTGACGCCGTTATTTCTTGAGCTCGTTGATGTACAAACAGAGCTGAATTTCCCAACATCGCCGTTTGTGGAATCCGTATAGATTTCCGTATATGAGATTTTGTTCTCCAAAACCATGCGAGTATGCAGGTGTTCCATCATTCTGCACCAGAATGACTTCAGTGTCGCCCTGTAGTTATCCCAGTTAATCAGTTACTCCTCATGAAAATCGAAATAGCCTGCGGCTTTTTACAACGCACGTGGCAGCATTGTCGCTATAATTACTTACAATTAACTGCAGCTACAAATGGACGAGTAATCTCACTCTGTCTACATTATGTCATTGCCTTTCCTATATTCAACAGTTTGAGTCAATTTTCAACTACATGATCAGTTATCTGAATATCTGTCAACCCGGAATTCGTGTGACAGTCACGAGAAGGAACAACAATAGGGTCATTCGCAGTGATATCATTTTTGAAAATCTCATCCAGTATCTTGATTATGTCTTCCATTCTCAATTTCTCTTTGTTTTTGCTCAGCCATCTATTGTATACACCAATTTATTACGTTTACTGGCTTCACGCAAAACGAAACCGTAGTAATTTTCAACGGGCCAGTAAAAAGAGATTTGCTGTAAAATTAATTAAACACTTCCTTGTATTGCTCTTCTTTTGGTTTCCCTGAACTTTCGTTTTCAAACAAGGCTTTTACTTCTTTTAAATCTGTGGTGGTAAAGGTCTTTTTTTCCATCGTAATAATTGGTGTGTCACCGCCAGACACCACACTTGCTAGGTGGTAGCTTAAATCGGCCGCGGTCCATTTAGTACATGTCGGACCCGCGTGTCGCCACTGTGTGATCGCAGACCGAGCGCCACCACAAGGCAGGTCTGGAGATACGGACGAGCACTCGCCCAGTTGTACGGACGACATTGCTAGCGACAATACGGACGAAGCCTTCCTCTCATTTGCCGAGAGACAGTTAGAATAGCCTTCTGCTAAGTCCATGGCTACGACCTAGCAAGGCGCCATTAGCCTTACTTAGTTTGAGAGTTATCGTATAATGTCTCAAGAAGGACGTTGTAAACCAACAAAGAATAAAGTTAAGTATATTCCAAAGCTACGTATTTTCTTTATAGCAGTCATAACGTATCCTGTTCCAGACTTGACGCCAGTCGGCGTGTGTGCACGCGTGCCTTTCGGCTCCCTTCTCAGTGTGGCGTAACTAGCTTGTTACACCACAACAATAATGATCTAGGATTGCTGTTGAAGCACAGCCGACCTCTCCCACGATCCGAAGTTTCATTGAGCTTATACATATTTAAAGCATATAGTACAATACCCTCGAATTACACTATGTCATCAAAAGTATCCGGAAACCTGGCTGAAAATTACAAGTTCGTGGCGCCCTTCATCGACAAGGCTGGAATTCAGTATGGTGTTGGCCCACCCTTAGCCGTGATGACAGCCCTCCACTCTCGCAGGCATACGTTCAATCAGGTGCTGGAAGGTTTCTTGGGGAATGGCAGCCCATTCTTCACGGAGTGCTGCACTGAGGAGAGGTATCGATGTCTGTCAGTAAGGCCTGACACGGAGTCGGCGTTCGAAAACATCCCAAAGATATTCTATAGGATTCAGGTCAGGACTCTGTGCAGTCAGTCTATCATAGGGATATGATAGAGGCCGTGCATTATGAACAGGTGCTCGATCGTGTTGAAAGACGCAATCGCCATCCCCGAATTGCTCTTCAACAGTGGGAAGCAAGAAGGTGCTTAAAACATTAATGTAGATCTGTGCTGTGATAGTGCCACGCAATACAACAAGGGGTGCAAGCCCCCCCACCCCGTGAAAAACCCGACCGCACCATAACACTGCCGAATTTTACTGTTGGCACTACACACGCTGGCAGATGACGTCCACCGGCATTTGCCATACCCAAACCCGGCCATCAGATCGCCAAACTGTGTACCGTGATTCGTCATTCCACACAACGTTTTTACACTGTTCTGTCGTCCAATGTTTACGCTCCTTACACCAAGCGAGGCGTCGTTTGGCATTTAAACGCGTGATGTGTGGCTTATGAGCAGCCGCTCGATCATGAAATCCAAGTATTCTCACTTCCTGCCTAATTGTCATAGTACTTGCAGTGGATCCTGATGCACTTTGGAATTTCTGTGTGATGGTCTGGATAGATGTGTTGCCTCTTACACATTTCGACCCTCTTCAACGGTCGGCAGTTTCTCTGTCAGTCAACAGACGAGGTCGGCCTGTATGCTTTTGTGCTGTACGTGTACCATCACGTTTCCACTTCACTGTCATATCGGAAACAGTGGACGTAGGAATGGTTAGGAGTGTGGAAATCTCGCCTACAGTCGTATGACACAAGTTACACCCAATCACCTGACCACGTTCGATGTCGGTGGGTTTCGCGGAGCGCCCCATTCTGCTCTCTCACGATGTCTAATGACTACTGAGGTCTGTGATATGGATTACCTGGCAGTAGGTAGCAGCAAAATGGACCTAATATGAGAATCGTATGTTTTTGGGGGTGTGCGGATACTTTTGATCACATAGTGTATATCCAATGATGCTCCGCATCTTCGCATGATAATAACTGCTCACAAAATATGCAATATGTTTCTTGACACATTTGGTTAAAATTTGAGATTTTTCTTATGATTAAAATAACGGCTATAATCACTGGTGCTAACTGCCATACGGTCACTACGTCAATTGATTCGGAATGATCGGTTCGGTTAGAAAGATCCATTACACTGATCATGTAAATCATCTTTCAAAAAAGGTACCTAGAATTATTTCATTCGAATGCCCGTCAATAATACATATTTAAATCTTGCGACCTCCTCATTCTATTAATAAAGCATGATCTGAAAATCTGTGAGTGGTATTTCGCAACATTCTACGTATAGATGAACGTGGCTCTATGAGGCAGTTTGTGGGTGGTAATGCTGTATATTGGAAAGCTGAAACGCAAGAAGATCATAGCTAAATGCAGAAAGACAAATGAAGGCTCTAATTCTCAATAAAAATACTGGTATTTCATCATCAAAGGAAAGAAATGGAACGTATATGGAAGAAACAGATGGAAAGAAAAATTTTCATTTGGTTACACGATTAAAGAATGAGTTGTTAGTTTGAGATTCGTAGCTTACAAAATCATTGTTTGAACGAATATTGAGTCTGGCTCCCGCATCATGCGGGAGTAACGAAGGAGATAGCGAAACTGCAAACAAAAGCAGCAGATTTCGTCATGAGTTCGTTTAGTTAACATGAAAGAGTCTCGGACATGTTTATCAAAGTCCAGTAACAGAAACGTTGTGCATAACGGTGAAGTACTGAAACGCGCCCGGCTGTACCCAGCCTGACTTTTTATTCATATTAAGCACATACACTGGTGGACAGAAAAACTTAACACCAAGAAGGAGTTGTGCGACACAAGGAAAGTTGATAGTCGTGTTCCTACATCAGGAAGATGGTGTCTTTTCAAATTACACGCCTGTCGCATAAGAGTGGCGCTAGTAGCGCCACTACCAGGATGAATATTAGGTGTGTTTCAAATACGCGCTGTAAGACGATCGTGAAGGTTAGTTACCTTCGAGTTTGAACGTGAAGAGCCGATATTATTCAAGAACACCATTAAGGTGACAAAGACGCCATTATCGACACCTCACTGAGTTTGAAAGAGCTCGTGTAATAGGGGTACGAAAAGCTTTATGTTTCTTCTGCGGCGCTGCACTGAGACTTGGCAGGAATGTAGCCACAGTACGTAAGTGCTGGCAGCCGCGGTCACTAGAAATTATGGTCACGAGAAGACTGGTCTCCGAACAGCCACGTGGAACTACCCAGAGGGAAGACCATCGTGGTCGGCTTACTGCTCTGACATATCGTCCTGCATCTTTAGCAGCAAAATTGAACAGCAGTTGACACCACAGTGACTCAATGAACTGTTACAAATCGTTTACTTCAAGGACAGCTCCGAGACCGATGTCCTGTGGCGTGTGTTCTACTGACCCCAAACCACCGCAAACCACCGCCTTTTCGACTTCAGTAGTTTCAAACGAGAGCCCACTGGAGGGTAGGCCTGTCGTGTTTTATGATAAAAGCTGGTTCTGCCTCGGCGTCAGTGATGGCCGTGTGGCGGTTAGGAGCAGGCCAGTTGAGGGCTTCCCAACAACCTGTCTGCGTGCTAGACACACTCTAAATCTACCAGGAGTTAAGAGTTGGGGTGCGATTTAGTATGATATCAGGAGCACTCTCGTGGGTATTTCACGCAGTCTGCCTGCAAAATTGTACGTCAATCTAGTTTTCGACTTGTTATGCTGACATTCACGAACGGTTTTCCTGGGGGAGTTTTCCAACAGGATAACGCTCGCTCACCTACCGCTGTAGTAAGCCAATGTCTTCTTCAAAGCGTCGACATGCTGCCTTGCTCGATCACCAGATACACTTCCAGTCGGGCACATATGGGACATCATCGGACAACAACACCAGCGTCACCCACAACAAGCCGGCCGGAGTGGCCGAGCGGTTCTAGGCGCTACAGTCTGGAACCGCTCGACCGATACGGTCGCAGGTTCGAATCCTGCCTCGGGCATGGATGTGTGTGATGTCCTTAGGTTTGTTAGGTTTAAGCAGTTCCAAGTTCTAGGGGACTGATGACCTCAGCAGTTAAGTCCCATAATGCTCAGAGCCATTTGAACCATTTTTTCACCCACAACAAGAATTATCGTTCCCGTATTGACCGGCCAAGTGCTACAGGCATGGAACTCCATCGCAGAAACTGACATTCGCTTCATGTACAACACAATACATGCACGTTTGCATACTTGTATTCAAGATTCTGGCCGCTACACCGGTTATTAATGTACCAGTATTTCACATTTGGAACGGCTTTTCTCGGGCTTACATTAACCTGTGATCTTCCAATGTGAAACACTTAAACTTGTTTTCTAGATAAATGTATTCCCGAAATTTTATTACTCTGCATTAACTATTATTTGATACTGCGATTTTTTCCGAAAATATATATTATTTCGGTAATGTGATATGCAGATAAAGGTTTGATAGTATTGTATGCGTAATGGACGTTTGTTTGATATGGGACAGAAATGATGATTGTTGAGGTTACTCATTTATGTAATGTAATTTTTAGCAATCAATCTATATTTAGTTATCCAACAGAACAGCCGAGCGGTGGCCAGGGGCTTCAGGCTTCATTAGTCGGCATGAGGGGGGGGGGGGGGGGGGGAGGGCGAAGACAAGCTCTGGAAACCGGCAACTCCCTATGCTTACATGTGACCGTGACCGAATTCCTTTCCGTCCAGCTCATTCAGGTAGGCAGGTGGCTTGCTCCGTTTGATAAGATTAAAGTTTCCACAAACCGGGGCTGGGGATGCCTTGCCTTGTCGGTGTGGTTGCGCTTGCAGCCTGTAGTGCGTCTGCGAGCAGCGAAAATTTTCTATAGCGGGTCTGCTAACTGCTAGTGACCACACGCATAGTGGGTGGCGCCGAACAGATGTCAGCCTGTGAACAGCGAGCGACTGCGAGCGGCCCAGGGCTGTACGATCGGTCCATACCACGTGAAGCGCGTAACACCACTGTTAAGGACTAATTTTGTAGTATGCTGATACCTTGGTGAAGCTGGCATTAAAAGACAGTCCAAGTGGAGTTTTGGGGAGCGTTCCAAAACTGTAGGAACTGTCTCTTACCATTAACTGGAGCTCGCATCTTTCCAAAAGAGATAATGCTATTCTGCACAACGAGCGTACCGCTTTTTGAGACAAGAGCTCCAATTGACAAAGGTAGAGACTATCCTTCAGACAGGCTTATGTGAAATTCGAGGCGCAAGTGGCCGAGTGTAAATTTTTAGTTTCATTCGCACTCTGGATTCCGGAATTTCATTAGGGATTCGCATTCTGATCGTAGTTCCAGTCACATTCTGATCATATTCCGTTTTGCAATCTGACTCTTACGCTGTTTGCATTTTCTGATTTTCTTTGGACTCTGATTCAGGGAAAAGCTGTCGTTCGCGATCTGGCAGTCCATCACCTGCAGCAGCAGCTTCCCAATTGTAAATTCACGCAGCAATAAGGTCAGTTAATAGTACTCATGAGGAAATACGCACATTTCAGTGTTTTGTGTAGCGTTGACCAATCATGCTTTGTAGAGAGGTCTCTTGCGCATGACTTTATTGTTGGGTTTTCATGTATGAATCAACACCATCATCATAACTGATGTGACCCAGTGTTTCAGTTCAATAAGATACTTATAAAGTTATTTATCATAGTAATCATCCTTTTATGAGCTGCGTAGCGCGACCTAACATTAGAAACGTAACTATTTCCACATACTCATCTTCCCTTGATCAATCATCTTCTGTATGAGAGTAAATCTGAACAGCTTTTGTATTAATTTGAATTCAGTTGCGTCAAGAGGGGATACTTGGTGCACATCCCAGTTTTTTCCATGATGGTTTGTCCTTAACCTTACAGGCATCTTGCGTAATAAATGGCGACCCTGCCAGGGTCTTAGTTTTAGGTGATCTTCCATTCAAGTCGGATAGTAGAACTGTTCATTTTGTTTTGACATTCATTTTTCAGGTCAGTGTGATGATTGTGTGGAGAATAACAATTATGATTGTGAAAATGATTTGAGCTTTATATGCTAAGTAAGGAGAAGCTTATGACATAATTCATAAAGGTGGGGATAAATTTAATTTAGGTGGCTGCAAGTTTATGAATTACAAGTATTTCAATCAGCTTTGGAATGTTTGCTATGTCCTGTTCCACTCATTGCTGATTATCATTGTTTAGAGTTGAAATTTTGGTGGCTTTTTTTAGTGTCTGTATGTGTTGGAGAAGGAAATGTGCAGGGTTACTTGTGTGTAGGGAATTTGTGCTGTTTTGAATGCAAACTCGTTGTCAGACGAGATGAGAGAGGGTCTTGGGGTTAACAATCAGATGAAGAAGGAGGTGAATCAAGGTTGTAGGAAATGTCAGAGACTTGGTCTCATTGGATACAGAACTGGTGGATCAAAATACAAATGTACCTGCCACTGGTATGGAAGATGATGCGTTAGTGAGTGATATGAGAAGGGAAATTGTGGTTAATCTGGATGGGATTGTCCCTTATCTAGTTGATAGTGTAGTTATAATTCAGAACCAAGGAGAGGAGGGTTTTGTAGGAATGCCTAGAAAACCCACGCAAGATGCTCCTTTGAGTTTGGCTGCACCATCCCTACCCACACCGGTGGGGCGCAGTGATATACTGTGGGGGATACTGGAAATGTTTAAGAGGATGGATTCAGATGTAGAAGTGTAACCTCCCCACCGAAATTTAAAAGGAAAAAATGACAATACTTAATACAAATGGGAGCCGAGTGTAACCTCCCCACAAAAATTTTAAAAGAAAGAAATGACAGTATTATTTAGGAATGCTAATGGACATTGCGCTATGTGTAACCTCGCCACAATGAAATGTACTGACAATGACAATTAAACAAAAATTAGCAATCTGACTCAAATATAAGTTCTTCACAAAAAATTAAAGTCCATTCAGTGATAAGAAAATTCAATTAAACCGAAATATCGGTCTTTGGCCCTGTGCAAATCAGAAATTAAACTCTTACCTCAGAATAACTGGATGTCAAATTTCTGCTCTTATTTTTGCGCACGGCTTGGAGGAACTGCATTGCAAATAATAATATTCTTTTTTTTGTGATTTTAGTGAAATTTTTCTTCAAAAGAAGTAGAATGAAATGGGAAGTGCAACGAAATCTTTAGTTCAATAAAAAATTAAATTTTTGAGAAAATGCTTTTGAAATAAAAATTATTATTGGGGGCACTTGTTGGAGAATAATTACAATAAATAAATTTTTACATTATCTAATGATTATATTAATTAACAGTATACCTCATTCAGCATCTTGACCAGTGTTGCCGACCGCCTACATCACACAACCGCACTGGGCTGCTACTACTGACCGACCGCTCTGCATGACGACTATTAGCGTACTGCTCTGCACGACTACTACTGACAGACTGCTCGCAACTAAATCGAGCTACCGACTTCCACGGCTACAGACAGAGTACTGCTCTGCATAGCGACTATTAGCGTACTGCACTACATGACTACTACTAACAGACTGCTCGCAACTAAATCGAGCTACCGACTGCCACGACTACAGACAGAGTACTGCTCTGCATAGCGACAACTAGCGAACTGCTCGCAACACTCGCGCGGTCAAGCGCATACTCTCTGGTCAGAGACGCTGCAATGCCTCGCCATCGCTGCTGCGTTACATACGTGTTTCATAACCCTCCACTGGGGGGGCAACAATTTGGCAGCGATGGTGAGTCATTTGGACTTGCCAATCGCGGCAAAATTTTTTCCTAATTAATAAACTTCTACAATTTACAGAATATTTAGATGTATTACATAAAGTAAATGTTGTGCACACGCACTAAGTACAAAATATATCAGACAAAGACAAAATGTGAGTACAAAACATAGTAACAAATCAGAAAAAAGTATGTACAAATTATTTGACAGATAACAAAGTGCACAGGCACTGAAAAATTCTTTAGCATATTCAGAACAAATAAACAGACTGGCAAAATATTATGTTGACAAGTGACACGAGTGCACATGCACTGTAGTTGAGAACATATCAGTAAATGATGAAACGTATATACAATTAGTAACAAATGACATAAGTGCATACGCATTGAAGTATTGAATATACAGAATAGTACAAATCATATTGAAAAATGAGAAAAGTGCACAGGCACTGAAGTTCAGTAGAAAACATATTAACACCTAACATAAGTGCACATGCACTGTAATTCAGAACATATCCTTAAAATAAAAATGTATATACAATATAAAAGACAAGAGTGTACATATACTGTACTTCAGAACAAATCGAAAAATGTCTTTAGCATTTTCGCAATAAATAAACATAATGGCAAAACATCATGTCGAAAGTGCACACGCACTGAAGAAATGTCTTTAGCATTTTCACAACAAATAAACATAATGGCAAAACATCATGTCGACCAGTGCCATAAGTGTACTCGCACTGGAGTTCAGCGAATCGAAAAAAATTGTATAGCTATGAACATAAATGATATTACCAAAATAATGATTTTCACTATGTGACAAGAATTAGGATAGGAAAGGGAAGGATTGCATCATGGTTGTAGCACTTTAGATTGCACACAGCTGTTCTGAAAGTCCATATCTTTCCACAGAAGTACAACACCAAGTGACACAACTTGAAGTTCTTTTCCCATCAGAATTTATCAGTGTAGCCAAGACACTGAACTGTCGTAGTAATGTTCCATATTTTCATTTTGGCAGTACATTAGGTACACCAAACAGTGGGACCATAATAACGTCTTCATTGCTCACGGTGGTGGACAGCATGTCGTGTCAACACCACGCTCTTACAAGGCACACCAACGTAGAATTAGTGCAAAACCAAAGATAGTGCTCCATGATCACTAGGATAAACAGGACAAATGGACATTGCAGTAATTCAGGGTAGTTAGCTCATGAGGTGAAGGACATCAAGTCACATAATATTGACAATTACAGACTTAATTAGTAGTTTGTGGCATTCATAGCCCAGTTATTGAACATTTCTGTACCAAGTATGTAGTATTACAGAAAAATGTTCATTAATTGTTTTACATAGAATCAGTAGTCTTCTTTTCCTAGTTACAAAGTATAGCATGGTTAATTAATCATTTGTCATTCCAATATAGTAAGAATCATTAGCCTTTTCCTAATTACAAAGTATTATTAAAGTTACATTCCTTTCTGGTTACAAAGTATGAACATTGAAAACAAGAGCTAATTAATGGCATAATTAATAACAATTCGTGGAGTGACATTATTTATTGGCACTCAGTGGCCAGCAAGTATTGAATAGAATAAAACATAGTTCATCATTCAGTATTATTCAAATCATTACGAAGTCATTATTAAAAATCAGTTAATTACAGTCATAGCATTAATAATCATGGGCATTATAAGTAGTCTCATTACAATAAACAGTGGCAGTTATTAGCTAGTGACAAAGCATTATCTTAAATATATACTTTTTTTTTGTCTCATTAAGAAGTCATTACTCAAGTGACATACTATTCAGAGCTAATCAGTATTATTCAGAATTATCATAAACTAGTGACATTATGTGGGACTGGTAATACATTTTTTTTTGTTAGCAATGCATTGCGTTGAGATCGATAATTAATTGCTGAGGCATAACACTATTTGTTTTTGACCTGTCGCTGCAAATGAGGATAGGTAACGTCATTCGTCATGAGTCAGCTGTAGCAAGGTTATGTAACAAGGCAGTATATGTGATCACATTTATAAATGATAAACATAAATGGGTAAAAAATAAAAATGCAAGTACTAGAACAGGTATAATAACTAACAGGTTTAGTAAGTATCATGAAAAGCTTCTCCTGGAAAAAATACAAAAACGGATTATTGACCTGAAAGAAGAAACGCACACTATGCTGAAAAGTAGCGAACTTCGAATTAACAGGTAGTGAAATGTGTATAAAATGTGTTCCATAGCTGTCCTTTCCAAAACTTTCTGTCATCCTACTATGCAATGTAACACCTGCTGTCAAAGCAAACTGCAACAAATACTTAAATAACTACGTAGCATAAATACATAACTTCAACATTATCCTCATCTGTAAAGAAAACTTCATTATCCATATCATCATAACTTCACTATTATCATCACCTGTAAAGAAAAACTTCATTATTCATAATATCATTTCCTTCATCATTATTCATCAGTATTCATTATCATCTGCAAAAAATCACTTCATTACTCATTATACAACTATTCCTTATCTCTAGCATATTTCATCACTAAAACTAAGATGTGTAGTTCAGTCTGACAGCCTGCATCAATCACCTTGTATTCTGAAAGAAAAAATTAGTTAAGACTACTATTTTGTGATGAGTATTGTATATTCTTGTTAATGCTTGTTAATCCTGATCCATTTACTCTTCCTCATAAAGTTATTGCATCCTCTTTCGTTTATTCCATAGGTGAAATTCCCATTTCTGTTGAATTTATTTCTTACATGCATCATTTCTTTCTGAAATTGATGAACAGAGATTAATGTCTTGCATTTAAATCATATACCCACTAAATAATGACTGGTTTATGGTGACATAATTAATCATACAGCACAACATGACAGAAAACGTAATATGTCAAAGACATTGACAGTGTTCAGATGCAAAAATGAACACAGAATATCACAATGCAGCAGCAAAAAATGTAAAACAGTCACGATGTTGAGATGTCATAAGGCAAAAAATGTCAAAGTCAACTGGTGTGTGTTATATCTTAACTATTTCACAGTGCATATAAACAAAACTGGAATACAATCGTACATAAAAAGAAGTGGAAAATGTGCACGGTCTGAAGTGTAACGACAAGAAAAGCGACCTGCTAACCTTACCTTGCCGGGCACTTGCCAAGAAAAAATATGATAATCATCAGTAATTAGTCAGGTGAAATATAATTGCATTAGTAAATGGCATCATAGTGTGTTGAATCATACAGTGGTTTCACTCAATAAACGGTTTAATGTTTGAGATATGGTGATTGCCTTTCGATTTTCTAGTTCTCAAGGTTTCGACGTGTACAACATTGGGATGAGGACTGCTGCGAATCCGATATGGACCTGCGTATAGAAGTTCAAATTTACTGCACTTACCTTTTAATTTACTGGATAAATAGTGTGTTCGTATTAATATCTTCTGTCCAACGTGAAAGTCGCGGCGTGTACAAACCTGTTTTTGCTGTCTTCTCCGGCGCTCTGCGTCACGTTTGATGTTGTTCAGCGCAATGTCAATTATTTCGTGGTGTCGTAGGCGACGACTTTTGGGAAATTTTACTAATTCTTTAATTTTGTTTGGTGGTTCAACGTTTTTCAGTAAAACAGACGGAGATAGCATAGTGGATTCATTTGGAATGGAATTAATTACATCTTGGAATGAGAGTATGTGTGTATCCCAATCAATATGTCAATTGTGGCAGTATATTCGGCACAGCTTACCAATTTCTTTCATTAATCTTTCACAGGGGTTCGAAGAAGCGTGGTACTTGGATATATAAATCGGAGAAATGTTTCTGGCTCGTAACATGCGTGTCCATATGGTACTACGAAATTGAGATCCATTGTCAGAAATTACTTTCATTACATGCCCTACATGAAATAGAAAATGTTTTACAAATGCTTTCGAAACAGTTTTAGCAGTAGCTTTGCGTAATGGAGTGAAAGTAACAAATTTTGAAGTGAGCTCAACAGCGACAAAGATGTAGCAAAAACCTCTGTTAGTTCTCGGAATCGGACCAAAAAATATCTACTGCGGCCAATATGTCTTAATTTAACAGGTATAATGGGATATAATGGAGGAATATGTGAAGTGGTGTCTGATTTAGCTTTCTGGCAAATTTTACAAGACGCTAAAACTCGTCGTATACGTTTCTCCATGTTGGTAAAATAACAGTTCTGTCTCAGTACAAGAAAACATTTTCGTGCTCCGTAATGTGCGTAACTTAAATGAGTGTACCAAATTAATTTGTTAACCAGTTCGTCAGGAATGCATAATAACCAATTGTTGCTGTCAGGATGAGAGCGGCGAAACAGAATGTCATTGCGTACAGTGTAATGGTTCCTAATCGTAACATTATTCTTATCTTGCCAAAGCTGTTTAATTTCTTTCCACACATTGTCTTTATTTTGCTCTTGTGCTATGTCCTGTAATGACGATGAAATAAAATTTTCAAATACAACTTGCTGAATGTACATGACACTGAAATTTGCTTTGCAGAAGTTGGTTGCTACGTCTTGCTGATTGTTGCTCAGAGAACGCGATAGTGCGTCTGCTATAACATTTTGCGTACCGGGAATGTGAACTATTGTAAAATTAAATTCCTGTAAATATAGTTTCCATCTGCTTAATCTATCGTGCGTGAATTTGGCCGAAAGTAAAAATTGTATTGCTCTGTGGTCTGTGTAGACGGTGGTATGTCTGCCATAAAGAAAGTGCCGAAATCTCGTAAAAGCCCATACAACACATAATGTTTCAAGTTCTGTAACAGAATAATTTCGCTCAGCAGGTGACAGAATGCGGCTTGCAAATGCGATGTTTTTAATTACTATTGAGCCATCTTCTGCAATTTCCTGGAAAATGTGTACGCCTAAAGCGGTGTTAGAACTGTCGGTGGCAATGGAAAAATTTCTAGTAAGATCTGGGTGCGATAAAAGTGGTGGATTCAACAGAGCATGTTTCAAATAACATTCTCGTGAACAAGATTCTGCGTGTGAAAATTATTGCTTACGTTACTGGAATATGAAACCTGTACTGTATATGGTCAAATTCTATCGTACGTGTTGTTATTTACGGGAGAATATTGTGGCATATCCTCTATATGAACTGCTCTGTTATTTCTTATTGACGTGTTACGCTATGGATGACACCTATTGTCTGTTTCATTCATGATTACTCGTTGTTGCTGATGTTGTTGCTGCTGAAAAGATCGACTGTTATAAAATGTACGCTGAAAATTGTGCTCGTTATTTTTACGTCTGTCATGATAGTAATTTCTATACAGCGCATTGCGATATGAATTGAAATAGAGTGTTGTCTGTACGTAGTTATTTCTTTGCTGCCATGCGTTACTATTTGTTGGGGCTGGGACTATACGTGCACGCGGCGAAACATTAAAGTTTGGTTGACCTTGTAGACTGCATTGTTGGTTAGGTATGCTAAGCGGTTGACTTTTATGCTATTGTAGCGAAAAACATATATTGTTACCAAAATGTGGTTTGCTATTGCTGATAATTTTATACATACTGATGATTACGATTTTATCTGTTATTAAAGTTACGGCGGTAGTTGTCATTACGGGAGTGCCTACTGAAAATTGTCACATTCGGTAAAATATTTGTCATATCCGGTTTTCATTACTCGTTTCTTAATACTACAAAGAGCAATAGTTAAAGAGCAGTTTTGATAGATATAATGGATAGTAGAAGAGAAGGCAGCAGTGCAGAAAACTAAAGATGAAACAGCACTACTACAGCTCGGGGCCCTATGCTCGCTACGGCACATATTCATTAAAGCGTAATGAATCCCCTGAGGTCTATTACGCACTGCAAATAATTTTTAACTTTTGCGTTGCAAGCAATAGCGGTAAAATTCCAAAAGTAAATCGCTGTATTCTTGCCAATTCCAGTTTCTGTATAATACGTAATGCTGATGAAAATACAATAGCAAATTGTCGCCTCTGGTTCAAAGCTAGCTTCCGCATTACACGCAATAGCGGTGAAAGTACTAAAATAAATTGTCGTATACAGCTCAAAGCGTGTACCTGTGTTCTGTCATTATTAAGTTCTTTACATTTTCTTACAAATGCAAATTGCTCGAAATCTACGTTCTCGTCACTCGGTTTGATAACACGTTCGGGTTTGTGAGTGAATCTGTTCGTCTGTGTCATTTCGTACTTCAAGTTGCGTAGCTTTTCATATTTTAAGTCGCGTGGCTTTTCGGATTTTAAGTCGCGTAGTTGCTGTAAATTGCTCACATTATACACGCTGCGTAAGTCTGACAAATGTTCGCAAAGTGGCGTCTGCTGTGATGTGTTATTGGTGACTGAAATAGTTTTTAATTCTGTTACTGTAACACTTTCGACATTTTGGTTGTTCTGTCGTTCACTTTTATTATTGACTTCCGTATTCGGAGTGTGTGAAACTTCCAATGACTTCAAATTAAACTCGTCGCGTATCTGTACTGCGTTTTTACGGCATTGTTTGGTGACTGCATTAATCCCGTCTTTATGTGATTCTGTTGTGTCTACACGTGTGCTACTTAATTCTTGTGCAACAGTGCCAACTTCTTCATTACTGTTATTAGCACAAGTCTTAGTATCTACACGTAATTGTACTTTATTGTCCCGACATTGCACGGTAATAGCTGTATTCTGTTCACTAACTTGTCTGCTCCGTTCGTTAAGGTTGTCTTGTTTTTCGTTCGTCAGTTTGAAACTTTCATTAATTGTTTCGCTAAGTTGTTTGTAATGGTTGTCAAAACTTTCATTAAGTTGTTCGAAATAATTATTCATCATTTCCTTCCGCTGTTTGTACTGTTCACGAAGTTGCTTGAGATCTTCGGCATTTTTTTCAAGTTTTTCGTTCTGTTGTTTGAAATTTTCATCAATTTTATTAAATTTTTCATTAAACTGTTTGAAATTTTGCCGCAAAAATGCCATAATTGGATCCGATTCAAAATTAGCATTTCTATTCTCTGTGCTATTCAATTGTCGATCTGGAATTGTTTCGTTTTGCGTGACCATTTGGTCATTCTGTAATTTACAAAAAGGTTTGCCAGTTAAACATACACTGTCAGTCCCTATTTCGGAATTAAATAAATCCGTCGTACTTTCACTACACTGACCATTTTCATTCGAAAAATTTGTTTGTATGTTACTTGAATTTTCCAAATCGGGTGTGTTAAGCTGGGCAGCGCTCATTACAATAGAGCGTCCCGCGTCATCGATTGTCGTCAAATCAACAGAGGACATAACCGAGTTCGTTTGTTCATCATTAAGATAAAAGTCATCATTAGTGGTTGGAATACACTGATTGTTAATGAACGCAGGATTGACATCATTACACTGCGTGTCACAATTGCTATCGGTCACGCTGTTTAAGTCGGTAATTTCATTCAAAATACCTCGCGATACACTATTCATAGTCTTTCGCGGCATTTTCACAATAGTCACAATTATTCACAAAAGAAATAAGCACAAATACAGAAAGGCAACAAACAAATACAACAGAGCAACGAATTGCCGTTGACCTGTAGAAAGAAAGTCACAAGATTAGTAAAAGCGTTGCGCCAAATCCTAATTATACTAAGCAAATAAGAGCAGATATCTGACTGTTGTTCAAAAGACTCTCAACGAAATTCGATCCTGGACTGGGTGTCGCCAAGTGTAGCCTCCCCACAAATTTTTTAAAGAAAGAAATGACAATATTATTTAGGAATGCTAATGGACATTGCGCTATGTGTAACCTCGCCACAATGAAATGTACTGACAATGACAATTAAACAAAAATTAGCAATCTGACTCAAATATAAGTTCTTCACAAAAAATTAAAGTCCATTCAGTGATAAGAAAATTCAATTAAACCGAAATATCGGTCTTTGGCCCTGTGCAAATCAGAAATTAAACTCTTACCTCAGAATAACTGGATGTCAAATTTCTGCTCTTATTTTTGCGCACGGCTTGGAGGAACTGCATTGCAAATAATAATATTCTTTTTTTTTGTGATTTTAGTGAAATTTTTCTTCAAAAGAAGTGGAATGAAATGGGAAGTGCAACGAAATCTTTAGTTCAATAAAAAATTAAATTTTTGAGAAAATGCTTTTGAAATAAAAATTATTATTGGGGGCACTTGTTGGAGAATAATTACAATAAATAAATTTTTACATTATCTAATGATTATATTAATTAACAGTATACCTCATTCAGCATCTTGACCAGTGTTGCCGACCGCCTACATCACACAACCGCACTGGGCTGCTACTACTGACCGACCGCTCTGCATGACGACTATTAGCGTACTGCTCTGCACGACTACTACTGACAGACTGCTCGCAACTAAATCGAGCTACCGACTTCCACGGCTACAGACAGAGTACTGCTCTGCATAGCGACTATTAGCGTACTGCACTACATGACTACTACTAACAGACTGCTCGCAACTAAATCGAGCTACCGACTGCCACGACTACAGACAGAGTACTGCTCTGCATAGCGACAACTAGCGAACTGCTCGCAACACTCGCGTGGTCAAGCGCATACTCTCTGGTCAGAGACGCTGCAATGCCTCGCCATCGCTGCTGCGTTACATACGTGTTTCAGAAGAGAATAGCAAAATGATGAGAAAGTGGTTTCTTAAATTTTGGCTGGAAATATCGCCCCGAATGAAACGCAGTTTGAGCTACAAGGACAGATTCCGATGCGAAAGAGAATAATAGAATAGTGAAGGATATTCAGAAGGATATTAAGAAGACTAAGGGGGAGTTATCGAACCTGTTAAATAAACGTGTTATAAAGTGTTTTACAGTTTATGATTAAAGTGTTTATATGTGGAGAACACGAATTAATTAAAACATCGATTATTTTACATTGCAGTGCCTTGATTTACAAAACCTGACTCCGAGATTGTAATCCTAAAATTAAATGTTAACACAAAAATTGTAAATGTCGTGTGACGAGGGCCTCCCGTCGGGTACACCGCTCTCCGGGTGCAAGTCTTTCGATCTGACGCCACTTCGACGACTTGCACGTCGATGGGAATGAAATGATGATGATGGTTAGGACAACACAACACCCAGTTCCTGAGCGGAGAAAATCTCCAACCAAGCCGGGAATCGAACCCGGGCCCTTAGGATTGACATTCTGTCGCGCTGACACTCAGCTACTGAGGGGCGGACATGGAACCTGCTTACAAGTGTAAATGAAATGTCAAAGACGTTAGAGCAGTTTTCGAAAATGAAGCAGCAAATTGATGGCATGACACTCAGGCAAGTCACGAACGAAAATCTTATGAAGGAGACCACTAAACGTCTAGCCAAGCAGGTGGATAATGGTTACCACTTGAGGAGATTGAATGCCATCTCTGTACTGCCACAGATCAGCTTAAGACCACTGATGGACCAATTAGCAGAATGCGTGAGTGCAAACTAGGATTCAGTGCGGCGGTAGCAAAGGAAAATTTAGAAGATATCACGTAGGGCAGATGATGCTCATCTAGTCACATAAGTGATCTAACAAGCAAAAGGGCTTGCGCGTTAAGTTTTTTTTGATTGTAGTACTGGCGACTACGCTTTCGGCGAGTCGTGCATACGTAGGTCACGGAAGTCGAATCACTGAAGTCACAAAAATTCTGTCGGAACACACCATCAAGCAATATCAAATGCTTCATAGAATAAGTATGTTATAACTTAGCGACAAGCATTGAAGGGGTTTGGTGATATATAATATGGCGAATGGAAGTTAATTCGTGGGAAAATATATGTCATTGCTGATTGTTAATTGTTAGTAAAATTCAAAAGATTGGGGTTCGTTGTTCAAATTGAGTGAGGTGACGTATTATTACGGGTAACGGCCTTGCCGCAGTGGATACACCGGTTCCCGGCAGATCACCGAAGTTAAGCGCAGTCGGGCGTGGTCGCCACTCGGATGGGTGATCATCCAGGCCGCCATGCGCTGTTGCCATTTTTCAGCGTGCACTCAGCCTCGTGATGCCAATTGAGGAGCTACTCGACCGAATAGTAGCGGCTTTGGTCAAGAATACCATCATAACGGCCGGGAGAGCGGTGTGCTGACCCCACGCCCCTCCTATCCGCATCCTCCTCTGAGGATGACACGGCAGTCGGATGGTCCCGATGGTCCACTTGCGGCCTGTAGACGGAGTGGACGTGTTATTACGAGCTTTTATGATTGATTAGCATATCTACTGGTTGCATATTTACGTTTAACTGAGTGCGTCTCCGATGTCCAGTCTCAGGTGATATCGAGATGTTGTGATGGTGCAGCACACATTGCGAGGCGATGTACGGACGAAAATTAAAATGTTGTGAATGGAGCACAAGGTGAGGTCTTAAGGTTTAGGATGGCACGTGGTTGAGGTCATTCATTCTGAGAGACGCCGAGGATGACTATCCGAAAAACTGAACGGGACTAACGTTTGGCGTTGTTTGGGTACTAGCATAAGATATAGTCTTTGTTGACACGTTAGCTTTGGTTTGTTGAATCTCGTCAGATGGTATCTGCGATATATTAGGATTTTAGGACTTCGGCCCACAACTAGGGACGTTGGAACCATTTTATAATGATATTTTTTGTTGTAGTTTCAGTCTCAAGGAGTCAGTAGGAGAATGTTGAGCAGGAAAGGAACGTGCTATATTGTGTTGAAGCCGGATTCGCGGATGAGAGAGAAATTCCAAATGCTTTGTGAGGCGTCCAACTGCTATCAACGGAATGTAGGTATAAGGTATGATAGTAATCATATAATGCTATGACGCTCTGATTCTTTTTGTTATATAGTAGGTGCGAGAGAACTACCGTAAGAGAGATACAGGGAGAAGAGAACAATATAAGATGTTAGAAGGACGAACATATTATAACAACGGCAGCAGAATTTTCATCTACAGGGAAATAAACAGACATAAGCGTTCGAGGTGAATAAAAAGTCACACCGAAGGTATATAACGAGGTCGAAGAGGAACAGTAACCTGAGAAAATACTATGTGTGATAGTCTGGCTTAGAAAAATAAATTTTTGTTTGTCGTAGGACTAAGTTTAAGGAAGATTTTGAAGTTTTGGGTGAGTGAAGCAAATTTGAAAAGGAAAAAAATGGATTAAGGAAATGAGAAATGAAGGAGCCAGTGCATAACGTATCTGACTTAAGGAGGAGGATTTACGGAACTCAAAGAAAATTTAAGTTGTTTATTCTGCAAAGATGAGAGCATGATGTGTACGATTATTCGAGAAATTTTAGCTATGCTTGTACACATCGTCAAAGATTAGGTACATCAGGTGGAATGACTAGTAACATAGGTAAATAGAGTAATTTTCGAACCGTAAATTCCACAAAGCTGATAAGATCGAGATGCTCGTCGGAAATATTATAAGTTCCCACTTGCATGAAATAAATGCTAGGATGTCAGTCTCACCACCCTTCATTTGCTGGAGGTGGACTTTCAGTTTATACACTGACTGGAAAAAATTCACTACGCAAAAATAATTAATGCAGAATAATAAAATTTCGGAAACGTATTTGTCTAGGTGACATATTGCAAGATCACAGGTTAACGTAAGCACAAGATAAGCCACAGCAAACGTGAAACGTTGGTACGTTAATAACCGGTGGAACAGCCAGAATGTTGAGTGCAGCGTTGTGTTGTACAGGCTCCGTATGTTCCATGCCTGTTGCGCTTGTTCGGCCAGTACATGTACGGTTAATGCTGGTTGTGGATGACGCTGCAGTTGTCGTCCGATGATGTCCCGTATGTGCTCGACTGGAGACGGATCAGGTGATCGTGCAGGCCAAGGCCACATGTCGCACTCTGCAGAGCATGTTGGCTTGCAACAGCCGTATATGAGTGAGCGTTACCTTGCTGGAAAGCTCCCCACGGAATGCTGTTAATGAATGGCTGCACAACAAGTCGAATTATCAAATTGACGTACAAATTTGTTGTCCGGATGCGTGGGATAACCACGAGAGTGCTCCTGCTGTCATGGGAAAGGCTTCTCGGTCCATATCTCCAGGTGTAGGTGGAATGTTTGTAGCACGCAGCCAAATTGGCTGCAAACCGTCACCTGACCTCCTGCTAACCAACACACGGCCATCACTGGCACCGAGACAGAACCAGCTTTTATCAGAAAGCGCAACAGACTACCACACTGTCCTCCAATGGGCTCTCGCTTGACACGACTGCAGTCGTAAATGGTGGTGGTTTCGAGACAGTAGAATGCATGCTACAGCGCGTCTATCTCATTGTCCTTGAAGTAACCGATTTGCAACGGTTCATTGCTGCTAGATTTTGCTGCTGCAGATGCAGGAGGATGTGCCAGAGCCGTAAGCCGAACATTATGGTCTTCCCTCTGGGTAGCGCCAAGTGGCTGTCCAGAGACCAGTTTTCTAGCGAAAACTCCTGTCAGCATATATACTGGGCTACATTCCGACCACGCCCCTCGGCAATATCGCATAAGGAACATAAAGCTTTACGTAGCCCCATTACACGATCTCTTTCAAGCTCAGTGAGGTGTTGATAATGTCGCCTCAGAGGCATTCTTGGCAAACATCAACTCACCATGTCCAATCTCAAAGGTAACTAACTTATGCTACTGGTGCGAAATTTTTATAATCACTTTTCAAGTGTAGAAACACACCTACCAAATTCGCGTATGTCGCACAACTCTGTCTTCGTGTTGCGATTTTTTCCGTAAGTGTACGTTTTGTATGTGGTTCTTGTTTATTGGTAGTGATGTGACGTATTGTAGAGTTAAGGAACTTAAGTCGCTGTAAGATAGGTGCAGATGACGCACTGAGCAGCAAACACTGTGATTGTCGGAAGTTGCAAACACGGTACACGATTTCACAGCTGGTTGGCGCAGGGGTCTCGCTGCGATACGACGTGCCAGGATCGTATCCTGGAGCCAGCTGTAAGCTGAGGCTTACAGGGGGCCAATTAGAGCCGGTTGCCTTCCCAAGAGCCTGACAGCTGACAGCGCAGCACGAGCTACAGCTTACAGCTTACAGGGAATCCAGTGACCCGGGTCGCTTCATGCACCAAGGGCCGGTCAATGAACGACCCAGCTGAACCTCTTCTAGCTAGCTGCGTGGCTAGCTACCAAACGGCTGACGACAACTGTTAGGTCTCGTGCGAGCATGGAAGGTGGGCAGTATACGAGTAATTTTCATCTGAGTGTGTCGCTATGATACTCGAGGTGTTACCTGTCAAGGGATACCCATTCTGTTGCAAAACGCAATAGAAAACCCGTGATAGGCGATACTTCTGAGCCAAGGTCTCTGATCTGATATTCCCCTGTGTATGAGAAGCATCACTCCTTCCCCAGCCGCCCGCATCTCGTGGTCGTGCGGTAGCGTTCTCGCTTCCCACGACCGGGTTCCCGGGTTCGATTCCCGGCGGGGTCAGGGATTTTCTCTGCCTCGTGATGTCTGGGTGTTGTGTGATGTCCTTAGGTTAGTTAGGTTTAAGTAGTTCTAGGGGACTGATGACCATAGATGTTAAGTCCCATAGTGCTCAGAGCCATTTGAACCATTTTTTTCCTTCCCCAGCTGATACGTCTCGGTTCTAGTAAACGTAAAACGAATGGACGTTAGATGATTCATGTTTCAGAAACACACAAATTTGCCATTCCCCGTTTCCGTACAGTCCAGCAGCAACTAAATATGTATTTCCATTGACGTCACATGGCCTACTATCATGTGACAGTCAGTGACCAATCGATTCCTTAGAATGGGAAGTGTTGTACGCACCTCGCACATGAATCTGTACACCGCAAGGTAGCACCCATTCGCCTGCACTTTGTTGTGTGGCGCTTCAGGCAAATATCGGGATGGTTCCTTTGAAAGGGTATGGCCGACTTCCTTCCCCATCGTTCCATAATCCGGTGGGAACGACGACCTCGCTGTTTGGTCCCCTCCCCAACCAGACAAGCCATTCGCCATGAGCGCTAGTGAGCCCCATGGTACTGCCTCGTGCATGGAGAGCAGTGACCAGCAGTGGGTTATCACAATGCCAGCCAATGCACGATGGTTGACGCCGTGATGAAGGCATCGAGAAGCTACCGGGGCAGTCGACTCCGACTGGTGTGGCACCGCCCCTGTCCCCGAGCGAACTGTCGAACTCTGCACTTTGTTGTGTGGCGGTACCGTGTGTCCGTGCCGTGTGATGATATATGACTCCATAGTGTCTTATGCGACTTGTTTTCTTGATTTCAGGGGAATTTGTTCACTAAATGCGTGAACAAGTTTTATGATATGTAACCTTGTTTATGTTTCGTTGTGTGAATTCTTCGTATTAGTCTTAGTATTTTTCATATAGCCCGCCAGGTTAGCCGTGCGGTCTAACGCACGGCTTTCCGGATTGGGAAGGAGCGCCTGGTTCCCGGCACGAATCCGCCAGGCGGACTTGCGTCGAGGTCTAGTGAGCCGGCCAGTCTGTGGATGGTTTTTACGTGGTCTTCCATCTGCCTCGGCGAATACGCGCTGGGTCTCCTTATTCTGCCTCAGCTACACTATGTCGGCGATTGCTACGCTAACAAGTTCTTCACGTACACGTACACCACCATTACTCTACCACGCAAACACAGGAGCTACACTCGTCTGGTGTGAGACGTTCGCAAGGGGGGTCCACCGGGGGCCGAACAGCACAATAACCCTGAAAGAGTGGTTCGGCGTTAGGCGACGGAGGGGTGAAGTGAACTGCGGTAGTCGTCGTAGGGTTGTGGACCACTGCGGCTGCGGCTAGGAAGGAGCCTCTCCGTCGTTTCTAGGCCCCCGGTTAACATACAATACAATACAATACAAATTTTTCTTATTACTGGACGATATTTTTCCTCATGGCCTGCAGTCATGGACTGTGCGGCTGATCCCGGCGGAGGTTCGAATCCTCCCTCGGGCATGAGTGTGTATGTTTGTCCTTAGAATAATTTAGGTTAAGTAGTGTGTAAGTTTAGGGACTGATGACCTTAGCAGTTAAGTCCCATAAGATTTCACACAGATTTGAACATTCTTTCCCCATGGCCTTCGCCTTCTGCTGTTTGACTCTTTTATTTCCTCAACTGTTTTAGTAGTTCCACGAAGTCTTAGAGTTAACTGGCTTCTTGCAGTTTACTGTTAGAATTCCGAGAGCATACGTTGGGCAACATATTGCTTCCTTACCCGTCCTTTTCGCAAAATTAAAGTAACGGAAAAATCTGAGAAATGAGCTCATGCGGAGGCGTTCCGCTCCCTATCCACAAACTGAACGAGGAAGGGGCTATGCCACAGCGGCACTAGGAGGGATATACGACTTACGGCTCGTAAATCTATTGTGGCATGGTTTGTCGATAGATGTCCGGGGATGTCATAAATTGTAGAAACATCAAAAATGCAACTCATTACCATGTCTAATAAGGCGTAGGACAAACGTTGGCGTACAAAACAGCTTTACCTCTTCTTGGGATGGATAAATACAGGTCCCGTATGGTTTCCATGCCTTTCTTCCTGCAAAATAGTGGCACTTTTAGGTAACGATGGTTGACGTGGATAGCGATCACACACTCTCCCCTCCCGGGTAGACCACAAAGGCTCAATAATATTGAGATCTGGTGACTGGCGGCCAAGGGAGATGGAACAGTTTACCCTCGTGCTGACAAATCCAGTCCTGGACGATGCAAAATTTGTGAACAGGTGCCCTATCGTCTTGAAACGCAGTTACACCATTGTACCTTGGGATGGAGCTAATCATCCAAACTCGTTACATAATCCGTGACAGTAATTAGACTTTGCAAAATAACAATGGGAGCAATGGAATAGGGCTGTATCGATAAGGATTTTCTAAAATTCACAATTAAGTACCTTCAAGCTATTTCTACAGTATTCAACCGTCTAACACTATCTTTCTGTGCAAGCTCTGATTTCTCTTGTTTTATTATAATGATCACTTCTCGCTTTGCACGTGGGTGCCAACAAAATATTTCCTCATTCGGAGTAGAAAGTCCGTGATTGAAGTTTAGTGAAAAGGTTCTGCCGGAACGAGAAACGCCTTTGCTTTAATGGCGGGATAAAACCTACTAAAAGTTATACCATACAATTATTTGTGTCGTATCTGTTCTTTAGAACATGTCCGAAAGAGCAGGCACCACACATATAATTGCACAATTTCAACGTCTCATTTTCGAAACATACCATCGTTCGTTCCCTTGCGGGGATACTGTGAGGCTGTGAGCAACTGGGAAAATGAAAGGGAGTTCAAATGGCTCTGAGTACTATGGGACTTAACTTCTCAGGTCATCAGTCCCGTAGAACTTAGAACTACTTAAACCTAACTAAACTAAGGACATCACACACATCCATGCCCGAGGCAGGATTCGAACCTGCGACCGTAGCGGTCGCGCGGTTCCAGACTGTAGCGCCTAGAACCGCTCGGCCATCCCGGCCGGCTGAACGGGAGTCACCACATCAGTGGTGAGCAGCACTAGGAAACCTGGGATGCATAGGAAGTGTGTACGGATAGCCGAAGTGGTTAAGGAAACCGTTCCAAAGAAGCTGAGCATCCGGGTTCGAATCCTGATCCAGCACACATATTTCAAGTGTAGCTGTTGAATTATTTCAACTCCTAAAGTATCTACATCGCTCCAATTTCCATTTAGAAACTATGTCATTGCCTCCCTCAGTTGATTTTTGCGATGCATTTCAAAGACTGGAAAACGTCGTAACGACTAAACTGTAGTTTGATCGTCCAGCATAGATGAACTTTTAAGAGTGGATTGTTAAATTATTACTTCAGTTTTGTTCTACTTTGCTTCACAAAATGTTGGACGCTCTGCCTTCGGCGGAGCTGCTGCACGGACGTCTGTTTGTGACCTAGCTGCAGAAGTTCGCTCGCGTGCGATTGTTTATCTCATCGGCGTATTCGTAAGTTTTGAAGCGACCGATACAGAACGGCACATGCGTTTTGAAAGTCGACTCTCAAGAATTGCTTTTCGAACGAATATGCAAGATCTAAAGCCTATGAAATTGGATGGACACTACGGGACGAAGTTAAAGTTGATTACTACTAACTTATTGGAAAACTCTTTCCATACTGAGCAGTTCCGTCTACGTCAAACTAATTAACGATGCAGTGTGTTACAAAATCATTCGATGTACTAAACATGGTTTTAAATTTCATCACTGAGCCGTGCGCGGCTCACGGTCATTCTGTTTTTTGCTCGTCATCTTCTTTTTGTGGTTCTGTCGCCTCGTTTTTCTTTTAATTCGATTTGCTGGCGTCACTAGGTTGCTGGTTTGCTTGCCCGTGAGTGGCAGCAGCTCTTATCGAGAAGTGCATTGGCGTACTATCTCTGGAGCGACCGCTACTTTTTCCGGGTCGTCGTCTGTCAGTTGGGACGGAGCGCCAGTGAAGTGCGGACAGCCAGTCATCGCCGACTGCTGGCGACACACATGAACTGTCCAACGGAAGGAGATTGGAGCGGGAACGTCCGTTGGTTGGTCGTCTCGTCGGGCGACGTGTATTTGGTCTTCCGATCGCTTCTGGGCCCCTTCCGTTGATGATCTTGCGGGACAAGGAAGCTTGTGCAGAGGTCGGGTGGCCAATGAAACGGTGTTCCCTCTGCATGATTGGGTCCGAGCCAGTGTCTCCGGATCGTCGTGTGTCCGAGTTGCGAACAGACATCAACGGAGTTCAGTCAGGGAGGGAGCGACAGTGAGCTGCGGACAGCCAGTACTCGAAAGACACATGTACACTCCGACGGAAGGAGACTGGAGCGCGAACGTCCGTTGGTTGGTCGTCTCATCGGGCGACGTGTATTTGGCCTTTTGGCCGTTTCTGGACCTTCTCAGTTGGTCACCTCGCCGAACGGGGGTCATTTCCTTCCTTGTGCAGAGATGTCAGGTGGCCATTGGGCAAGTGTTACATCTGCATGGTAGGGTCGGAGCCAGTGTGGCCGGGTCGCCGTGGCTCCGAGTTCCGAACAGACATCGAGTTGACTCGGGATGGAGCTGCTGTGAGCTCCGGACAGCCGAGACTCCCCGACCGTTGCTGATACTCATGACATGAGTGGGGACGACCTTGGTTGGTCGTTCGGTCGGTCGTCTCATCGGACGATGTGTATTTGGTCGCCGACCGCTTATGGAAACTCTTTGTTTGTTGGCTTGTGATTCGTCCTAGGAGTTCTTGGTCAAAGTGTCTACATGGAACTGTGTGTAGCTTGTGTGCTTTCCACTAAGCAGTTATGAATGCTGTCTCTGTACTGGAGTAGGCAGTCGATCGGTTTGGACAGAGTAGCGAGTGTATGTTTCCTTGCCGTGTTGATGCTGTCCGGCAAGGCGCGTAATTCGACAGCCTTTGGTGTTGTTCATATTTTTAAGGGGTTATTGTCTGGTTTTAGACACCAATTTTGAAGACGTAGTGCTGCTAGTATCTTCGTCCTCTGCTGATATTTTCCGTTGTTGTACCATTGGTCGGCGTGTCGGGTTGCCATCCGATTACTTAGTCTTATTCCTGGCTGCCTGTCTCACCTAAACTGTTGTTAGAGTTTCCTCTCGCGGCCGACCCTTGGAACACTTCTGAGCACCACTGTTCTGTTGTTTGTGATTATGATTTTCTTTGGTCGCAAGTACCGTGCCAGGCCTTCAGCCTTGTATTAACTTTGTCTGTTCTATGTTCAGTATATGGCCTTCAGCCGAACCTTATGTGAAGTATTTTAAGATTAGGCCTTCAGCCGTGGCCCGCATCTCGTGGTCGTGCGGTAGCGTTCTCGATTCCCACGCCCGGGTTCCCGGGTTCGATTCCCGGCGGGGTCAGGGATTTTCTCTGCCTCGTGATGGCTGGGTGTTGTGTGCTGTCCTTAGGTTAGTTAGGTTTAAGTAGTTCTAAGTTCTAGGGGACTGATGACCATAGATGTTAAGTCCCATAGTGCGCAGAGCCATTTGAACCTTCAGCCCTGTGTATTTAAAATTCTTGTTTGCTCTGTATTTAGACCTTCAGCCGCGTTTATTTTAAAATTTGTGGCTTTCAGCCGTAATGTGTTAATTACTGCCTGTAAGGTTTCTCTTCAATTATATTGAATTCTTAAAATGACCTTCAGCCGTACTGTGTAAATGCTTAAGGCTTGTCTTTAATTATTTTGAATAATTGTTTGGGCCTTCAGCCGTTATTTCAAGTTTTCTCAAGATGGTATTCTGTTGTACTGTGTAAATGCTTGTCTTTAATGGTTGCTGAGCCATGGCGGGATTGGTGCCAGGGCTATCTTTGGTGAGGCACTATCGATTCCCTCTGGTAGAAGTTTGTCCTTGGAGCCTGGGCCGGCTCAGGATATAGCTGGCAGTACGGAGTGGAAGCGGACAAGAACGGTGGGCACGGAGCGCGGAAGCGCGCGTATTAGCGAGACGTTGGAGAGACGACAGCGAGCACGGTGTGCCTAAGTACGGGCGGCAGTTAGCGCTTGATCGTACTGGGGTCAGTAACAGCGGGCCGGCGCTGTGGCTTCTTGGCAACCTCGTGAAGCTATGCATGTGCTCGCTTCCGTGAAGGAACACGCTGTTACTATCGGATTAAACAACGTCTGGTGTCTTCGCCACATCGATCCAGCAGTTAGCATCAAGTTAAGTAGTTCAAGTCCTACCAACGATTAGTGAAATATAATGATGACTGCTCTTGAGGCAGCAAAGCGTTGCAAGGACTGTGATGGGATATTTCGTGCCCCTTATTAAGTGTGAGCTTCGCTCCTTAATAGTATTGTTCTTACTTCAGCTGGCAAGTGTCTAAAACATTGATACGTGTGCGCAGCCTTACCGAACGATCTACAGGGTGTTACAAAAAGGTACGGCCAAACTTTCAGGAAACATTCCTCACACACAAAGAAAGAAAATATGTTATGTGGACATGTGTCCGGAAACGCTTACTTCCCATGTTAGAGCTCATTTTATTACTTCTCTTCAAATCACATTAATCATGGAATGGAAACACACAGCAACAGAACGTACCAGCGTGACTTCAAACACTTTGTTACAGGAAATGTTCAAAATATCCTCCGTTAGCGAGGATACATGGCGTATTGTATCACAGCCGTTCACAATACGAGCACGAAGAGTCTCAACATTTGGTACCGGGGTTGCGTAGACAAGAGCTTTCAAATGCCCTCATAAATGAAAGTCAAGAGGGTTGAGGTCAGGATAGCGTGGGGGCCATGGAATTGGTCCGCCTCTATTAATCCATCGGTCACCGAATCTGTTGTTGAGAAGCGTACGAACACTTCGACTGAAATGTGCAGGAGCTCCATCGTGCATGAACCACATGTTGTGTCGTACTTGTAAAGACACATGTTCTAGCAGCACAGGTAGAGTATCCCGTATGAAATCATCATAACGTGCTCCATTGAGCGTAGGTGGAAGAACATACTGACGAAACTAAAATGAGCTCTAACATGGAAATTAAGCGTTTCCGGACACATGTCCACATAACATCTTTTCTTTATTTGTGTGTGAGGAATGTTTCCTGAAAGTCTGGCAGTACCTTTTTGTAACACCCTGTATATTCCGTGTCTAAAGATTGCCGTGTGGCGCCTTACGGGCCCACATAAGGTGCTCAATGTGATGGTTGGGTTTTAAGGAGCCAGTTCCGTTTGCATCATTCGTGTGCGTGGTTCTGCTTAAAGGAATGAAATCAGTTTTATGTTTGTCAATTTTATCGAAGTAGTTTTCTGTATAAGTCTGAGTATTACGGTGAAGGAAGGGTTGTTTGGTTCCCTGTTGTCGCTTCTGATTTATGTTTCAGAGATCGGAAGCAGTGGGCTAACGAAGTGCAGAGCCTCACCTTTTAGATTACTAGCGGGCGCTCGAGCGGTGGACTTCGCCTGAGCTCCCGTGTGCTGTTTGGTTCCGATTTCGGTCTTCTGAACGGGGTGGGAGTACAAACGGAGTCCACATCTTAATTCGAAGATACGTACTCAGTCGCCTCCACCGTTCGTGGCCAAGTCGCGGCCTCAAAATCTCGGGCCTCAGTTACTGCACAAGCTGCAGTTTTCTAAAACTTGTGGTGGCTTTGCAAGCTTAAATGTTTTAAATATTTGTCTTAAGAATTTTGAGGGATTTCTAGAAGAATGTGTCTTAATTGAAACCGTTTTCTAAAATTACGGTGCAATTCAGCCTTAGTGGCGTATGTCAATTTTGATGGGGAAATAACTCGGTTATTATTGCTCAGACTGTCTATAACCTTGTAAAGTTGTTTGGTAATATCTTGCCCGGGAGGGGCGGTTTTCAATCTATGTGGAAATAATAATTGATTTCCTAGTTATTTGATGTAAAGTTTATTTTAAATGATTTACTTGGCCCGAGTGGCGGTTTCTGAAATGTTTGCAAAGAGATTAATTAGCTTGTGGTTTCGTATAACAAACAGTTTGTAAAATTGGCCTGAGTGGCGTTTCTTAAATAAATTATTATCTGATTTATGATTGTAATTTTCTTAATGATTTATCTATGATGCAAATAAATATGTTGAAATGAAATGGTCACTGTATGGGTCAAGTCCTTCCACTCCCTTTATATTAAAGATGAAGGAAACTGCAGTTCAAAATAGAAAGAACGTTCCAGTTGCCGCGCGGGATTAGCCGAGCGGTCTGGAGGCGCTGCAGTCATGAACCAAATTTCCCAGACATTAACGTTATTGAGGATACCTGGGATGACTTGCAACTTGTTGCTCAGAAGAGGTCTCCACCCTCTCTTACTCTTGCGGATTTATGGACAGCCATACAGGATTCATGGTGTCAGTTCCCTCCAACATTGCTGCACAGATTAGGCGGCTCCATGCCACGTCATGCTGCGGCACTTCTGCGGGCCCCGACTCAAGATTTAGCAGGTGTGCCAGTTTATTTCGCTCTTCAGTGTACGCATCTTGATTCGAGGACGGCCGAGTAAGGCCGTAGAGAAGCGGCAGCAACAGTGGCATGGTCAGTGGTATGGCGTACAGTGCATCACGTACACCTTGATATGGGGACGGTTGCACTATGGTATGAGGTTGTAAATGCGGAATATGTGAGATTTTCCTGGCTACATACAGTTCACATGATGGATACTCCACTGTGCACGTAGCGCAGTGTTATAAACGCGGATGAAAATCATCTGATATGTGGGCCTTTGGCGGCAATGTGGAGCTTGGTCCAGAAAATTATTGCCTTACCCCTATGAGTGGTTCCGCAAACAACTGATCCGCGAATACTACATTTCCTAGATGTGACATACTTTCCCCGAAAAAAGACCAACACAGTGACTTGGATTCAGGAATTGACTGTACTTTACCTTTTCCGATTGGTGTTTTTGGGGAGAATACCAAATAGCGAGGTCATCGGTCCCATCGGATTAGGGAAGGTTGAGGAGAGAAGGCGGCCTTGGTCTTTCAAAGAAACCATTCCGGCATTGGGCTGAAGCGCTCTTGGCAAATCACGAAAAATCTAAATCAGGATGGCTGGACACGTGTTAGAACCATTGTCCTCCCGAATGCGAGTCCAGCGTGTTAACCACTGCGCAACTTCGCTCGGGTTATCTTTTCCGAGAGGGAGGTAAGAATGTGCTGGGCTTTAGGGCCTTACTGCAAGAACGTAACCCACTGATTTTGCAAAATCTGAGATATCGAACATAGTATGCAAATATTTTAGGCAGTGCCTTGCTTGATCCTCCCCCCCCCCCCCGCCCCCCCCCCCTCCGGCTTCCCCCGCCCTACCCAAATTGGGGTGTACCGGGTAGCATAATGTAGTAACTACAAATGATTATCCTGAACAAGAAAGGACCAGGACAGTGAGAGGATCCACCAGCATAGGTGAAGACGTGCCCGGCTCCAACAAGAGGTACAACGTATTGGTGAGGAAGGCACTCACAAAGAGGGACGCGGTCCGTTATTTTTTTGTACTATAATAAGCCGTTTATGTTAGTTATTTATTATATCATTAATGTCAATAAGAAGAAAAGGGGCACTTAAAAAGCATACTTATTCACATTTTCCGTAAATATTCTACTTTGTGAAGAACATAGTCTTTTATTTTCAAACGAGAGAGATTTTTATTTGCTTTTTTTATTTTACCTGCAACATTTTACTCATGTAGTTGGCGTTTGCTGTTTTATTCTTTAAAACCAAGACCTTATTCTTTATTTTTAAAAAGTAAGCAGGAGATCCCGGGTTCGAATTTCGGTCCGGCACACATTTTTCACTAGTCGCCAAAATAAATAGAAAGATGCAAAAACAGTAGTTAAGGAAACCGTTCTAGAGAATCGGAGCATTCGGGTTCGAATCCTGGTCCATCACAAATTTTTAAGTCCAGCTGTTGAATTATATCAACGCCCAAAGGATCTACGTCATACCAATTTCCCTTTAGTGGCTATGTCATTGCTGCCTCTATTTATTTGCGCGATGCATTTCGAAGATTGGAGACTGTGGTTTGATCATTCAGCATAGATGAACTTTTAAAAGTGGAGTATTACGTTACTGTTCAATTTTGGTCTACCTCGTTTCACAAAACATTGGACGCTACCTGAAGTGTTTCTCGACTGTAATATGTCGGCGATTTTCCCCGCTGTAAATCAGCACAGAATAGTTTCCGTCATAGACGATGAATTTAGCATTGAGGCAATTGACTGATTCATTCCATAAACGTTTACACACATTCTAAAATATAGCAGGAATATAAATGCACACGAGTACAATGTTGTATGTAAATATATACGTATTTACCGAATTTCCTGTACCTTCAAATGTAAATCCTATGTAATATTCATTTAGTAGAACATGCTTTGGTCCGACAAGTAAAACTAATCTTTGGAATTTTGTCGAGAAGAAAGAGACACTTGACAACAGAAGGCGAAAGGGGAAAGATGGCTGAAGAGGACAGGACTTTATTAGCGGAGAAATGTGTTGTATTTCACATAACAGAAATTGTACTTTCGTGGTAACGGTTGGATGGTAAGGTGGGCGATGGCGTCATTTTTATAATGAGCCATTCAATATTTACCGACACAGGTTTCTCAGGAGACTTGATGCAGAAGGTCGCCAAGAACGAAAAATTCAAGACGCCTAATGAACGAGAATTCTACGATTTTCGTAAGGAAACATGGGTATATGGAACGATAGCAGTGAAATTGTATGAAGAAATGAACAGCTCTTTATTTCGACTGAGAGCAGTGCAGAGAACTGGACGGTATGATCAAAACAATGTTACGCAAACCTCTTGCGGTACACAACAGACTTGGAATGGTGTATTGGTTGTGAAGGTTATTTCTTGTGTGGGCCGAGCACTGATTAATTTGAAAGTGAAAGTTTCAATAAATCGATGCCATGCCACTTAAATATATTATTGTGTGGGTGTCCATCTTTAATACAAGATAATTTTGTGTTAGTAATATAAACTAGAGAATTAGCACCTTTATTCCTCGTCTGAAGTCATTTCACACTTTAATGTCACCGAATAATTGTGTTTCGGAGCGATAGTTTTGAAGGTGAGAATTTTTATCTAATTTTCAATGACACATCGCTGTACTACCAGCTTCTTTTGGTCCAGAGGATCATTTGCGGCACCACAGACCCAGCGATCTTCTTCTGCCGCTGCAATCACATCTCAGTTGAGAGAAGCAATCCAACATCTTTGGACAGTCATTTTCACAACAAGGAGAAGGAAGCCTTGGTGTGAAGTGAATAACATTTGGAGGGAAACATTTAAAATTCGGGTAACAGCGAAGTATATTCGAAGAGCTTATTCCTAAAGTTAATAATAAACCCAAATATTTTTCTTATCCTTGGGAAAAATTGGATTGTTACTCAAAGTCGAAGACTTTATATTACTGTGTAAAACTCGAGCCTTAGGTCCTTGGTTTCTTGAAGGAGAACATTAATTCCTTCATTATTGGATTTACCCTTTTTGATAACATAAAACTGTCTGGAAATTATATTTAATGAAGGACCAAATTCACAGCGATAGTAACATTGTCATTAATATTTCACACTGAAGTTTAGCTCAGTTACGATTAATTAAACACAGATTGTTTAACAGAATTTCAACAGATTCATTATATATAAAACCTTCAAACTGACGGGACAGGTTCCTGACTGGAAATGGAGGAAAACCGTCCTATGAACATATGTCCGGAAATGTATAGTTGCCACGGTAGATGGCGCTGACGAATGACAGTTCCTCTGACCACGGGCCGTGCGTTCCTTGTGCGTTGCAGGCTGTGTGATTGACTCAGTGTACTGTAAGCAGCAGAATGGCTGGAAAAAGCCGAGTTGGTGTTTGTGTACGGCTAAGCAGATTGAAACGGACGAGATGCAGCACGGCTATACCAAAATAAGTACCTTCACAGAAACCAACTACATCACACAGCATTTCAAGCCCTTTTTGGGCGTTTGTGTTGTTATGGTTGCTTTCAGGCAGACGAATATGGAAGGAGGCGGTGGGCTGTGCACACATGGGATTTGGAGAACCGGTTTCATACAGGGTATTGGACGAATCCTGGTACAAGCTGCAGGAATGTTGCTCGCCAACATGGTGTAAATGGTGGAGGCCAAAGTCCGTTTATGTGTATCCTTCATGAGAACTGCTACGATCCTTGTCACCTGCGACGAGTGCAAGGTGGTCAGAGGAACTTGCATTCATCAGATCCATCCACCGTGGCAAACCATGCATTTCTGGGCACGTGTTAATAGGACATTTTCTTCACTATTTTCAGTCAGGAATCCGTGCCCGCAGCCTGCCGGTTTTGTTAATGTTCACCCTGTGTTAGCAAATGGAGACGTAAGACTTGTTCACGTATTAGTCTAGAGAGGACATTCGTTGAATTCGAATCATTCTGATAGAACTCTGGCTAGTGAAGAGGTAGTCTTTGGTCAAGAACAGTGACTGTGGGTTTTATGTCTCTATGCTCGTAGTTGAATATGAGGAGTCTAGCAATCCTACGCACTCAGTTTGCTAGACAAACAGTTCAAACATATGAAAAGATTACAATACTTAACTAGGCCAATTACACAGATGCGTCGCAAGCAAAGGGCGACATGCAAAATAAGCAATCGTCTTCAGTATAAACAATCCTAAGTCGCTGCTATACAAGTGTCTAATCTCGAAGCAGCTGTAGAACTCGCTAATCTTGAAGCTAATGTTCAACTGGGCCGCGACCAGTCAGACAGGGCACTTATGTCTTCACACAGGGGCTGGTGCTGTCGCGTTGACATCCTGGAGAGGGGTCAGTCAATGTGTGATTGGCTGATGTCTTCTCACAGCCATGTCGTACGTCCGACCTTCGTATCTGAACAGTGAGTGTACTAATGTGTGCAAACTTAGCTTACCACTTAGCACGCAAATGGATAAAACATCTGAACTGTCTTCTCAAGCCCAGGGTGTCAGACATTCTAAATAAATATGACCCTGGCCCTGTAAGGCAGTTAATATCAGGTGCGGATTGTAACAAAAATCATTAGAAATGCTGCTGTCACGTACCTAGAATGCATGAATTAGTAAAAGTGAAAGTTTGCAGTCTATTCTAGAAAGACAACACAGCTATTCCCTTTTTTATTCTACATGTAATTTATCAACTGTTGCTTTCAGGGGTCAAGTGATAAACAACAATCATGTTCAATTACTTTTGACACTCCAATAACAAAATATTTAATTCTTGGACATATTGAATTGACGATTATTAAAATCTTTATCTCTACTCAAGAAAATTTTTCATCACAGGAAAGAATGATTATTAAAAATTCTCATCAGCTCATTTAAATCTACGTTGTCGTAACTGGTCATTGCAATGCGATGGTGGAGAATAAATTTACTTTTTGAACCAATGAAAAACCTCATGTACTCGATGTGAGGGTAGGCTAGTATCCTAGCATTTGATATTCAGTGGTCAAAGCGTAAGCAAATTGGAGTGAGCAAAATCTAGACTCAACATTTATGCTGGCCTAATGCACGACGGTACTTTACCAAGCGGCATCTACAACGGCATTGTCTCCGTGCTGGATCTGAAGCGCTAATTCCCTACTCTGGCCTTGATAGAATTCACTCAGTCGCATCTTTCCAGCGTTCTGTTGAACGTTAATCTTCCTCTAAATGAAATAATGGCTACAGCACAGTCATTATTGGCTGGAGCGACGTGCACAATTCCTTTGCCTGCAAAAATTCCCGCAGGAATAATTAACTACCGCTTTGCTATCTGTCGCCACTATGCGTGAAGCGTACCGCCCTCACTTTGCAGAAAACAAGCTCTCAACGGCCTCGCTTCTTTCCACACACTTGTGAGGTCAGACGAGAGAGAGAGAGAGAGCCTTGAGATCTCAAAATGCTTTTATATAATGGGGATCTCCCACCACGTCGCGTCTACATCGCCAAGTATGGCCTCAGCTTGCTGGGTCGCAGCCTAGCCCTGTTAGTGATGTGCAGCCACTTACCCTCGGTCCCGGTCTTATTTAGGTAAAAATGAATAATGAATTGTTCTGGCCTTATCCCTTTCTGATCTGAAGCTCGCCATTCTCTTGCTAAATGGGAGTTTTACGATATCATTAAACACCTGCTCGGTTCGTCTCCAAAATGCGTTTCGCTTTAACTTGTTTGTTCCATGCTATGGTCCATATTGATAGAGATTGTTTTGTTAGTTTTCAGTACATGAGGTTAACTGTAATTACCTTTCGTCGATATAATGAACTTATTATTTTCTGAGGCTCTCATATTGTACCGTCCTGTTGTTATGGACCAAAGTCACATAAGGTCCCTAAAATTCGGACACCTTACAGCCATCTCTTCTCTATCATTCCCGACTGGCGTGTTGGCGCTTGACTTTGTGCCGTAACAGTGGGTACATCCTTAATGGATATACATAGTGTAAAAACAGTATTTCAGCGATATTTCAGTCACTGCTAACCGTTTTAATATTTTTGTTTATGTCTTTATTAACACGTCAAGTTCAGTAGGACTAAACTGAGGAACAATTCTCCAAGGTCATGGGACGTGTCAGTACATGGAACTACAACATAAAAGTAATAACAGATAAAAATGAAATGTTTATGAACCCGAGAAAGTCAGTCCCCTAGTTTAAGTAAACACAATCAACAATACAACAAGAATCAGCTTACTTTTTCAAGGAACTCCTCGACAGAATAGGAGTGACCCATGAGTTTCGATTTGAAAGCGCGTGGATTACTGCTAAGATTTTTGAATTCGTGTGGTAGCGTATTGAAAATGTATGCAGCAGTATACTGCACACCTTTCTGCACAAGAATTAAGGAAGTTCGATCCAAATGCAGGTTTGATTTCTGCCGAGTATTAACTGAGTGAAAGCTGCTTATTCTTGGGAATAAGCTAATATTGTTAACAAGAAATGACAGTAAGGAATATATATATTATATGTATTGAGAGGCCAGTGTCTAAATAATCAGACTCGTTAACAGGGGTCGACAAGAAGGTCGTGAACTTACACCACTTATTGCCCGAACCACCCATTTCTGAACCAAAAATATCCTTTTAGAATGGAAGGAGTTACCCCAAAATATAATACCATATGACATAAGCGAATGAAAATAAGCAAAGTAGACTAATTTTCGTGTCGAACGACCACTCACTTCAGATTTCTTTCGAATAGTAAAAATGGCAGCATTAAGTCTTTTAACAAGATCCTGAACATAGGCTTTCCACGACAGTTTACTATCTATCCGAACAACTACATATTTGAACTGTTCAGTGTCACTAAATATATGCCCATTCTGTAAAAGTAAAACGTCATGTTTTGTTGAATTGTGTATTAGAAACTGTAAAAACTGAATCTTACTGTGATTTAGCGTTAGTTTAGTTTCTACAAGCCATGAACTTAGGTCATGAACTGCAGTGTTTGAAGCCGAACCAACGTTGCACACAACGTACTTTACTACCAAGCTAGTGTAATCAGTAAACAGAAATATTTTAGAGTTACCTGTAATACTAGAGGGCATATCGTTTATATAAATAAGGAACAGGAGTGGCCCCATTTATGATCCCTGGGGCACCCTGCACTTGACTGTACCACACTCAGACCCCGCATCACAGCCATTCTCAACATTGTGTACAATGATCTTTTGCTCTCTGTTACTAAAGTAAGAAGTGAACCAGTTGTGAGCTACTCCCCATACTTCGTAATGGTCCAATATCTGGAGCAATATTTTGTGATAAACACAATCAGACGCCTTAGTTAAATCGAAAAATATGCCTAGTGTTCTAAACGTTTTGTGTAACCCATCCAGTACCTCACAGAGAAAAGAGAATATAGCATTTTCAGTTGTTAAGCGACTTCTAAAGCCAAACTGTACATTTGATAGCAAGTCGTATGACATAAAATGATCAATTATCCTTACATACACAGCCTTTTCAATAACTTTAGCAAACACTGGTGGCATAGAAATAGATCTAAAATTGTCTGCATTATCCCTTTCTCCCTTTTTATAAAGTGGCTTTACTACTGAGTATTTTAATCGTTCAGGAAACTGACCATTCCCAAAGTGAAAATTACAAATATGGTTAAATACAGCACCGTAATATTCTGCTAAGCACTCCATCATAACCATGAGAGTCCTTAGTCTTCAGTGGTTTAATTATTGACTCACTCTCCCCCTTGTCTGTATCACAGAGGAGTATTTCAGATATTAATCTCGGAAAGGCATTTGACAAGAAAGTTATATGGTTTCCTGTAGAAACTAAATTTTTATTTAATTCACCAGCATTACTCAGAAAATGATTGTTAAATACTGAACATACATCTGATTTACCAGTAAAAGAAATATTTTTATTACGAACTGACTTTATATCATCGACCTTGTGCTGCTGACCAGACACTTCCTTCACAACTGACAATATGATTTCAATTTTATACTGTAAATTAGTTATTCTATTTGCGTACCACATATTCTTTGCCTTTCTAATAACATTTTTAAGCACCTTACAATACTGTTTGTAATGGGCTACTGTAGCTTGATAGTAACTACTTCTGACATTTTAATATAATTCCCACTTTGTTTTACATGATATCCTTATACCACTAGTCAGCTACCTGGGTTGCCCGTTACTGGTAGTACCCCATTTAGAATGGTCTAATGGAATGCAACTCTGAAAGAGCATGAGAAATGTGTTAAGGAAAGCATTATATTCATCATACATGTTATCGGCACTATAAACATTCTGCCACCCTTGCTCCTTGACAGGACTTAAAAAACTCTACTGCTGTTGATTTATTTTTGCTACATAGTTTGTAATTAAATATGACATTTGTTTGAGTACAAAAGCCTTTTAGTGTTAAAATTTGTGCATTATGGTCCGAAAGGCCATTCACTCTTTTACTAACAGAATGTCCATCTAGTAATGAAGAGTGATTAAAAATATTGTCTGTGGCTGTGCTACTGTTTCCCTGCACCCGAGTTGGAAAAAACACAGTCTTCATCAGATCATATGAACTTAGGAGATCTTCCAACATCATTTTTCTTGCACGATCATACACAAAATTTATATTGAGCCACCACATATAACTAATTTCAGGTACGTCCTACAAAGTGAATCAAGAGCCGTCTCTAGCTTGAGCAGAAATACTCTGGATTCAGAGCTAGGGGACCTATAAATAACAACAATTGGAAGTTTAGTTTCACTAAATTCAACTGCCCTTGCACAAGATTCAAATATCTGTTCAGTGTAGTCCCGTGATACGTCTATGAACTCAAATTGAATACTGTTTTTTACATACATAGCCACTTCCCCACCCCACAAGGAACTCCTTGAAAAACAGCCTGCTAATCTGTATCCTGGTGAAGGAAGCCTCTGAATTGTCAAATTAAGTGGTGGTCCGACATACCAATAATTTCAGAATCAACATCTATAGGCAATTCCCTAACTTTATCTCTAATACCTCTTTCATTTTGATGAAACATTGTAATTCCTTCTCTGCTTGGAAATATGACATCCTGTGAAGGTGAATCCTTAGTTAGAGGGACTTCCTTTAAGCAGGTATACTTCAATATAAAAAAGGTGCACCTCTAACACCAACTACTAAAGGAATTTTTCCATGAGTGATCCCACCACCGCTGACTACACTGTCACCTATAAGCTTTTCCGATCTCCCCTTCCCATACCTATTGAGGTGCAAGTCATGCCTAGTGAAACCTGATCTAGTGATAGACTGAACTGGCACCACCGAAATATGAGCCGCATTAAGAAGAGACTGATCACGACGCTGAAACAGTTGCACGAAAAGCACAGTAGTGCCACCAGTTTGAGTGGCTCTCTTTATCAGGTCACCACCTACATCATATTCCCCGTCTCTATCAAGACTTCCCTGCCCCACCCACTATCACGACCTGATTCTCCTTTGTAAAATTCCTGTATAACTTCCCTATGCTGTCAGTCACCTGAGCCAACCCTGTACTAGGCTTCACAATGCTGGTGACCTGGTACTCACTCCCCAACACTTCGTGCAACCGCTGGCCCACATCTCTACTATGCGAACTATATAGCAGCAGAAACTTCTTCTTTCTGTTTGACTTTGCAGCTAACCTAGGCCTCCTAGCTACTGTAGGATGCTGTATGTTCCCTACATCTACAGTTACAAGAGGTTCCTCTCCACTCAATTCTGACAGTTGGTCAAATCTATTGCATATACGCAAAGTATAACGGTCTGAATACCTCCTCCTCATAGCTTCTTCTTGCCAACTGCCAGTTCCCATTCCCCACCACCCTTCATCCTCCACAACCTATCGACTCCCTCCTTTGCGCGTTTTAACTGCACATGAAGGGCACAAATCTTATTCTCCTGCTCCTTTATCAACTTATTTCTACTACAGATTCTGCATTCCCCGGAGAGGAATGCCCACTGGCTTCCCAACTGCATTCCCTCCAATGAAAATACTTTGAACAATTCCCACAACTTAATCAACTACTCACAACCTACGACAGAGCCCACACTTCTCACTCATTATAAAATTTTACAGTTACTGAAAGAAACTATACCTAAGTTCAGTTACACCAGTAGAACTAATTATAGAACTAACAATAGCTGTCTCGAAATTCTCTGTCTACTACACCACAGCTAATGCCAATACCATCAATACTTCACAAAATTATTAGCTAAAACCAAAAATTAAGTTGCCACTAGAACACCCAACGAAGTTAAAACACTGAATGAAAATTTTACTGAAATATTTCACTAGCAACAATAGGAAACATCAGCTGAAAACTAAAATGGTTCAAATGGCTCTGAGCACTATCGGACTTAACGTCTATGGTCATCAGTCCCCTAGAACTTAGAACTACTTAAAACTAACTAACCTAAGGACAGCACACAACAGCCAGTCATCACGAGGCAGAGTGAAAACTAAAGCACGAAATTTACTAGACTACTTCAACGCATAGAAAACTCTAAAAAACACAGCTAGTGAACGTTTCCGTAAGTTTGTTAAATCGTAATTTCGCCACAAACAGCACGAAGCACCGCTGAAAACTATTAAATTTAATAAGTGTATAACAGTGCACAAGTAACTTTGTCACTACTTAGCTTTATACCCGCTACAAATGTAACTGCACGCCTCGAAATTTTAACACACTACTGAAGCTTGAGGCTTGGATGAACGACGTAAGCACACTCACGAATAACAGACCACTCGAGTCAATAACACGGGAAGAATGACTGACATTAATGAAAATGCACTAATAAGTTACTTTTACAGCGAATATTAACACAAATAAACTTTAAAATAAGTAACTGAAGACTAAAACTTTATAAAATATTGACGAACAACTTCAACAGCAGTCCAGCGTACGTGACGTCACACCAATCTTTTTGTCACTATCTAAGTTGACTTATTCCGTTGTTCCTTTGAGGTAACTCACTGGAATACTGTAGATCTGCTTGACTACCCAATAATTCTTTTCAATTATATCTACATGTACATACATACTCTGCGAGCCACCGTACTGTGCATGGCAGAGGGTACCACGTACAACAACTAGTCATTTCCTATCCTATTCCAGTCGTAAATACAGCGGGAGAAAACAACTGTCTATAAGCCCCATATGAGCCCTATTTGCCTTATCTTCACGATCCTCACACGAAATTTACTTTGGCGGCAGTAGAACCTTTCTGTAGTCTACCTCAAATGCCGCTTCTCTAAATTTACTCATAGTGCCTCCCGAAATGAGCACGTCCTCTCTTTCTGTGTATATCACGGGGGGAAGTCTGGAACTGTATTTTCATTTACGTGGTTCTTAACTCCTCTATACTGAGTCTATTATTTGGATCTATAAGTGAAGATATTTAAATGTATAGATGCAACTTATTGTTCCACACTAGGTCGTTGTTTGTGTTCTGTTTAATACTCGACAATTTTTCCGTCTAATCGAAACAATATCCGCAAACCCGTTAATTCTGCACTTCCATGCCACACTTATTTCCTCTTCTGGCTTGTCTCATATCTCGATGGTTTTAAAGGCTCTCTCTATTCTAAGCGATTTTTACTCTTAATTCTTATACGTCTCTTTCCTCACTCCTTTTAATAAGTTTCTGTCTTCTGTCATCCTACTCCATGTCTCGCTGACTTTCATTAGCAAACAACAGGAGTTCGAGCGTCCTTTCGCTCTCTAGATCTTGTGAAAGCCCCGGTACCAAATATAAAGCCCTTCAAAAACTCTGGGCACCTACGTGTAAGGTGAGTAATTATTCAATAAAAACCTCCATAAACTAGATGGAATAACATACACAAAATTTTTTGTGATGTACATTTTATTTTAATCCTAACATTTCACAGTTCAGTTATTATCACTTAGATTCGTTTGTTTTAAAGTATACTGGCCATAAATGCATGTAGAATGTTTCAGTATAAGAAAAACTCACACATGTCTGACCCAAATGGAAGAATGTGTTCCGCGCATTAACAACGGCGTTGCTGTTTGCGGTTATCGCCGCCGTCGCCTCGCGCTTGGCTGCCGACGTGACTCGCCCAAGGGGAACGAGAACTTGTCCTCATGTGACGCACGTGGAGGGTCGCGCCACGTACGTGGGCTTCACTTTTTGTGGGCAGCATTCTTTGAACAGGGGACCCACGTAAACGGATCTCCCACTCGCCTCCTGTCACGCTCGGGTGCTCTAGAAAAGAAACACAACACCCATGTTTTGCTTGTAAAAATTCAACAACCTATTCGTAGTACCTCGGTGATATTTGTTCTGTGTCTAGAAATTTAATGTTTTTGGTCTGAGATGTCCCGAGTAAACAGAATTTGGACCAGTGTCTTATTCCATATTCTGTGTATACATCTAAAACGGTTAGTATTGATATAATTCGCCCTATATACGAGATGGAACTATAAATGTGGCTTTTTTCTACATATAGTTCACAAAGTTATTAAGAGATCTCGATGAATAATGCAACAGATAAACCCATTCCTTAGCTTTTTTGTGACGGTCTGCCTGTCTTTAGTGAACGTATCAGAGAGAAACTATTACAGGATTTCAGCGGAGTTTAGGTTCAAATTTTTGCTGGTTTTTCAGGTATAATGCAGTGCAATATGTGTTCCACCAACAACGGGTAACAGTCAGGGCCTCTTTTTTGACTTAGAATTACCGTTAATTAATAGAATTTTAAGAAAAATTAATGTAGCTGTATTTACTCTCAACACTTCAAGAAACTGCAGACACACGAAAAGCGCCAACTGAAATATTGTAGCCGTGAAGAGAGGGTACTGGAAGTGATTTATATACGTCAACGAATACGTCAACTACAGTGATTAGACAAAAAAAACTGTTAATGTGATGTTTGTCCGCTATGAAATTAAAAACGCATCCTATGGCGTAATTATTACAGTTCACATGATTTAAATCAGATTTTGAGAGATCTACTATGTTTTACTTATATTTGGAAGTTAGAAGTTTGGTTGGTAAATCGAGGCTTGGATAATACTCGTAAAGTAGAGGGTAATGACGAAGACGATGAAAAGTTTAAAAAATTGGTATAACATTACGAACGATACAGTACGTGAAAGCCAAACTCTCAATTGTTTTAACGTGGTGCAAGCACGTTAGTTTTGTAAACTGACGACAAGGTGAGGGCACCATTGACCTTATTTTCTGAAAATGGTGGCGAACCAGGCAGAGAAAGCATTTTGTGTGCTAGGATTTGCCCGTTGCCAATCTGTAGTGAGTGTGCAAAGAGCTTTCCGTAGCAAATTTCACAAGATACCACAAGAATACAACAGCATAGTGAATTAGGATGGTTGTTTGGGCGATGCAGAGCTTTCGGGCCGACCGGGAATGTCAGAACAGACGGTGGACCTTTGAAGGACGTGTCGTTGCGAAGTGCCACAAAGTATACCTATCGAGCTAGAGCAGAACTGAAAATGCCTCCACATTTCGACAATTGTGTCCCGATTACCTCAATGAGGCATTGTTGACCTCTCTGGATAGGCCGTGTTGCGACTGCTGACCTGGCGCTACTGAATTGTCCATCATGGTAGCCTTATTCGAGGCCTAGCGAATTTTTCTTTTGGATTTCCATCAAGGAGCGCATTTCTGCTCAACCTCTACCACTGAATCTTGAAGACACTACTGTGTGAGAAGAATTGGACAACCGATTAGATGTGTGCCTTTTCAGGAAGGATGGACAGACAGAACCTTTTTAACATTATAAAAAGAACTTTGGCAGCTTGTTTATCACATACTGTCTCATTTGTTTCGTTGTTCTTGGCCGTTATCTGCATCAATTTTTTGAAATATTTCATGAAATTGATACAAGGGGCGTTCAATAAGTAATAATACACCTTATTCTGCTGACAGCTTGTTCGATTTATTTAGGATTCCAATAGGTCATACTATTTCCCACTCTTTTGGCTACGAAACTCTATTTTTCAACATAACCTCCGTTCAATGGGACGGCCTTACGCCGCCGTACTCGAAGGGCCTGTATACCCGCATAGTATCGCTCTACTGTCCGCCGCTGGTAGCTGAGTGGTCAGCCTGACGTAATGTCATACCTAACGGCCCGGTTTCGATTCCCGGCTGGGTCGGAGATTTTCTTCGCTCAGAGGCTGGGTGTTGTGTTGTCCTTATCATCATCATTTCATGCCCATCGACACGCAAGTCACTGAAGTGGCGTCAACAAGAAATACTTGCACCAGGCGAACGGTCTACCCGACGGGAGGCCCTAGCCACACGGCATTTCCATCACTCTACTGGTCGACGTCGGAGCCAACGTCTTGCTGCATCATCCACATACTGCTTCCCCGGAGTGCACCCTTCACTGGGACGAAGAGATGGGAAGGTGCGAGGTCCAGGTTGCAGGGTGGATGAGGAAGAACAGTCCAGTGAAGTTTTGTGAGATCCTCTCGGGTGCGCAGACATGTGTGAGGCATTGCGTCGTCATAGGGAATGGAAGGAGACTTTGGTTTGTATCTTTGTAGGACGAGCACGGTGAAGTCGTTTGTCCAGTTTCCGGAGGGTAGCACAATACACTTCAGAGTTGATGGTTGCACCCTGAGAGAGGACATGAAACAGAATAGTCCCTTCAGAGCCCCAGGACACCGTCGTCATGACTTTACCGGCTGAGGGTGCAGCTGTGAACTTTTTCTTCGGAGGTGAGGCGGTGTGGCGCCAGTCTATGAATTGGCGTTATGTTTCGGCCGTCAAAGTTTATATTTTGCATTTTCCCCCGATATCTGTATGATTATCAATTTATGCATAACTCGTTCTTGGCGTGCCGTACATTTTATCTTAGAGTGTATTTCATATTATTCCAAGAGTCCAGTCAGTTAACTTACGTAACTTGAGCAATTTCACTTAATTGCATCTTGTAAGGAGATAGTACAAGCAATTACAGCAAGTCTCACGCAACTCATGTTCAATTATTTTATACGAACACAGAAAAGAGAGTACATTTTTATTTGTACACTTTTAAACACATATTATTCCTTTAAATGTTTATTCTGTCCTCTTCCACGCGTTTGCTTCCTCCATGCATTCTAGTCCATTGTAAAGATCATTTCCTTTTTCTTCTGTGGTATCCATTCTCCCACATTAAGAAGGAAAAACACTTGCTTATCATCTGTCCTTGGTTTATCCACTGCAGCCATGCAAATCACATCATTTAAGTATATTATTTTGCACTACTCCAATAATTATCAGCTACCTTAGGATCTGATTTCCTCTATACCTTCCTTCCATTAGTCTATTAGTCCATTACATTTCCTAACGATATTACCTAACTAGTAAGAGTAGCAAATCGATTCATACGTGTAATTATACATTCTGTTACTATATTTATTCTCATAATCATGTAACATCTAATTATGTCTTTCAGTTCTCACTCAACTAGCCGCTACTACTAAATGTAGTATGAGCACAGAGGGATACCTCCTCATATCATGCTGGACCTCGTTTTGCCAGGAATAGTGCAGCAAGTCGACGTGGCATAGACTCAAGTCGTTGGAAGTCCCCTGCAGAAATATTGAGCCATGCTGCCTCTATGTTGTTGTTGCGGTCTTCAGTCCAGAGACTGGTTTGATGCAGTTCTCCATGCTACTTTATCCTGTGCAAGCTTCTTCATCTCACAGTACCTACTGCAACCTACGTCCTTCTGGATCTGTTTAGTGTATTTATCTCTTGGTCTCCCTCCACGCTGCCCTCCAATACTAAATTTGTGAACCCTTGTGGCCTCAGAATATGCCCTACCAACCGATTCCTTCTTCTAATCAAGTTGCGCCACAAATTTCTCTTCTCTCCAATTCTATGCTATACCTCCTCATTAGTTATATGATCTACCCATCTAATCTTGAGCATTCTTCTGTAGCACCACATTTCGAAAGCTTCTATTCTCTTCTTGTCTAAACGGTTTATCGTCCACGTTTCACTTCCATACATGGCTACACTCCATGCAAATAATTTCAGAAACGACTTCCTGACACTTAAATCTATACTCGAACAAATTTTTCTTCATCAGAAACGCTTTCCTTGCCATTGCCAGTCTACATTTTATATTCTCTCTAGTTCGACCATCATCAGTTATTTTGCTCCCCAAATAGCAAAATTCATTTACTGCTTTAAGCATGCCATTTCCTCCTCATGCCTCTATAGCCGTCCATAATTGCGAAAGTGTTGCCGGTACAGTATGTTATGCATGAACTGATCTTTCGATTACGTGTCGTAAATGTTCGATGAGATTCATATCGGGTGATCTGGATGACCAAGTCAGAATGTTCTTCAAGCCAATCGCGAGCAACTGTGGCCCGATGACATGGAATACGAGTCCATGAATGGCTGCAAATGGTCTCCAAGTAGCCGAACATAACTATTTCGAGTCAATGATGAATTCAGTTGGACCAGAGAACCCAGTCCATTCCATGTAAACACAGCCCACACCATTATGGGACAACCACCAGCTTTCACAGTGTCTTGTAGACAACTTGATCCACGGCTTCGAGGGGTCTGAGCCACACTCGAACCATAACATCAGTTAATGCCAGCTGAAATTGGGACTCGTCTGATCAGGTTACGGTTTTCTAGTCGTCCAGAGTAAAGCCGATATGATCATGAGACCAGGAAGGACGCTTTCAGGGGATGTCATGCTGTTAGCAAAGGCAGTCGCTTCCTACAGTTCATTAACGACAAATTTCGTCGCACTGTCCTAACGAATACGTTCGTCGTACGTCCCACATTGATTTCTGTCGTCATTACACGCATTGTTGATTGTCTGTTAGCACTGAAAATTCTACGCAAACGTTGCTGCTCTCTGTCGTTAAGGGAAGGCCGTCGGCCACTGCGTTTCCCGCGATGAGAGGGAAAGCCTGAAATCTGATGTTCTTGGCACACTCTTGAAACCATTGCTCCCGGAATATTGAATTCCCTAATGATTTCTGAAATGGAATGTCCCTTCGTCTAATTCCAACTACCATTCCGCGTTAAAAGTCTGTTAATTCCGGTCGGGCGTCCACAATCATGTCGGAAACGGTTTAATATGAATCACCTGAGTACGAATGACAGCTTATCCAACACACTGTCCTTTTACACCTTGTGTTCGCTATACTACCACCGTTTGTATATGCGCATATCGCTATCCAGTGACTTTCGTCCCATCAGTGTATGTTTAACATATCCACATTGTTAATTTTTGCAGTTATTTTGATTCGCCTTGGATATCCCAATCACCTCCGTTCCAAATTCATTGTACTGATAGTCGCATCTTCCATTCAAGTTTTTTTTTACCCGTTTTTTTTATTTGTTTTCCTGTCTCACTACACATTTCCTCCATTGCTCTTTGCGCACTATCAGTTTTTGAATGTTTTTCTGACTGCAAACCCGGTGTAATACATATTGATGAAAATTTGCCGTTTCAAATACATCGGATTATTGATTTTTAGTTCTGTATCTTGCTTGTCAAAAGCACTACAGGCAATATGTACTCTTCTGTATACAAAATTTTCTGTTCATACTTTCGATGTCTCTCGCTGTCCTAAATACGAGAACTCAGTAACTGATTTCAATATTAATTTATTTCATTTTCTTTTCTATATATTTGTTAAAATTGTTTTTTAGTATTATTGTAACTGATTTTCAAACCTTGTTTCCGACTTACTCTATTAATTTCTACCATTCCTTATAGGTATCTGGTATATCGACACTAGAAACGAACAGTAAAATATCAGCTGCAACAGGCACGTGATTGTGATCTGTTCATCCTTCTTTTTTTCGGTTTAGGGACCAGGATGCTTCCTCCAGAGACGGATAAAATAGCTTTAGTGACACAAAATTTCCATGTGCGACTCTTGTCACAGTTAAGATTTACCCGCTGTCTTGATGGAGTGTATTACAAGCTCTATCATTGACGTATATATTTTTCAGCATGCTAAGACCGGTTGAATCAATGCTTCGTTTCTCAAGTGCAGTTATCATAGATTTTTTTTTATAAAAACTGAGTCATACCTGTCTTAAAATATCGAAATCCAAGAGAAAGCAAGAACTCATTGTCAATGCTGCATTATATAATTAAATTTCCGTCTTGAGCGATATATTGTACTCCATTCTCTCCTACAGTCAGCTTGTTGTAGTGTTTGATTTCTACTGAAGCGTCATCATCTTCAAACACATTCCCTTTCTTCATACCTCAGATGGCTTCATATACCTCATCTGACAATGGTTCCAGGGCGAAATTTTAGTAACTCTCTCTCTTTAATCATACAGAAAACTTTGAATGCTTACATAACATTCTCTGGGCTGTTACTTAAGCAGGTACATACTATGGTAACTGATGACATATAATGTCTACATAACACAGAACACATTACACGGCGTTGAACATGAACAAGCTACGGGGGTATGAGGGAAACAAAATGTGTTAGAGGTCTTAGTTTTGTTACTGGAATTGGCAAGGGCATACATCCATGTGAACCACGAGTAGATAAAGTGATACGTTTGTTTGCATGGCCATCTTCCACAGCAGCTGTTATGATCAGTTATTATTGGTTTTCCCGTCTTAAGCTTACTGCAGTTAAAGAGTATTTTTCACAATACACGTTCCCTTTTATTTATAAAGCATCTTCTCAGATCATTCTGGAACTTTGGATACATAAAATGTAGCTACATTCTAGTATTTGTAGATTAAAAACACTATTTCCCTATAAAAGTAGTGTAGAATTGACTTACAGCGTTTTTGCCTCTTGTTTACGTTTTCTGCAAACCACGGGTTTTTCTTCGTTGTTCGAAGTGATCTCTCTCTCTCTCTCTCTCTCTCTCTCTCTCTCTCTCTCTCTCTCGCACACAAACACACACATACACGACTACGAAAAAAGAAACAAACTGTAAACACAGGATGGCAACACTCTCAACCTTCATATAAGCAGCATAAACACTGTACTGAGCGCAGATCACGTAAAACTGCAATACTGCTTCTTTTGTGAAGTCTTACAAAAGTGAGATGCAGTAGAAATAACACCCATGCAGCGTAAGGAAAATGATTCAATAAAAGGGGAAAAACTGCCAAGAGTGAACGTGCATCCAAGTCTCTTTCCACCTCACGCTACGCTAAGAATGAAGGAAACATCAGTGGTTTGCAGAACATGTAAACAAGAGACAAACAACGTAAATAAATTTGTACACCACTTTCATAATGGAATGCTGTTTCTAATCTGTTAGTAACAAAACGTAGCAACATATTACGTATCCATATTTCCAGGATGAACACAGTAGATGGATCATAAATAAAAGCGAGAAATCAATAATAATACATGAAGTGAGCTTCTTGGGTTATAAGTGGCAAACGGTAATATCATTACTTCACTACAAATTAATAAAGCGGAAAGCCAAATTTGCAACCAGTAACACAGATATACCGTACCGCTGCGCTCCAATTACTCTCCTCCAAAATGTCGGCCCACATGAGCTGTGCAAGGCATTGAATGTCAGATTATTGCTGTACACTAAGGAATACTGTAAGTGTACTGGCTTCAGATGTCCCACGTACTGCGGTTTTTCCGTTTACTTATAACAAGGGAAACTCAACATTGCAGCCCACTCAGATTTAGTGGTAAGATGGCCAATTGGATAGCCCGTCAAAAACTGAACACCGATGAATCATGAAAACAGGAAGGAGGCCTGCTGAACTTTGAAAAAAAAAAGGTAAAACAGTGAACGACCCAAGAACAAGATGTGCAACAAAGAGGAGTTTGAACCAACAACAGCATCGTGGGTGAGAGGTCGTTGTCTTGGACCGCCAAGCCGGCGAGCCGAGTTTAAAACGCTCCTATTCCGATTTTCTTTTCACAATATTATTAACTGTTCGTCCCGTCATAGAAATATTTATTCTCTTTCTGTAGTCTTGGCATTATACACTGGTTACAGAATATGAGTCGAAAGTACATGTGATGAATAGTGAGAGCAGGTGCCATACCACATAGACGTTCCACAGAAATTCAAACAGCAAATAAACTGCTGTGAACCGTATTACAACAAAGGAATTCAAGATTCGAGACTTCCAAAACGGAACGCAACTGAACGTTAAAAACATATGTTTTGACAAAGCAAAGAGAAACTGTGTAATTGTGAATCTGTTGCGGTCACTTGTTGCAGCTTGTGAGACAAACTCTTATGTTTTCGTCATATCCTTGGGAGTGATCACATTCACATGCTTACGAACACCTATGTCGGGCAGGGAAGTCATATCTCACTCACTTACCAGGCGTACAAATTAGATGCGTCGATAAGAGCGTCCTGTCATATGACACACGTACAAATACTGTCGCTAATTCCGTCTATGAGACACCAGTCATCTTTCCCCGTGGAGGATTCGGTTGACTTGCCGCCTTATCATCAAACGTTTGCTGTTCCCATTCGAAAGACACTTCCTTTCGGCTGCTAACAGAGTAATTATGCAGAGTCAACGGCCATACTACTCGCATCAAAAAAAGTTTTGCATCACCTCAGTTCCGAGAGTTTCGGAACATGTACATAAAATTAGAATAGAGATCAACATAAACATCATTTCGCCCTTTTTATTGCTCATGAAAGCCACACATTGCATGTTGTACCACGATACAGTGAGAGCTTCAGAGGTGGTGGTCAAGATTTCTGTACGCACCGGCACTTTTAATACCCAGTAGCACGTCCTCTTGCATTGATGCATGCCTGTATTCGTCGTGGCATACTATCCACAAGTTCTTCTAGATTGTTCCACTCCTCAAGGTGATTCGGCGTAGATCCCTCAGAGTGGTTGGTGGATCACGTCGTTCATAAACATCTCTTTTCAATTTATCCCAGGCATGTTCGATAGGATTCATGTCAGAAGAACATGCTAGCCACTCTAGTCGAGCGATGTCTTTATCCTGAAGGAAGTCATTCACAACATTTGCACGATAGGGGCGCGAATTGTCGTCCATGAAGAACAATGCCACGCCAATATGCTGCCGATATCATTGCACTATCGGTCGGATGATGGCATCCACGTATCGTATAGCCGTTAAGGCGCCTTCCATGACAACCGGTGGCGTATGTCGGCCTCACATAGTGCCACTCCAAAATAGCAGGGAACCTCCATCTTTCTGCACTAGCTGGACAGTGTGTCTGAGGCGTTCAGCCTGACCGGATTTCCTTCAAACACGTCTCCGACGATTGTGTGGTTGAAGGCATATGCGACACTCATCGGAGAAGAGAATGTGATGCCAATCCTGAGCGGTCCATTCGGCACGTCGTTGGGCCCATTTGTACCGCGCTGCATGATGTTGTGGTTGCGCACAGTTTGAGATGTAACACACGTCCTGTGGCTGTACGAAAAGTATTGTTCAACATGGTGGCGTTGCTGTCAGGGTTCCTCCGAGCCATAGGGGCCATCCACTGCAGTAGTAGCCCTTGCCCGGCCTGAGCAAGGCATGTCATTGATAGTTACTATGTCTCTGTACCTCCTCCATGTCCGAACAACATCGCTTTGCTTCAGTACGAGACGCCTGGACACTTCCATTGTTGAGAACCCTTCCTGGCACAAACTAACAATGCGGACGCGGTCGAACCGCGGTATTGCCCGTCTAGTCATGGTTGAACTACAGACAACACGAGCAGTGTACCTCTTTCTTGGTGGAATGACTGGAACTGATCGCGACTTCCTCCGTCTAATAGGTGCTGCTCATGCATGGTTGTTTACATCTTTGGGCGTGTTTAGTGACATCTCTGAACAGTCAAAGGGACTGTGTCTGTGATACAACGTCTATCTTCAAGAGTTCTGGGAACCGGGGTGATGCAAAACTTCTTTTGGTGTGTGTAAGTCCCTACCTTACAGCTCGCTGTTGCAAACGGAAGTTACACCATGAGATACAGAAATATGAATAAACTGAACAGCAAAAAAAAAAAAAAAAAATCACGCGGTGGTTGGAACACGGATCGCTCGATTGGCAGTACTACACGGTAACCACTTTTTTTTTTTTTTTATAATGTGACTTTGTTCATTAGTGTTCGTCTTATTCATTTAGGGCGGACGTACCATGACGATTGTTCAAGTTCATCGGTGTAACATTAACCCAGTTATTTTATTACAAAAGGCATCTAACTCTCTGACCTGCCGGCCGGGATGGCCGAGCGGTTCTAGGCTCATCAGTCTGGAACCGTGCGACCGCTACGGTCGCAGGTTCGAATCCTGCCTCGGGCATGGATGTGTGTGATGTCCTTAGGTTAGTTGGGTTTAAGTAGTTCTAAGTCTAGGGGACTGATGACGTCAGCTGTTAAGTCCCTTAGTGCTCAGAGCCATTTGAACCATTTTTAACTCTCTCACCGAAAACACTGAGCTGCCGCACCGGCTTAGCCACGACTCCCGTTTCTCGACCCCGTGCTCTATGCTGCAATTCTTCTTCTTGGACCGTCCACTGTTTGTATTTTGCTTTTGTACACTGTCCAGTACACCTTCTTCCCGTTTTCTTGCTTGATCTGTGTTCAGATTTCGACGGGCTGTCCGCTGGGCCCTGTTACCACTAACTCTGAGGGGGATGCGATAGGAAGTTTCCCTTGTAAGGCACTACTCCGCAAGCCGTTGGACAGCGAATAGGGGCTTTCGGCCCCACGTCGTTCTTGTATGTGCCGAGGGTGATGATTACAATCTGTAGGGTAAATGCAGTACAGACGCCGCTCCGGTGTAACTAGAGGTTCCCACAGTTACCAATAGATGGCAGTGTGTATGCTATAGTAGTTCCTTTGTAATAACCACAGTGTGTGGGTGTGTTGCAAGTTGCTCGGATATTACGCAAATTATAATCTATATACAGAGGTGAGTACATGTTTCCTTCTGACAAAGTTTTTCTTTGTGTTAATGTATTGTATATTAAGGTGGTTTCAGATACTTACATCACCCATTCTTAAAATAGAAGAAGTCAGAAGCGTGACGGTAGTAGAGAGTAAGGATATTTTCGGCCATATTAGCTCTGAGATACGACAACAGGGGGTGAGGTGCCTCTACCTGACCCTTGGGATGGTTGCCGCACAGCAGTCCGTAGAGATGCCTCATTGCTATCAGATTTTATAAGTGATCTGAAAACATTCCATACTATTCAAAGGCTACCGGTGTTATAGCGTGCCGACCGGGGTGGCCGAGCGGTTCTAGGCGCTACAGGCTGGAACCGCACGACCGCTACGGTCGCAGGTTCGAATCCTGCCTCGGGCATGGATGTGTGTGATGTCCTTAGGTTAGTTAGGTTTAAGTAGTTCTAAGTTCTAGGGGACTGATGACCTCAGAAGTTAAGTCCCATAGTGCTCAGAGCCATTTGAACCATTTTTTTGTTATAGCATGCTTTTGTAAAAATATAAGCTATTTTATTTCTTGCGTTATTAACGTAATTTATACTGTATACAATTCTATTATTTACAAAATACACAAACATTTATGACATGTCTGTTCAATACAAAAGGAAGGGCACTGCCAAGAGCTCAGTGGGTAGAGGAAAATTCAAGGGAAGCTGTGAAAATGCTCAGAACAAAGGAAATACTATTCAGGGAGGTAGAAAGGCACTACGGTATTCCGGCGCGAACCTTAAAACGACGTATACATTCGGAAATCTGAAAAAAGGTGCTGGGATCCAGTAGGTATATCTATTTGAATAATAACCCAAGTCAAATTTATGAAGACAGTAACTGTTCTCGAAAGAACAGAATACTGTTGATGACCGTGCAGCTTTTCCCTGGAATAAATGATAACCATCATTTATTCCAAGTCAAATTAATAATCAATAATACTTTCAAATTATATTTAATCAAAATAAATATTAATGAATTTAAATAAATATTATTTGTTATAACTAATTTAGTTTGTTAAATTTATTTATTTCCTTTTCCTTTCACAGAGTTAGGTTTATTTGAGCCACGAAATGAGCAGAAATTGGTTGGCCATATTAAGGCTCTTGCAGCTGATGGGTTTACGCCTGACAAGTCGGCAGCGAGAAGAGTTGCATACATAATGGTGAAGGAAGTGGGACTACCAAACTCAACAACGAATCTGAAACTGCGGGCTGCGACTGGTTAAATTCTTTCCTACATAGAAATCCAGAACTGAGTGTACGCCAGTCTGAGGGTCTTACCTTAGCTGGAATAAGTAAGAAAATTGTTGGTAATTATTTTGAAGTGTTGGCAGGACTGTTAAAGGAAAACGATTTTTTTGGTAAGCCAGAAAGGATTTTTTCCATGGATGAGTCCGGAAAGCAGGCAAACAACCAGCCTGTTTCTTAGGTAACGGGAAAAGGTACTAATGTCAGAAGAGAAAGCGATAATTTATCTATTCTGGCGTGTTGTAATGCTGGAGGACAATTTATGCCTCCTGTTCTGACATTTAGTGGGGTAAAGAAGGAAGAGAAGTATGCTGATGGCTTGCCCCATGTTCCGACTTTTACATGAACCCAAAGTCGTCACACGTTAGTACGGACTTCTTCTGCAGGTGGTTCATTTCCTGAAACACGAGCCCTCGGTAAAGGCTCTTCTCAATAGACGGACACGACTCTCACAGCAATTCTTCGCATTAGCTTCAGGCAGCTGTTGACTACGATGTGGCAATGATCTGCCTATCTGTTCACTGGACTCGTGCCTTGCAGCCTCTGGCCGTGTCATTCTTCATGCCCCTGAAAGCATGTTTCCGAAAAGGAGCTTCAGCATGGGTTGTTTGGTATCAATGTTCGATACCACACTTGTTAGGTGTTGCAGTTATCGACCGCGATCCGTACTAATATCACTGGACCCACGAGTCGAGACTAGCGCCGCTCCGCAGTTTGCGACAAGTCCCTAGCGTGCGCTCGTCCACTGTTGCTCCGGACGTCAAGTAGGAAAGCAGTATAGCCTTCAGCTAATAGCAGGCAACCTCTAACAAGGCGCTTAGTTAAAGTATGACCTATGCGATGCCTCTATAGCTCTCTGTTTGTAATTATATTCATCTTGACTATAAAGACTCCTGTACCACCAGTTAAGTACAATATATTATTTTTTACCAAGGACTTTTAGTCGTTGCAGCCCAGACCATGCAACCAGTTCCTTGTCGACTTCACTGACAAACCTGCTCTATATGCACAGAAGATATTTGTATGTTTTTATTTAGCTTTGGCCACCAGTCATTCACATTGGCGACGATTCGTTCCTCGTCATCATAACAAGTTGCACGAAATAGTCAAAGCAAAATCACTCGATATCAAGTGGTTCGACTAGTCGGTGCAGCGTGGAGTAAAGCCGCGTCTCTAGGAATAGCGCTTAGTGGCTTTGAAGCCACAGGCATTTGTCCCTTTAACTAAAACCGAGTACCTGAAGACTTCTTCTCAATGTCACGCACAAGCGAACCGTTATCATTGTCATCAGCTCAACAGACTTCCAGTTCTATGGACCCCTCACCTATCCCTGCTGATCCTTCCCAGGGATTTCCACAGTATTCTGTAAGTCACGTGATAAAATGACACCAACGAAACTTCTCCAGAATATAAGCCCGATACCAAAACTGCCCGAATCAGCTTCTGTAAGACGAAAGCTCAACCCAAAGCACTTACTGACGGTTGGTATTGACATTGCAGAGAAGCGTGAAAAACAAAAGCAAAACGAAATTAAGGAAAAAAAGCAGAAGGAAAAGGTGAAAACAATAGTATCCGTCCCTGTACGAAACAGGACACGACCAGCTACGAGGAGCACCGCAGAAACTGGAAAGAACTCAATACATTAAGAAATCAACCGTTCCTGTGAATGTTGGGAAAATTATTTCTTAACAAAAAAAGAAAAAGAAAAAAAGGATGACTGTATTCAGTCATGCTCTCTATTTGTGGTCATATGTTTAGACTGTGGCAGAAAAGATGCTAGAGAACAAAGCATGAAGAAACAATCTCTGTAAATTTGTGTCTTCCACCTTGTACACTGTAAATCTAAATTAAAGTATTACGTAAATTAATGTCGTAAATTATTATTCAGTTCATGTTACTACTCAGTTGTATGCACATAATTGTCTTGTTTTATGTTATAATGCAAAGTTGTATTAAAGTTGAAGAAATAAGTTTAAATTTGATTTAGTTATTAATTATTTTACATACGGTGTCTCTCCCGAGAAAAGTCGGCATCTGCACAGGGTTCCAGGGAGAAACGGTGCTCATGCAACAATTCCTTTGTTCCACATCATTACGAAGTGTCGTATTCATGATCTATGGAACAAGCACTAATCTAATCTAATCTTCCTTTCTCCGTTTCTCTTACTGACTTTTTGCTCGTATGTGATCTAATGCAGACATTTTAAACTTCCACTCTATCAGTTCGCAACAATATTTAAAGTAATTCTACCGCGATATAAGAAAAGATACAAAATGTGCGGCATCTGCACCGGATTTACCTTATGACTGGTTACATACTCTCATCACTCTTATCTTATTCTCGCGATTTTCGATGGAGGCAGAATAACTGTTGTGCAGTTTACGTTGAATACCTGTTCACTAAATTCATCAACTATTTTAACGCGACAACGTTGTCGGTTTTCTCACAAAGGATCTGATAGCGTTGATATGGACTATACTGACCGCGTCTCTGAATTTGCCAGAAGTTAGCTACGACGCCTCCTCATAATTAGCTCCCGTCGAATGACACAGCAGTACTCTAGAACTAGTTGCAGTTTCCTTCATAGATGCAGAACACTTTTACAAAACCCTAAGAACAAGTCTAAGTTCTACATACGCCTTATCTAGTTCCGATTTTTCAGTATTCTTCCCACTTCATATTGCCCCGTCAAATTTAAACTACGTTTTTGCTATGAATCTCCTAATCGCGTTCCATAGGTTTCTTCATCTTATGGGAATTATATTGCATTTTTTTACGAAATCCACTAATTTTCAACAAATTCTCTTTCGTTTAGCACATGTGCAATCCGCCGTAAATGTCTTGACACACTGAGTGTTCCTCACAAATGGCTTCTAATCAAATTGTGTGCCTACGGGGAATCGTCTCAACTGTGCGACTGGATTCGTGATTTGCTGTCAGAAAGGTCACAGTTCATAGTAACTGACGGAAAGTCATGCAGTAAAACAGAAGTGATACCTGACGTCCTCCATAGAAGTGTTATAGGCCCTGCGCTGTTTCTAATCTACGATTAGGAGACAGTCTGAGCAGCCCTTTTCGCTTGTTTGCAGATGATACTGTCAATCACCGCCTAGCAAAGCCATCAGAAGATTTAGATAAGATATCTGTATGGTGCAAAATGTGGCAACTGACCTTAAAACATAGAAGGTTGTCGTCTGCATGAGTACTAAAAGGAATTTGATAAATTTCAGTTACACGAAAAAACAGACAAATCTAAAGGCTGTCAGTTCAACTAAATATCTCGGAATTACAACTTAAATTGGAAAGAACATAGATAATGTTGCGGGGAAAACAATCCAAAGACTGCATTTTACTGGCAGAACACTTAGAAGATGCAACAGGCCTACTAAAGAGAATGTCCAACATTAAGCGTGTCCTTCCTCTGTTAGAGTGTCACTGTGCAGTATGTTATCCTTACCAGATAGGATAGACGGAAGACATCGAAAAAGTTCAAAGAAGGGCACCTCAATTTGTATTATCGCGAATAGGTGAGAGAGAATCGCAGATATGATACGCGAATTAGGGTGGCAATCAAGAAACTAAAGGCGTTTTTCGTTGCTGCTAGGTCTTTTCTCCAACGCTCTCCTGAAGATGCGAAAATATTTTATTGACCTAGGGTGAAATCACTGCAATAAAATAAAAAAAGATCGGAGTACATACAAAAAGATTTAAGTGTTCGTTTTTCCAGTGCGCTGTTCGAATGCAGGAGCCTAGAGAAAGAGTGTGAAAGTAGTTCGATGAACACCCTGCCAGGCACTTACGTGGGAACTGCATGTATATGTAGCCTACGATGCAATGACAGACGTTTCCTATCGGGGATCTAGTTCTCAGCGTCAGCTGCTTCTCACTTGGCCAATGATTGTAGCTCTGACATGTAGCCTGACTGAAACCACAGAGGCTGGTCAGTGTGAAGAACTTGTACGGATGTTACAGGATAGGCTGCCCTAGAAGTAATTGTTAAGAAAAAATTCGCTAAGTGGCGCCATTTTCGAATAAATTAGCACAGAAATTAGTCAATCAGGCAGTGGAACGCGCGAATTCATCAGGCCGCCAGATATATGTCGCCAAACGCGTACTTCGTTTGGTTTCCTAAAACCGAACGAGAGAGTGATAGAAAAATTGAACATGAGACTGTAGTAAGGATCGAAACCGACTCAAAGGCTGAGCAGTCTTCCACGTTAACATTTACACCATGAGAACAACTGACTCTAAATGTACCTGGCGGACCGCTTGAATTTTCGCTCGCAACAGCCCGATTGGCTAACGTCAATGCTAATTAACTTGGGAACGGCCCAACGTATCGTATCTTTTTCTTAAAAATTATTTCTCAACGCAGACTACCCTGCAACACCATGACAAGTTTTTCAGACTGTTTCTGACAACCGTGTCTATTTGACCTACGTAGGACTACTTCAGACGTTGTAATCCGGGATTTGATAATTGTGTAGAAACTATTGCAAATTATCCGTTTCGAGAAGAGTGAGGTGGTCTGAAGGAAAGGGGGTTCGGGGGTGGATAATGTCTTCACCACTAGGCAAATAATGGTGCAAAGAAGAGAAAGTGATTTGCAAGCGAATCTCACTTTTATAGATTTTTCAGGAGACGTTTGTTAGGATAATCGAATGAAATTACGGCAAACGCTAAAAAATGAGGATTATCCGATATGCACCTAATTTTGATAATAAGGAGTCGCCATAGAAATACTGGTTTTACCGTAGATACAGGAATTTAAGTGAACGGATTCTCTTTTTAATTCATGTATTGACGACATGTTGAAGAAATCGAAATTGGTAGTAGATAGAAGAATCGAGCTGTGAGATAGCGTCTACTCAAATACTCTTCTATTTACAGACGATCCCAGCCAGATCAAAATTTGAACTAGAAAATAACATATTAGAGCAATTATCAAATTTGAAATATCTTGGCCGTGGAGCAAATTTATAAAATGAAAACGAGATTGAGCAAAAAGTTAGTCAATTTCTAGCTATATGTGGGTCAATTCAAAGAATGTTTATAAATAAAATTGGGAAAGAAACGAAAATGAAATTAGGAAGTAATGGCTTTAGCCACACTACTTTATGGCAATGAAACCTGGGTGTCGACTCAAAACTAACTGAGTAAAATACAGGCGGCAGAAATGAGATTCTAAAGGAGTATTAAAGGCTGTATGAGGATGGATATGATACGAAATAAAGATATTAGGAAAGATTAAGTATAGAATCAATACGTAAGAAAATATTTGACAAGACACAAAAGCAGACTTACAAAGGCAGCGTCGGAGTGCACGCCGGACTCAAGGCCGGAAATGCAGTACAGTACATTACAGCACTCGACGTGCTGTGACGAGACCACCGTTAGACAACGTGCCCAAAATTGCTCCCACAGGCCTCTAAGCAAGCGCGGACATGACGCAGCAGCGTCCGACGCAAACTTTCAAATGTCCATTCCTCCAACCGAATTAAGTCCAGTTAGCACGAATGAGTGTGTTAGGTAGCGCGGCACTGAGATATGATGGCCCGACATACCTAACAAGATCAGTCCCACATGGCCTTTACATACAAGGTGGTCGGAAACTCCCGTTACAGATTTCTAGGACTTGTAGAGGGGAGTGAGTACATCGTATTTTGAATAGGAACCCATGTCCAGAAACGTCATCCAACGAGACTACAGAGCATCAAAGTTATAGGCGCGGGCGTCTGTAAATGTACGTATACATGGGGTGACTCCGTGATGATGTTGCAGACTTTCTAGCATGATGGAGAACGATAAATGTATTAATTTGAAGTAAGGATCCCTGTACCGAAAATGAACAAATCGAAAGTTATAAATGAAAACCGTTCTGATACCTCTGACAGTTGAATACATGTATCGGTTCTTGTGTTGCTAAGAGTGTAGGGCTGGTAACTTTCAGTGGCGGTAGTGTGGACAAAAACGAGAAAAAAATGTCCAATAAACATGGGCTCAAAATTGCATACCTGAGGAGCTATGACCATTCGTTCATCTTCGCTAATGTGAAACACATCTCCTCTACTGAACAAGTGTTCATAGCTGTTAAGGTACGCACTTTATAGCCCACGTTTACTGGACATTTTTTCTCGTTTTTGTCCACACTACCACCACTGAAAGTTACCAACCCTACACTATTCGCAACACAAGAACCGATACATGTATTCAACTGTCTGAGGTATTAGAACGGTTTTCGTTTGTAACTTTCGACTCGTTAGTTTCCGGTAGAGGGATTCTTAATTCGAATTAATACAATTATCGTTCTCCATCATCCTAGAAAGTTTGTAACATTATCACGGAATCACCTCGTGTATACGTACATTTACAGACGCCCGCGCCTATAACTTTGATGCGCTGAAGTCTTGTTGCATGGCGTTTCCGGACATGGGTTCCTATTCAAAATACGATGTACTCACTCCCCTCTACAAGCCCTAGAAATCTGTAACGGGAATTTACGACCACCCTGTATAGACAGATAAACTGCGGTGTGCGTGTAGTGGTACAACTGCAAGGGAAGGGTATCCCCACCAACAGGAACCAGACCATAAACTGTAAGTAACAGCATTTCGTCGTTTATACGAGACAGATTCGTTTACAGGAATTGATTTTCACGAAAGATGGATGGACCCGGTACGTGCACAGGCCTTGGACGGAGAGGTGTTGAACACTGGAGAATACGATACCGGCATCACCAAGAGATAGGTGGCCTGCCATCATGGTCTAAGCCAGATGACCCATGACTGCATTTTATTGGCAGAACATTTGGAAGATGCAACAGATCTACTAAAGAGACTGCCTTCACTACATAGATGTAGAACGGTGGGCCGGCCGCTGTGGCCGAGCAGTTGTAGGCGCTTCAGTTTGGAGCCGCGCCGCTGCTCCGGTCGCAGGCTCGAATCCTGCGTCGGGCATGGACGTGTGTGATGTTCTTAGGTTAGTTAGGTTTAAGTAGTTCTAAGTCTAGGGGACTGATGAACTCAGATGTTAAGTCCCACAGTGCTTAGAACGATTTGAACCATTCTTTTAGAACGGTGATGGTCAATCTGGTCCCTACTATACACTACTGGGCGTTTCAGCTTTCACAGAGGTCCACACGCGGTAGGGGCTTCAAAACATTTTTATTAGCCGTTCACAAAATTTTGAACTAATGTATTTTGTGAATAACTATTATTATATGCTTTAACTTGCTGTAACTATGCTTTATAAATTTTATGAAGATACTTCCCTACTTCATGAATCAGCATTACCGTAGAACCGACGGGCCGTTTGAAAATTTTACCTCTAACAGAGATACAAAAGTGGGCGGGAGGTAGATGAACTTGTCTACCATGACAATTGCTGCAGTACGTATCATTTACGACGCATGCATGACTTATTTGCTACGGACGTGCCTCCGCAGCGACGGTTTTGTCACCGGGTCGTCGCAGAGACCACCACGGTGCTGGAATTTCTGTCATCCACACTAGTCGCAGATGAGGCTATCTTTACTGGTACAGTATCGTGAACTTTCAGAACACCCACTTGCGGGATACGCAGAAACCTCATCTTACGGTGGCAGCGAGCCGTCAGCACCAGTTCAGGCTCAGTGTGTGGATGGGGATTACTGGCGACCGCCTCGTGGGACCAGTCATCCTTCACAAGGCCTCACAGGTGAAGCATACATGCGCTCCCTTATGGTGGCTCTGCCTCGCCTGCTGGAAGACATGCCTTTGGTGGTACAAAGGGTAACGTGGCAGCTGCACGATAGTGCTCCAGCTCACTGACTTTTTGAGTGTGGACTTAAAACCCTAGTACAGACAGAAAATTCCCACATGCCTGGTAAGTCCTCATGTGTGCTTTTAATAACTGAAATCCACTCTCTCAGAGATTTTTTATCTCAATCTTCAAGTGGGTTTATGACCTTCGGAAGGGATTTCCGGTCATATGCCCATATAATATTTACCCCTCTTTATTTCTTAAGGTCTCCTTTTCTCAGTTTGTTCTCATTTAGCAAAATTACCATGGATACGAATATTATATCATTTCTCATTGCCTGACGCAATTCCATTATATTACACTTTCGACCACTAAAGATTTTCTGTATGGTTCTGCAGCAATAGTAAATTCCACCCGAATGAAGTCGCAAGCACTTGCCGTTTGCATCGTGATGTGGCTGGTTCCTTGTTTCTTTCTGTGCGCAATGCTGATATTGATTTTGCAGATTTTATGCAATGTGCATCAAACCAGTCTCAGGACTGAAGACCACAACAACAACAACATGCAATGTGCAGGATATTTGGAGTGAGTTCGGTTGTTAGTGCTGGAAGCAAGGCCGGTTTTAAATAAAGGAGCGAATTAATGGAAGCTTGTGGTAAATTCTGCAACTGCTGAATACAGAAGGGGTTCGCTCAGAGAGAGAGGGCGTAAGCTGCCTGCCAGTCTAGGTATTGGGGCCTAAATAATGAATAGCGAATGGAAGAGAGGTGGCAGTTCATGTCTATGCTGCTGGTGACAGGTGCTGATGCGCATAAAATTGAGGGTACAAAGCAAGAAACTGTCCACTCTGGACAAATACTAATCAAGAGATATCTGCTCTATTCGAGTGCTGGAAATCAAAAGAGAGAAACAACGCAATTCTGCATTCCAGCACACGACAGCCACACACGTAATTCACCCCTCACATTTGCTATTGCCTATATCGATAGTACAGGTTTGCCAGCAAATTCAGCAGAGAGCTAAAGCCATCTCTTCTTAACTGGACAGAGCTGTCTCAGTTCTGACAGGCAGGCAACTTGCCTTATGTAGACTTGTCAGAAATTCACTGGGAAAATACTTGTAGAGACTTGGCTGGGGCCTCTGAGATAAACGATTTTAATGTGAAACACCAAATATTCCTTGACTGGCAGGCTACCCTGCACATCTTTCCCCCATCGATTAGAGGTGGTGGATCACAGTCAGTGTTTACAGAAGGGCGCCAGAACTTTCTCGGAAAGTGGACTTTAAATGCAGTTATATTTCCGATATGTCAACAGGTTATTACAATTAACTGATAGCCGGCCGAAGTGGCCGTGCGGTTAAAGGCGCTGCAGTCTGGAACCGCAAGACCGCTACGGTCGCAGGTTCGAATCCTGCCTCGGGCATGGATGTTTGTGATGTCCTTAGGTCAGTTAGGTTTAACTAGTTCTAAGTTCTAGGGGACTACTGACCTCAGCAGATGAGTCCCATAGCGCTCAGAGTCATTTGAACCAATTAACTGATATATTTCACTATTAACTGAAAAATCATTAGTAAATTGCGCAGTATCCAACATTTAAACTTTTAAACAAAATTTGACACCGAGTCCAAAGACTTTTAATCCAATAATTGAAATCGCGATCATTTTGATGGCTTTCATATTTTACACAAACCTTAAAATAATAATTAAAATAAAGGGTAATTGCTGCAAGTCCTCTTATAGCCTCTCCAATAATGACCCATACGATTACTGTGCAATCAGGTCTACGTCATATGTCTTTCATTGCTTTTGAACAGGAAACTATTGGGTATTTCCTTTCAAAATAAACACTGATTGTAAGTGACGTAAGAGTTATTGATACAAGTGAAGGGTAATTCCACTGTTACTTCTTTAAGCGTATGCAACCTTTACACAATATTTCTGTCGTTGAAGATTCCCGTTAACAACTCCAGTCCACTGAATTTTGGGGTTGTCTCTAAAAGAAATTATGAAACTTTTGCCAAAGGACACTGACTCACAATAACTGATCATATCCTAGGCAGTGAAATCCAAATACAGAGGTGAAATCGAAATCTTCCAGGCTACATTCAGAATATCAATATCCTAGGCAAAGGGAAGAAATAAAGACTGATACGACTCACAAAGCTCAAGAGAGAAAAGATGGCACTTGAAGGCAATACCTCAAGAGTGCCGTGGAAGCTGGACATCGCAACAAGGGAGGAGCAATACATTGGTGATCGTGAATGCAAAACGAGGTAGAGAAACAGGTACTGCCGGAGGGGGAGGCTCAGCCTAAACTCCCCTTGTCTGGTAGAAGGAAGAAGAAGAAATAGCGTTGATGAAACAGCAAGAGGGTGAGAATCAGACAAGGGAGGGCAAAAAATATAAGTTGGATAGCCACTGACAGTGATCATCCACCGATTTAGTTCATAAAGCAGATCAGCTAACTGCACCACGCTGTTAAATGATAGAAAGATCAGCGAATTAATGGAATTAGTCTAAGAGTAAACTCTCAGAGATTTATTGGCTTTAGCCTAAGAGTAAACTCACAAATTAACTGTCGAAATACTAGATGCTGCCGGACGGGGAGGCCGAACGGTTCTAGGCGCTACAGTCTGCAACCGCGCGAGCGCTACGGTCGCAGGTTCGAATCTTACCTTGGGCATGGATTTGTGTGATGCCCTTAGGTTAGTTAGGTTTAAGTAGTTCTAAGTTCTAGGGGACTGATGACTTTAGAAGTTGAGTCGCATAGTGCTCAGAGCCATTTTGAAATAGATGCTGACATCATCCCGAAATTATTATTTATTGTTTCTTAGTTCCTCGGTATACATTCTCCAGAGCTGCATGATAAAGATTACCCATTATTCATTCACTCTGAATACAGCAATAGATAGCTCCCTGGATCGCTCTTCGAAGCAGTATATAGCACAGCGCTGGCTTTGCCATCAGCTGCACTCACTGCTCTTCTTCTCAGTAATTGGCGAGGGCAATTGAAGTTCAATCTACTGTCAGCAGTACCGCGTTCCCTATATAAAGGTAAATAATTAACAATAGTCCTCGATTCGATTATAGGTAATTCCCACATTCCTTCACTTTACAGAATATCTGACTATGCCAAAATGTTTTGCGCCGTTGAAGTGCATGCTTTGCAACGCTATGAAGTTGTTGCTATAAGGTGTAAGCTGTTTGTACAAATAATAAGCTAAATATCCGTTTCAGACTACTATTTCCTTGCCTCCAACTGTCCTGTACTATCTGTATGATTTTGGACGAACAGAAGTAAGTTTCGTCGTCGAATCATTTCAGCGAGTATCCTGTTGTTGTTGCGGTCTTCAGTTCTGATACTGGTTTGATGCAGCTCTCCATGCTACTCTATCCTGTGCAAGCTTCTTCATCTCCCAGTACCTACTGCAGCCTACATCCTTCTAAATCTGCTTAGTGTATTCATCTCTTGGTCTCCCTCTACGATTTTTACCCTCCACGCTGCCCTCCAGTACTAAATTGGTGATCCCTTGATGCCTCAGAACATGTCCTACCAACCGATCCCTTCTTCTAGTCAACTTGTGCCACAAACTCCTCTTCTCCCCAATTCTACTCAATACCTCCTCATTAGTTATGTGATCTACCCATCTAATCTTCAGCATTCTTCTGTAGCACCACATTTCGAAAGCTTCTATTCTCTTCTTGTCTAAACTATTTATCGTCTCTTTTAAATTCTGAAGGTGGCAGGGATAAAATACAGGGAGCGAAAGGCTATTTACAATTTGTACAGAAACCAGATGGCAGTTATAAAAGTCGAGGGACATGAAAGGGAAGCAGTGTTTGGGAAGGGAGTGAGACAGGGTTGTAGCCTCTCCCCGATGCGATTCAATCTGTATATTGAGCAAGCAGTAAAGGAAACAAAAGAAAAGATCGGAGTAGGTATTAAAATCCATGGAGAAGAAATAAAAACTTTGAGGTTTGCCGATGACATTGTAATTCTGTCAGAAACAGCAAAGGACTTGGAAGAGCAGTTGAACGGAATGGACAGTGTCTTGAAAGGAGGGTATAAGATGGACATCAACAAAAGCAAAACAAGGATAATGGAATGTAGTCGAATTAAGTCGGGTGATGCTGAGGGAATTAGATTAGGAAATGTATTTGTATGGAGTGTAGCCATGTATGGCTACACATGTATCCTATAAGAATGTATTTCCCTAACTAGAATAGTTTTCTTAGAGTTTTTTCGGGAACCTTCTCTGCACAACAAAAAAGGTTTTCACAGAGCTAGTATTTCCTTATCTTCTTCTTAGTACTGCAGAAATTGTTGTCTAATGATGCATTTATACTGACGGAATAGACATTATGAGCACATTACTTGTTTTCGGTTGGGGTGTAGACTATCTGATCAGAAGTGTCTCGGTACACCTGTGTAGTGTGGGACTGATGTCACGAGTGACGGACCCGCCAGTGCAAAAGGAGGCGGAACAACTGTGTTGTCAGTAGAGGAGAAATAACGGCAGACGGGTCAGGAGAAATGGTTCAAATGGCTCTGAGCACTATGGGACTTAACATCGCAGGTCATCAGTCCCCTAGACTTAGAACTACTTAAACCTAACTAACCTAAGGACATCACACACATCCACGCCCGAGGCAGGATTCGAACCTGCGACCGTAGCAGCAGCGCGGTTCTGGACTGAAGCGCCTAGAACCGCTCGGCCACAGCGGCCGGCTATGGGTCAGGAGAGCTGAATGACTTCGAACGTGTTCTTGTCATTGCAAGTCACCTGAGAAACAACTCCATCAGAGACATTTCAAGACTTCTAAATCTGCCCTCAGGTCGTCTGTTGGTGATGTGATTGTGAGGTGGAAAGGTGAAGCAACAATCACACCTAAACCAAGACCAGGCGGCCTCATGTACTGATGGAGAGAAACCGTCGAGGATTGGGGAGGTGATTAAGAAATTGCATGAAATCGACAGAACTTCCAAAGTGCAGCTGTAACAATGGCTGTGCGTAGGGAATTAAAAAGAATGGGATACAATAGTAGATCTGCTCCTCGAACGCCACACATTTCTCTGGTCTGTGCTAAGCGATGTTTGATATGCTGAGAAGAGCGACGCTGATGGATAGTGGACGACTGGTAAAGAGTAATGTGGAGTGATCAATTATCCGGTGGAAGGGTTTGGATTTGGCGAATGCTTAGAGTACACATTATCTGTGTCAACAGTGAAGTACGATTGAACCGGTGTTATGGTATAGCTCGTTTTCCGTGGTTAGCGCGTGGTGCCTTATTACGCTGAAGGAAATGCTTAATGCGGAAGGATGTGAACACTTTTACAGTATTGTATACAGCGTAAAGTAGCGGAGAAATATGGAATCGGTGTATGTACCAGCATGACAATGACCTGTCATAAAGAAGCATATGTGAAGGAATGGTTTATGCACAGTAATATTTTGAAAATGGATTGGTCCGCCTAGAGACCCGACTTGAACCCAAATGACTCGCCTGTCGGATGTGTCAGAATGTCGGTTTCGCTCCAGACCTGAATATTCAGCATCAGTACCTCCTCTGGTTAAGTCTCTTGAGGAAGAATGGGCTGCCATTCCGCCTGCACAGTCAGATAGCTGGGTGAAAGTGTCGACAGTAAAGTCGCCTTAAGGACAAAGGGTAGGCGCTCCATAGTATTGCCTACTAATATGTGTCCGGATATTTTGATAAGATACTAAAAACTAAACTAAACTCCTCCCGAACAGGCGATGAAGGCCCAACGGTACCGACCGGCCGCCGTGTCATCCTCACACCATATGCGTCACTGGGTGCGGATATGGAGGGACATGTGGTCAGCACACCGCTCTCCCGGCCGTATGTCAGTTTCCGAGACCGGAGCCGCTACTTCTCAATCAAGTAGCTCCTCAGTTTGCCTCACAAGGGCTGAGTGCACCCCGCTTGCCAACAGCGCCCGGCAGACCGGATGGTCACCCATCCAAGTGCTAGCCCAGCCCGACAGCGCTTAACTTCGGTGATCTGACAGGAACCGGTGTTACCGCTGCGGCAAGGCTGTTGGCTTTGATAAGATACTGTCTACTCGAATTAAGTTCTTTTTGGCAAGAAGTGACTTGTAGACCTTTACCTTACTGGTCTTTCACATCGTAAAAGCTTATATCATTGCCATCTACGCTGCCAGTGCGACCATTTTCTCTTCGTCATCGTCAATAAATTTTAGGTGATAATAGCAAGCCATCCTGTGTGACAGAGAGAGTATTTTGCACGTTAACACTTTTTGCCAGCTGTCAGCCAACGAAACCCTCTGTTTAGAGCTGCAGCATTACCAGTCGACAACGAGACAACATTAGTCCTTGAAAAGTATCTCACTCATGTGATAAAGAGGAACAAACTGAAGACTTATCTACGGATAAGAGGTTCTGGCAAGTAGTGAGAGAAAGATCGCAGAAGACTCAGCCATGAATGACTGCATCAGCGCAGAACTGCACGAGTGACGCAGGAGGAAATACGCTGGCCAAATGTTTGCTTTCGCAGACAAACTCCAGGAGTGCTGGTGCGAACAAAGTAGGCAAATTTACGCAGACTCTGCTATGGAAGGTCAGTTACCAACTGACGAATAACAGTGTACTGCCTGTCCCAGACACATCGCGCCACCCGTTTTTCTCGGAAACGGCATGACAGTGCACTTTAGACAGACATTTGGCAGCGAATTGAATTCTGAACATACGAGTCTCTGCAGTATATTGGGATGTGGAAGAAAACAACTGAACTTTAGAATTGAAATGTGAGGATGGAACGAAGTTTTATGGCGTTAAACATATTATGTAAGAATTTTTTTGGTGATTTAGTAGCTTTATTAAGGCATCAGTGGGATAATCCGCCAGTGTAGCCGCTCATGTTCGCACACAGTTTCCGGGGTCCGGTGAAGCGTGCATATCCCGGATCGGAGGTGTACACATTCCGGTTTTAATCTGCCCACGGTCGCTTGTTAGCTAGGTAGTCAAGCAGAACGAGCAGGCTGCTTTGCTCTCATCCAGACCAAGCTGTGCTCAATCCATGCAGGCTAAATGAGTCTTGCTTGGATGTCTGCCCGTCTTCGCCCTCCACTTCGCTACGCAGCGGTTTATTAAGCACACTTTCAATGTAGTGTTATGAGTAGGGTTCAGAAATCTATGAAAAGTCTTCTTTTACCCGAGTATCACAACAAGAGGTTCAACGAAATATACTCTGAAGAGCCAAAGAAACTGGTACACCTGCCTAAATATCCTATAGGGACCCTGCGAGCATGCAGAAGTGCCGCAACACGTTGTGGCATGGACTTAACTAATGTCTGAAATAGTTCTATAGGGAATCATTCGGGGCTGTCCATAAATCCGAAACAGTACGAGAGCTGAACAGCACGTTGCTAGACGTCCCAGATATGCTCAATAATGTTCATGTCTGGGGAGTTTAGTGGTCAGCGGAAGTGTTTAAACTCTGAAGAGTGTTCCTGGAGCCACTCTGTAGCAATTCTGGATGTGTGGGGTGTCCCATTGACCTGCTGGAATTGGCCAAGTCCCTTCGAACGCACAATGGACATGAATGCATGGAGATGGTCAGAGAGGATGCTTAAGTGCGTATCATCTGTCAGAGTCGTATCTAGACGTATCAGGGGTCCATATCACTCCAACTGCACCGGCCTGAACAGTCCCCTGCTAACATGCATGATCCATGGATTCATGAGCTCGTCTCCATACCCGTACACGTTCATCTGCTCGATACAATTTGAAACGAAACTCTTGCAACCAGGCAACATATTTTCAGTCGTCAACAGTCCTACATCGGTGTTGACGGGCCCATGCGACGTGTAAAGCTTTGTGTCGTACAGTCATCAAGGTTACAAGAGTGGGCCTTCAGCTCCGAAACCGCTTATCGATGATGCTTCGTTGAATGATTCACACGCTGACACTTGATAATGGCCCAGCATTGAAATCTGGAACAATTTGTGAAAGTGTTGCACTTCTGTGACGTTGATCCCGTTCTTGCAGGATCTTCTCCCAGCCGCAGCGATGTCGGTGATTTGACGTTTTACCGGATTCCTATATTCACGGTACACTCGTGAAATGGTCGTACGGAAAAATCCCCACTTCGTCGCTAGCTCGGAGATAATGTGTCCCATCGCTCGTGCGCCGACTATAACACCGCGTTCAACCTCACTTAAATCTTGATAACCTGTCATTGTAGCAGCAGTAACCGATCTAACAACTGCGCCAAACACTTGTTGTCTTAAAATAGGCGTTGCCGACCGCATCGCCGTATTCTGTGTGTTTACGTATCTCTGTGTAGGAGTACGCATGCCTGTACCACTTTCTTTGGTTCTTCAGTGAGTATTCATATTGGGTCGTTGTAGGCTCGAAAACGGCGGATTTTATTTGACCTTTTTCCCCTTTCGGCGTATTTCGGAATTATTCATTTATTTCGGTAAGAATGGTTTTCTTTGCCGCTTCACCTTCTTTCTTCTTTCTACTAGTACTGGCTATTCTCAATTCGAACCATCATCAGGTCACCTCCAGTACATGTTTTGTGTAGTAAGCAGAACCGCCTCTGAAAGTTGAGATCGTTTGCACTTAAGAACCTGAAGATGTCTGTTATACTGCAACACCAAGTAAAGCAAGGTTTCGGAAGTCTGGTTTCTGTTAACTTAAGTGTGTTTTAACCAAATATGAACCCAATTATGCCAGTTTTATTTACTTTTACCAGGATGCGCATTTCGGGTTATCTGAATTCAATGACATGTACGGTAGCAAATTAAGAAGTATGGCAACAATGTGGCTAACCTGTCACGTAGTGTGCTCAAACAGTTAATCATCATTTCCTATTTTTGCGAAGTTATTCAGCGTCTTCATCGAATATTTATATAGAGCAAGTTCAATCTGAAAGTATGATCCGGGAATATGCGTGATATGTTGAATCTGTTTCACGAAAAAAAGGCAATTACGATTTGCTTCTGTTTTTGATAAATAAGCTCGTGCCTTATTGATTACGATCCCTTCGCTCTTAATTTAGTTTATGAATCAATTTGCGGGAGCTTCCCGCGTTAAATTCGATGGAGCTTACACGTGGTTCATTACGAGCAACAATTAACTTACGATCCTTATTGTTACCACGCCTATATTAGACAAAACATAAAAAAATTAGCAGAAGATTTATAATTTTGAGAAAATAACTCATTTTCAATGCGTCTTTTTGTTTCGTGGTGTTTACGAATAACTTGATCGTAGTTTATTAAGTGCATCATCTACTATGTGTCATTGTAATTGTTTCCATCTTATGAAAATTAGTTCTCAATTGCAGAAGAGTTCTCTATTGATCAAAAGCCTCATTATAAAACTTGAGTTCACGAATAAATTCCAAGTTTTGAGCAGCTATGGGTAGCCTTTATCGTCGTTAAATTTACTTCTTCCACAACCTTGTTAAAGTTATCTTATCATTAACCATCTTACCAATTTGCTGATCGTATATATTGGGTTTACTACCGGTATTGAGAAGCACGAAAATATTGAAATAATTCAGAGGGTCTGTTTCTACTATTAAACAGTTAAATGAAAACTGGGGCAAAGAAACTAAAATCTTATGTAAGTTCAAGGACCTTGCCGGGGTAGGATGGATTGCGCACATCAATGACAGAGAAAGCCGATCCGAAGGTGAAACGAGAACGGATGGGTAGCTCCGGAGAGGCCAGACATGTTATCGTAGTTTCAGTGGTAACGGTGTGGATAATTGACTGATCTGGCCCTGTAACACTAGGTAACATGGCCTTTCTGTGCTGGTACTGCTGACGGTTAAAAACCAGCAGAAACTACATACGATTTTTTTTACGTACGTTATGTAGCGCTACTGAACGAATTAATGACGATGGCTTCCCCTTCGGTAAAATATTTCGGAAGAAAAATAGTCACTCATTCGGATCTCCGGGTGGGGACTACTCAGGAGGGTTTCGTTATCAGGAATAACAAAGCTGGTGTTTGTAACCTCCCTGTTAAATTGTTAAAAACTGAATCAGCCGGGGTCGTAATTCTGAAATGACAGTTAGTACGAATGTCGCATAGTAAATATTTCACGTGAAGCACCGTTGCGACCCAGGCAAAGGTCAATTGTGGAGACTAAGCCACTGAATATTAGAAGTAACGTTATTAAAGAATACACCCGACTGACTACACAAAATAAGAGGGCATGCACATTCGCGAGTGAGTGGTTTAAAATAAAAATTAATACTGTAAATGAAATTGGTCATAAGTATAGTTACTTCGGCACACACGCAGTTGTATGCGAACGTACGATCGGGATAGAGGCACGTACATTCTAAGTACTATCATTCCCCGTGGCCTGGGTAAAAAGAATTACGGTTAAAATGCATTTTTTCACTTGAGAAAGAAAATAATCGGACTTCGTAACTAAATGAAAGAAAGATTGCAAGTTCTGAATGTCACGACAAATATGACCTAAATATTGAAATTGACACTAGCGGCCACGAAGGGAAAGAGATGGACACATTCAGGTACCTCTATTGTTGAGCAGCGCCGTCGTGAAGATCGTCGCCTCCATATAAACTCTGCACACAAAATTAAGATAATAATAATCTTCCAGAGTTACAGGAGCTGAGATCCCTGATATTGTAAACGAGAAAATCGTATTGTTTCAGAAGTTGCTTTCATTATTTAGCACAATTTCACTTGACAATACCGAGCAGTTCGTTTATACCTCTAATGTCCAGGACATGACAACAACGAAGGGTAACTGTTACAAAAACTAATAAACGAAAAGCGTAAATCTTCTTTCGGCTGACAGTGTTAAATACTTTTCAAATAAATCTTTGGTATGAGAGTGCAATAATTATCTGTATTTATCAATAAGAAAAGAATTATTAAGCTTCTTTACACATTCCACGGGTCGGGACGTGGAATGTTCGATTCCTTAATCGAGAGGGTAGGCTAGAGAATTTAAAAATGGGTTGGCGTTAGACAGGGTGAGAATTATTGAAATGCGCTGGCATAAAGAAGAGGTCTTCTGGTCAGACCAGTACAGGGTTATCAACACGAAATGAAAGTAGAGATAATGCAGGAATAGATATAACTATGTATAAGAAAATAGGGAAGTGGGTGAGCTACGAAGAATATCATAGTGAACGCATTACTGTCGTCAGACACAAAATCAACACGCACCACAAAATACAGATTCATATGCCAGCTAGTAACACAAGTGTAAACATAATGAAAGAATATATGATAAGAAAAAGGAAATTACTCAGTTACGGGATATGATAATCTAATTGTGCTCGGTGAATGGAACTCGGCGCTATGAAAAGAAAGAGAAGGAAAAATTGTAGCAGAATATGGACTGGGGGAAAAGAAATGGAAGAGGGAGCCGCCTGGTAGAATTTTGCGCAGAGCGGAATTTGTCACTGACACTTGGTTTAACATTAATAAAAGGAGGTATTATACGTAGAAGAGACCGTGATACACTGCAAGGTTTCTGATTAGTTGTATAATGGTAAGACAAAGTTTTCGAAACCACGTTTTAAACTGTGCGCATTTCTAGGGACAGATGTGGACTATAACCATATATTATTGGTTACGAACAACAGATTAAAAGTGAAAATATTGGAAGAACGTATGAATTTAGGGAAATGGGGCCTGCATGAATTGAAAAAATAAAACAGAGTTTATTGAGTTTCAAAGGTACTGTATAGCAACGGTTTTCATAAAAAAGGGTAAGAACAAGAGAAAACGATTAGGCAGCTTTGAGATATGAAATAGTGAAGGCAGCAGAGGATGAAGCAGGTGTAAAGACAAGGACTAACAAAAATTCTAGGGTAATACAGGTGATATTGAATTTAACTGACGAAAGGGAAAAATATAAAAATGCAGCAAATAAAGAAGGCGAAAGGAAATACAAACTTGTAAAAATGAAATTGACAGAAAATGCAGATGACAAGCCAGTACTAAGAAGAAAAGGGAAAACTGAAACAAAGAACACCAACTTAATAATAATACTATAGAAAGAGAAGAGGGTGTAAGTGAAGATGAGTGGCAGACATGATACTACGTGAATGAGTTGAGAGAACACTGAAAGGCCTAAGTCCTAATTAGGCCCGTCGAGTAGACAAAATTCACTTAGAATTATTGAGAACCCTGGGAGAGCCAGCCATGACAGGACTAATCCACCTGCGGTGCGAAATACACTCCTGACAAAGAACGAGAAGCACCCAGAAGGGTCGGAGGAAGCGACGTGAAACTTCACGCGTTGAGAGGGTATGTAATGTTATTTCAGTGTTATATAGAATTCATTTTGCAGTATGAGCCCACTTAGCAGCATGACGTTGCACCTTCTCTGGCCTAGATGCTTGCACTAAGTCGGTCGAGAAGGATGACATAAAACCGTTGCATCCTCTCCTAAGGCAATCTGGTCCACGTCTGTTGTAACTGGACCTTGTTGTCCTGGATGCTGGCACTCGGGGGCGGAGTTGACGGCCGATCTGGTCGCACACACGGTCTGTCGGGGACAGATCAAGGGTACGTGCTGACCACAGGTGTACTTCCACGTCACGCTGACGGTTGAGATAGACGCGAGCGATGTACGGACGAGCGTTGTCCTGTTGGAAAACGGTACTATAGTGTCGCACGAAAGGCTACACAATATGACGTAGGATGTTCTTGACGTACCGTTGTGCCACGAGAGTTCCCTCAATCATTACCAACCGTGACCCGAAGTTATACTCAATGGGTCCCTACACTGTGACACCAGGAGCAGCAGCGGTGCTTCTCCAAAACAATGGATGAATGGGACTCCGCAGGTCATTACAATACACGCATCGGCGATAATGCAGAACCGCGATTCATCATCGATCACAGAGCGTCGATATTCATCAGCAACACATGCTTTCCTGTCATGCCGCCACTCAAAACGCAACCGTTTGTGTTGGTTTAAGAATAGAAGTAATGAGTAGTCAGCTGTAGAAATTTTTATTTAATTAACTTTTTATGTTAGTTTCTAACTGCTTGACGTAAAAGTTTCAATGAAGGCACGTTTATAATCTGTTTCTTACTGTATACTTATTGTTATTAATGTGCTGTTAATTGTGATATAACCCTGCGAATCACTAATTTCTTATTCTATACCCACTTTTGCGGGACTCTATCGTGCAGAGTTTGCTTGACGTTTGCTTTCTGATGTAAGCTTAATTGTATGATCTTCTGAAGATGGAAAATTAATTTGCCGAAACTAGTCAAGAAGTTAAAAAAAATGCTTCAAATGGCTCGAAGCACTATGGGACTTAACATCTGAGGTCATCAGTTTTGTATCCCGCCTGAAAGGCGGCGCGTGGGTATGCTCCTGAAAACTAACAAAGAGGCCGAATGAGAGGAAGCGAGTAGGAGCAGGTGAGGTAAAGCTTTCAGTACTGCAAATAAAGTAAAAGTGGTTGTACTATAGTATAAACATACGCAAACATATTACGTAACTTTAGGTGACGAGCACGTAGGTGTGCAACCAAAGTCCACGTAAGAAAGTCTCAATAGCAAGTTAAGCTACAGCGATGGTTCTCGGCCCTCTGCTCTTCATGAACTGGGGCGAAATTGTAGCGGCGCTCGTTGAGCTCCACAGCGTGGGCTAGAGGGGGCTGTGGTCGGCGAAGATCTTCCGTTCTCGTAGTGCCAACCTACGCTGTGGCATCGGAACTATCGATACCACAATCAGTCCCCTAGACTTAGAACTACTTAAATATACGAGTAACTAACCTAAAGACATCACACACATCCATGCCAGAGGCAGGATTCGAACCTGCGTCCGTAGCAGCAGCGCGGTTCCAGACTGAAGCGCCTAGAACCGCTCGGTCATAACGACCGGCTGAAGTTAACTTAATAAAAATTTGTACGGGTGGTGACTGATTATTTCTTTTCTTAAAAATTGTTTCGTAGCTGCTGATTGACAGTCGTGAATAAAACGTTTGTGTTGAGGTTTCAGCAGGCTACACACGAGACGGTAATTCACAAGTCCGGCTGCTGTAAGCCGACGACGGTGTTGGTGCGGGAGGACGTATAATGTTGAAGGGCGTTCGTTCCTTGTTGTCGGATGCCTGGCGCGGATGTGAAGGGTTACGACGTGTTTCATGCGATCCTCTCTGGTGATGGGCAGACGTGGTCCGCCGCAACCTTGAAAAGTATTCCTGCCCTCACGTTCCGACGCAGTCGACCGTCATTGTCACATCCGAATGCCCAAGAAATATGGATATTACACGATTCTATCAGTCATCCAAGAGGGCCCTTCAGAGGTCTTTATACGCTGGTAAAGCTGTATAACGTGAGTACGCGGCATTTACGTGTCCTACACAACGATCGGTATGGCGTGGGAGAACACTAAACACGACAAACGCTAATGCACTCTGATGAGCATACTGCCTGTCACAGAGAATTGCAACTCTTATCATTTGCTTTTCGGTCCATAGTGTGCACGTGTAAGAAGTTTCATTCATATCTGACCGTGTCCTCCGGCTGCTTCACTATTTTTGTCAGGTTTATGTTTACGAGGACTATTCGTAATATAAATTACGATCGGTCGCGAATAATGGAAACCACTGTGCAAATCAAAAAATTTTTACTCGCAACAATTAGTTTCACCTTCCAGCCACTTCTGTACATAGTCACCGCTCCGACTTAGACATCTGTCGTAACATTGTACCAACTTTAAAACACCCTCGTCATAGAAGGCGGCAGGCTGTTTTTTCCGCCAGTTCTCTACACTGATCTTCAGCTCATTGTCTGTGTCAAAACGTTGCCAGTAGTTCATGTGGGCAGAGATGAAACTCAGAGAGCCAATTACGGGTAGTATTGTGCGTGACCAAACACTTCCCCCTAAGTATCTTCATTGCCACTGCCGAAGTGCGGTCGAGAATTGTAAGGAAGAAGGAACGATATGACAGTTATGTTATGTGGGCTGCATGACATCAGGCGAACTATGAGACCAGCACCCTCATACTTGGCTGTAGACACGGCTTTCTACACATCTTTATGCCCTCACCAAGCGCTTAGAATTGAAAAGAGCGACGTGATGCGATCGATGGGGACATACTAGAGATACTGCCCAACACATATGTGCAAAGCTTCATTGCATTTTCGCAGTGGTTTCCATTTCGTCGCCGATGGAAACTTTCTTTCCGAATAGCCCACATTGAGAGACAGGAGAGGCAGGTGGGCAGGATTGTGATAATTACCGACCATCAGTTTTATAATTTATGGTTGCAAAATATTGACACTAATTATTTACAGAAGAAGAAGCCGACCTCAGGGAAGACAGGTTTGGCTTTTGGGGAAAAGCAGTAGCACGCAAGGCGCTAATGGCACAAGGTCTTATCTTAGAAGGAAGGTTCAAAAAGGGCCAACCTACGTTTATAGCATATGTCGACAAGGAGAAAGATTTTCACAATACATGTTGTTTTCTCTGGTTTTCGGCCTCTTTTTCCACAGTTGCAGATATACTAGGTGTGTAGTTTAAACGCTGTCTTTTGTAACTGTGATGAAAGTGTTATTAAGACCAAACCCGGTTAGGTAATATGGACGGAAAAAAGAAAATGTCTAGTGAACGTGTTTTTCAAATGCTTACCTGAAGAGCTATGACTAGCTGTTTAGTAGAAGAGATGTGTTTTACAGTTGCGAAATGAACAAGTGGTCATAGCTCTTAGGGAATGTAGATTGTAGCCCATGTTTAGTAGATTTTTTCTGTTCATCCATACCAGCACCTCTCAAAAGATTGAAAGCATGACTTTACAGTAGAAGAGATTTGTTTCGCAGTATCGAAGATGAAGAAGTGCTCATAACAAGGTACCTGTAAGCACTTTAGAGCCCCTGTATACAAGAATTTTTTTGTTTCGAAAGATCGATCTCGTTATCTCACTGGACATTGATCATTCCTCCTGGGACACACTGTAAATGTGGTATCATAGCTGACACTTACATGAATCTCTTGGGAAAAAGTTCCTCGACGGCCTGGCCAGGAGAAAACACCACATTGGAGGATTTATGATGTTGTTACGCTATCGCTACAGAAAAGAGATACCCAGGGAGAAGTACACGCATTCCATCTGCCCCACAACCAAAAATATTCCACATAGTCGGAGGCTCCTCTATTGTAAACGGCATTTTCAGATTGCACAAGAGTGGCAAGGGCGTTCAGGATCTGCGTGAAGGTTAACCTTTAGCAGAAGATTACAGACCCGTCTCGCTGTCAAAGGGCTGGAGGAAGAGGGGCAGTGAGGTCGAGTTACAGTTAGCAAAAAAGAGTAACCGTCAATGACGTAGCTCGTTCTCATGGTGATGCTTTGACATATGAACTTCTCTTGTGGTGAGTCGCCTGTGTCGAAGCTGCACCACCAAGGCTCTATAGGTTCCCGAAAATTCACAAACAATAAATTTCTCTACGGCCTATTGTAAGCAATATAGTCGTCTGTAAGCACCAGCTGATCAAATACTTAACGGCGGTATTAAGCTCCAATTTCGGAACATATCATCACCAATTCATAAACTTGGTACATTTCATTCAACGGCTGCAGGTACAAGGCCTTAGTAACCAAGACTAGAGTGTGGCTTGCTGATTCCCTCAAATTAATCAGGGAGAAATTAACCCCACAATGACTAATCTCTTCGACTTCGTCCTCACATCAACATTCTCTGACGTCAATGGCGACTATTCCGACCAAACAGACGGCATGGCCACGGGGTGCCCTCTGTCATCAACTGTCGCAAACGTATTCATGGAGGAGCTGGAAGAGAAAGCTCTGGAAAATGCTGCACAGAAATCCATATGCGTTTTCCTATAAGCTGATGGCACATTTGTGGTGCGGCCGCACGGGAATGAAAGGCTTCAGGAGTTTCTCCGACATCTGAACTGTCTGCACCCCAGCATCAAATTCGCTATGTCGGTGGAACAGCATGCGATCTCCGCATTTTGGACGTTCTGCTCAAGTGCAAAGCAGAGGCCACTATGGGACATCATCCTGTTTACAGGAAAGCTAGTGACACTCATTTTTATCTCCACGCCTCCAGCTGCCATCATCCTTCACAACATAAGTGTGTGTTACGTACACCAGTCCATAGGGCCCGTGCCGTGTCAACACAAGAGAGCCGATTCAGGGAACACAACTACCTAAGAACATATTCAAGAAGATCAGACACGGTGGGAAAAAAATCCAACGTGTTCTCAGGCAGAAGGTACAGCCGTAGAAAACAGAGCACGACGAGTGTGTGCCTGTCGTCGTCAACTCAAACATAGTATCGTACGAAGGGTATTTATACAAGAAGTGCGTAGTGTTAATAGGAAAAGCCACTGACATGGACGATTAAGAAACTAGATCTACATCTACATCCCAGCAAACCACTGTGTAATTAATGGCAAGGAGTACTTCCCATTGTACCAGTTATTAGGGCTTTTCCCCCCATTTATGTATGTAGCTCAAGAAGAATGATTGGCTAAATGCCATTATGAACAATGTAATTCCACTCGTCTTGTCATCGCCACCCCTACGGGAGCTGGAAACGTAGGGAGTTGTGATTTACTCCTCGACTCGTTAGTTAGAGTTAGTTCTTGGAACTTTGCAAGAAGGCTTTTGTGGGTTAGTTTGAGCCTATGTTCAAGCGTTTGGCAGTTCACTCTCTTCAGCATCTCCTCTACGTTCAAATCTGTGACCATTCATGCTGCTCTTCTCCGTACACGTTAAATATTCCCTCTTAGTGCAGGTCCCACACAGTATTGTAAGATGACTCGTACGAGTACATTATAAGCAATCTACTTGATTGCATTTCCATGGCATTATGACCAAAATTCACCCTCTGGCAGAAAGAATATATCCACAAGCAAAGAAAATCATTCCTGGTGAAGAGCTTCCTCAGTCTGAGACATGTATCCTTTGATACCGAAGGACCAGAAATTGCTCGTGTTTTAGGAAGAATAAGAAGCAACAGTGTGTCAACTTCACATCTTTTACATGCCAGTCAATGCTAATCAACAGATAAAAGTTAATATTAATGTTTTGGCTGATTACCTGAAAAGTAAATGGCCAGATTCGCAACAAATACAGGAAGAAGAAAATTCATATGCATGTACTTTACGGTGTGGTTGCTTACCTACCGGCAATAGAAAAATGTTTCTCACAATTTTTTCCCCTTACACATTGTCGCTAAGAAGGTGGACCTCAAAGAATGATAATTTGGCATCGGAGTAATTACAAACGATTCGTATGTTCACTCATTAGTGCAGCGAGTATTTAAATTAGAATATTAAAGGAGGAGCGTTAGACTGTAAGCCCAGGCTTTTTTATCTACTAATTGTATTCTGCTTGTTATGGTATTTGATTTCTTAATTTCTTATACAATGAGGTGACAAAAGTAATGGAATAGCAATATGCACATATACTGATGGTGGTAATATCGTGTACGCAAGTTATAAAAGCCAATTGCTATGGCGGAGTTGTCATTTCCACTCGGGTGATTCGTGTGAAAAGATTTCCGACGTGACTGTGGCTGTACAACCGGAATTAACAGACTTTGAACGCGGAGTAGTAGTTGGAGCAAGATACATGGAACATTCCATTTCGGAAATCTTTAAGGAATTCAATATTCAGACATCCACAGTGACGACAATACCGAATTTCAAGCAATAACTCTCACCACAGGCAACGCTGTGGACGGCGGCATTCACTTAACGACCAAGAGCAGAGGCGTTGCGTGGAGTTGTGATTGCAGTATGACTTAAGAAATGGCTGCAGAAATCAGTGTGGTACTTAACACGAACATATACATAATGACAGTGTGATGAAATCTAACGTCAGTGAGCAGCAGATGACCGATGCGAGTGTCTTTGCTAACAGCACGACATCGCCTGCAGTTCCTCTCCCGGGCTTGTGACGACGTCAGTTTGATCCTAGACGATTGGAAAACCGTGGCCTGGTCAGATGAGTCCCGATTTCAGTTGGTAAGAGCCGATGGTGGGGTTCGAATGTGCGCAGACGTCACGAAGCCAGTGGACCCAAGTTACCGAGAAGCACTGTGGAAGATAGTGGTGGCTCCATAATGGTGTGGGCTGTGCTTACATGGAATGGGCAGGGTCCTAAAGGGCTATGTTCGGAAACTTCGAGACCAAACAATGATTGAATTTTCAAGGACGACAAGGCGTCATGTTACCAGGCCACAGTTATTCGCGACTGGTCTGAAGAACTTTTTGACGATCGTAGCGAATGAGTCCCATCGACCATTTATGGGACATAATCGAGAGGTCAGCTCGTCAAGAAAATCCCGCCCCAACAACACTTTTGCAGTTATGGACAGCTATAGAGGCACCATGTCTCAACTTTTCTCCAGTGGACTTCCAACGACTTGTTGAGTACGTGTCACGTCGACCTGCAGCACTGCGCCAGGCAAAAGGAGGTCCGACACGTTATTTGGAAGGTATCCCATGACTTTTGTCACTTCAGCGTACAGCAATTGCAACAGATCTTACAGAAAATATACGCCATTAGTTAACAGTAATACAGAAACGGTACTTGACTTTTAAAAGGTGAGTTTTCTAGTTTTACTTTTCCATTTTGACTCTGTTCTCTGAAATATTTACCCTACACACAACGAAATGAAATCTAAATAAAATAAGGGTATGCCTTTATTGGCCAGAAGACCCTATCTGGGATGTTCGGCCGGCTGGTGCAAGTCTTTCTACTTGACGCCACCTCGGCGACTTTCCGAAGATGAAATTATGAGAACAACACACATATACAATCCTGAGTGAAGAAAATCCCCGAGCCACCGGGGAATCGAACCCTGGGTCCTGTGATCTGGACTCAGCGACGCTAGCCACAAGATGATGAGCTGATGACTTTATCACAATTAATTGTTTTGCTTGAAAATAATAACAATTATACACAATTACTTGTTATTATTTTAAAAAACCGTTATTAGTCTTGGTAGTTGGCGTAGAGCTACGCGTAGTGCAATGTGTGCCGCAGTTGTTCGGCTAATGGCAAGCGTTGGTAATTTTGAAATAGTTAGTTGGAATTAATTGTATTTAAATCGTCACCGAATCTGCAGGTCGTAATAAGCCTCACAATGAACCGTCAATAAAAACCATACCACGTAAAAATTCTATTTAAGAACAAAGCAGAAATGTCCGTATTGATAACTGACATGAACGTCAATGATTACTTAATTTTAGTCTCACCATATGATGACGACATTTATTTTCTCTTGATAATTAGGTCCCTCAATACATGAATGGGTTTAGACAAATGGCGTTTTCAGCGTCTACATAAAGTTCACGTCCTTCTACAATCATCTCCAGATCAGAGTATCTTTTAGATTCCGTTTTCTTTCATCCTAATTTCGGAATATTTGAGTGGAGGCAGAGAGAACAGTATGTGACCGGCGCTTAACACCGCCACCTCTGACACAATAAACATTGCGGCATGCACCTAAAATCGTAATGCTGGTATGATGTATTATGTCTCTTACCAAGCACTACACCCATCTCTACTTCTCTATCAATTGTCAGTATTGCTTCCCTCTTCTTGAATTACGCCCCATCCCCCAACTTAAAATAAAAACAGCTAAAAAAAAAAAAACACTACTGCACTTAATTCCTGTTTTGTCTATTCTTTAACTGTATGACACGTATGATTTAAGAAACAGTGTATACTACGGTATTATTGCACACATAAAAATTGAAAATTGAAAAATACACGTAGACCTACAGCAGATTTGTCAACCTGAACTATTCTAAGGCTGAACTCTACCTACTGGATTAACTCAGCAGCGCTTCTGTACTGTACTGAATGAAGGTACTCTCGCCTATATATCATTACAGTGCTGCCACATTGCCACTCTTCGACGTCCATATTCTACCGAAAATATGCAGGGGATGAAATTTTGTAACAGACACTTTCGTTAAATAACTTCTTTTCTGCTAGGCTCGCACCTTGCATAAGTTCAAAATATGATACTTTCTTTATACTTTTGACAAAATTAGCTCTAATTTTTATTTCTTGTTGTTTACATAGTTTCACGTCAAGGTTGTGTCGGCGTATGTGCCATTTTCAATTGTTCCCGTTGACATTATATTTATGTATCACTTCATTCTACGTTTGTGTAAACGTATTATGAGTTTTTATTTTATACTTACATTTACATGTGCAAGGTCAATATTTACCTCTAATACAAATTTCGTGCTATTTTTTGACCCTTGTAAAATGACAGATCGTTCCAACAACGCTTTAAGTTTACAAGTAGATTATGTCTTAGATAGACATACTCTTTCGCTGGAGATATTGAAACGTCCCCTTTGAAAACTTATGTACGACTGTGCTTAAACTGTCACACAATATTTTTAGCGCAACGCAATCTGACTTTCAATAATCCCTACAAAAGAGTGGCCCTGAGTAACATTAACCTATACCTTTCACAAATCACTTACCTCACAAAAATCTTTGTTACTCGAACTACTGCTATACAGCGAGCACCACTACTGCCAGCTAAATAAAAGATTCAAACTACGGAAGGCACTAACTACTGATAGGCATAGTTAGCAAATGAAAGATTTTAATAGAGAACAAACAATGTATTCACCTTAACAGTGTTGAAAAATCATAATATACATAGCAGTTCATGCTATCCAGTATTAGAAATTTCAAAACTCCGCCATCTCTCTCCCCATATCCACCACTGCTGGCGTCTCACCTCCAACTGCGCAACGCTACGCGCTGTTCACATCCAGCTGCCCAACACTACAATGGCAGACAACAATGCAAACTAGCCACAGACTGCACACAGCACAGCCAGTGATTTTCATATAGAGCGCTACGTTGCCAATGAGAAAACATAAACAGCCTACTTACATAGCCCCCATGCTCCCCACAAAAAATTTTAAAAATTGTTCTGGGCAGTGGCCAATACAGATTTGAAAAAATTTTTCATAATTACAATAACAAAGAAATCAAATGCACACACTTATTGATACAATGTTGGTCAAAAGCTAAAATTTTCTCACAGTCAATAAAGACAGTCCTGATCCTTCATCACAGTAAAATAGCAGTGTTTTTCTCAAAGTCTGAGCAGTAGAAGAAAATGCACAAGGAAGTAGTGGATTTCCATGCAGTCTTGAAGAAGTAGTGTTGTCCTTCCAACGAAAAGACAGTGCTGACTCTTGACATGCAGACAGGTAATGGGCCACAACAGAGCAAACCCACTGCAGAGTCAGTCGAAGTTTTGAAGAATATTGGTAGGTAGGTCATCACAGATTAGACCCACTGTAGTCCTGGTAGAGAGTATGGTATTGGTGGGCCACCAGAGGTGCAGACCCACTGCAGTCCTTGTAGAGATTACAGTATTGGTGGGCCACCAGACCCACTGCAGTCCTTGTAGAAATAATGGTATTGATGGATCATCAAAGGTGTAGACCCACTGTAGTCTTTGTAGAGATGGCCAGCAGCCATCTGCTGCGACTGTGCAGGTGCACAATCACCATCGAAGAGTCTTGCGGAGAATATAGCAAGTCCATAAACCACCACTTGTCCACTCACAAAAAATTTGTTTTAAATGTCTTTAGAACCAGCAATGCTGTTATCCAGTCCCTTGCTGACTTATTGACATACGTGCAAACACTAACAGTCCCAACTTCTCACATACTGTGCGTATATTATGACCAACAGAAACGTGTGCAGTGAAATGGAACTCACAAGTTAATAGTATGATGAACTGGTGTCAATTACAATTTTATAACATAAGAATACAATTACAAAGGAGCAAAATACATCATTAAAGAACATAATAGTACAGATAACATTTGTAGTAAAACAGGCTTTACAAAAGAATAGAAATAAACATGCGCATCAGTGTTACAAGAATTAAGACATAAGTACATACATAAAGATCAGAATAACTTTTGAAACATCAACTTCACATATGAGCAGCAAACAGAACAGATAAATAATGTCTAAACATCTTTACAAAGAAAATAACATAGTATAAAAAAATTCTACAACGTAACTCATATCAGCTAAACACATAAAGACAGGAAAAACACAAATATACGAGAGTACACAACACATAGCAGAATAACACAAGAGGAAAGGGCAGGGTTTGTTTTCAGTGTAACATTTGGTACTGCAGTCCAACCCAAAACTTCATTCCATATATCTTCCCTCTTATTTCAACATTTGCTCCAGACAAAAAAAAAAAAAAAAAAAAAAAAAATCCTATCCAAGCATGCTTTCTGTATTCTGTTCACATCCTCTTTTAAAAATAGTTTTTCTCCACTGTGCACTACTTTTTTGGCCAAACCATTTTCTTATAGCTTCTCAATGCATTTCTTCCGATTCATCATAGTTAGTTTCTTATATAGTCTACCCCCTCTTAAGCTAACTTAAATCTACTGAGCTCAGATATATATACCAAGGGACGAGGCAATGCAGCAGCACATAACAAATTAACACAAACAGCAAGGACAAAAAAAATACAAATTGGCAAAGTAAGCAACAATATTACAACTAATATAAGGCAATGAGCAGCAAACAAGAAAAATAAATCAGTAGTAAACTGGCTTAGCAGAGTAACACAAAGTCAAATTCAGTAACACTATGCCTGGCAAACAGCAGCAGCAAATGAAATAACTTATATCTAAACATGACATAGCTCAAGCAGAAAAAATATTACACTAAAGACAACAATGCAGACAAGGGAAATGTATATTCACATCTTAATGTCTATGTAACTAAAGTGGTGTACCACAAGAAGTTATTCTACCAAAAAAATTACCAAGTAGTTGAAAAGAAAATTCTGTATGCAATTTCTGTGAAGAGAAAAATGTCTTTTTTATGCTCCTTCGTTTTTTTTGAATAGATCATAAAATTATTTACTGGATCTGTAGGCATAAAATATTTATATTAGTACATCTATTAAATTTTATTTTAACCAATGCTGCAGTGCAGCTAGAAACTAGATATTAAACAAAATGAGTAAATAAATACATAAAGCAAGCCATATGGCATTTCTCTCAACTAGCAAGACAATAGCCGTGAAATGTTTCTCACCATTTCATTAGGCATTTTAGTAAATATCATAAATTAAGAGCTCCACAGTATAATCATATGTTTTCAAGTTTGAGCGTGTCATATTTGCGATGCTTTCTGCAAAGGAATGTCAATAGTGAGGATAATGGCCTCCCTTTTTTTTCTACCTGTGCCTCTGAAAAGGCACACACTAATGGCTTTTTCTCCAGGCGTCTGACACAGCTGGGTGCCCACGACACATTACGTGCTGGTGGTCACTTAACTTTCTTACGGAAATATTTACGACAGCAGTTTCCGCTACAGTGACAGTCTCATATAAAATATTTCACAGGTCAAGAATTTGCGTTACAAATCTGTAGAAACAAAATCCTATTGATATAACAGAGTCCAAAAAATTTTCGTCAGCATTGTAATACATTCATGCATTTACCTAAATTTCATAACTCTTAAAGTACGATTCTTGGTTTCCAACAACTTTTTTCACAAATCAGAGTCCCTAAACACTACTCATTATTCCTTACCTTATTCGTCGACACTTCTTCAATATTTCATCATAACAGATATGTAGCATACTCAAGTAACTCATATAGCATCAGCTAATTGATCATAAACATACCTCAACAGCATAATACACATCATCATCGTAATAATAACGTCATAACACCTCAGTCAACTCTCAAAACCGTCGTAGCTTCCTCCAACAATTTCAAAACCTAAAAAAAATTATCTGCTCATGTCAAAAGTGTCATCTACCTCAAACGCACTTAAAAAATCATGATCTCATACCAAATACATCATTCAAAGCTCTCATAGTATCACAATGGTTCCAAAAAAATATGACCATTTCACAAAGTACAGACAAAATACAATTTCATAAGTGTGAAGTTATCCAACTGTATAATTGCATAAACATCTGTCACTGACGTAGTAAAAAAAATGTTTGTCTCTCTCAGTTAAGTAATCAGATAGCTGTGTAATTCTGTCTTGGAGAAATATGGTACCGATGTGTAAAGTTGTATAAGCAAATACCATATTAGCTAGGGCTCCTTGTGCTTGCCAAACGCATGGTACACAAAGTAAGCGTGTACCCCCCTGAGGATTAATGTAATTATACCCTCAGCTGTTACAGATTACAGCAATGGAATGAAATGTATCACGGAAAACTTTCTTTGTAATTCAAAAATCTTTAAAAATAAGTGTTTTATGTACAAAATTAATCACTGAAATGTGTGTCCTGTAGCGCTAAATGTGCATCTTGCTGTAAGGTAATTCTGTTGAAGTGTCGTAGTTATCGTCCTCTGTAAGCAAAGTTCTGCTGAAGTCAATGTACTCACCTCATCATAAACAAAAGTGAGATGCTTTGCGTATAGATATCGTAGTTATTATGCTTATTGCCATGATGAAGAAAGTACTATAATGTAACGTATTGTTGTGCTACGAAAAAGGCTGTCTCATTGTAGCTATACCACAAAAGTTACTACTAAAACATGTTTTACTTTCCAGAAGAATTCAGAAAACCTGTGCAGATATAAAACAGATACAGCACAAAAGCAACTGTTATGTCCTAGCCAGTAATGCCAACCGAGCCCGCTGCCAAAAGGTTGGCAGCATCAAAGTCCGGACGCCGTCCGTATAAGCAGCGCCAGCGATACAGGAAATCGCCGCAAGTCTGCGCGCGCCATCGCTGGCTGCTGGTTTCTTAAGCGCTGGAGTCGCGAGCGCTAGGACAGTTCTGTATTCGCCGCTCAGTTGTATACTCGCCACCGAATTGTGTACATGCTAGTCAGTTGTGTGTTCATCACAGCAGAGTTGTTGTTTGTCGTCAGCCGACGCTGACCTAGCCGCTCCGACTCGAACTAGACAGATTTCTGTAGACACCGAGTTCACTACTGTGTTTCTGTATCTTCAGTAATAAAGATAAGTACCGACTTTTATTTAATCAGAGTGTTTGGGGTTTCATCTTTCTGTTTACTGTTCCAGCGGACCGGTTGGCCCGCTATTAAAAGTGTGGCGGTGACTTCGTAAGCCATTTCTACAGCCAAGTGTTTGTCGCTACGAACACCGCCACAAAAGCAACAATGTAAATTGTGTCACACATTAGTAGCGTCGTGATATAGTCGTGTAGCTGTCAAATAAACTAACCTCTGTGTCATCTGGTATCTCTCGGAAAGCACTTTAAATTCAGAATGTATTTTCAAGTAAACCAAAATGTTGCATTAAAATCTCATTAGCAGTACTGGTAAATGTTCTAAGTATGTGAGCCTTATAGTCGTTACGTAATCGTGCAACTAACAAGCAAGAATGTACACACACAATAACACTGTGTTGTCTGTTCACAATAACAATGCAGTCGTAATTTCTGTTTAAATAAGTTCTATTGGTTCTTGACTGGATATTTAACTTCAAACATTGTTGCATATTAACAGATTCTAAGTCTGACAAAGCATACTAGTAATGTAAATTGAAAAGTTATATGGCAAAGACAAAGTTAAAAAGCAGATTATCTTTCAATAAACGGTTTTACATGTGAAATGTGGTGCAATCCTTTGCTCTTACTAGTACGCAGAGGTTCAACTTGAACGGAATTATCATGCGGTATACGTCGGTGAGGAATGTTAAAATTTTTCTCACGGTTAGCGTCAATGTTATTTTTCTCTGAGCCAGCCGGCGCATGCGGCTGCCTGCGGTGCGAGTCATTGTCTGTTCCTTTGTTGGTGCGCGTCGTTATTGGGATTAGGAGACCTAGCTTCTACAAATTCACGTTGTCGAAAGTGCCCTGCTCTGTTTGAATCCCGCCAATTCTGATGAAATTCAGGTCTGTCGTTATGATTATCTCGTCTGTCGTCATGTCGGTAGATTTCATAATTTCTTTCTTGTCGGTCATGTGGTGGAGAATTTCTTCCTGCATCGTACCTGCGCGCTAAACTGTTGCGTCTGAAGTTATTCTGTCTCCCTTGATAATAATTGTTTTGGTTCCCATATTGTCTGTTTCTAAGGTAATATCTGTCATATTCATTACTACGGAAATGCGATCTTTCTCTGTAACTATTATTACTCTGCCAGTGGTTGTCATATGGGTGGTGTCTGTTTTGGTCACGATTTGCGTTGTAAGAATAGCCTTGTCGTGTCCAGTTATTGTTTCTGTCGTCACGGAATTGTGACGTATGTGACCTGTAGTGATTGTTTTCCTGTTTTCGCATCCGGTGACTGTCTGTGTCAATTTCTAATTCTTGTAGGAGTCCCTGAAAAGCTTGAATGTCGTCTTTGCAACGTCCTGCCAAAATAATATTTCTTAAATGTTCAGGCAATTTCATTAAGCAAATGCGGATGAGTTCTGAAGGGCTGTATGGGTTTGAAAGATGTTGATTCTTATGCAACATGTCTTCAAAATATTCGACAAGACTGGAAAATTCTGATTGTTCAAAGTGTTTCATCATCATGATGCTACGTTTTACTCAGTCTTGTGTAGCTTGAGACCAATATGCTGAGAGGAAGGCATGGTAAAACTCTCCTTCTCTGTGGCAATCGTGAATGACCGACCGCATTCTTACAGCTGGTTCATTCTCTAAGTAGCCACACATAAATTCTAATCTCTGTTCTAATGACCAGTTGGGAGGAAAACAATGAGAGAATTGATGAAGCCACGCTTGTGGATGAATGTCGTTGCCAGAATTCTTAAATGTTTTGAATGTACGTGTAGTAATGAACAGCTTATAGTCAAAATCATCATGTCGGCGAGTCACATGTCGGTCATTGTTACGTCGTTTCGGCTGTTCCATCTCAAAATTCGGTGTGCCTTGCCAATTTCTTTCATAATTTCCGAAGTGTCCTGTGTTATTATTTTGTGGTTGTTCCGTATTTCTAAGTCCCTCTTCCCGTGTTGGAGCGCGAGTGTCCTCTGAAATATGTAATTTTTGTGTTACTTGTGTCAGCTGATCTTGTACTTCCCGGATTTCTCTTTGGTATTGCGTATTAATTTGATTCTGATTTTGTTTGAATTTCCTAATTTGTTCGCACTCTTCTGTGTCATTAAAGACTACCGGTTTTGTGTCATTCAGATTATCATCTACCTTCGTAGATAAATTATTTAGCTGATCCGAAAGTTCAACTACTTTCTCTGGTAATGAACTAATTTCCTACATGTGTCTTTCTACTGTGTCCTTTAAGTTTTCCTGAGTTTTTGCAAGTTGCGTAACCTAATAGGTAGATGCAACTGAATCAATTTTAGCTTGCAAGGTCTCATGATTTTCATGAACAATAATTTGCAGTTCTTTTATGGCTGCTTCGTGATTCTGTAATGCATTTTCATGCCGCGAAAAAATAGGTTGAAAATGCTCACAAATTTGTGTTTTTACGTCGTTACAGACTTTTTGACATTTCGATTCGATTTTATGTAACTCAGTAGTTAAATCTTCACGTGTTTGTCCAAGCGTGGTGTGAAGATTTTGTTCCATTGCGTCTAACTGTTGCTGTGTTTGTCTCTGGTGTTGTTCCATTGTGTCTAACTTTTGAAGCTTTTGCTGTGTTTGTCTCTCGTGTTGTTCCATTGTGTCTAACTTTTGAAGCTTTTGCTGCGTTTGTCTCTGATTTTGTTCCATTTGTTGCATTAGCTGTAATAACAATGCATTAGTGTCTTGAATCTGTTTCTCTACGCTTTTCGGCAGTGCATTTGCACTGGCAACATTCACATTTTGACAAGCAGAAAACGTGTCTTGACTTATTTGAGGAAACGGTGAGGACGCAAAACCTGAATCTACAGTATTTGCAAAATTGTGTCCTGTCATTTCGGATTCCTGAGGTGAGCTATTGCCGACCAATCGATCGATAATGCTTCCCTGTTCACTAATTGTTTCACTGCCTACGCCATTGTTTGCCGTCCGCTCCATTTCCCTATGCACAATTACGAAATTACTATGTTGAACATTAGTTAATTCATTACACGGTGGCGCTAACACACTGCTTTCGTCTTCACTGTCATTTCTCAGTTTACTTTGGAGCCTAGTATTACGTTTTTCACACGCCATTATTGTCACAATATTTCACACGACAACACAGAAAAACACAATTTGAAGAGCAAAAATAAGAGAACACATTAACATGGCACTGAAAATAATATCTAGTTAATTGCAAGCGCAGCTGCGAAATATTTTGCTGCAAATCTACATGCATGCCACAACTGTTTTACTGTACAACAATGAAAGACTGCAACTACAAAGGAGATTCTCTCTACAATTACGCACTAGCAATAAACAAAATCTACACTAATTACACAAACTACAAGAAAAAATCAGAAGATTCCAGTGAGGTATCCTCGGCTAAGGGTCGACATATGAAACGTCCCCTTTGAAAAATTATGTGCGACTGTGCTTAAACTGTCACACAATATTTTTAGCGCAACGCAATCTGACTTTCAATAATCCCTACAAAAGAGTGGCCCTGAGTAACATTAACCTATACCTTTCACAAATCACTTACCTCACAAAAATCTTTGTTACTCGAACTACTGCAATACAGCGAGCGCCACTACTGCCAGCTAAATAAAAGATTCAAACTACGGAAGGCACTAACTACTGATAGGCATAGTTAGCAAATGAAAGATTTTAATAGAGAACAAACAATGTATTTACCTTAACAGTGTTGAAAAATCATAATATACATAGCAGTTCATGATATCCAGTATTAGAAATTTCAAAACTCCGCCATCTCTCTGCCCACATCCACCACTGCTGGCGTCTCACCTCCAACTGCGGAACGCTACGCGCTGTTCACATCCAGCTGCCCAACACTACAATGGCAGACAACAATGCAAACTAGCCACAGACTGCACACAGCACAGCCAGTGACTTTCATACAGAGCGCTACGTAACGTTGCCAATAAGAAAACATAAACAGCCTACTTACAATATTGTGCGTTATGTAGATGTGCTATCTCAATATTGTATATTGTTTTTGTTTATCGTGTTGTGTTCATTTCTTTTCCTCTGCTGTTATGGCAACAATTTTGACATAATAGCAATAGATAACATTAAAACTGCACTTTTACATAATGCACAACATCTCTGGCAAAAAAAGTGTCTGACTACATAAGATATAATTTACTTTTAAAAATAAGTGATCATTGGAAGGACCTGTCATTTCACAACGGTCAAAAAAATGGTACTGTCATATAGACAGAATAAAATGATATATAAATGTAACTCTTAAAAAAGACGCATATGCCAAAATGAGCTGTCGTGAAACTATGTAATCAACAAGAAATAAGCAATTTACGGATAAGTCAAAAGTGTAAAGAAGACTTTTTGAATTACTAATCTGCAAGAAATCATCTGTGAGGTCTAAAGTGCACGATTTTTTAAAAAAATTTTTTTTTACCTTCTACATTGACAGAACTGAAATGCGGTAGGGGGCTGGTCTTGAGTGGAAATGTACTGAGCCATAATTACTCTGTTAACATTTCTAAAAACACTAATGAATGTATTTTTAAAAGCAAACATCCAAGAATAACATTACATGAAAAGACCAAATTTCAATAACCAACTGATGGTAAACACCTCGAAAAGGGCAACACTATAAAATCACTTCCTTTTTATAAAGAATATTAAATGAAGTAAGAAAACAGATTTACATTACGAAAAACATATGATCAAATGGTTATGTCACAAAAATCAACCATTGCCTATTGCCAATAATTATCAAAACGCCATCGCCTTCGAAGTAGCCAAAATGACTGACAAAGGTGGTTCAAATTTATGATGATAGATAGCAACAATTCCTCCTTTTGTACTAAACTAGGAGGGCTGTTGCCGCTACCGCAGTACTAGAAACCTTCATTACAAATTTCAATCATGGAACTCAGGCATCTTTAACATGATCACAGTTAACAAGAGATACAATCACCTATCCTGTAACACAGAGATAACTCGCTAATTATTTAGTTAAATTAACATACTACAAATGTAGAAATTCTTCTTTAGTTTTTTTTGTATTTGCAAACAACCTAGTAAACAGCGCGAGCTAACTATAGACATGCCTCAGAAATAAGGTAGCTAGATTCAACAATTTTAGCTGACTATAAAGTACAATTCATAAATAAGAAGAATTAGATCTGCATTCTATACCCTTAGATTCTAAAATTAGTTTGGAATAGTGACAACCACAAGCCCAGACATATTGACAGAACTGGGCTCATGTAGTACCAGGCAAAACGTTCATGAATGACACATTTATCTACGTAACAACGGGCAACCAGGGTACAGAGTCAAAACAACCACAACACGACACCAAGTGACGTGCACACTAATCGGATGCTCACCGTGATTTCTTGTAAAATCCAGCGCCCATTGACAAACGCTTGCTTAGAGCGCGCCGAGAGAAGGATGTAACAAAGACTACTCGCAGTCGGAAACCCACGGCTATCATCCAGCAGACGACACGGCGTCCAGTACTTGCAAAAGTCAGACCAGACTCCAACCCGTCACCACAATGGACACAAACTGCTTGAAACTTCAGTAGCAGAGGACACGCCGAATACTGTGCGTCCTGCAGAAGTAGCTTTTAACGAGCGATGTTCACGGCATTGATGAACTCTCGACCCCGCCAAACCCACAGTGAGCAAAGGCACCACTATTGCTAACGGACTACTTGGCCACAACATGCCGCCGCACTTGCTCTCTTTGCCGCACGTGTCACATCCTCTTCTCGAGGTCGCCGCAGCCCTTAACCACCTTCTCCCCCGACCAGTCCTCTACCGGCCAGAGGAATTCCAAATCTGCGAAAATTAAGCCAAATTAATCGCGGGCGCACGGCACAAGATCCATAACGCGACAGTTGATTGGTGAGCTGTTATTGAGAAAAAAGTCGTTTTGTCAGTTAGGTAGTTTTTTACTGAAAAAAATAACTAAAGGAAAGAAGAAAATGTTTGACACTCGTAAATGCAGAAGTATACGAATTCTCATTGAGTTCGCATGTGATTTGGAGCAATTATGGTACCGGAAGTGGAAATCGTATATTCACCACGTCGTGGAATTAATATTGAAAGTTGACAAAATGGAACCGGTTAGCATCGTTAAACGGGGTATCAGTTGTAACGCAATAGCGGAGAGCCTGGAAAAAGACTGCATGAAAGAATGAGAATCACTAGTTATACTGCGAATATGCAGACTTCAGTGACGAATGCAAATTTGTAGTAAGGCTAGGCTTTGACCCCGGGTTCCCTGCTCACTAGGCATAAGCACTAACCCCTACGCCATCCTGGCACAGTGGCTTTGCACAGCTGCATTGACTACCCTAGCGCGCCTCTCTCCCCAGTTCAAATTCTCATTCACGCCTCAGCCCACTTGTATTCCCCCAAAACTCGAACAGCATTGCAGACGCTCTCCAACCGCTTTGCAATAGCACCTCATCGTCGATCGAAACGAGGGATTCTGCCCGAAACCCAGGCATAGATGTTTAATCAAATGAAACTTTATGGTTCCAGAGACCTTTCCAGTTCTCAAACATCCCTGCCCTGGCACAAATTTTCATTTGTCGCTTCAGTTTACGTATATACGTCATAGACATTTGAGACTTGAAAATGTCTATAGAACTATATAGACTGCTGTCCAAAATCAAAGCAACAAACCGCTGTTTCACCGCCCTATTTATAATTCACTATATAATCGTACGAACTCTCAACCAGATGTCCGTGCTATAGGGCTCAGCACGGAAGATGGCATTCCAATCAACGGACAACCATGCCAACGATGATGTGAGGACACCTACGAAACGAGGTATGTTTCCGGATTGCCCCACATCCACAATCGTTGTGTACACAGTCACAGACGGTGCATTACGGAGAGGAAGCCTGCCACTCTGCAATGGAGCGAATGAAAGGAAGCAGGACAGTCACAAACTGATTTGGCCCGATGGCCTAATGCGAGTCGTTTGTCGTTTCTCGGACGTGGCGACACTTTATAAAGACCGAAATTGTATCTCGAAGACCAGGGCGGGGCCGACCCCGTGTGACTTCGAAAGAGAGGATCGTTATTTGGCTGTAAGGGCACGACAGTACTGCCTTAGTACTGCACAGCAACTGGCATGAGAGCTCGCAGCATCCACTGAACGTCTTGTATCGAGGCAAACGGTGAGCAGAAGGTTTCGGCGAAGTGGCCTTTATTGTCGTAGATCTGCTGTATGTCAACTTCTGACGTGTCTTCCCAGAAGAGAACGTCTACAATGGAGTCATCAACGCGCCACCTGGACGGTCGAATAGTGTGCTAATGTTGTTTCCACGGATTAGTCCCGATTTAGTTTGGAGAGTGATTCTCGATGGATTCGCATGTGGAGGGAACGTGGAACACGATCCCTGGGTCCAAACATTCTGGAAAGAGACCGAGATCGAGGAGGGTCCCCAATGGTGTGGGCAGGGATTATGTTTACCACTCGAATACATCTTCATGAAATTGTATGGATGAATCGGCAGGTATCGTGACGAGATCTTGGGACCTCGTCTGCGGTTGTTGGGAGGTGCTGTGGGCCCAGACGTTCTATTATTGATGGACGGTAATGCTCGAGTTCATAAAGCACGAGTGGTTGATGTTTTTTGAAAATGGAAGATATTGCACGCGTGGAGTGGCCTGCTCACTCTCCCGATTTGAATACCATAAAACACATCTGGAATGCAGTAGGGACACGGGTTGCATCACGTCATCATCCACAAACCACTCTCCAAGACAGCGAGCAGCTCTGTAGGATGAATGGGTGTTATTGCCTCAGCGTGAGACTGATGACATCATTCACAGCATGCCCCGTCGGTGTCACGCGTGCATTGCTGCCAGAGGTGCTGACACCCTATACTGGGCACATTAACCAGTTGTCGGAAATGTGTGCAAATACGTTAAGATGGAAAAAACGAAGAACATTTTTGTCTTCCGTTAAGCATGTTGCAGTTGTTTACGTTCTGTATTCTTTACTTTCTTTTTATTTTGCTATCACCTGAAAGACCTGAGTGGAAACAAGGTCCCGCGGTTAGACAACACTCCATTAGAACTACTGACGTCCTTGGGAGAGCCAGTCCTGACAAAACTCTACCATCTGGAGAGCAAGATGTACGATACATGCGAAATACCCTCAGACTTCAAGAAGAATATAATAATTCCGATCCCAAAGAAAGCAAGTGTTGACAGATGTGAAAATTACCGAACAATCAGTTTAATAAGTCACAGCTGCAAAATACTAACGCGAATTATTTACAGACGAATGGAAAAACTGGTAGTAGCCGACCTCGGGGAAGATCAGTTTGGATTCCGTAGAAATGTTGGAACACGTGAGGCAATACTGACCTTACGACTTATCTTAGAAGGAAGATTAAGGAAAGGCAAACCTACGTTTCTAGCATTTGTACTTAGAGAAAGCTTTTGACAATGTTGACTGGAATACTCTCTTTCAAATTCTAAAGGTGGCAAGGGTAAAATACAGGGAGCGAAAGGCTATTTACATTTCTACAGAAACCAGATGGCGGTTATAAGAGTCGAGGGACATGAAAGGGAAGCAGTGGTGGGGAAGGGAGTAAGACAGGGTTGTAGCCTCTCCGCGATGTTGTTCAATCTGTATATTGAGCAAGCAGTAAAGGAAACAGAAGAAAAATTCGGAGTAGGTATTAAAATCCATGGGGAAGAAATAAAAACTTTGAGGTTCGCCGATTACATTGTAATTCTGTCAGAGACAGCAAAGGACTTGGAAGAGCAGTTGAAAGGAATGGACAGTGTCTTGAAAGGAGGATATAAGATGAGCATCAACAAAAGCAAAACGAGGATAATGGAATGTAGTCCAATTAAGTCGGGTGATGCTGAGGGAATTAGATTAGGAAATGAGACACTTAAAATAGTAAAGGAGTTTTGCTATTTGGGGAGCAAAATAACTGATGATGGTCGAAGTAGAGAGGATATAAAATGTAGACTGGCAATGGCAAGGAAAGCGTTTCTGAAGAAGAGAAATTTGTTAACATCGAGTATAGATTTAAGTGTCAGGAATACATTTCTGAAAGTATTTGTATGGAGTGTAGCCATGTATGGAAGTTAAACATGGACAATAAATAGTTTGGACAAGAAGAGAATAGAAGCTTTCGAAATGTGGTGCTACAGAAGAATGTTGAACATTACGTGGTAGATCACGTAACTAATGAGGAGGTATTGAATAGGATTGGGGAGAAGAGAAGTTTGTGGCACAACTTGACTAGAAGAAGAGATCGGTTGGTAGGACATGTCCTGAGGCATCAAGGGATCACAAATTTAGCATTGGAGGGCAGTGTGGAGGATAAGAATCGTAGAGGGAGACCAAGAGATGAATACACTATGCAGATTCAGAAGGATGTAGGTACTGGGAGAAGAAGGAGCTTGCACAGGATAGATTAGCATGGAGAGCTGCATCAAACCAGTCTCAGGAATGAAGACCACAACAACAACAATCACCTGTTTATACTGTTTTGTGACAAGATAAACGCAACCTTGCAAAATTTCCGTTTGTTGCTTTAATTTTGGACACCCGTGTAGTTTCATTTGACTAGTTATTTATTTTTATTTATTTAGCGTATGGCTCATACCATCACAGTAAAAATTACAGAAACAACACGATTTAAAAAATAAAATCACATATGTATAAACAGAACAATAAATAACAGTTTGTATATAAGGACACCACCAATTGCAAATTTACACTCACAGAAGAGCATTCACAAACAAACGTCCAGTTTAGATAATATATAGTCGATTGCCTCTTAGGTCGCCATTAGGAAATCCTGTGGGTCACCCTCATATGCCCATAGTGGGTATTCCTGCACGATTTGTTTGACCGTCTGCCTCTCAGCGCCACAGTCGCAAGCGGTCGAAGGAAGTTTACCCCACCTGTATAAGGAGTCGGCGCATCTCCCACAGTTGGTTCTGATGAGATTAAGAGTTGACCAAACTTTGCGAGGGCAATCAAATCCTTTTGGTTTACTAAAGATGCATGGCATACTGTGGCAGTTTACTGCTGTTCTACTCTCCCATTCCTCTTTCCACCGGTCATTTATTTTAAAGTTGGTTTGTTGCAGCGCCTGTGCGGTCTTTAGTGGAGGATGCCTAGACCGGAGTCGGTTTCCTTGGATGTCGTGAGTATCTTCATGGATTTGTAATTGAGGGTTGGTCATGATTTTTTGAAATTCTCTAACCAGAGAGCGTTCTCGGCGCAGGTTAGGAGGGGCTATGTTACTGATAGGTGTTTGCTGTTCGAGCCACACTGGAGCACAGTATTCTGCCATTGGATACACCAAGCCAAGTGCAGATGTGGTGCCACAGAGCTTCTGCAATATGTTGTTGCGTGTTTTAAGTTTCGCTGCAGTTTTCGTTAGGTGTTCTCTGAATGTTAGTGTCCTATCTAGGGTAACCCCAAGGTACTTTGGGTGTTTGTTGTGATTTAGTATTTTCCCGTCTAGATATACATGTAGTTCTCTGTTGGCCATTTCGTTGTTCAAATGGAAGGCAGATACTTCCGTCTTTGTAGCACTAGGTTGTAGCCTCCATTTTCTAAAGTACTCGCTGAGAATCCCTAGGTCACTCGTAAGGATATCTTCAGCAGTTTCTATGTTTCTGTGGGCTGTTGCCAGAGCCCAGTCGTCAGCATAACCTAATTTGCGCGAACTAGTTGTAGGTATGTCAGCGATGTAAAGGCTGAAAAGAAAGGGCACAAGGACAGAGCCTTGTGGGAGTCCATTATTGAGTTTTATCTGTTTACTTCTCTCATTCCCCATTATTACTTGGAAGGTTCTATTTGACAACATATCGTCAATGAGGTTGGTTATCTTCTTGCAGGGGACGGCACAGATTAATTTGTACGTGAGTCCCTGTTTCCAAACTGTATCATAGGCTGCTGTTAGTAGGTCTATGAATGCTGCAGCTACTTTATGTTTCTTCTGCAACCCCGCCTCTATATATGTTGTCAGTGATAGTACTTGATCTGTACAGCAGCGATAGGGACGGAATCCTGCTTGTTCGAGAGGGATTTTTTTTTTAGTATAGTTTGGCCTATTCTGTTGAGGAGCAGTCTTTCTAGTAATTTATACACTATACTGAGAAGGGCAATGGGGCGGAAACTCTCTGGTCTATCGCCTGGTTTACCAGGTTTCAGGACTGCGATGACCTTTGCTCTTTTAAGTGAGGGAGGAATGCTACCCTCTTGGAGAATGTCCGTGAAGAACTTAGCCAGCCATTGTTTTGTGTAGGCTCCGACATGTATGAGGAACTCAGGGTGGATACCATCGAAACCCGGAGCTTTGCCTGGTTTAACCTTCTTCAGGGCATTGGTAACCTCCTCGATACGAATATCTGATGAATATTCTGAGTCCATTGCACGGGTCCTTTTTTATGTTTTTAAGTCCTCCTTCACTTTTGCTGTGTGCTTTCTATCTCGTGGGGCTCTAGACGCAGAAACTATGCGGGATGCAACCTTATTGGGAGATATTTCGTCCTTTCTATATACTGTTTCCATGTTTCGATTTTTCTCCGCATTTCAAGAAAGGGGGCGTGCACGAATGGGAATAGCAGTGACAAACATCGCAACAACAATCTGGTTTACTTCCCTTAGTGCAGCTAGAAGCAATTGTAAATGCCTGTATTGTCCTCAAAAAAAGTCAAAATAAGTATATAAAGAAAGAAACGAGGAACGGTAAAGAGTCGTTAGACTCTCCGATATACGTTACAATGTACCGCTATTACAACAAGAAGAAGGTGCGCGAATCTGCTTGCAAATGACGCCCCCCCCCCACCCTCCTCTAACTCGCTCCTTATTTGCCTGCGCCGTGACGGAGCTGCAGCCCAGCGCGCATCACCTGCCGTTGCCCTCATGTGCCGCTGCACCGCTCTGTGCCTTCCGGGTTCGAATTGTCTAGACAGACGTCTGTCTTGTAAGTCGCGTACAAGACAGACGTCTGTCTAGACAGTTCGACAACGGGACAATGGCATACCAGTTAATGTTAAATGGTTCTGAGCACTATGAGACTTAACATCGATGGTCATCAGTCTGGCATACCAGTCTCCTGTGGCAAAGCAGGGCAACCCAGTTTACCGATCAACTCGTTTATTGCTACAGATTCCGGACATGTTGCCTGTAAGCTCTAAAGCAGTGATTCCAAACTTAGAGATAGCTACCCCGTAAGGAATAAAATGCAATTTTCTGAGGAGTAAAAACTAAACATTTCGATTCTGTTTCAGTCACGAAACTAAATTATTTAAAAAAAAAATCTTTACTATATTATCACAATTTTGCAACACTCTAATACTGACTACATAAGTTATCAATAATTTCTTTTCCTCAATTAGTTGCCTTAATGTGGCGCAAGTTATGATAAAAGTGAGACATACACGGAATAAAAGGAAAAATATCTCAAGAAAATGTCTTCTCTAAGTTGTAGAGAGTAACTGCAGTAGTCCAGAAATTGCTTTATTACTTGCTTCGAGACAGATAAATCAATTAACTGACAGCACGACACAGCAGTAAGAACATAAGGGCTGCTATAGTGCTGTACATAGTGCTGTTATTATTATTATTGTTGTTATTATTAGAGCGGTGAGACACGAAGCATTGAGCGCCTGAAGTCATCCAATTTGTGCCAGCTCAAAAATAATGAGTGCAGCAATCAAGTGATTTATAAACAGTAAGTGCAGTGTACACATCTGAACCTGTTTGATTTTAAATGAGTTTGCAATCTGCAGGTCAAGCAAGTGCCGGAATGGCGAGCAATAATGCATGTTACGTGACAAGTGTCTACCTTCACCGTGGATAGTTACTTTTCTTATCTGAGAAGGAGTTGTGGAAAGTACATGCTATATACCACGAATTCCGTCATTCATTCGAGCACACAAACTAAATATACAGAGCTTTCATAATTTAAAAATAAAAGTGTTTCCATAAAGGTCTTTCATTCTACAGTTTAGTTAGGTGGGAAAGTTGGTGACAATGTGGGGTAGGGTGGGGGGGAGACAACAGATGGCAGAGGGGGAGGGGGGTACTAGCTAATCTTTGATTGCACTCATTGGGTAATGGTCTAAGAAAGGTTGGGAACCACTGCTCTAAAAATTTGGTACTTATCCAATAATCATGATAACATACAGTTCTTCATATACCGTGGTGTCCCTCCTAGGAGTCGTCAGGCACACTCTCTCTGGTGGTTCGGTAGATATGTGCGATTTAGTTTTTGCAGTGTGTAGCTGGAGTCAGCCCAGACAACTACTGGTCGTTACGTCTTTCGTGCGACACCATGCGTAGACGGAGAGCATAGGTTTGCCTAGTGCGCTATTAGCTGTATCGATATGTAGTAAGAGGAACAGAAAACACGAAGAACAACGTGTACTCCAGCACCTAATGAGTAGCCTTGCTGCATAGCGGCGGCAGTCAGTGTAGGCAAGGGCGGTGCTACCGCCTCGCCGCTTTTGTTCGTGTTTTACTGACCCCGTTGAGACGTATTGATAAAACGGCTATTGCACTAGACTAATTTAGGACTCCTCTATCGAATGGGCACGTACAGGGTCGCTTCAAAAAAATGGTTCAAATGGCTCTGAGCACTATGCGACTTAACTTCTGAGGTCATCAGTCGCCTAGAACAAAACTAATTAAACCTAACTAACCTAAGGACATCATACACATCCATACCCGAGGCAGGATTCGAACCTGCGACCGTAGCGGTTGCCCGGTTCCAGACTGTAGCGCCTAGAACCGCACGGCTACTTCGGCCGACGGGTCGCTTCAAAAATGGTTCTGTTCGTAACGGGAAACATACCGACGCTTGCCGTCGACGCTAGATGTTGCATGAAAGACGTAAGCGCAGTAGTTGTTTGAGCTAAGTCCAGCTACACATCCCAAAAACGAAATTGCAGATATGTGCCGATACGCCGACGAAAATCCGCCTTACGGCTCTTAGCAGGGACACTCTGAATACACACAGGATGTTTTATAGTCTTTGAGATAAAAATCTAGCGGCGATAGATCATGTCGTGAGGTACAGGTGTTTCCACGGAATAGGTATTTGAACGTTGTGCAGGCGTGGTTGAGTTTAGTGGAACAAAACTACTAATTGTTGTTGTTTAGAGGTCCCCTGACTCTGATTTCACAGCAGTTCTGCTCAAGCTAGAGAGGTTCTTGGTTCACTTTATAGGAAGCACAAAAAATTAGTTATATGTGGTGCCTACAGTATTAATTGCGTAAGTGGATGTTCTAGAGAGAGGATGCTGGTCGATATCCTAATCCAGGTCATTTGATGCAAACTGTATTCTTTCCAGCGAGAGTGCAGGGGAACAGTAGCACAACCATAGACAACATTTTTGGGCTTTCTTCATTACTAAAGGCGCAAAAAGATGAATGGCATTTCAGACCATGACATACAAATTTGAACGCTAAGAGGTTTTTATTCTCATTCACAGTATAAATATGATTATAAGTTATTTAGACAAGCTAATCCTGTTGCAATAGACCCCTTTTTAAACCTCATTAAGGAACAATAGCGGCGGGATGTTTATAGTGGTGATAACCTAGACGAAAAATATAATGACTTCCTCAACACATTTCTCATTCTCTTTCAAAATTTCTTTCCAATGGAACGTTCAGAACAGTACACTGGCAGTAACACGAAGCCTGAATGATTGACTAGAGGGATAAGAATATCGTGTAGAACAAAGTGGGAATCATATCAAAATGTTAGAAGTTGTTACACTTGAGTTGCAGCAGTCTATTACAAACGGTATTGTTAAGTTCTTAAAAATGTTTTTAGGAATGCAAAAAGTATGAGGTATGTAAATAGAATAGCTAATTCTCACGATAAGTTTAAAACCGCTTGGTCAGTCGTGTAGGAAGTATCTGATCAGCAGCACCAGATTTAGGATACATTGTCAGTGCGTAGTAGATATGTTTCAGTTACTGAGAAGTTGGATGTATGTGCAGTATTTAATAATCACTTTCTGAATATAGCAGATGAACTACAGGAAATCATATAACTCTCTTAGTAAATAGCTTTCCGGTGCTGCTGTCTAAAACACCCCTCCATGATACTAAGAAGGGGGAAATTTACGATAATGATCGAAGCAGACGAAATGAATTAATGATCTACGATCATTATCGTAGATAATAAAAAAAGAGACTTAAATGTCTCACGGAAACATTTAATTCTAAGGGGAAAATTGAGTCAATAATTAATTTACTAAAGACTAAGGGCTCTCACCGATATGACAGTGCGTCTAACAGACTACTAAAGTGCTACATACACAGGATAAGTCATTATCTCAATTCACATAAAATGCTGTCAGATGTACAGTTAGGTTTTAGACGTGAATTAACAACTGAACACGCTGTATTTTCTTTTTTATGTGAGGCTATGGACAGACTAAATACCAAGCCAGCTGGTGCAGTGGTTAGCACGCTAGACTCCTATTCGGGAGGACAGCGGTTGCAACCCGCGTCAGGCCATCGCTTCAGGAAAATGCGGGGATGGTTTCTTTGAGAGGGCACAGCCGACTTCCTTCCGCATCCTCCCCTAATCCGATGGGACCGATGACCGCGCTGTTTGGTCCCCTCCCCAGAATCAACCAAACAACGGATTAAATAAAAGACTGCAAACGCTAGGCGACTTCTTTGATCTAACTAAGGCGTTTAATTGTGTTGCTCAGAAAATACTACTGTAGAAGTTGGACCATTATGGAATAAGGTAAGTAGCTCACAACTGGGTCACCTTTTGCCTTCAGAGCAGACAGCAGAAGGTCATTCTCTGCAGTATTAAGAATGGCTACCACGTGCAGTTCCAATGGGGCGCATGTAAGTGGGAGTACCCCAGGGGCCGGTGCTAGGGCCGCCAGTGATCCTTATTTAGATAAATGTAATGTTTCCAAGTAGTACAGTTAATTCTAAAATATTTGTGATGGCTGATGACAACAGCTTGATAGCGAAGGATGTTGTGTGAAATACTGATACAGTATCAAATAGTGCAGTTGAAAACATAAGTTCATGGCTCGTAGAAAATGAATTGATGCTAATTCACAGTACGATTCAGCTTTTACAGTTTCTAACACACAATTCAACAAATCTTCCATTGTCATTACACAAAATGGGCAAATGATTAGTGAGACTGCACAGTTAAAATTCCATGTTCAGGATCTTGTTCAGAAACTAAATGCTGCATTATTCAGAATTAGAACATATCTAAAATAAATGATAGTTCAACACGAAAAGTAATTTACTCTGCTTATTTTCCTTTGTTTATGAAGTATGGTATTATTTTTTTGGGCAACTATTCTGATTCAAAAAGCGTATTGGCTAAGAATCGGGCGGTTCCAGCAATATGCTTGTTGACCCCTGTTCAGTAGTCTGGGAATTCTGACATTGGCCTCTCAATACATGTTTTCTTTAATGTTGTTTGTTGTTTTCACTCAGTTAATATTAGCGCAAACCAAATCTGCATCTGGAACGCACATCTTTGACTCCTGTGCACAAAGGTGTGCTGTATTCTGCTGCGCCCATTTTCAGTAAGTTGGTAAAAGAGTCCATAAATCTTAGCAATAATCCATGCACCTTCAGGTCTAAACTGAAGACTTCCTCAAAGTTTAGTTCTTCTATACTGTCGAGGAATTCCTGGAAAAATTTAGAAAAAGCTAATTCCTGTGTTATCTTCTTGATTACGTCTGTTTAAACTTATGCCTTGTCAGTTGCATAGATTTCATACGGTTTCATTTTGTGTATTATTACTCTTCTGTTGTAATTTCATGGAACGACTCGTTACATGACCATGGAAACTTACTCTTCAATTTGACACTAAGGAACATGACACATAAAATAAGATAAATGAAACAACTTTTGTTAGAGACAAAATGGTCGCCGACGCTTCCCAGCGACAATAGGGGTCCCTTGGTGTATATAGGCGTTGCAGGGTGGGTTGTGCTGAGAAATGATTGTTGACAAAAAAAAAAAAAAATCGATACGGTGCCAATTAGGCAATAGGGTCGTTGGGCGCACTAATTCAAGTTGCCCGCCAGAGCCGTTGTCGTCAAACGTGATCTTCGTTTGGTTTGCTAAAATCGAAGAAGAGAGTGAGCCCAAAATTGTACATGGGATGGTAGTAGGGATCGCATCCGAGCCAAAGGCGAAGTAGTCTCGTGTACTATCATCTGCACTATAAAAACATCTGACACTAACTATATATGGCTGGCCACTTCAATTTGCGTGTGCATTTGCCTGATTGGCTAACTCCAATGTTAACCAACAGGAAAACGGTTAATTTTTACTTAAGAATTATTTCTCAGCAATCTACCTTGCCCTGCAACATCTTTACAAACTTTTCGGACTGCGGTCCAGTCACATTATATAAAGCATGTCTAAGGGACTTGAAAACAGTGCAATCGTTGTCGTAATGAGGAAGAGGAAGCATTTACCTGAAGTCCAAATTCGCACTATCATTGGCTTTCAGACCAAGGGTGGAATCATTTCAGAAACGGCTAAGTTTGTAAAGTGTTAGCGTGCCGTCGTGGTTAATGAATACAGTGCATGGAAAAATGCCGCTTTCCAAAACGCCAAGGCGACTATGGTGTACCACGGGACATAGCTGACAGGGGTGAACTAAGGCGGCGCAGATGTGTAAGGGTGAACAGACCGACAACTGTTGAACAACTGACCGTCCAGATGGACCAAGGGGCTACCAACACTGTCCCCTCGTCTCCCGTTCAGCGAACATTGTTGCGGACAGGCATCCAAAATATGCGCCTGTTTCATGCACAAATGCTGACTGCTGTTCATCGCTGATGAAGGCTGGAATCTGCACGGGAACACCGCAACTCGACATCCACTGAATGGCGACAGGTCACCTTTTCAGATGACTCAGGGTTATGCTCCATAGGCGTGAAGCGTCTGAAAGCAAAAGCAGTGCAACAATCATCCCTGAGCACAACGGATCAACACAAGTGAGCATCCATCACTGGATACGTTGGGCACCCCCTAGATGCAGTTCGTTTTTCCTCAGAATGATGGCATCTACCGGCAGGACAATGCAAAGTATCACACAATTCACAGTGAAGTTGCTTTGTTCGAAGAGCACGACCATGAAATGGCTCTAAGCACTTTGGGACTTAACATCTGAGGTCATCAGTCCCCTAGAATTAGAAGTACTTAAAGCTAACTAAATTAAGGACATCATACACATCTATGCCTTAGGCAGGATTCGAACCTGCGACCGTAGCAACAGCGCGGTGTGGGACTGAAGCGCCTAGAACCGCCCTGCCACAGAGGCCTACGAGGGTGAGTTTGCTATGTTGGGACGATCTCGATCGGGATGTTCCTGCCATGAATCCTCACCCGAGAAATATAGCCCAGCTGGACATGGCATTGGGCTTAGCATGGCTAGACATCTCTGTCGGTGCCTTCCAGAAAGTCATTGACTCTTCGTCTGCATGTGTCGCAGTCCTCGCTGCTAAAGGTGGTTTTCCAGGCTTTTGACAGGTGTGAAATCAATGTGACTGGGCAGTGTACACTGTTTAGGTGTGGAATTGAGGAAGAAATTCTTGAATGTATGAATCACAGCACTGTATGGAAGTGAATTGTGGACTTTCGGAAGTCTGGAGAATTACAAAGGAAGGATTTGAAATGTGGTGCCTTCGATGATTGTTAAAAGTGATCATATAATGTGAGAAATGAAGCAATACTAAAAAAATAATATCTGGTGAAATAAGTTTTGTGAAGAGCCTTACCAGAAGAAACGGTTGGTGAACAGGACATTTGGTAGGGAGTCGGGAATAGTTCACATGATGCTGGTATGTCCAGTAAAGGGGATAGATTGTATGGCTAGCAGTAGGCTACAGTATGCAAAACGGATTATAAAAAATCTTGGGCGTGATTTTTCTCAGAGAGAAAAAAATCTACTGCAAGAAATGAAAATGTGGAGTGCAGCTTCAGGCAAGTCCGAAGACGGATAACTTGAAATAATGTAAACTTTTGTCTGAATACCTAGCCTCTAGTAGCTCTTCTAGGTGCACAATAGTATGGCCTGTTTTTTACATGCATGTCAACATCACCTTAATATTTTCAAAATGCTTCAAATGGCTCTGAGCACTATGGGACTTAACATCTATGGTCATCAGTCCCCTAGAACTTAGAACTACTTAAACCTAACTAACCTAAGGACATCACACAACACCCATTCCTTAATACACTCCTGGAAATGGAAAAAAGAACACATTGACACCGGTGTGTCAGACCCACCATACTTGCTCCGGACACTGCGAGAGGGCTGTACAAGCAATGATCACACGCACGGCACAGCGGACACACCAGGAACCGCGGTGTTGGCCGTCGAATGGCGCTAGCTGCGCAGCATTTGTGCACCGCCGCCGTCAGTGTCAGCCAGTTTGCCGTGGCATGCGGAGCTCCATCGCAGTCTTTAACACTGGTAGCATGCCACGACAGCGTGGACGTGAACCGTATGTGCAGTTGACGGACTTTGAGCGAGGGCGTATAGTGGGCATGCGGGAGGCGGGGTGGACGTACCGCCGAATTGCTCAACACGTGGGGCGTGAGGTCTCCACAGTACATCGATGTTGTCGCCAGTGGTCGGCGGAAGGTGCACGTGCCCGTCGACCTGGGACCGGACCGCAGCGACGCACGGATGCACGCCAAGACCGTAGGATCCTATGCAGTGCCGTAGGGGACCGCACCGCCACTTCCCAGCAAATTAGGGACACTGTTGCTCCTGGGGTATCGGCGAGGACCATTCGCAACCGTCTCCATGAAGCTGGGCTACGGTCCCGCACACCGTTAGGCCGTCTTCCGCTCACGCCCCAACATCGTGCAGCCCGCCTCCAGTGGTGTCGCGACAGGCGTGAATGGAGGGACGAATGGAGACGTGTCGTCTTCAGCGATGAGAGTCGCTTCTGCCTTGGTGCCAATGATGGTCGTATGTGTGTTTGGCGCCGTGCAGGTGAGCGCCACAATCAGGACTGCATACCACCGAGGCACACAGGGCCAACACCCGGCATCATGGTGTGGGGAGCGATCTCCTACACTGGCCGTACACCACTGGTGATCGTCGAGGGGACACTGAATAGTGCACGGTACATCCAAACCGTCATCGAACCCATCGTTCTACCATTCCTAGACCGGCAAGGGAACTTGCTGTTCCAACAGGACAATGCACGTCCGCATGTATCCCGTGCCACCCAACGTGCTCTAGAAGGTGTAAGTCAACTACCCTGGCCAGCAAGATCTCCGGATCTGTCCCCCATTGAGCATGTTTGGGACTGGATGAAGCGTCGTCTCACGCGGTCTGCACGTCCAGCACGAACGCTGGTCCAACTGAGGCGCCAGGTGGAAATGGCATGGCAAGCCGTTCCACAGGACTACATCCAGCATCTCTACGATCGCCTCCATGGGAGAATAGCAGCCTGCATTTGCTGCGAAAGGTGGATATACACTGTACTAGTGCCGACATTGTGCATGCTCTGGTGCCTGTGTCTATGTGCCTGTGGTTCTGTCAGTGTGATCATGTGATGTATCTGACCCCAGGAATGTGTCAATAAAGTTTCCCCTTCCTGGGACAATGAATTCACGGTGTTCTTATTTCAATTTCCAGGAGTGTATTTTATACGCGTTGCTGAATGCTCACATATGGAGCATACAGTGTGGTGACATAATATATGGGATCCCTCCTAATATGGTGTCACATCTCCTTTTGCCTGGTGTAGTGTAGCATATCGATATGGCATGGACTCAACGAGTCGTTGGAAATCCATCGCAGAAATACTGAGCCATGCCGCCTTTATAGCAGTCCATAATGTGAAAGAATTGGCGGTGCATGATTTTGTGGACGAACTGACCTCTCGATCACGTCCCATAACATGGGATACATGTCGAACGGTCTGGATGGCCGAACCATACGCTCGAATTGTCCAGAACATTCCTCAAACCAATGCAAGACATTGTGGTCCGCTGACATGGCGCGTTGTCATCCATAAAAATATTATTGCAGATGGCTGTAATTGGTCTCTAAATAACTATTTCAAGTCAATGATCGGTTCAGTTCGACCAGAGGGCATAATCCATTCGATGTAAATGCTGCCCACACCATTATGGAGCCACCACCACCTTTCACAATGCCTTGTTGACATCTGGCGTCGATGGCTTCGGGAGGTCTGCGCCACATTCAGACCCTACCAACTGAAATCGAGACTCATCCGACCAGGTCACGGTTTTCAGTCGTCTAGGGTCCAACCGATATGGTCACGAGTCCAGGAGAGGCGGTGGAGGTAATGTCATGCTGTAAGCAATTGCACTCGCGTCGGTCGTCTGCTGCCATAACCCATTAACGCCAAATTTGCACTCTCCTCGTGGATGCGTTCATCGTACGTCCCACACTGATTTCTACGCTTATTTCTCGCAGTGTTGCTTGTCTTTTAGCACTGACAAATCTACGCAAACGTCACTTTTCTCGGTCGTTATGTACAGACGTGTTTTTTTTTTTGTGGTTTTAGGGCGCACAACTTCAACGGTCATTAGCGCCCAGACTACGTTAGGAATGCACCGCGAGGCACAAGTTTAAAACAGCATAATCAAATGTCCTTAGACAGGCTGGTCAAGTTGATAAAACGAAGAACGCGAGCAGCTGCTCCTGGGTCATCCGCTAAAATGGCATCGAGAGTACATGGCAGGCCAAAATCAAGATGCAGTGTAGTAAAATCCGGACAGGACGTTAAAATGTGGCGGACCGACAGCAATTGCCCACATGGGCAGAACGGCGCCGGCGCAGCCGTCAGCAGATGGCGATGGCTGAACCGGCAGTGTCCAATTCGTAACCGGGCCAAAACTACCTCCTCCCGCCGAGAGGGGCGTGAGGAGGACGTCCAAGCCGCGGGAAGAGGTTTCAAGGCCCGAAGCTTGTTGTCCGTAAGTGCAGCCCAATCGGCATGCCGCAGCGATAAAATGCGCCGACAAATGACCCTGCTACAATCTGATGAAGGGACACAACAAGAAGCTGTCCGAGGCTGGAGGACCGCAGCCTTGGCCGCGGCATCTGCAGCTTCGTTCCCAGGGATACCGACATGACCAGGAACCCACATAAAGCTAACCGGAGAACCGTCGTCCACCAGCTGCTGAAGAGAGCGTTGGATCCGGTGCACGAAAGGGTGAACCGGATACGGATCACTGAGGCTCTGCATGGCGCTCAGGGAATCGGAGCAGATGACATAAGCAGAATGTCGGTGGCGGCAGATGTAAAGAACAGCCTGGTAGAGGGCAAAGAGCTCAGCTGTGAAGACCGAACAATGGCCATGGAGGCGGTATTTGAAACTTTGTGCCCCGACAATAAAAGAACAACCGACCCCGTCATTGGTCTTACAGCCATCTGTATAAATGAAGGTCATATTAATGAACTTCGAACGAAGTTCGACAAAACGGGAGCGGTGTACCGAACCGGGGGTAACCTCCTTTGGGAGCGATCTGAAGTCAAGGTGAACGCGAACCTGAGCCTGGAGCCAAGATGGCGTGTGGCTCTCGCCCACTCTAAAGGTTGCAGGGAGTGAAAAATCAAGGTGTTGAAGGTGGCGACGAAAGCGAACTCCAGGGGGTAGCAGGGCAGAGACATACAACCCGTATTGACGATCGAGAGAGTCGTCAAAAAAGGAACGATAAGACGGGTGGTCGGGCATTGACAGTAGCCGACAGGCATACCGACAAAGCAGTAAATCGCGCCGGTAGGGCAATGGCAATTCACCGGCTTCAGCATGAAGACTCTCGACGGGACTAGTATAAAATGCTCCGATCGCAAGACGTAAACCCCGATGTTGTATGGAGTTGAGGCGGCGTAAGATGGACGGCCGTGCAGAGGAGTATACGAAGCTCCCATAATCCAGCTTTGAGCGGCCGATCGACCGATATAGACGAAGTAGGACGGTTCGATCCGCTCCCCACGACATACCACTGAGAACACGGAGGACATTTAGAGCTGCCTGAAATTTGGTGCTCTCTGTATATTTTTGACACGGTGGATCTCGGAATATTGATTTCCCTAACGATTTCCGAAATGCAATGTACCATGTGTCTAGCTCCAAGTATTATTGACCGTTCAGAGTCTGTTAATTCCCGTTGTGTGGCCATAATCACGTCGGACACCTTTTCACATGAATCACCTGAGTACAAATGTCCGCCCCGACAGCTGAATGGCGCCGGCACGGTAGCTCAGCGTGTTCGGTCAGAGACCTGGCGTGTCTTTGTGATAAAAAAACTGAGTGAAAATATTGACAACGAACTGTCATGTGACGCTTCGACCAAATACAACGAACAAATTGAAAAAAAAAAGAATAGTCAGCGTGACGGACTGCCGTCCTAAGGGGCCCGGGTTCGATTCCCGACTGGGTTGTGTTGTCTACATCATCATTTCATCGCCATCCGGTGCGCAGGTCGCCCAACGTGGCGTCGAATGCAATAAGACCTGCACCAAGGCTGCCGGACCTGTCCCGTAACGGGCCTCCCCGCCAATGACGCCAAACGCTCATTTCCATTTTACCTGAGTACAAATAACAGCTCTGCCCTTTTATACCTAGTGTACTCGATACTACCACTGTCCGTGTATGTGCCTATCACTGTCCCAAGATTTATGTCACCTCAGTGCAGTCCATGCAGTCACTACCTTTTACTCGTACTTTTGCAATCCAAATCACTGCCTTAATTTGCACTCGCCTGGGTCCTTTGTTTTCCAACGCTTTTTAAATCGCTGTCACGCCAACAAAAATGCAAAACAAGTACGAGGGTCTATTGGTTCGTTGTGCATGGGGGGATTTTGCCTTTCTACTGGGCAGACGCAAGCTTGTAACTACACACAATCAAATTTTGTTGGCAACTGGACTTCTTTCTCAGTCGTATCTCGTAGAACATTCTTTCTCATTACCGAATTAATGCTACTTGTAATTCAAATGGCTGCAGGGTGTCGTGGCATTACAAAGGTGTGGGATCCGAGGTCACAAAGACTAGAAAGAACTCGATAAATGTTTTAGTCTGTGCGATGTAATGTCGGTATCACTCACAAATGACATCAAAGGTGTCTTTGCTGTTTAAGATCCGAGAAATTGAGGACCAAGATAAATCTGCAGCTACTTATTGTGTTTTTCCAAATCTTTTTTGCCTGATGCAGCACTGTTGTTTACAACCGCGTATCTTACATAAAAAAGTCAATATGTTGTCATCCGGCAGCAGAGGTAATCAGTACTGTTGGAACTATCGGCTGCCCGTCTTACGAGTTTATTTCGTATGACCTTAAAGTTGAAATCTGTCATGAAACTTCTAATGACTCAGCGCACTCATTGTTGGTGGATTAGTGTGTGCATTCGTATTCGTCACTTCTCCTCCTCGCACTTGTGAATGTCACTTCAAATGAACCAGCTGCAGTATGGTAGTGGTCGCATTGGTTGGCACTAAGTTGGGTGCCACATATGTTATAGCCCTCCTGCCCCTCATGTTGTTTTAAAGAATTTTTAGGACAAGACTACTGGCAGTAATCAATAACGTTCAAATGTGTAGGGTTATGGGCAGATTACTTGAAAGAAAATTGTCTATTAGGGAATCACTTGCATTATCCATGAAACAAGGAAGTTACACAGGAGCCCAGTACGTCTCAGAGTGCTTGCCCCTGGTGGAGGAGGCAGAACGAAGTAGTTCTCTGGCCATGCACTGGACTCGTCCTCGGGAAGACTGTGGTTTAATCTTCCCACAGGACATCCAAATTTAGTTTCGCAGTTATTTCCTTAAAGCACTTAAGGCGGATACAGGGACGATTAATTTGAAAGGACATGGGCGATTCCATTCCTCATCCCTTCACAGATCTAGTTTGTGCATTGCCCATAGTGACATCGTGTTCGATGGAACGTGGAACTCCGATCTTCCTTTCCTGAGTGGAAGACAAATTAACTGTTCCCATGTGAGCCGATAAACGCAAACAGATGGTGTGGTACACTGCGAATGTACGCTGGATAGGTGAGTGAGTTATCGCTCTCTGTGAAAAGCGAGATATCGCGATTGTAGTGCTAGCAGGTAGTACACGTCGACAGGGTCCGATATCTTAAAGCTATCCAATAGTATGTTGCCAGTCTCGATGAGGTAAGCTTCCATAAAGCATGGCAGCAAGACAGTAAATTGACGAATGAGTATCAGTGGACTACGAGGCATCTAACGATCTCACAAGTCTGTAAGGTAGCGATGAGTGACTCCAGACAAATTATACATTATTTTATCAAAAATATTCTGATACCTATTAATGGACATTAATACGGTGTGTGTCCATAGTTCGCCTTTATGACAGCTTGAACTCTGCCTGGGGCACTTTCAATGGGGTATCTGAAGGCATGTGGAGAAATGAAAGCCCACTCTTCCTCAACAGCTGAAACCAGAGAAGGCAGTAACATGGGGCGCTGAGGTTTGGAGCGAAGTCGAGTTTCCAGTTCACTGAAACTCACGCAAAAGCATTTCCATTCGGTTCAGCTCGGGATTCTGGGTAGGTTAGTCCATTTCAAGAATGTTATTGTTAACAAAACATTGCGTCACAGATGCTGCTTTATGACATGCTGATGTAATCATCATCTCCGAAATGTTTCTTGACTGTACACAGTACTCAATGCTGTAAAACTTGTTCCTATCCTTCCACATCTAGCGTTTTCTTAAGCACAGTAACGGGACTTCACCGAAACCATGAAAATCAGCCCCATACCGTAACGTCACCCCCTCCATACTGCACTGTTAGCACTACACATGATGGCAGGTAATACTCTCCAGACATTCGTCAAACGCAAACCATTCCATCGACTTGCTGTAGGAGATAATGTGATTGGCCACTATAAATACCTCGTTTCAAATAGTATGTAAAATGGCGTCGCTCTTTACACCAACTCAAGCATCGCTTAGCATTGTGCGCAAAAATGTGGGGTTAATTACTCAGTTAGTTGGTTGCGTGTTCCATTGTCAATCCCACGGTACGGTAGCCGTTATGATGTGGAAAGTGTCAAGTGCACAAGAAATGCACATATGAAACAAAATTTTTTAATATATGTATATATTACAATAGAGAGTTAAAGATTAATATTTCTATTATTTACCCCATTCCCTTAAATGGCACAAAATGCAAATACTATATTTATAGATTTATTTATTCCTATTCATGAATTCATCTATGGTATAGAAGGAGTTGTCAAGGAGATATGATTTCAATTTATTTTTGAAGCTATTACTGCAGTCTGTCAGACAACTTATTTCATCTGGCGATTTGTCGAAAATTTTTGTAGCAGGATATTTTACCACTTTCTGTGCCAAAGATAGGTTGAGCAAAGGATACTGTAAGTCTTTCTTTTTTCTGGTATTATAATCATGAATGTCACTGTTGTTTTTAAAGTGGTCCATGTTGTTGAGAACAAATTTCATTAGTGAGTAGATGTATTGTGAGGCTGTTGTAAGAATTCCCAATCTTTTAAAACGATTCTTACAAGATGTGCGACTATGAACCCCACACATTATTCTAACCACTTTCTTTTTGCCTAACTGTTGAGTTACCCCAAAATATTATTCTGTATGACATCAGAGAGTGATAGTATGCAAAGTATGTTAGCTTACTAATTTCTATTTCCTCAAAATTGGCAGTTATTCTGATCGCAAAATTTGCCTAACCAAGTCGCTTTAGGAGATACAAAATATGAATTTTTCCAATTAAGATTCTCATCTATATGTACACCCAAAAACTTAGCATACTCTACCCTGTCTACTGACTTCAGTTGATGTGTTATATTTATTGAAGGAACTGTAATTTTCCCAGCAGAAAATTGGATGTACTGTGTTTTTTCAAAGTTTAGACCAAGCCCATTATCAGAAAACCAATTAATGACTTTTCGAAAGACCTTACTTGTATCATTTACAATTGGACTTTCTTTTACTGGATTAATAATGATGCTTGCATCATCAGCAAATAGTGTCAGTTCAGCTTCCTGTTTCAGACAGGAAGGAAGGTCGTTCACATATATCAAGAAAAGAAGGGGACCCATGATTGAGCCCTGTGGAACACCTAATGTAATTTCACCCCAATTAGATGAAGTGTCAAACTTATTTAAATCACTTGACCCATATAAAGAAACTTTTTGCTTCCTTTTCTGTAGGTATGACTTAAACCACTCATATGATATTACATTGATACCATAGAATTGTAATTTCTGTAACATAGTGTCATGGTTCACACAATCAAATGCTTTGGACAAGTCACAGAAAATTCCTATTGGTGCATTTTACTATTTAAAGACTCTATTATGTGGACAGTGAAATTGTATATCACTGTCTCAGTGGAACAGAATTTTTGAAATCCGAGCTGTGATTTACTAAGTATCCCATTGCTGTTGAGATGGCTAACCACTCTTGAGTACATTACTTTCTCGAAGACTTTTGAGAATGCTGTAAGCAAGGATACTGGCCGATAATTATTGACATCTGTGGTATCCCCATTTTTGTAGAGAGGACTGACAATGGCATATTTTAACCTGTCTGGGAAAATACCTTAAGTGAGTGATGCACTACATATGTGACTCAAAACATCAGCTGTAATTGCTCCACATTGTTTTAATATCTTCTTAGAGATGTCATCTACTCCAATAGAACATTTATTTTTCAGAGATTTAATAATTTTACTTATTTCACAAGAGATTTTTAGGTGAAACTTAATCTGACTTAATTTTTTTCAAAGCAGACTCTTCTGTGTACTGCCTAGCTTTTTCTTTTGAACTGTTCTCACCAATTTTTCCTCCTACACTTAATAAATCGTTGTTAAGTACATGAGCTACTTGTGTTCTGTTGGTTAGGATGGTCTCGTTCTCTTTAACAGTAATACTACCTACCTCAGTGGTTAATTTTCCTGTCTCCCTTCTAACAACATTCCATATTGATTTGATTTTATTGCCAAAGTTGTTACTTTCTTCTCTAACATACATAATTCTTGATTTCTTTACAACTTTTCTCAGTATGTTACAATAATTTTTACAGTGTAAAACTCCTTCTGGATCTTTACTAGTTCTTGCTGTCTCGTACAGTTTTGCTTTCTCTTTCTGAAGACGCTTTAATACCTGTAGTAATTCAAGGTTTCTTTGAAAAGTGTGTGGGGTCACACTAAGTAATTTTCTTTCGGAGACAATGTTCAGAGAGGGATATAATTCATCAAGAAATATGTTGCACTTATCATTAGCATTTGGCTCATTATATACATCTCCCCAGTTAACATTTCTTAAGCTTTCTCTGGAGTGCTGTATAGATACCGGGTTGAGCGACCTCACACTTTTACGTAATTGTTTCTGAACTGCTCACCCTGTTAGGTTTTGTAGGTTAATCAGTTGTGCATCATGATCTGACAATTCATTTACCACAAGGAAATGTGGGGTTATGAGGAACTACTCGACAGTTGTACCCCATTCTCTTTAACTCCGTATGCACAGTTATTGTGATAACTGGACTGCTGGCAGTCGCGAGTGATTCCTTCCGTTGGTTTCATGCGAAGCCTTACAACCATCCTCCACAATGCTCGACGGTTCCTGTTAATTAGTACATGTCTGCTTTGTCCTGCTTTAGCTGTGGTCGTTCCTTCGCGTTTACACTTCACAATCACACCATTAAAAGGCAACTTGGGCAGCTTTTGAAGGGGTTGATATGTCCGTGATGGTTTGTTACTCATGTGATACCCAGTGACTAGTGCACGCTCGAAGCCACTGAGTTTTCCTCTCCCATGTGTTCTGCTGTTACTGCTTCTTTACAGAAAATACAATTCCCTCCGCTTCCCTTTATAATGACAAGTCCCCTTCTCTCCACATCTAGTAGACATTTCCGTATTACATGCGAGCGTCTACATATTTTTGGATAGACTGTGTAATAAAATTTCTTGGAAGTGCGTTGTACAAAGTACTGACAATACATTCGAGTCGTTGACATAGAATTAATGTTTCTTTCTCGATTTATTATAGTTTACTTTGTAACATCTCAGTCATAGCAACAATGTATTATAAAAGTAACAGGTAACACATTTTAGGTGGAATTATTTCAGTTTTTGTATTGCTTGTACAACATTGCAGTTACTTAGAATAATTTTTAATGACAAATTTTCAATAGCTTTGTTAAATATTTAAATGATATCTCAATAATGGAATTTATAACATGAAAGACGATGTTGTAGTACACGTTTTGTTACCACAAATAGTGAAGAGATATTATTTGTTGTTGAGCAAGGGGACATATAGTCAATGCAGTGTAATGCTGGTGCTCTGCAGAAGAAATGTGAATCGCCATTATTGAAAGTGGCAATAAATTGAGACGATGGAGGAAACCGCTGAATACCATGGAGATTTACCACAAAATTTCATAGTCTACCACTAAAATTACGATACCTATTTCAACGATGCGTATTTCGAGCTGCACAGCTAATTTCAATAAACTTTATGGAGTGCAGCTCCCGACATTGCTTGAATAATTTTAATTTTCAGAATAAACTGTTGTGAGTAATAAAAACATTACTCGAAATTTCAATATCTATTTTACCCGTTATGATTAAATTAGATCTGTCGTGAAATACACACATCAAAAAAGTTTTGCATCACCGAGGGTTCGAGAGATCCGGAACCTGTGCAGCAAATTGGAATAGAGATAAATATGAACATCATTTCCGCCCTTTTTATTGCTCACGAAAACCACACATTGTATGTTGTACTACCACACAGCGAGACCTTCAGAGGCGGTCGTCCAGATTGCTCTATACACCGGTACCTCCAATACCTCTTGCGTTGATGCATGCCTGTATTCGTCGTGGCATACTATCCACAAGTTCATCAAGACACTGTTCGTCGAGATTGTCCCACTCCTCAACGGCGATTCAGCATAGATCCCTCAGAGTGGTTGGTGGATCACGTCGCCCATAAACAGCCCTTTTCAGTATATCCCAGGCATGTTCGATAGGGTTCATGTCTGGAGAACATGCTGGCCACTCTAGTCGAGCGATGTCGTTATCCTGAAGGAAGTCATTCACGACATGTGAGCGATGAGGGCGCGAATTGTCGTCCATGAAGACGAATCCCTCGCCAATATGCTGCCGATGTGGTTGCACTATTCGTCGGAGGACGACAGTCACGTATCGTACAGCCGTTACGGCGCCTTCCACGACCACCAGCTGCGTACGTCGCCCCCACATAATGCCACCCCAAAACAGCAGGGAATCTCCACCTTGTTGTACTCGCTGGACAGTGGGTCTAAGGCGTTCAGCCTAACCAGGTTGCCTCCAAACACGCCTCCGACGATTTTCTAATTGAAGGCATATGCGAAACTCATTGGTGAAGAGAACGTGATGCCAATCCTGAGCGGTCCATTCGGTATGTTTTGGGGCCATCTGTACCGCGCTGCATGATGTCGTGGTTGCAAAGATAGACCTCGCCATGGACATCGTGCTCATCATGCGGCCTACTGCGAGTAGTTTGAGTCGTAACACGACATCCTGTGGCTGCACGACAAGCATTATTCAACATGGTGGCGTTGCTGTCAGGGTTCCTCCGAGCCATAATCCGTAGGTAGCGGTCATCCACTGCAGTAGTAGGCCTTGGGCGCCTAGAGCGAGGCATGTCATAGACAGTTCCTGTCTCTCTGTATCTCCTCCATGTCCGAACAGCATCGCCTTCGTTCACTCCGTGACACCTGGACACTTCCCTTGTTGAGAGCGCTTCCTGGCATAAAGTAACAATGCGGACGCGATCGAACCACGGTATTGAACGTCCAGACATGGTTGAACTACAGACAACACGAGCCGTGTACTTCCTTCCTGGTGGAATGACTGGAACTGATCGGCTGTAGGACACCCTCCGTCTAATAGGCACTGCTCATGAACGGTTGTTTACTTCTTTGGGCGGGTTTAGTGACATCTCTGAACAGTCCAAGAGACTGTGTCTGTAATAAAATATCCACAGTCAATGTCTATCTTCAGGACTTCTGGGAACCGAGGTGATGCAAAACTTTTTTTGATGTGTGTATGAGAACGAAGATTAAAAGAATGAACTCATGCATTGAAATGAAATGCCAATTTTGAGGGTCGTCTTTTAAGTATGTTAATGCTATTTAGGACTAAAACTGATTAGAAAACGACCAAGCTTTCACTTCATGAAATATTTTGATAGGAGTACATTTCAGAAAGTCATCACAGTCATTTCAAAGTTTTGTACTAGCTGCACAGTATTGTCGATATTATGTTGTGTAACATTTGCAGTGCCTGCCGCGGTGGTCTAGCGGTTCTAGGCGCCCAGTCCGCAACCGCGCGTCTGCTACGGTCGCAGGTTCGAATCCTGCCTCGGGCATGGATTTGTGTGATGTCCTTAGGTTAGTCAGGTTTAAGTAGTTCTAAGTTCTAGGGGACTGATGACCACAGTCGTTAAGTCCCATAGTGCTCAGAGCCATTTGAACCATTTTTGAACATTTGCAGTGATACTTTTGTGCATGCTTAATAGTTAAGAAGTTTACATAGGTGAACGTATGAGTGTATGCTTTGCTATGATTATGTCATCTGATTTGTTATGTAAAAGCAGTGTTGATAGTTTTGGATATAAATCATTTTCCATGCATATTTCATATGTTCGACCATGCTTATTTCGTATGATTTCATTAAATTACCTCATTTAAAAATCAGACATCTGAAAAGAAGACATTCGTACTAGGCGTACTGGAATTTTTGTTGTTGTAACATGGCGCAGGGTCAATATTTGTTACGAGGAATGGAGTTTGCGTAGCAAAACCTGACGGCGACGTCACAGCGTCCCTTTCAGTCCCCGCTCTTCTTTCCCCATACGTTATCAGATATAAGCATTTGAAACGTAATTTCTTGGATGTGTGTCCTTATTAATTCTTCTCTCTTCCCTCTTTTCAGTATTGTAGGAAAATTAGTTATTATCCACTTTGAAGCTTTGGTTAGAAGTAATAAGATTTCTGCGAATGGTGGGACCTGTTCCTGTATCTTCAAAATATCTTCCTTCCTTCCACTTCCTCTTGATTATCTTTCGGAGTGGAACGCGGTCTAGGGCGCCACGTCATGGACTGCGTAGTCGCTCCGCACTCCTTCGGGCATGCTATCCAGACATCCCTGGGATATATTGAAAAGGGAGTGTGTGTGTGTGTGTGTGTGTGTGTGTGTGTGTGTGTGTGTGTCTGTGTGTGTGTGTTGCACTTAGCATAAGTTAGTTTAAGTAGTATGTAAGTCTAGACCGATGGCCTCAGCAGTTTGGTTCCTTAGGAATTCACACATTTTTGATTGCCTTCCGCCCCTTCACTTAGGATTAAAGAAAGCCGCTCTAAGTGGTTTCCACCGCTTTCCGGAGAGCATACGTAGTTTTGTACAGTGAACAATGGCTGCATAAGTTTCCATAGTCATTTAATGCAACATGATACTGCTCGGCATAGACTGCAGATAAAAGAAACGGTCTCACAGCGTCTGTTGTCTCGCCATAGTTTGACACTGAAAGAAGTTATAAGACAACGAGAAATGCAGCAAATGTTTCAGTTAAGAAGGTCGTGGGACTGAACAGGTATAGATGTGGGAACATCGCTGGAATGTAATCTTATGGTTGCCTTACCAGAATATTAATGGGGACGACATTATGTCTGCCTTGCTAAAAGAAGACCTCACCCAATAAGCTGACATGAACAATTCGACGATGTCGCAGACGCTCTTTCGCAACTTTGTCCCATGTATTGTTTATTATAATTTACGTATGGCCCGAACAGGACCACGCGAGGTAGGATCAATCAACGTCGCTTTTGATGGTTGGCCTTCCTTTGTGTTCTAATTTGTTTTATCCTTTCAGAATGAAGTCTCTTTCTTCCATCAGACCACGGTGTTACAGTTCGTTTTTCAATTTCCTTCCTTCTACTTTCTCTTGATTATCCTCCGGAGTGGACGTGCGGTCTAGGGCGCCACGTCATCGACTGCGCAGCCCCAAAAATGGTTCAAATGGTTCTGAGCACTATGGGACTTAACATCTTAGGTCATCAGTCCCCTAGAACTTAGAACTACTTAAACCTAACTAACCTAAGGACATCACACATCCATGCCCGAGGCAGGATTCGAACCTGCGACCGTAGCAGTCGCACGGTTGCGCAGCCCCTCCTGAATGTTTTTCTATCTGTAACGTCTGCCTGAGATATACCGGCAACTTTAAGATCCTCCTTAATCGCAGGGATCCATTTAATTGACCTTATTTCTGTTTTCGTAGAGTTCTGCATTTGTTTTGTCAAGCTAGAGGGTACCATTCTTTTAATGTGACCCTTAAAATTTAAGTCTTCGTTTTCTCATGTCAGATGTCTGTGTATTCTTCTATTTCGTTATTACTTCTCAGCCTATAAGTTCCTGAATCGGTAATTTTGGGGCCTAATATTTTCCTAATAATCTTCTTTCTTCTTTTTTTGAATTTCTTCAGTACCTCTCTTTCTACTTAAAATTAAAGTTTCTGCTCAGAAAAGACATCCAGGTTTGATTACCGTGCTGTGTGCCTGAGCTTAGAAAGTGATCTTTGTTATAAATATTCTATGTTAATCCGAATGCATTTACCATTTTTGACAGCGAACTTCGTTTACAACTGTTTCCAACCCGTTTTCTTGTATGATTTCCCCCAAGTATTTAAATTGAGAAATACTTTTTATTTTTGCATTATCTGTGTTCAAAAACCTTGGCGCCTGTTTGTTGCTTGTCTTATATTCCGTTTTTTAAATGATATTTGAAGTCCTACTTTTTCCACAACTTCTTTAAGAATTTCTATTTGTTTTTGAGCTGTGGTAACATGCGTAGTTAAAATTGCCAGATCAACTTGTAAAGGCACATTTGCATGCCGAGCGTGAGTTTCCTCGGAAACGCGAAATATTAATTAAATAAATAATCAGTGACAAATAAATAAAGCCTATGGCACACAACTGCAGCGCTGTGTCGCTGATAAAACAAAAGCACAATTACGTTACTCTTATGTTTGATTAAGAAAGAGAGAGCTCTGGTTGAAGTGGTGCGAGAAGCACGTATTTTATTTTATTGTCTGGCACACCGCCATATTTCATGTTATAGAAGAATACTGTGAGTTGCAACCACACTAGGCACTCGATTCTGTAAAGAATTTATATTTATAAAAGTAAGTAGGATTATGAACTGTAGGCTTATTCATTGAATATATCTGATTTAACTAACTGTGTAACTTTTTTTATGTTTAGTAGACAATCACCTCTGTACGACGTATTGGCATGGCTGGCAAATTATTGTAATATTGAGATTTAGATTATGAGTCCGAACCTACCGCAGCAGTCTTTGGAAACGATTTAATTACGAAGTCCGATTATTCAGTTTTATTTCACGGGCAACTACGAGTAACATTGCCTTTACGAAAAAGCCATTGTCAAGCGTCTGATACCGAATAATTAAACGTCCACGTTCCAGATAAGCAAATACAATTGCAATCACAATCACCATCATACAGATAGAATAATTAACATATTTAAAATAACATTTTTGATTCATTTTATTTATTTTATATTGGCGACTGCGTGTCGGACTTGTTATTTTGTCATTTGTTACATTGTTCTCTTTGTTTCATGTATAAAATCAACTTTCTGGACCTGGACGTCAATGTATGAGAGATAACAAAATCTGAAGATATTTTCCAATTCTGAAATTTTGCGGGAAGACGCAATGAAACTTCCAGCAAAATAAGGTAAGACGCAGCATCTTTGCATTGGTAGGCTTGACCAGACGTATAATTCAGTGTATTAGCTTTTCAGTAAATTCTGTAGTGTTTCTTTTCTGCATAACAGTTTCAGTGATAAATTTCATTCTCAGTACTTTTCCCTAAACAATAACGTATGCAACAATACCAATACACGAGTGTACAATATGGCCGACTCCTGTACGATATCATGTAACATGGCCAGCAGCCATTACCAATAATCTCAAATTCAGTTTATATTTTTAAATTAACAGACAGCCATTGTTGCTACGAGCGATTCATGCTCAACTACATTTTATTTTAAAATCAGTGTCAAAAATTTTCTTGAAACATATATCACGTGTGGCATGGTAATAACTAGAAAACAATACGCAAAAATGGAACAGCAAGGACGTACTATTCAGACGCAATCCGACTCGGACGTGAGACAAGTGTTAGAAAATGTCTTTACGACAGCAACCGGTAGTGACGATTCATCAAACATTGACGCAAGTGTTGACGAAAATTTTGACGATAGGCCGTCCACTACAAAAATTTCAAAATCTCAATCAGAGCCCATGTTAATGCATGACGTCACGTCTAATGACGCGGCGGGGGCAGAGACCTTGCAAACGGTAAACATTGCCGACATGTTACAAATGCTAATGAAACAAAACGCCGAAAACATGGCAACCTTAAAGGCACAATTAGAGACACAAAATGAACAGTTAAAAACACAAAATGACGAAATCAAATCTGATCTCATAGCAATCAAGATAGGTAATGACACTTTATGTAAGCGTGTGGAACTTATAGACGCCACACTGACCAAACAGATGACCGAACTCAGTACTAAATTTTCCCAGCTCAATACGAGACAAGAAAAGACTACAACTGACGTAGCACTTTTACAGACACAAGTAAAAAACCTTAATGTCACGTGTGAAGTTCTTACTGAACAAATTCAAACATATCCTTCAGTACATGACAATCTTGAAAAACGAATTACTGACGTACAGAATAAATTTGACAATGTTGAACAACACCTGACTGACATCTTACAATCAGATGCCACAGCTCATTTTCAAAATATTAATAAAGAATTTCATGATTGGGTTGAGAACAAAGACAAACATTTTGATAGATGCTTACGTGAAAATTTACCAACAATTGTGCACGACTCCGTAGCGCAATACATTACTAATAACAAACAGCTGATCAGTGACGCAGTACAATCCGTCACTGCACCCATGAGACAATTCACCGATCAACTACAGTCTGAATGTAACGAAAATATTAGTCAAAATGTACAGTTCAGAAACCAATATACATTCGAGTATGATACACACATTCCGCACACGACAAATACACAAGAACAAAACACACCACGACTACGACACATACCACGATCTGGAAACACAAACACAAGCTATTATCATGGTAAACCACAGCAACATTATCGTAATTACTCGCCAGCTGAACATACCAGTAATTACAGTGGAATAAATCCATATCACAATGCGAAGGAAGATGAAAGCTTAATGAAACACAGGCAATTTCAGATTTTTATCCCAGAAAAACGAACCATTCATCCGGTGATTTTTCTTAAATCTTTTAGTAACGCATTTCCACGCACTTGGAGTGACCGGAAAAAGATTTCATATATTGTCGGTTACATCCAAGGCGATGCAGCTGTCTGGGCATACAGTCAAGCTGACGTATGTACCACGTACAGTGAGTTTGAGCGTGCTTTTCTGAACAAATTCTGGTCGCAATCCGTCCAGGAGCGACTCAGAAGACAAATTTTAGAACCTGAAACTTTTAACAGTAAAAATGGTAACTTACGCAGATATTTTGAAAAATACTTGAACATGGGACATTTTTTAGACGAACCAGTCGCAACGCGTGATATACTCCGAGCGTTGAAGGCCAAATTGCCTTTCAACATTAAGGAAAAACTTCTACATATCCCGGATGACGATTCAGATTATTTTTTAACAGCTTTAGATTCGATTGACATGTTACTTGAAGATCAGCGCTTCGCGCGGCAAAACAGCAGCCACAATGTTTACACTAGTGGTATGCAAAACATGCAGGCTTGCCAACACAATTCTGGCGCGCCCACAGTTGGATACGCGGTACAACAAAAACAGCAAACTCACATGCCGTCTCAGTACGGAAATCAAAATCAACACGCGTATTCCAATACAAACAATAGTTACAACAGTAATAACATTTCATGCAGCAATCCATACAAAAGGCACCGCGGTAATAACTACAACGGTAACAACGGATACAAAGGTAATAACAAAAACACAAACAGAAATAGAAATAATAATAACTACGAGCCAAGACAGCATCAAGGTTGGACTCGTAACGATCAGTACTTTCATTCAAACTCTGCTTTACCACAGCAGCCACCAGGACAAAATTGGAGCATACCTTACGACCGACAGGTAAGTTATAATGCGCAACAGCAACAACAACCGCAAAAGTTTGGAGATCATAATAGGCAATATCCGAATGTGAATATAATAGAAATGACACCTGATGCACAACCTCAATCTGTGTCAGTACCTAGTACAAATGATAATCCAACAAACTAGAAACAGTCACTACTTTGCCCCAGGTCGTGGCTGAAGAATTCTTGGGGGGCGACTTCAATGTTAATCAGTTATTTGACACCACACTTGAACAACAGAATAATGATATGCCGAGTAATTCTAAACAAAAACTACCTGTTTTATTTATAAGATACAACCACAATAACAATATATCAGATGAACTTTTACAAGACAGTACACAATGTCGTTTAAACACAAATGAAATTGTTTTAGCATCTACTACTGGTGTAGTAGGTGGGATTCCAACTACTATTATCCTAGATACAGGTGCAGCTGTGAGCGTTTTGTCTTTTAATTTCTATAAAAAGATGTGTGAGTTGGAACCTGTGCCTGAGTTTCCTGCCCAAAACTGTAAAATAACTACTGCACTAGGTAATAAGTCTTGTAGGGTTATGAAGCAAGTTTTTGTAAACGTTAAAATAGGTAATGGAACCGTACAATGGCCGTTCCTGGTTGTACAAAACCTTGTGACAAATTGCATATTAGGAATAGATATTATGAGCGAGAAGGACTGCATTATAGACTTCTCCAAAGGTAAATGTATTTTAAATGATAAAGGCAGTGTAATTATTATTGATTTGGACAGGAGAACTCTAAAGCATGACAAACACTGTACAGGGTACAAGGTTCAGTTAGTACTTGACAATGACATTCAAGACATGCAAACACACTCATCTGACACAGAGCTAATGGACTTGAAAACATTGCTTGATCATAAGATAAGTGAAGCTACAGCTCTCAGTGTACATGAACGTATAAAACTACAGGAAGTGTTATCCAAATATTTACAAGTTTTTACCAAACCAAACGATTAGGTGTTATCAACACGTATGTGTACAAGATTGAAGTTAAGCCTCACAAGATCTTCTACCATAAGACATATAACGTACCGTTATCTCAACGACCTGCTGTGTGGCAAGAATTAAAACAAATGTTAGACTGGAAGGTCATTGAACCATCCACCTCACCTTATTGTAGTCCTCTACTTGTTGTCAAAAAATCAAATGGAAGCATTAGGTTAGTGTTAGACGCACGAGCTATTAATGAAATAATTTTACCGGTTCACACAAAACCTGAAAATTTAGAAGAGCAATTACAGAAATTTCTAGATGCAAAATATTTTTCCACAATAGATCTCGCTAATTCGTTTTGGCAGGTGGGTATCACTCCTGATTCTCGGAAATATACTGCATTTATGTTCGGGGGGCGAACCTATCAGTTTTGTGTTCTACCCTTCGGACTGAATGTCAGCTCTGGGGTATTCATTACAGCCCTGGATACCGTGCTTGGCGACGATTTAGTTGAGACAGTCACACACTATGTAGATGATATACTGATAGCTACACAATCTTGGAATGAACACGTTGACACTCTTCAAAGAATTTTAGAAAAATTTGCACAAGCTGGAGTCACAGCCAACCTAAGAAAATCAAAATTTGGTTGCAGTGAGATAAAGTATTTAGGACATATCATTAATTCACAGGGCATACATCCGGATCCCAGTAAATTAGATGCTATCAGAAAATTTCCTAGCCCTCGAACTAAAAAGCAGTTAAAATCATTCCTCGGGCTATGTTCATTTTTCAGACGTTTTTTGCCACAACCACTTTTGAACAGTAAACATCTGCTAAATCTACTCAGAAAGAATCAAGTTTGGATCTGGTCGGAACAGTGCCAGAATGACTTTAATACAATTAAACATGCTTTAGTGAATGCTAACATATTGAGCCATCCAGATTTCAATTTAGATTTTTGTATGACTTGTGACGCTTCACGTACTGGCTTGGGCTGTTGCTTATTTCAAGTTGTAAAGAATAAAGAGGAGGAACAGATAAGAATTATTGGGTTTGCGAGTCGCACTCTAACTGAATGTGAGCGTACATACTCCACTACTGAGTTAGAAACACTTTCCATAGTATGGGCATTCAAGAAATTCAATTATTATTTATTTGGAAAACATACGGTAATTTACACTGATCACCAGGCCCTGACATTTTTGTTAACTTGTAAACTTGTACATCCTAGACTATCACGATGGGCAGTTACACTTCAGAACTACTCTTTTGAAATTAAGTACATAAGAGGTAAGGACAACACCATTGCAGACACTTTGTCTAGACTTCCACAAGGTATGTATGATACCAACAGTGACTTAGAAAATATAAATGACTACAGGATTCTCTTAATGCAAGACAAGCAGTATCACCAATATTATATTGATATGTGCAGAAACATGGCTGAATTACAAAACTCTGATCCTCACTGGTATAAGATAATAACATTACTGGTAGAAAAACACAATCATCCTTTGACTAAGTATTACAAGTTACACAATGATGTGTTATTTTACCGCCGACATCCAAATGCTACTAACTGGTGTGTATGCATTCCCAAAGAGTCTGAACGTAATCTAATTTGGCACACACACTTAGTTTGGGGTCATTATGGGACGAAAAAGTGTTTGGCAAAGCTCAGTACATACTGTTATTTTAGCAATATGAGAAGAAAAATTTACAGGGAACTAAAAACATGTGTCATATGTCAAAAATCAAAACCTCAGAATTTATCCACAAAAACAGATTTACATTCTATTTTACCTAGTAAACCCTTGGAAATTCTGTGTACTGACATCAGTGGACCGCATCCAGCAAGCTCTGGAGGCGTCAAATATATCTTAGCTTTTTACGATATATTTTCTAAACATGTAAAACTTTATGCTTTAAAATCCGCCACTGCAAATGCTATAATACGAAGATTCTCAAGTGATTACCTGACGCACGTGGGAAAACCTAAAGCAATTCTATCAGATAATGCAGCATACTACTCTGGGTACAAATGGAGAAATTTCTTGAAGGACAATAACATTAAAAGTATATTTATTTCGAGGTTTAGTCCACAATGTAACGCGACTGAGAGACTTTTCCGAGAATTAAATCGATTCATGAGGACCTATATTTCATCAAAACATACTAATTGGGTGTCCTACCTAAGTCTTTTCGAAGACGTACACAATAACTTAAATATTTACGATACGAATTACACACCTAACGAGATCATGTTCAATTGCAAACAGAACGATCAGTGGATAGAACCATTACCTAAGTTGTCAGACAAGGAAATCACACCTGAACAGAAAATAAAAGAAGTATTGACTACATTGACACATCACGCACAAATACGAAACAAACATCACAGAAACATAATAAAAAGAAAACAAAAATTCGAGGTAGGAATGCTTGTACTACTTCGTACTCATCATAAATCTGTAGCACTCAAACGACGCAACGCTAAGTGGCGTCTGCTATATGAAGGACCTTATATAATTGTTAACATACCGCATCCTGGTGCGTATCTGTTACAACATCCTAGATCTAACAAAATTATTGGGCTATACGCACACCGAGATCTTAGAGCATTTCATGCTGAATAATGTCAAAGTCATACCCATCAAAATATTGCTAAGCAACTCGAAAAACTCTGTTGTTACAACACAGATAATAAGTAGTATAGAAATTTTCATTTCAGCGGTTCCAGTGACGCAGTTGAAGACAGAAGAACTCTTCTTTCAGCGCGCGCCTCCACCTGAAAGACGGAATATTAAAGTAAAATTTATGATTACGTAGCAGTAGATGACATATTAATTTTTCACGGAACATTTGTTACTGAAGGTACCACTGACTTGATGTGACACCTGACAAACTGACAGACGTCATCTGTGAAGCGATCTTTTACTTTGAGAAATAGATTAGACGCACATCTCTCAACACGAAAAGCATCTATCAGTAGTCAAGGCCACACAGACACTCTACACACACGCACAAAACGCGAGGAATCGAACATTTTCTCTCTCTTACTATTTTGAATATTTATTGAGTAGTGAAAACGCCTGGTCTTGCCTACTGATGTAATGAATGTTGTGTCTAACCTATCTTAATATCAGATGACATCACAAAAAAACATCGATAATATCCCAGCAAAACCGCTAAAGAGGATGTAAATATCTGCAATTCACGTAATCAAATGTGACACAATGTAATAACCTATAGCGATGTAATGATGATGTAAACATGTTTATGTGCAACTATATTATGTTTATGCTAAGAAAATATGTGACGTGTGTATGTATAATTACTTATTTTTTTAACTGATGTATAGTGTAACTGTTACTATGTAAAAATTTGAACAAAACGAGTGCCAAAAAGACATTGCATAGTGAACCACTGTTCACGGACATTAACGAACATTACTAACTCTGCAACTACGCGGAAACCTATGTGAAAGAAACTGTTAATGCCATTCATTATGCAGCGTATCTATGTGAACGCGATGAACGATTTCCTTGATTAATAACTACGAACATTTAGGTGAGCTATATTCAGCAAAAAACTGAAAATGTGAAGTGCATAATTCGTGCATCGTCTAGTGATATTACTACAGTACCCAACTTCAAGATGTTAACTGGATTAAATGGACACAAAGTGCCTGTCCAGAAAACAACACGACGGGTGGAAGAATTTTGGTTGGAACTTCAGGGAATGAAATGTTCTCGAAATGTGACGGACACTCTTACCTGGACTGTCCAAGGATCGACGCCAGCTATGTGCCGTCCGAGGTTCTGCAACCAAGCTTCCACGGAATGTAAAAAACGAACTGCACGTGGACCAATTACTCGACGGGTCACGTCTGATCTGTAATAAGCAATGCTTTTAGTCACAACGAACTGCATCACTACGACTATAATGGAAATGAGAAATGGACACGCTTATGTATTAATCACGTTGTTATACAACGATGTTACTGTGATCAAAAAACTTTACCACGACGATACTAACCTGTAAAAAATTATTGTGCAGCGGATGAATATGAACTGTAATAACGACACGATGTGTATAGGTCAACGCACCTGAAAAATACGGACATTTTTCTTTGAAGTATTTCAAAACAATACTATGTAACTAAGAACATTCAACAATCTAAGTTGTATTGTGTTATAACAAATATTGTAAATTTAAAACTAAGTTACCTGTCATAGAATGTAGTCTTCATATGTAATCTTGGTTGAATATTTTCTTTGTGCAACGACTGAAAAACGCGCGCACACGAACAATATGATCTGCAATACTGTGCCGCGTGATCTAACTGTACGATATAACGGCAGTGCCGCAGTTACACAGACGCTTCTGCGCATGCGCGCACTCTATCTGCCAACATTAGAACTTTTACGGCGCACCCGCGTCATTCAAATTTTGTATATAATGTGTATAATGTGTAATGTAAGTCATGTAAATAGTTGTAGATAACTTAGATTTTCTTGCGCCTTTAGGTGAATTGCTCGCCTGCAGGTGTGTCCTTTCGCCTCGCAATTCAGGGGGCAATGTAAAGGCACATTTGCATGCCGAGCGTGAGTTTCCTCGGAAACGCGAAATATTAATTAAATAAATAATCAGTGACAAATAAATAAAGCCTATGGCACACAACTGCAGCGCTGTGTCGCTGATAAAACAAAAACACAATTACGTTACTCTTATGTTTGATTAAGAATGAGAGAGCTCTGGTTGAAGTGGTGCGAGAAGCACGTACTTTATTTTATTGTCTGGCACACCGCCATATTTCATGTTATAGAAGAATACTGCGAGTTGCAACCACACTAGGCACTCGATTCTGTAAAGAATTTATATTTATAAAAGTAAGTAGGATTATGAACTGTAGGCTTATTCATTGAATATATCTGATTTAACTAACTGTGTAACTTTTTTTATGTTTAGTAGACAATCACCTCTGTACGACGTATTGGCATGGCTGGCAAATTATTGTAATATTGAGATTTAGATTATGAGTCCGCACCTACCGCAGCAGTCTTTGGAAACGATTTAATTACGAAGTCCGATTATTCAGTTTTATTTCACGGTCAACTACGAGTAACATTGCCTTTACGAAAAAGCCATTGTCAAGCGTCTGATACCGAATAATTAAACGTCCACGTTCCAGATAAGCAAATACAATTGCAATCACAATCACCATCATACAGATAGAATAATTAACATATTTAAAATAACATTTTTGATTCATTTTATTTATTTTGTAAACTGCAAAGGCGAGGCAGTCTAATATTACTTCTACCTAAATTGATTGATTGATCTATATTTTGACTCGACTCTTGCTCTCGCCATTCCGTAAATACCTTTAACAAAACACGGTTCGACAGTAATGAGGAGAGTCCATCTCCGTGTCTAACACCAGTCTTTATATCAAATGACTCAGAAGCTTCTCCAATGAATTTAAATTTAGAGCTGTGCCCCATATATTTCGGTTTAATACTCGTCAGCAGGTTTTTAAATAGTTCAAGCTTCATCTCACAGGAACTCCACTGGCTCTAGGTCATGTGCGCAGGTCACAACGAAGCTCTCAGGTAAAAAGGCTGATTTCACTTGTACAGCGAACATCTCCCAAATAGCGTACGTATTAATTACAGTGGGTGGACAAAAGTATGTAACACCAAAACACAACACATTAGCATGCCTGATACAGCGCAGGAAAGCATATGTCAAAAAAAATGTTCAAATGTGTGTGAAATCTTATGGGACTTAACTGCTAAGGTCATCAGTTCTTGAGCTTACACACTAATTAACCTAAATTATCCTAAGGGCAAACACACACACACACATGCCCGCGGGAGGACTCGAACCTCCGCCGGAACCAGCCGCACAGTCCATGACTGCAGCGCCCAAGACCGCTCGGCTAATCCCGCGCGGCAAGCATATGTCGTTCAGATCATCTTCCTTCCATTCGTCTCAGATTGGTTAAATAAAGGTCCTGTATTCGTTTTAAAGGGAAACTTATTCCTTTCTACATGCAAAATAGTGGCAAGTTTTCAGTGACGATTATGGAGGTCGTTATAGATCATGCACTCTTTTCTCCAAAGCAGAGTAGAAAGGCTCAATGATTTTAAGGTCTGATGACTGTGGAGGCTAGGGAAGATGCGACAATTCATCCGGGTGCTCACAAGACCAGTACTGGACGATGCGAGCTGTGTGAACAAGGCATTGTCATCTTGGAACACAGTATCACCATTAGGGAGTAAGTATCGTACCTTGGGCTGGACCAGATCAGCCAAAGTGTTTACATAATTCTTGACAGTAACGCGATCTTGCAGAGTACCCATGAGGGCCGTGGAATACCACGATATGTCCGCCAAAATCATCAGCAAACCTTCGTCACGACTCTGTCTTGGGACGTAAACTTGGACAGAAGTTGGCAACAGTTGTAAGGCAAGATTCATCCCACCAAATGACTTTCAAGAAAGTGTGAGTGAATTCCTAAGGGACCAAACTGCTGAGGACATCGGTCCCTAGACTTACAAACTACTTAAACTACCTTATGCTAAGAAAACACACACACCCACACACCCATGCCCGAGGGAGGACTCGTACCCCCGGCGGGAGGGGCCGTGCACCCCGTGACATGACGCCCTAGACCACGCAGCCACTCCGCGCGGCAATATGACTTTCTTCCACTGCTTCATAGCTCAGGTTTTATGGCTTCGGCACCAGGTTTTCCTGTTACGGATATTGGCATCGCTGAAAAGTGGTTTCGTATTCCAGCTTTCCCCGCAATTACCTGCTTATGGATCTTGATATGTTGCTGAAAGGTTTCGCGAATGCGACATTCATTACTGCAGTGGCTTTTGGAGCTGTTGTCCTCTTATTTTTCGCCACAATCCTCTTCAATGGCCGTCTGTCACGAACACTCAATGCATACTTTCGTCCTCGTTATGCTCAGTGGATGATATTTTTCTGCTTTCCATGTATGCTGTATAAATCTTCGATAATGATGATGATGAGGTCCCTTAGGGAACGACGCGGGAGACCCGCACCGCCGTACTAGGAAAGGTCGTAGCGGACGTGGTTTGCCGTTGCCTCCCTCCGTTGGTGATGGGGATGAATGATGATGATGTAAACGACACAGCCGGCCGCGGTGGCCGTGCGGTTCTAGGCGCTTCAGTCCGGAACCACGCGACCGCTACGGTCGCAGGTTCGAATCCTGCCTCGGGCATGGATGTGTGATGTCCTTAGATTAGTTAGGTTTAAGTAGTTCTAAGTTCCAGGGGACTGATGACCTCAGATGTTAAGTCCCATAGTGTTCAGAGTCATTTGAACCATTTGAAAACGACACAACAACATCCAGTGGTCTCGAGGCAGGAAATATCCCTGACCCCGCCGGAAACAGAACCCGGGACCTCCTGCGCGTGAAGCAAGTACGCTACCACAAGACCAAGAGCTGCCGACAATCTTCAATAAAGTGCCTCTTAAAACACAAAACACGTTGGGTACCTTCGTTTCAAAAACAACCACCATACAAGCACGAGCAGTTTGCCCACATGTGAATGCGCTGAGATCCGACGTCATGCATTCACAACTGTACCGAACACTGTTCTGACCACGGATGACACTTGAAAGGTTTTGGGCGCATTACACGAGTGTCGTTCGTCTTCAAATGCAACAGTGCACTTGCAGATTTTGCTAGCATCTCTCGCAATGTTACCATATTTTTGGTCAACCCCAATACGTAAACTGACACAAAGCATAAAATATGCTTATAACTGCAATGGACGAGCTGTGCCCAAACTTTCGATTAGCCTATGGATCCTAAATTTTTATTGCTTACAGGGAGGTTGCAAAGTAATCAGTTGATAAGCTACATAAGACCAACTAAGACAAAGAAACGGGCTCAATATAATTGGACACACAATTGAACCGTAAATGAAAGTGCGAAACGTTATTACAAAAATTCGAAATTATTTTGAAAAGCATTTCGCATAGGTAATTTAGCGGCCAGTAAATACATAGAAGCTACCTGTGTTGGCTTGCACAATGGTAAGTGGGGCAACAAACTGACCGAGTCATTGGAGACCAAGGTTTTCATATATCAAAACACTAACTGTACAGGCCTCGTTTCGGCGGTAGACATCACACTCACCTTGTACACGGTCCCACTTTCACTAACCGCTGTAACGAGATTAACGATCAGGAATAATATTATAGCTAGAAATGTGGCCTCCCAGAAGCTTAAATCTTGTGGCTGTTGATTTTAGTCCCGAGGGTAGTGCAGAGAATCTAGCGTGTGGAAGTTTCCATAATCAACAAACAAGCATTAACAAAACAAGCAGTTTTCAACTATATGTCGTACCAGATCAGTTGAAGCAATATATTAATAGGTTTCTGTAAAAGACCAAAGACTGTATGATGCTTTTTCAACTGCTGCGGGTCATTCATGGCCTAGGTTCTGTTCATGTGAACTGATCTTCCGTTTATACGCACGTTTATTCACTGGTTGATAAAGCCTTAATTAAATATTAATTATGTAAGTATAAGTGGCGGCCAAAAGGTTTCCTTCTGAGGGCTTTGCTGTAGCATACGTGCAAAGTAGCGCTATTGTGATGCACCGACATGTAACCAAGAAATTAGTGTGGCATTCGTGTCCTTTCGACGTGCGTGCGGTAAATTTGGAAACGTGAAATATGGCGACAGACAAACACCGGTAAGCAATTCATCGGAGAATGAAGAATATGTGTGGGCAGCATGCTTGCCGAAAACCACCGTAGTGGAATAGTGCACCAAGTGCGTTTCTATGCTGAAGCTAACAGGTTTCTTGAGTGCATCCTTGCAAGTGATGAAAGCTGGTGCCACCAATAGGAGCCGGAGTCGATAAAGTGTCGATGTTGCTGTGGTGGCATCCACTGTGCCCTCGTCACAAGAAGTTCAACAGACAGCCGTCTGCTGGCTTTGATCACAGGGACGCACTGCTTATTGATTTCAATGAACCTGGTGTGTCCGTCACTGGGGAACGTTGCTGGGCAATGCCGGACAAATGACGGCGTGCAATTAAGGCGAAAAGCCCGGGAACTACGACGAGGGATGCCGCTGCTCCATGATACAGCACGTTCCTCTGTCGCAAATGTCGTAAAGCAGAAGTTATGCCAACTGAAGTGGAGAACACACGAGAAACCGCCCTATCGTCTTCATTACTCCCCATGCGATACCACGCATTCGGGCGCTGGTAACCTTGCCGTTGAGCGGCCGTAAGCTCCAAACACACACACTCACAAACTCACTCACTGTCTCTCTCTCTCTCTCTCTCTCTCTCTCTCTCTCTCACACACACACACACACACACACACACACACACACACACACACACATACAAACACACAGACACCACACATCACGCATTCGATCCCTTAAAGAAGGCCTCGAAAGATCGATGATTTCTGACGGACGCGGATGTGTAGCAGGCAGTGACGGACTTTTTCCCGCAACAGGACACGGTGTTTTACCAAACGGGTATCTTCAGCTTGGTAGGCCGGCGCGATGATTGCCTCAACGCTCACGGGAATTTTGCCCGTTTGGCATACCGATTCTGGACTGTAGAGCTGTCGCACGGAAACTGTTTGATCGCCCATTAAATTCTCATTTATCGAAACTTTTTCTTATGTAACCCGCTCGAAAAATGGTGAGCCCCAGACCATATGACGTATTATAGTCTATGATTCCCGAGTCTCACTGTTCTATCAAAAGCTGTAACTTTTATCATCCTAAAGGACAAATCTATTTATGAGTATTCACTGTCATTATTTCTCATATTTTACTCCATTGGGCAAAAAGTGACCCCATCGGTGTTCCAACTGTTAGCGTACCTCTCCTACTGCAGCGGGGATGCTGGGATGTTTTGAACAATATATGAGCATTTGTCGATAGAATTTTATCTGAAAATGAAGGAAGATAACAAATGATTTACGTGACGGTTGCGATGTAACATAATCATAGTGAAAAGTAAGTAACATGGCGTACGTAATGTATAAATGTAATATATAAATACTCAGGTTTACTCAATAAATGAATCAGTTACTTATAGCGAAAGTAACGTTGAGTGTTACGGTGTGTAGCTTTCCGTTAATTAGAATCCAGTCGTAATGTCCAACTTTTGTGTGTATTGGTACGGCACAATGTACGAGATAATAACATTCTACTTCTGTTACGAATATGAAGGGAATAGTGCAAGCATAGGATCCTGTGAGCCATTGGCGATGAGGTCTAAAGGGATTAAGACGAATGACTATCTCTGATTGGATAACGATGGGTAAGAAAGTTGGCAGTGAACTTTGGGAGGAACCAGTGAGCAAGAGTCAAGTGGTTCACGTAGATTTAAAAGAAAAAAAAATCTAGATGTGGGTGACCCGTTGATAGTCTAGAGCCTTAGCCCCTGTGCCTCCTGACTGGGTACTAAGAAAGTACGAAAATCGTGGGAGTTGTTGAAACCTGGAATCGGTGTGTAGTCTACTCATAAGGAACAGAACAAAACGGGAAGTGACGTCTCTTTCCGACGGATGGACCAGCATCAATTGTGTTACATTTCTTCAGTAAGAGAGAAACTACATAGACGTGTTGGATAAAATACAGGACATAAAATGGTCCTGTGATTCTGAAGTGTACACCAAAAGCTTTCTTTCTGGATCTCAGCTGCCAATAGTTCTACTTTTCGTATCCAAAACTGTGGCTACCAACGCTATTACTCTATATTAATTGATGTTTATGAATCTGAACGATAAGTATTGAAGTTTAACACGTGAATGGTGAATAACAAAAGCTGTTCCAGTTGTTGTTGTTATTGTGCTAGTGGTGGTGGTGGTGGTGGTGGTTGTGGTATGCAGTCCGAAGACCACCTTGTTGCAGTCTCCACACTAGTCTAGACTATGGAAGCCTTTTCATCTCCGATTAACTACTGCAGCCTACATCCATTTGAACCTGCCTACTGTATTCATCACTTGCTCTCGCTCTATTACTACCCACCACACTTACATTCATTACCAATTTGACAGTTCCGTAATGTCTCAATACGTGACATATTAACCAGTCTCTTTCCTTAGTCAAGTTGTTCCCCAACTCGATTCAGTACTTCCTCATTACACATTCGATCAACCCATTTAGTTTTTCAACATTACTCTACAGTAACACATTTTACAGCCTGCTATTGCCTTGTTGCCCTTAATGCATACCGTCCACGTTTCATTTCCATACGACGCCACTCTCCAGAAACCATTTCCTATCACTCAAAGGTTACAGGAGAATATGGGCTTGGGACAATGAATGAAAGAGCAGAAAGACTAATTGAGTTCCATAATAATTTTCAGCTGCTGTCAGGGAATACTCTGTTCAAGAATCACAAGAGGAGAAGGCATACTTGCAAAAGTCCGGGTGATACTGGAAGATTTCAGTTAGATTACATCATGGTCAGACAGATATTCCGAAAGCAGATACTGGATAGTAAGGCGTACCCAAGAGCAGATATAGACTCAGATCACAATGTAGTAGTGACGAAGAGTAGGCTGAAGAGATTAGTCAGGAGGAATGGGTGCACAAAGAATTGGGATACAGAGGTAATAAGGAATGATGAGACACGCTTCAAGATTTCTAAGACTATAATACAGCAATAAGGAATAGCTCAGTAGGCAGTACACTTGAAGAGGAAGCCATATAAAGAAAGGGCAATCACAGAATTTGGAAAGAAAACCATAAATACAAAGAAGATAACTACGATGAAACCATAGGTAAAAAAAATAACACGTCAGTTGATCGACGAAAGAAGAAAGTGCAAAAATGTTCAGGTAAATTCAGGAATACAGAAATACAAGTCGCTGAGCAATGCAATAACCAGGAAGTGCTAAGATAATTCGAAAAGGAAATGATTGTCGGAAGGACTGACTCAGAATACACAAAAGTCAGAACAACCTTCGTGAAATTAAAAGCAAGGGTGATAACATTAAAAGTGCAACACAACCGGAATCCTATAATTAAATGCAGAGGAGAGAGCAGACGGATGAAAAAATACACTGAAGACCTCTATGAGGGGGAAGATTTGTCTGATGTGATAGAAGAAACAGGAGTCAGTGTAGAAGAGATAGGGGGTCTAGTATTAGAATAAGAATTTAAGAGAACTTTGGAGGATTTAAGATCAAATAAGGCAGAAGAGATAATTTACATTCCATCAGGATGTCTAAAATCATTTGTGGAAGTGGCAACAAAACGACTATTCGCGTTGATGTGTACAGTGTATGAGTCTGAGTCTGGCGACATACCACCTGACTTTTGGAAAAATGTCATCCACAAAATTCCGAGGACTGCAACAGCTGACAAGTGCGAGAATTATCGCGCAATCAGCTTAACAGGTCACGCAACGAAGTTGCTGACAAGAATAATATACAGAAGAGTGGAAAAGGAAATTGGGGATGTGTTAGATGGCGATCAGTTTGGCTTTAGGAAAGGTAAAGGCACCAGAGAGGCAATTCTGACATTGCGTTTGATAATGGAAGCAAGACCAAAGAAAAACCAAGACACGTTCATAGGATTTGTCGACCTGGAAAAGGCGTTCGACAATGTAAAATGGTGCAAGCTGTTCGAAATTCTGAGAAAAATAGGGGTAAGCTGTAGGGGGAGACGGGTAATATACGTTATGTACAAGAGCCAAGAGAGAATAATGAGAGTGGACAACCAAAAACGAAAAGCACGGATAAAAAAGGCTGTAACATAGGGATGTAGTCTCTCGTCCCTGCAGTTCAATATGTACATCGAAGAAGCAACGATGGAAATAAAAGAAAGGTTCAGGAGTGGAATTAAAATTCAAGGTGAAAGGATATCAATGATACCAGTCGCTGATGACATTACTATCCTGAATGAGAGCGAAGAAGAATTACATGATCTGTTGAATGGAATTACCAGTGTAATGAGTACAAAATATGGATTGAGAGTAAAGTAATGAGAAGTTGCAGACATGAGAGCAGCGAGAAACTTAACATCAGTATTGATGGTCATGAAGTAGATGGAGTTGCTACTACCTAGGCAGCAAAATAACCAATGACATCAAAAGCAGACTAGCTATGGCAAAAGGGCTCTCCTGGCCTAGTGAAGCCTGCTAGAATCAAACATTTGCCTAAATTTGAGGAAGAGATTTCTGAGATTGTACGTTTGGAACACAGCATCGTGTAGTAGTGAAACGTGGACAGTGGGGAAACCGGAATAGACGAGAATCGATGCATTTCAGTTGTGGTATTGCAGACGAATATTGAAAATTTGGTAGACTGATGAGGTAAGGAATGAGGATGTTCTGCGCAGAATAGGAGAGGAAAGGTATGTGTGGAAAACTCTGACAAGGAGAAGGGACAGGATGATAGGACATACGTTAAGACATCAGAAAATTACTTATATGGTACTAGAGGGAGCTGTAGAGGGCAAAAACTGTAGAGGGAGACAGAGCTTGGAATACATCCAGCAAATAACTGAGGATGTCGGTGTCGGTTGCAAGTGCTGCTCTGAGATGAAGAGGTTGCCACAGGGGAGGGCTGCGTCAAAACAGTCAGAAGACTTAAAAAAAAGGAAATTGTACTTATATTTAAATGATAAAAATAAATTCCTGGTTTGCAGCCAGTCTGCACTTTACATCCTGTCTACCTCGTCCATGGTCAGTTATTTTGCTGCTCAAATAGGGAAATTTGTCTAAAGATTTATTTTCTCATTTCCCAATCCCATTCCCTGGGGATTGCCTGGTTGAATTTGAGTACATTCAACGAGGGGCGTTCGGTAAGTAATACAAAGTATTTTATTTTCAGGAAGCAGATTGGCTTTATTCAGAATTCAAACACACAACATAATTCGCCACATTTTTGGCTGCAATTTTCAATGCGACAACCTTACGCCACCTTACCGCGAGGACCTCATGCCCCATGCTGTCACTCTATGGTCCAAGTTGCAGCCAATGTCATGCTGCATCAATAACCTCCCCATCATCTACGTAGAGCTTCCACCTTCATTGGGTAAACATGGAAGTCGGCAGGTGCAAGTTGATGGCTGTAAGGTGGATCAGGATGTGCCAGTGGGTTTTCTCCTCTGGCAATTTGCGTTTCACGCCGTTACGGTTCTACCACAGTTCCTCTGTATTCAACGGAGTGTTGGTTGTGCCTAAGTACGGTGGCGTTAGCGGCGTCAAAGAAGTGGCAGCGTGGAGTAGTGCGAGCTAGACCGGCCGCTCAGTTCTTGACTGCCGGTGTTCACGGCCGCAGTGTTGAGTAGGGGCACTCCAGCGACGAGGCAGAGTTGTGTTGACCATGGTCGTAGTTCCCTATAGCAATTGTGTCCGTTAACGTTAAGCTGTGCGAAAGCGTGGAAATACGTGTGTGTTGGTTTAGTTCTACGTTGCTGTTCGTCGTTACACTTATTGGTTGGATTTAGTCAGGATACTGGAGAGGGTAATTCATAGTCAAGGGATTTGTAGTTAGTCAATTATTCAAAGACAGCCTTAATCGCATTTATTATTATTATACCGCCAACAAGATTCAACCCGACGTAGGGGGTCATCTTCTGGGCGTTTACACTGTGAAATTATAGATATCCGTCAGAAAGACTCCATTATACAACAGCTAAAATTACGCAAATTTAAAATATGTAACCCATTGGTCGACTACTGGTGGTGTCACTCCTGCCTACATCACGGCAGGAAACTATGCGATACTAACTTTTTTTTTCCTTAATTGATTTTCAATTCCCCCCGAAGGGGGCGGGCTGGCAGCAGCTTAGTACGCTGCTCTACAGCCTACAGACTTTCATTTTAGAAAACAGAAGAAGAAAAGAAACAAGAAAAACAGGCGATAAAATGGTGACGTCAAGTGTAAAATGGCGGAAAAATGCGGAGGGTTAAAACAGAAAGGAAAAGGGGTTGGCAACGTTAATAAAAGACACAGGAATCAGACAAGTAACATAGCACACACACAATTAAAAAACACGGCGACAGTCTGGTTTCTGTTCGCAAGAGCTAAAAGGCACACCCAGCGACAGTATGATGGCCATTCGCAGCACTTCCCCAAAAACACAACACGGAACACTCACTGTAAAACACTCACTGTAGAACACTGCACCAAAGTGGCGGCACAAAGATGACACTCCTGAGCCAAAAGCAGATAGAGGGGGGGGGGACCTGGAGGAGGGGGAAGAACAAGGAGGGAGGAAGGAAAACAACGAAAAAGGGGGGGGGAACCAAGGAGGGAGAGGACTAATAAAGGGGGAGAAGGGCAGACGCGAGAGGGAATGAGAGGAGGCAGAGGAGGGACATGTAAAAGGACTCGGGGGAGAGAAGGGGGCAAAGAGAGGGGAAGTGGGGAAGAAAGAGGATGGAAGGGGGGGAGAGGCCCGGAAAAGGACAGAGGAAAGGAGGGGGAGTGAGGATCAGAGTTGATAGGAGGGATAGATGGAGGGAGAGAGGGCATCATCCGGGAGGTGGAGTTGATGGAAGCCACCTTGGGAAAGGAGATGAAGACTGTAGAGATGGAGGGTAGGGGGGACACAACAGTGAAGACGTGGCAGGGGGCAGGGACGGGAGAGGAGAGGAGCAGCCAGGGGGTTAGGGGGATCAAGGCGGCGGCAGGTGTAGAGGATGCGGATATGTTTCAGGAATAGGAGCAGATGGGGGAAAGGAATGAGATCATAGAGGATCCGCGTGGGGGACGGGAAGAGACTAACCCTTCATATGGGCTTAAATAGAGAGCTGAGATCACGTGAATAGACGGCAACACCTGCAGCGGTGATCAACGGCATTTACACTCCTGGAAATGGAAAAAAGAACACATTGACACCGGTGTGTCAGACCCACCATACTTGCTCCGGACACTGCGAGAGGGCTGTACAAGCAATGATCACATGCACAGCACAGCGGACACACCAGGAACCGCGGTGTTGGCCGTCGAATGGCGCTAGCTGCGCAGCATTTCTGCACCGCCGCCATCAGTGTCAGCCAGTTTGCCGTGGCATACAGAGCTCCATCGCAGTCTTTAACACTGGTAGCATGCCGCGACAGCGTGGACGTGAACCGTATGTGCAGTTGACGGACTTTGAGCGAGGGCGTATAGTGGGCATGCGGGAGGCCGGGTGGACGTACCGCCGAATTGCGCAACACGTGGGGCGTGAGGTCTCCACAGTACATCGATGTTGTCGCCAGTGGTCGGCGGAAGGTGCACGTGCCCGTCGACCTGGGACTGGACCGCAGCGACGCACGGATGCACGCCAAGACCGTAGGATCCTAGGCAGTGCCGTAGGCGACCGCACCGCCACTTCCCAGCAAATTAGGGACACTGTTGCTCCTGGGGTATCGGCGAGGACCATTCGCAACCGTCTCCATGAAGCTGGGCTACGGTCCCGCACACCGTTAGGCCGTCTTCCGCTCACGCCCCAACACCGTGCAGCCCGCCTCCAGTGGTGTCGCGACAGGCGTGAATGGAGGGACGAATGGAAACGTGTCGTCTTCAGCGATGAGAGTCGCTCCTGCCTTGGTGCCAATGATGGTCGTATGCGTGTTTGGCGCCGTGCAGGTGAGCGCCACAATCAGGACTGCATACGACCGAGGCACACAGGGCCAACACCCGGCATCATGGTGTGGGGAGCGATCTCCTACACTGGCCGTACACCACTGGTGATCGTCGAGGGGACACTGAATAGTGCACGGTACATCCAAACCGTCATCGAACCCATCGTTCTACCATTCCTAGACCGGCAAGGGAACTTGCTGTTCCAACAGGACAATGCACGTCCGCATGTATCCCGTGCCACCCAACGTGCTCTAGAAGGTGTAAGTCAACTACCCTGGCCAGCAAGATCTCCGGATCTGTCCCCCATTGAGCATGTTTGGGACTGGATGAAGCGTCGTCTCACGCGGTCTGCACGTCCAGCACGAACGCTGGTCCAACTGAGGCGCCAGGTGGAAATGGCATGGCAAGCCGTTCGACAGGACTACATCCAGCATCTCTACGATCGTCTCCATGGGAGAATAGCAGCCTGCATTGCTGCGAAAGGTGGATATACACTGTACTAGTGCCGACATTGTGCATGCTCTGTTGCCTGTGTCTATGTGCCTGTGGTTCTGTCAGTGTGATCATGTGATGTATCTGACCCCAGGAATGTGTCAATAAAGTTTCCCCTTCCTGGGACAATGAATTCACGGTGTTCTTATTTCAATTTCCAGGAGTGTATTACAATTTATTACTAGTCACCTTGGTTTAACATAAATTTAAGTGATATTAAATAACAGAAAACGGAACCATTCCGTTTAAAAAGAGTTACAATTATAGTGTTAATTTTAAAATAATAACAAATGTTCAGTAGTCAACTCGTAAAATTCGTAAAAGTGTATTACATTATGCGCCATAATATAAATTAAAACAATTTGTGACACTCAAAAACTGGTGTCGTCTTGTATTATAATATATCTGTTCGTACATTTTGAGTCAATTTACTAAAACGGTTAATATGGAAGGACTACAACGCCCTCTACTCCTTGTGGTGAGGACGCCGTTGCCATGGATTACAAAGCGTGTATCAGGCTCCCTCTAGTCTGTTAGCGAGGACGCCGTCGTCATGGTAGCAGCTGGTGTGTTCGTATGGTGTTATCTTTGCCCTAGCCACGGCGTCAGTTGCCGTGGTAGCGGTATGTCATGGCTCTTCATCCACAGAGATGTTGCCACTTATTTGAGGTTATGGAAATATCGACAATCAAGGATAACCTAAAAAATCTAAAGATAGGATAAAAGTTTACGACACATTTGTAGTACCCATTAAAGCAATTAAAGTATTAAAATAATAAAAGGAAAAGTAGCATCTTTGTGTACAAATAATATTTTCGAATAGCTCGAAAATTTTTTTATCGTGACTATTTGTTCATTCATCATCTCCATTTGTAGTTAGGCTTGGCTGGTCGTTCCCATTGTCTTTCTTCAAAGTTGCCGGTCGGGTTCGGTTAAGAGGTGAATAGTGTCGTTGTAACGCTTATTTCTACCCTGAGAAGGTATTGTCGATAGAACACGCCGACAATAAGAAGCTGTGTGATGTTGTCATTGTACTTGACTACTAGAATTGGCTAAGACAGCTATGTCTGATCCTTAGCTTCTTGGTGGTTTTCTATTGTATTAAAGTGCAGGTAACGACTGCGAATTGTTAGACTGTGTGCGACGTGTCGATTTCCTTGCCTTATTTTGTGGTGCGGCCGTTGTTAGTTACTGCAAGAACTGTTTCTGACAACAGCTGTGCTTGATAACCTTCCTCTTACAAAGGAGAACTAAAAAAGCATGTCCACTGAAGTAAGGCGATGGAAACAGCTGTTACTTAGTAGCTGCTGCCATCCTAGATGTGCTGCATTTGATTCTCCTTGTCTTGTGGTGTGGTGAGGCCGTTGTGAAATGTTGTAAGTATTGCCTCCGACGGAAACTTTGGTGGCAACAGTTCTGTCAGTTGCAACGGAAGTCAGTTGCCATCGTAGGTTGATGGAAGCATTGTTATTCAGCAGTTATACCATTCTTGGCTGTGGCGATTCTGGATAGTTCATATCTAGTTGCTGCTATTGATGTAACCCGAAAGTGGGAGGTACTGGGGTCTGTCACTTGGGTACGTTGTGTTTTTAGAAAACTGAAGCTTGTACTGTGGAAAGTTGAGACATCCCTGTGTTGCGTTATGTGGTCACTATGTCATGGCAGTGCAGCGCGTTGTACGATCAAGGATTCAATAGTACTGTACCTTTTAACTGGCTGTCAAGTTTTTATTATGAAGTGTGTACATTGCCCATTGGGGTGGTTGTGCTACAGAGTGTGTTCATTGAAGTAGCATGCTTCGCTTCTGTAGAATAGTAAAGTGGTGCACCACTGCAGTTAGTAAATTTTAAGTAAGAGTGCTTGACCGCGGCTGATGAGCGGGTGCGGTCGTACAGGATTATGTAACATTGTTTTGCGCAGCGACTTTATCTCCGCACGGTTCCATCTTGGCCAGTGTTCGGCCTCGCTTGCGTGGCTACGCCCCGTTAAGGTTAAGCTACCGCAATGCAGTTGTGGCCCTTTGAGAGTATGGCGTATTTGAGAGTACGGCTTATTGTTTGAATGTACTGCTCATTGAGCTTGGCCAGTATTATATTTAGTGTTGTAAGTTTTAAAAGCTTTATTGCTAACCTCTGTAGGTTAATTTAGAATTCAAGCGCTTGGCGACTGTTAAGTTTCAGGAACCTTGTTTCTAAAGCCTGACACAGTTTGCCTCCATTTATGTGTTTGATGGTTAAAACCTTACCGTAACATTGAAGTTGCTTACCACCTTTTCTTGTTCTGTGATATTTATACTTACCGTGGAGTTAACTTCGGGCATGAGCTACTCCCATTATAGGTAAAAACGGCCGATAAAACTTTTAACAATTCATTGGAAGCTTAAGCTGTCAATCCCGCTGCAAAGTTTGCGCTAAGTTACTTCCAGGACGAAGGTAGTAATTGTGGTTTTAGTTTCAGGAAGCCTGTTGCACGTTTGGCCTGAGTTCAAGCCTGATCACCAGTTCTTGCAAGAGGTCTGTCTGCCTGGGGGTCGGCCAAGATCCAGAGCTCCATCACCACCGAGGCGGCGTTCGCTTCCTGTCTTCACACAGTGGGAGAAATTAAAATCATTGATTCCACTCTCGACACTTAATAATCCAGTGCACTTGTCCTACAATGTTGGGAACAAGCATAAAAGTCCAGTGAAGTTTTTTGAGCTCCTCTTGGGTGCACTGACTTGTGTGAGGCCCTGTGTTTTCATGGAGAAGAAGTAGTTCGTTTACGTGTTTGTGGCGACGCACACACTGAAGTCGTTTCTTCAGTTGTAGATCAATACATTTCCTAGTTGATCGTTATAAGGAGGACACCAGAGTCTTAGAAGATCGTCGCCATCACTTTACCTACTGATGGTGTAGCTTTGAGCTTTTTCTTCTGAGGACTGTAGCACATGGACTGCCTTTTGGTTTCCGGTTCGAAGTGATGAATCGATCTGTCATCGCCTGTGAAGATGTTCCACAAAAAATTGTCGTGGTCAGCCTCGTAACGCACAAACAATTTGAGTACTCCAACTAGCGGACGACGAGTGTGTCAGCACTACCACAGACACGTCCAGCTGTGTAGCGAGGTGTTTTATTGTGGTCCGGAGACAACCTCGAATGAGAGTGTCCGCACGTTCCAACATTGCAGGAGTCACACCTGCGTGCGGCTGGCAGGCACGCGGGAGATCGGATAGGTTTGGACGACCTTGCTGAGACGATGACATACGCCACGTCTAATGACTCACCAAGCTTTTGTTGCCAGATCTCCGTAGACATGAATATCTGCAGTGCTGTAGTTTCCCGCCAAAAGGAACTCGATGACAGCTCTGCTTGGAATGCGCCTCCGTTACAGACGCCATTTTGAAGGCTACGTATAGCACCGCCCCCAATCGGACTTAATGAAACTATAGGGACTGAAGCAGGAATATTCCACGATATCCCACAACAAATTATACAATTTTTTTCAACCGAAATTGGCCGAGAAAAAATGTGTTGCGTTACTTATTGAACACTCCTCATATTAGCCTTGTATTATTTTTGTTGATTCTCTTGTTATTACTTCGTTTCAAGACACTGTCCATTCTGTTCAATTGCTCTTCCAAGAATTTTGTTGTCACTGACAGACTTATAATGCTGCCAGCAAACCTCAAATATTTTTATTTCTGCTCTGCGAACCTTCCTTTTAAAATCTATCCTTGTATCGCTTACTGCTTGCTCAACCTACAAATAGAATAACACTGGGTATAAGTTGCAATTCTGTATTACTATATTCTGAGCTACACCTTCCATGTTCCTCGTATTTTAGAACCGCAGTCTGGTTTCTGTACAAGTTAGAAACATCCTTTCGCTACCTGTATTTGATCCCTACAGGCTTCAGATTTCCAGAGAGTATTCTAGTCAGTGTTACCAAAAGCTTTCTCTAAATCTGCAGCTGCTATAAATGTAAGATTGCCCATCTTCAGCCTTTTTTAAGATGAGTCGTTGGGTCACGATTGAATCGCGTGTTCCTAAAATTCTACAGAAACGAAACTAATCTTCCACGAGTTCACCTTTTATCACATTTTCATTTCTTATCTAGATTATTCATGTCAGTATTTGGCAAGCATAATTTATTAAACTGATGGCTAGGTAATAGTCACACCAGTCAGCGCCTATCTTCTTTAGCATTGGAACTATTACATTGTTCTTGAAGTTTAAGTGTATTTTTCCAGATACATATCTTGAGCGCAACATGGAACGGTTTTGTCATTGTTGGTTCTACACCGGGGCCCTTGTTCCGTCTAGAGTCTTTCAGCAATCACTTGCACATGTGCCAAATTTTTGGAGTATCGCAGACCTAAGGCATGTTGTTTAGTACACTACGAATTGACAACGTATAACAGAATACTGTTGGTCATACTAGTAGTTATTTCCTTAATAAATACCCCCTTTTTATTCAGTCTTCTGACTAGTTTGTTGCGGCCCGCCGTTGATTACTGTCCTGTGTCATCCACTTTATCGCAGAGTAACACTCACAGCCTACGTCCTCAATTATTTGCTGGATATATTGCATCAACCGCGTCGGGCTTGCTAGCCTCGCCTTTTGAATTCATGGCGCCACTACCTCGATCGGTCATGCGATGTCCCTCTGGTCTTATGGCACTAAGATATTTGCGCCAGTTTGTTGTTGGAGAGGTGGCGTGTTGTGGCATGGTGAGTTGGTGAGTGATAAATGAGCGAGCAGGTCGGTGTGAGAGGTCCACTCGGCGAGTAGAGAGAAGACTTGCGCAAGCTTCTTGGGCACGGAGTCTAGCGAGTGGTTGCTGGGCATATTTGTGGGCCGATTTGAATTCGTGGCTGACTTCGAGTGCCATCTTGTGCGTAGCCTGGCCAGCCAGCTCTGGGAAGTGGCACACTGGTGAGATAGTTGAAGCCAGTTTCGCTGTGCTGAATTCAGGGCCCCCTTGTAACCGGTAACCTTCAGCTTCAATTCGTGAGTTTCAGTTAAGTTTCGCATTTTGAGGTCTTAACTGTTATTTTCTTATTGTTACTCATAGGTCTTGTGCGATTATTGCGATTTCGTAGCTGATTTTTGCTTTTCTTAAGTCGATGCTGGTCTTGGTTGTTTAACAGGATATCTTAAACTGTGCCGGCCGATGATGTACCGTGAGCCGGAGTGTTTCTTCTATCCTGCGGCCGGACCCCCACAGCGTCACGCAGTATCTAGATGGTGGGGTTTTAGCCGACCTTCCTGTCAAACGCGTTCGAACACCAGATAAATACCTTCTCTTGTAATACGGCAGCATTCCGGTTTCGAGATACCTTCGGGCATTGCTGACGTCATTGCTCTGTTAATTATATTGGCTTAGGAGGTGCCTGGGTCTCAAAATTTGCAATTGCTGAGGCTATGTAATTGGGTTTGGCAGCCTAGTTTTCTTTCGCACGTTTCGCCGTCGTTATAGAGGCGGTATCTTGCAGTGACGCGGGTATACCGTTTGGCTAGTTAGTGTTGCCACCACGTAATTAACGTTGCTGTGCTAATATTTCTTTTCCCGGGGAATATATTCAACGAAAGGAACCTTGGACGGCCGGTCCTCTCATTGTAATTTTTCCTGTCTTTCCTATCTGCTTTGTAAGGAGGCAATTCAAACTCTTCGTTACTTAACTGAAGCAGTTATTCATTAAGGCCTACCTGTTTTCTGTTTGGTAGTCTTACTTAACTGAAGCTGTTATTGTTGATGGCCTTCCTGTTTGCACTTGAAAATTTTGCTTAACTGGTGCTGTTGTCACTGAAGGCCTGCCTGTTTTCTGTTAGGTTCAAAATGGCTCTGAGCACTATGGGGCTTAACATCTGAGGTCATCAGTCCCCTAGAACTTAGAACTACTTAAACCTAACTAACCTAAGGACACCACACACATCCAAGCCCGAGGCAGGATTCGAACCTGCGAATGTAGCGGTCGCGCGGTTCCAGACTGTAGCGCCTAGAACCGCTCGGCCACCCCGCCCGGCTTCTGTTAGGTAATTTAACTTAACTGAAGCTGTTATTAAAGAAAGCTTACCTGTTTTCTATTTCGTGACTTCATTTAACTGAATCTGTTATTAAAGAAAGTCTACCTGTTATCTATTTGGTAATTGTTATCACTGGAGGCCTGCCTGTTTTTTTATTTGGTAATCTTACTTAAATAAAGCCGTTATTATTGATTTTCTGCCTCTTCGTATTTGGCAATTTTACTTAACTGAAGCTGTTATCGTTGAAGGTCTTCCTGTTTTCTGTTTGGTAATTTTACCTAAATGAAGCTGTTATTAAAGAAGGCCTGCCTGTTTTCTATTTGGTAATTTCACTTAACTGAAGCTGTTATCATTGGCGTCCTGCCTGTTTTCTGTTTGGTATTCTTACTTAACTGAAGCTGCTCTCATTGTTGCCTGTTTCCTATTTGGTAATTTTGCTTCACTGAAGCTGTTATTATTGATGGCCCGCCTGTTCCCCTTTAATTAAATTAAGAGCTATTTCATAATTTGGGTTATCTACAAGTCTTATTAACCAAGGCCTACCTGTCTTCATTGTGCTATTAGTCAGATCTCATATTTTACTCAATCTGTGTTGTAATTTACTGAATTTGCGATTGCGAAAGGCCTTCGTATTTCAGAGATATTTATGTCAATAAGGTAGTAACAGGAAATTACAAGTGCTGGTATATGGGCCATAACCTTCACTTTACATTCCTTTATCCGCAATTGTAGGTATCATTCCAGTCTCTGTATTCCTCTACAGTTCTTCCCCCTATAGCTCGCTCTACTGCCATCCAAGTTATTTCGTGACCCCTTAACACATGTCATACCATCCTGCCTCTTCTTCTTGTCAGTGTTTTTCACACATTCCTTTCCTCGTCGGTTTTCAGGAGAATCTCTTCATTCCGTACCTTATCAGACCACAAAACTTTCAACATCATTCTGTAGCACCACATCTCAAATGCTTCGACTGTCTTCTTATGCGGTTTTCGTACAGTTCGTGTTTCACTACCATGCAATGCTGTGCTACAAACGTACATTCACAAAATTTTCTTCCTCAAATTAAGACCAATTTTTGATACTAGTATACTTCTCTTGGCCAAGAATGCCCATTTTTACAATACTAGTCTGCTGTTTTTCGCATTTCTTTGATTTATTCTCAGTCCGTTCTCTGTACTCAATAGTGTCATTCCACTCAGCAGATCCTGTAATTCTTCCCTTTCACTGAAGAAAGCAGTATCAGTGAATATTATCATTGATAACCTTTCGCCTTGATTTTATTTCCACTGTTGAAACTTCCTTTTGTTTCCATAATTGAGTCTCCTATGTACAGATTGAACAGAAAGGGTGAAAGACTACATCCCTGTCTTACACCCTTCTTAATCGGAGCACTTCGATCTTTGTCTTCCATTCTTATTGTTCCCTTTTGGATTTTGTGCGTATTGTGTATTACCTGTCTCTCCCTACAGCTTATCTCTATTTTTCCCAGAATTTCAAACATCTTGCACCATTTTACATTATGGAACGCTTTTTTCTGGTCTAAAAATCCTATGCTTCCATTGTCAACTGAGACAGCAGCACTGCCTCTCTGGTGCCTTTACCTTTCCTGTAGCCTAACTGATCATCGTCTAACACATCGTCAGTTTTCTTTTCCAATTTTTATATATAATTCTTGATAGCAGCTTGAATGCAGGGGCTGTCAATTTGATTGTACGATAATTCTCGTACTCGTCGGCTCTTGCAATATTCGGAATTGTGTGGATGAAAAAAGTTTTTCCAAATGGTGTATCGTCAGACTCATACATTCTACGTACCAACGTAAACAGTCGTTTTATTGCCACATCGCAAAGTTATTTTAGAAATTCTGATTGAGTGTTATCAATCCCTGCTGTCTCCCACAGCTCTTTTAAATGCTGATTCCAATACTGAAACCCCTATCTCTTCTACATCGGCTCCTGTTTCCTCTTCTGTCACGTCATAAGACAAGTCTTATCCCTCATAGAGGCCTTCAGCGTGCTCCTTCCATCTATCCTCTTTTCTGCATTAAACAGTGGAATTCCCATTGCACTTCTAATGTTACCACCTTTGCCTTTAATTTCGCCAAAGGCTGATTAGGCTTTTGTTTGTGCTGAACCAGTCCTTCCGACAGTCATTACTTTTTCGATTTCATGGAGCCATTTCGTCTTAGCTTCTCTACACATCATGCTTATTTCATTTCTAAGTGGGTTGTATACGTGTATTTTTGTATTTCCCTGAACATTTTTGTACTTCCTTCGTTCATCGACCAACTGAATTATTTCTTCTGTTACCCATGGTTTCTTCACAGTAACCTTCTTTGATCCCTGTTTTTCTTTCCATCTTCTGTGATTGCCCATTTTAGAGTTGTCCATCTCTTTTCAACTGAATAACCTATTGAGCTACTGAGCTATTCCTTACCGCAATATCTATAACCTCAGAGATCTTCTAGCGTATCTCAGCATTCCTTAGTACTTGCATATCGCACTTCTTTGCACATTGATTCTTCCTGACTTGTCTCTTAAACTTCATCCAAATCTTCAGCACTACTAAATTTTTTCCTGAGTCTACAGTACACCTACTTTTGGGTACATTTTAGAATCCAGTATCTGATTTCGGAATCTCTGCCTGACCATGATGCAATTTACCTGATATCTCCTCGTGTGTCCTGGACTTTTCCAAATATACCTCCTCATTTTATGATTACTGAACAGAGTATTTTCCATTATTAGCTGAAATTTACTGCAGAACTCAGTCTTTATCTTCTCTCATTCCTAATACCAAGCCCATATTCTCCCCATAACCTTTCTTCCGTTTCACTCTCTAAACCATATTCCAGTCCCCCAGTCACTATTGCATTTTCTTCTCCCTTTATGTACCGAATTACCCGTTCGATATCCATATATTCTTTCTCTGCCTCTTCGTTTTCGGCTTGCGACGTCGGCATGTGTACCTGAACTGCCGTTGACGGTGTCGGCTTGCTGTCGCTTCTGATGAGAATGAACTGTTCACAGTAGCGCACTCTCCGCCATACCTCTCTAATCATAACGAATCCTACTCCCATTGTACCATTTTCTGCTGCTGTTGGTATCATCCTATACTCATCAGACCAGAAATCCTTATCTTCTTTTCATTTCACTTTAACGTCTCCCACTCTACCTAGATTAAGCCTTAGAATTTCCTTTTTCAGATTTTCTAGCTTCCCTGCCACGCTCAAATTTCTGATATTCCACGCCCCGACTCGTTGAATGTTATCCTTTCGTTTGTTATTCAATCTTTTTCTCATGGTGACCTTCCCCTTGGCAATCCCCTCCCGCAGATACGAAGCATATTTTGCCAATGGGAAGATTATCACGACACTTCTTCAATTGCAGGCCACATGTCCTGTGGATACACATATGTGACTTTAATGGAATAGTTCCATTGCCTCCTGCATCCCCATGCCGTTGATCATTGCTGATTCTTCCCCCTTTAGGAGCAGTTTCCCACCCAAATTGCAAGAGAGCGCCGTGAACCTCTATCCGCTCCTGTAACCTCTTTGACAAGGCCGTTGGCTGAATGAGGGTGACTTTTTATGCCTGAAGTATTCGGCCGCCACTGTTTATGATTTTTATTGAAAATTTGAGTGGTAGCGGGCTTGTACATGGGATCGAAGACGTTACGAATACTAATCAGAGACGCTATCCGTAGACTTCGGGTGCAAATATCCCATATGAACATTATTTAGGGGAACACCAATAGTACATTCACAAACGCGACTGCAATACTCCATTTCTGCCTGTTAGGCAGCAAAAACCAGCTCTCTCTCTCTCTCTCTCTCTCTCTCTCTCTCTCTCTGTTTACGATTGGCGCCAGCGCTCGCCATGGACAGCCAGCACTGTTAAACTCTTCAAAATTGTTCATATTGGTGTCAGTAGTTACGGATGCCACTTACGCATTGATGTTCTGTAATTTTATACGTGAGTACATGAACAGATGCACAGTAGTAAAGAAAAAACGAAAACAATAAATATATGCTACTGAGAGTATGGAATGCTTTATAGATCAAATGTTTCTGATGAAAATTTATTCCCGTACCAGAATTTTAAATTTTAATTTGTCGGACTACACAAGTGAGCGTTATCAAATTCAGCTAGATATGCGTGGAATCTACTTACGTTTCTCACTATTTTCGTCTATTTATATTTTAATGGACTGTATAAGATAATAGATCGAGAAAAATTAAACTTGTTGACATTGGAATTTCGAGAAATTCTATGGGTGATATCTGAGGGTATGTGTTAACAGCTGTTAGCGTTCTCTGCCGCTCGTGGAACTCAAGTCTTCATTTTAGCTAACGAGTTTTGTCTCGTGAACAATGTCGGTTAAGGTCTCGTCAACGTCCTTTTGTTCATGAATAAACATTTACTGAACACATTTGAATTGCTAATGTCATAAATTGTGAGAGTTCTGAAACAGCCTCGCAGGATTTATATAACATGAAAACATAATAAAGCATGTACTTGCCAGTGTTGAGTCCATTATTCCGTACCATTGCAATCAGTATCGTATGTTATGATCTATTGTCTTCATTACCCCATAGCGTAAGACATCAACAATTATGGATATATATCGAAGTTAATTCTTTCTGGGACGTGTGTTTAGGCTTTTTAAGCATGTGTGCCACATAAAAATTATCTGGTGAAACTCCACGGCCGTTGAATTGTTTTCCTCTTACTGACAACTTCCGACCTTTGATGTATATCGGTCTATCGCTTGGAGTATCAAAATGCTTTTTCCCTCTTAGTACTCTTATTCTTACCATCTTAAATCATACTTCTCTATAGTTCCTGCACGCTTAATGTTGTTTTTGTTTAGCGTTTAACATTCATTTTTATAAGTCAAGTAGCCGCCAAAAAATCCTTATGGCAAAATTAATCTCAGTTCATATTGATTGTTTTTGGTTATTATTGTGGTCCTCAGTTCAAAGACTGGTTTGATGGAGCTCTCCATGATATCCTGTGCAAGCCTCTTCATCTCCGAGTAACTACTGAAACTCACATCCATCTGTATATACTCAGTGTATTCATCTCTTGCTCTCCATCTACGATTTTTACCTCTATGCTTCCGTCCAACACTTAACTGGTGATCCTTTGATGCCTCAGAACGTGTCCTATCAACCTATCCCTTCTTTTGGTCAAGTTGAGCCACAAATTCCTCTTCTTCCCAATTTTATTCGGCACCTCCGCATTAGTTGCGTGATGTACCTATCTAATCTTCTGCAGCACATTTCAAAAGCTTCTATTCTCTTCCTGTCTAAAGTGTTTAGCGTCCATGTTTCAGTTCAACAAACGGCTACACTCCATACAAATACTTTCAGAAATGACTTCCTGACACTTAAATCTATATTCAATGTTAACAAAGTTCTCTTGGTCAGAAAAGCTTTGCTTGCCAAATGAACCGTCAATTAGGGTGGTTCACAAACAACAACTCAAGTACACATGTTATTCCAAAACGTTATCGTGGAAGTAGAGGCCAGGAGGTGCCGGTGAAATAACACACACTGCTAAAGATACCATTTATTTTAAAAAATCTTCTCAATAATAAATTTTTAAGTCTGGCATTTTTTTAAGAAAACAATTCCAAAAACAATTTCCAATAGCTGACAAATTTTCTTTATGAAAAGGAGATTGCAAGGTATGACGTTAACAACTTCCCAATAATATGATTTCAATTCCTTAAAAAAAAAAGAAACTTTGAAGTAGCTAGTTTGTACTTAAGTTAAAATGGCTGTCCCTTGCCAATTAAATAACTTATATTAGACCTGTCAGTTGTTACAAGATAAATGTAAATAAACCAGCACACAAATCTTCACATCAAAGGCAGTTCCCCAAACAAAACTTTCCTTAGCTCGGTGAGGGAATGACACGTGTAAAGGGGCCCAAATCACAATAGGCGGAACAGTTACTGGTGGTCTACAGGGCCGCAGCAGATCAGCCCCAAAACTTCCAAGCCACCACCTTCCCGAGTTACCCAAAACCAGAAGATGTAACAAGGGCGGTTCCTGCACAGTTCAGAACCACAGAGACACGCGGCACCGACCCTAAATTACCCTATCGAGGTGTGAATGAAACGGCTCCACCAAGAAGCAATTACCACATTCCCGCGGACAGGCAAACGAAAACTGTGGTGGGAAGACCTCAACAAAACCACTGGTGAAGAAACCCATACACTTTACTAGAACTTGGAAAACCCCTATATATAACTCTGTTACATAAAAACAGTACTCAACTTCGCACACTCCACGACAGCACCGGGAACACGTTGCACTTCCAAATGCTCGTCAAAGCCAACCGCTGCCAGCGGTTTCAACGGCCGATAAGACATACGGTCCCACGCGCTGATCTCCTGCACTACGGCTTCACAAGCCACGTACATGCGGGTAAGGCAGACTTAGCCCCTGACAGCCAAGAGGTCGGGCAAAGCACGTGGCGAGCAGTTGACGACCCCCAACAAGGCCCCGCTCGCGCCACCACCTCTCTCGGTCACCGCCCAGTACGTACTCCCTAGATCGTCATGCGACCGTACACTTGCTGCACCTCCTGCCAGAGGGCGGTAGCGATCCAAACAGCGCGCCAAACCGAAAACACCATCGTAAACACTAGACGCGAAGCGAAAGCACTCCGCCTGGCGCGCTTTTCGAAGAGCCGGACACAACTATGGCTCACCATTGTCAGTCGTCATTCCATATCCCCTCTGACTTCGCTGGCCAAACAGCAAAACTCATCTACTACTTCAATTTTCTCATTTCCTAATATAATTTCCTCAGCATCACCTGATTTAATCCCACTACATTCCATTTTCCTCATTCTGCTTTTGTTGATATTCGTCTTATAACCTTCTTTCAAGACACTGTCCATTCCGTTCAACTGCTCTTCCAAATCCTTTGCTATCTCTGACAGAATTACAGTGTCATTGGCAAACCTCAAGGTTTTTCTTCCTCCTCCCTGGATTTTAATTCCTACTCCAAACTTTTCTTTTGTTTCCTTTAGTGCTTCCTCAATATATAGATTCAATAGCTACAATTCTGTCTGACTCTCTTCTCAACCACTGCTCCCCTTTCGTGCCCATCGACTCTTGTGACTGACGAATTGTATAAATTGTAAATAGCCTTCCGCTCCCTGTATTCTATCCCTGCCACCATCAAAATTTGAGAGAAAGTATTTCAGTCAACGTTGTCAAAAGCTTTCTCTAATTATACAAATTCTTTAAACGTAGTTTTGACTTTCCTTAACCTATATTACAATTCAAGTCGTAGGGTCAGTATTGCCTTACGTGTTCCCACATTTCTATAGAATCCAAACTGATTTTTCCAGAGGTCGGCTTCTACCAGTTTTTCCATTCGTCTGTAAGGAATTTGTGTTAGTGTTTTGCAACAGTGACTATTAAACTGATAATTCGGTAATTTTCACACCTGTGAGCTCCTGCTTTCTTTGTAATTGGAATTATTATACTCTTCTTGAAGTCTGACGGTATTTAGTCTTTCTCATACATCTTACACATCAAATGTTACCCCAGCATTTTGTCATGGATGGCTCTCCCAAGGGCTTTCAGTAGTTCTTATGGAATGTTATCTACTCCCGGGTCCTTGTTGCGACTTAGGTCTTTCAGTGCTTTGTCAAATCCTTCACGCAGTATCATATCTCCCATCTCATCTTCATCTATGTCCTATCCATTTTCATAATATTGCCCTCAAGTACATTTCATTTTGCATAGTCCCTCTACATACTCCTTCAATCTTTCCGTTTTGCCCTTCTTTGCCTAGGACTGGTTTCCCATCTGAGTTCTTGATATTCATACACGTGGCTCCCTTTTCTCCAAAGGTCTCTCTAATTTTCCTGAAGGCGGCATCTATCTTACCCCTAGTGATACATACTTCCACATTCTTACATTTGTCCGCTAGCCATTCCTGTTTAGCCATTTTGCACTTCCTGTCGGTATCGTTTTTGAGGCGTTTGTATTCCTTTTCGCCTGCTTCATTTACTGCGTTTTTATATTTTCTCCTTTCATCGGTCAAATTCAGTATCTCCTGTGTTACCCAAGCATTTCTACTAGCCCTCGTTTTTTTATCTACTTGATCCTCTGCTGCCTTCACTATTTCATCTCTCAGAGCTTACCATTTTTCTTCTACTGTGTTCCTTCCCCGTTTCTTGTCAACTGTTCCCTAATGGTTCCTCTGGAACTCTCTACGACCTTTGATTCTTTCAATTTATCAAGATCCCATCTCCTTAAATTACTACCTTTTTGCAGTTTCTTCAGTTTTAATCTACATTTCGTAACCAATAAATTGTGGTTCGAGTCCACAACTGCCCCTGGAAATGTCTTACAATTTAAAACCTAATTACTAATTCTGTCTGCCGGCCGGTGTGGCCGTGCGGTTCTAAGCGCGTCAGTTTGGAACCGCGTGACCGCTACGGTCGCAGGTTCGAATCCTGCCTCGGGCATGGATGTGTGTGATGTCCTTAGGTTAGTTAGGTTTAAGTAGTTCTACGTTCTAGGGGACTGATGACCTCAGTAGTTAAGTCCCATAGTGCTCAGAGCCATTTTTGAACTAATTCTGTCTTATCAATATATAAACTACCTGAAACCTTCTAGTGTCGCCAGGCCTGTTCAATGTATACAACCTTCTTTCTCGATTCTTAAGCCAAGTGTTAGCTATGATAAAGGTACACTATGTGCAGAATTCTACCAGGCAGCTTCGTCTTTCATTCCTCAACCCCAGTCCATATTTACCTACTACTTTTCCTTCTCTTCCTTTTCCTACAGTCACATTCCATTCCACCACGACTACTAAATTTTCGTCTCCCTTAACTATCTGAATAATTTCTTTCATCGCATCCTACATTTCTTCAATCTCTTCATACGTGGAGCTAATTGGCATATAAACTTGTAGTACTGTGGTAGGCATGGGCTTCGTGTCTATCTTGGCTAGTATAATGCGTTGACTATACTGTTTGTAGCAGCTTATCCGCGTTCCTGATTTTTTTATTCATTATTAAACCTGTAAGTAGGCTTTTTAGGTATTTATATTGGTAACGCCACATAGCGCTCTGTATGAAAATCACTGGCTGTGTGGTATGCAGTCTGTGGCTGGTTAGCATTGTTGTAATATTCGCTATTGTAGTGTTAGGCAGTTGGCTGCGAACAGCGCGTAGTGTTGCGCAGTTGGAGGTGAGCCGCCAGCAGTGGTGGATGTGGGGAGAGAAATGGCGGAGTTTTGAGAGCGGATGATCTGGACGTGTGTCCATCAGAGACAGTAAATTTGTAAGACTGGATGTCGTGAACTGCTATATATATTATGACTTTTGAACACCATTAAGGTAAATACATTGTTTGTTCTCTATCGAAATCTTTCATTTGCTAACTGTGCCTATCAGTAGTTAGTGCCTTCAGTAGTTTGAATCTTTTGTTTAGCTGGCAGTAGTGGCGCCCGCTGTATTGCAGTAGTTCGAGTAACGAAGATTTCTGTGAGGTAAGTGATTTGTGAAAGGTATAGGTTAATGTTAGTCAGGGCCATTATTTTGTAGGGATTATTGAAAGTCAGATTGCGTTGCGCTAAAAATATTGTGTGTCAGCTTACTGTTGATCAGAATAGGTAAGGAGCGAAATGTCTGAGTACGTTCAGTTTTGCTCAGCTGTTTGAAAAACAAATAACGTAAGAGGTTTTCCAGCACAGTAATTCATTAATTTTTCTAAGGGGACGTAAATGTCGACCCTTAGCCGAGGATACCTCACTGGAATCTTCTGATTTTTTCTTGTAGTTTCTGTAATTAGTGTAGCTATTGTTTATTGCTAGCGCGTAATTATAGAGAGAATTTCATTTGAGGTTGTAGTTTTTCATTGTTGTACAGTAAAACAGTTGTAGCATGCAGGTAGATTTGCACCAAGTATTTCGCAGCTGCGCTTGCAATTAACGAGATATTATTTTCAATGCTATGTTAATGTGTTTTCTGATTTTGCTCTTCAAATTGTGCTTTTCTGTGTTATCGTGTGAAATATTGTGACAACAATAGCGTGTGAAAAACGTAATACTAGGCTCCAAACTAAACTGAGAAATGACAGTGAAGACGAAAGCAGTGTGTTAGCGCCACCGAGTAATGAATTAACTAATGTTCAAAGTAGTAATTTGGTAATTATGCATAGGGAAATGGAGCGGGCTGCAAATAATGGTGTAGACAGTAAAACAATTAGTGAACAGGGAAGCATTATCGATCGATCGGCCGGCTACAGCTCGCCTCAGGATTCCGAAATGACAGGACACAATCTTGCAAATACTGCAGATTCAGGTTTTGCTTCTTCACTGTTTCCTCAAATAATCAAGACACATTTTCTGCTTTTCAAAATGCGAATATTGCCGGTTCAAATGCACTGCCGAATAGCACTGAGGAACATGTTCTAGACACCAGTGCATTGTTATTACAGTTAATGCAACAAATGGGACAAAGGCTACAAAAGTTAGACACAATGCTTGAACAAATTCAGAAACAAATGGGACAAAATATTCAAAAGTTAGACACAATGGAACAAAATCTTCGAAAGTTAGACACAATGGAACAAACGCGAAGATTTAACTGCTGAGTTACTTAAAATCGAATCGAAATGTCAAAAAGTCTGTAATGACGTAAAAACATATTTGTGAGCGTTTTCAACCTATTTTTTCGCGTCATGAAAATGCATTACAGAATCACGAAGCAGCCATAAAAGAACTGCAAACTATTGTTCATGAAAATCACAACACCTTGCAAGCTAAAAGTGACTCAGTAGCATCTACCGATTCGGTTACGCAACTTGCAAAAACTCAGGAAAACTTAAAGGACACAGTAGATACGATTTCAACACAAATGGACACACTGAAACTTGGTTCAGAAAAACACACTGAGGAAATAAGTTCACTATCGGATAAAGTAGCCGAACTTTCGGATCAGTTCACTAACTTATCTACAAAGTAGATGATGATCTGAATGACACATGACCTGTAGCCTTCACTGACACAGAAGAGTATGAACAAATTAGAAAATTCAGACAAAATCAAAATCAAATCAATACACAGTACAAAAGAGAAATCCGGGAAGTACAAGATCAGTTGGAACAAGTAATACAAGAATTACGTATTTCAGAGGACACTCGCGCTCCAATACGGGAAGAGGGACATAGAAATACGGAACAGCCACAAAATAATAACACAGGGCACTTCGGAAATTATGAAAGAAATTGGCAAGGCGCATTGAATTTTGAGATGGAACCGCCGAAACGAAGTAACAATGACCGATATGCGACTCGTCGACATGATGATTTAGACTATAAGTTGTTCATTACTACACGTAAATTCAAAACATTTAAGAATTCTGGCAGCGACATTCATCCACAAGCATGGCTCCATCAATTCTCTCATTGCTTTCCTCCCAAATGGTCATTGGAGCACAAGTTAGAATTTATGTGTGGCTACTTAGAGAATGAACCAGCTGTAAGAATGCGATCGGTCATTCACGATTGTCACAGTGCAGGAGAATTTTAGCGTGCCTTCCTCTCAGCATATTGGTCTCAAGCTACACAAGATCGAGTAAAACATAGCATCATAATGATGAAACATTTCGAACAATCTGAATTTTCCAGTCTTGTGAAATATTTTGAAGACATGTTGCACAAGAATCAGTACCTGTCAAACCCATATAGCCGCTCAGAACTCATCGGCATTTCCTTAATCAAATTGCCTGAACATTTAGGACCTATTATTTTAGCAGGACGTTGCAAAGACGACATTGAAGCTTTTCAGGGACTGTTACAAGAACTGAAAATTGACACTGACAATCGCGGATCGCAAAAATAGCAGCACAAAAATTACAGGTCAAATCTTGCACAATTTCACGATGAAAGAAATAATAACTGGACACGATAAGGCTATTCTTACAACGTAAATCGTGACCAAAACAGACACCATCCATATGACAACCATTGGCAGAGTAATAATAATCACAAGGAAAGATCACCTCTCTGTGGTAATGACTATCATAGAGACAATCAGAGAAACAGACAATTTGGGAATAAACATAATTATTATCAAGTGAGACAGAACAATTTCAGACGCAACGGTCCACCGCACACTTACGATTCTGGGAGAAATTCTCCACCACATGACTGACTAGAAAGAAACTATGGAATCTACCGACATGACGACAGACGATATAATCGTAACGATAGACCTGAATTTCATCAGAACTGGCGGGATTCAAACAGGGCAGGGCCCTCTCGACTAGGTGAACATGTAGAAGTTATTTCTCCAAATCCTAATAACGATGCACGCCAACAAAGAGACAGACAATGACTCGCACCGCAGGCAGCCACGTGCGCCAGCTGGCTCAGAGAAAAATAACATAGACGCTAACCTTGAGAAAAATTGTACCATTCCTTACCGATGTAAACAACATGATAATTGCTTTGAAGTTGAAACTCTGCACACTAGAAAGGGTAAAATATTGCATCGCATTTCAAATGCAAAACAGTTTATTGAGAGATAATCTGCTTTTTAACTTAGTCTTTGCCATAAAATTTTTTCACTTCACATTACTGGTATGCTTTGACACACTTAGAAACTGTTAACTTGCAACAATGTTTTGAAGTTAACTATCCAGTCTAGAACCTAGGGAACATATTTAGACAGTAATTACGAATGCATTGTTATAGTGAACAGACGACACAGTATTATTGTGTGTGTACATTCTTGCTTTTTAGTTGCACGATTACGTAACGACTATAAGACTTACATGCTTAGAACATATACTGCTAATGAGATTTTAATGCAACATTTTGGTTTACTTGAAAAGACATTCTTTATTTGAAGTACTTTCTGAGAGATACCAGATGACACAGTGGTTAGTTTATTTGACAGCTACACGATTATATCACGACGCTACTAATGTGTGACACAATTTACATTGTTGCTTTTGTGCTGTATCTGCTTTATATCTGCACAGTTTTCCTGAATTCTTCTGGAAAGTAAAACATGTTTTAGTAGTAACTTTTGTGGTATAGCTACAATGAGGCAGCCTTTTTTGTAGCACAACAATATGTTACAGTATAGTACTTTCTTGATCATGGTACTGTACGTAATAAATCGATATCTATACGCATAGCATTTCGCTGTTGTTTATTACGAGGTAAGTACATTGAATTCCACAGAACTTTGCTTACGGACGACGATAATTACGTCACTTGGCACATTTTTTACCCTTACGTAATGACAGAGATTATCTTACAACAAGACGCACAGTTTAGCGCTACAGTACACGTATTTGAGTGCTTAATTTTGTACTTAAAACATTTATTTTTAAAGCTTTTTGAATTACAAAGAAAGTTTTCAGTGATACATTTCATTCCATTGCTGTAATCTGTAAGACCTGAGGGTATAATGACATTAATCTTCAAGGGGGTACACGCCTACTTTGTGTACCATGTGTCTGGCAAGCACAAGGAGCCCTAGCTAATGTGGTATTTGCTTATACAACTTTACACATCGGTACCATATTTCTCTAACACATAAATTATACAGCTATCTGATCATTTAACTGAGAGAGACAAACATTTTTTTCTACGTCAGTGACGCATGTTTATGCAATTACACAGTTGGATAACTTCACACTTATAAAATTGTATTTTGTTTGTGCTGTGTGAATTATTCATATTTTTTGGAACCATTGTGATACTATGAGAGCTTTGAATGACGTATTTGGTATGAGATCATGTTTTTTAAAGTACATTTGAGGTAGATGACACTATTGAAATGAGCAGAGAATTTTTTTTAGGTTTTGAAATTATTGCATAAAGCTACGACGTTTTTGAGATTTGGCTGAGTTTTTATGATGTTTTTATTACGATGACAATGTGTATTATGCTGTTGAGGTAAGTTTATGATCAATAAGCTGATGCTATATGAGGAATCTGATTATGCTACGTATTTATTATGATGAAATATTGAAGTGTCGATGCAAGATTGACGTGTCAACGAATATGTATATGTGTAATAAGGTAAGGAATAATGAGTAGTGGTTAGGGACTCTGACTTGTGAAAAAGGATGTTGGAAACCAAGAATCGTACTTCAAGAGTTATGAAATGTGTGTATATGCGTAAATGTATCACAATGCCGGCGAAAATGTTTTGGACTCTGTTTTATTTATAGGATTTTGTTTCTACACATTTGTAACGCGAATTCTTGACCTGTGAAATTTTTTTATATGAGACTGTCATTGTAGCGCAAACTGCTGTCGTAAATATTTCGGTAAGAAAGCTAAGTGACCTTGAGCACCCAGCTGAGGAATAGTCGCCTGAAAAAAGAAAGCCATTAGGTGGAGAAAAAAAGAGGCCATTATCCTCGCTATTCACATTTATTTGTAGAAAGCATCGCAAATACGACACGCTCAAACTTGAAAACATATGATTACACTGTAGAGCTCTTAATTTATGATATTTACTAAAATGCCTAATGAAAAGATGAGAAACATTTTACATCTATTATCTTTCTAGTTGAGAGATAGCTCATTTTGTTTAATATGTAGTTTCTAGCTGCACTGCAGAATTGGTTAAAATAAAATTTAATAGATGTACTAATATAGTCATTTTATGCCTACAGATCCAGTAAATAATAATTTTATGATCTACTTCCAAGAAAACGAGGGAACATGAATAGACATTTCCCTTCACAGGAATTGCATAAATAATTTTCTTATGATTTGGTAACTTGTCTGCTAGAGTAAGTTCTCGTGATGCTTCACTCTAGTGTTAAGATGTGACATAGGTATCAAACATGACCATTTTTACTGTAATATTTTTTCTGCTTGAGCTTTGTCATGCTTAGGTATAAGTTATTGCGTTTGCTGCTGCTGCTTGCCAGGCATAGTACTATTAAATTTCACTTTGTATTACTCTGTTAAGCCAGTTTTACTACAGATTTACTTTTCTTTTTGCTGCACATTGGCTCATATTAGCGATAATGTTGCATTTGCTTTGCTAATTTATATATATTGCTGCTTGCTTTGCCAATTTGCATTTTTTGTCATTGCTGTTTGTGTTAATTGTTTTGTGCTGCTGCATTGCTTCGTCCGTTACTTTAACATCTGAGCTCAGTAGACTTAAGTTAGCTTAAGAGGGGGTAGGCTATATAAGAGAATGAGTTGTGATGAATTGGAAGAAATGCATTGACAAGGTATTAAAAAAAAGGTGAAGTAAGAGGAAACATCTATGAAATGAAGTTTTGGGTTGGACTGCAGTACCAAATGTCACACTGAAAACAAACCTTGTCCTGTCCTTTTGTGTTATCTGCTATGTGTCTGTGTATCTTGTGTATTTGTGTTCTTTTTTGTCTTTATGTGTTTATCTGATAAGACTTATGCTGTAGAATTTTTCTAGTACTCAGCTACATTCACTATGATGAGGAATACTGTTATCCTCAAATATAATTTGCATTTATGATATGTTATTTACTTTGTAAAGATGTTTAGACTATTTATTCTGTTTTGTTTTAATGCTCATGTGTGAAGTTGATGTTTCGAAAGTTTTTCTGATCTTTCATGTATGTACGTATGTCATAATTCCTGTAACACTGATGTATCTGTTTATTTCTATTCTTTTGTAAAGCTTGCACTACTACAAATGTTATCTGTATTGTTATGTTCTTTAATGATGTATTTTGTACCTTTGTAATTGTATTCTTATGTTGTAAATTTATAATTAGACGCCAGTTCTTAAAATTAAGTTTCATTTCACTGCACACGTTTTTGTTGGTCATAGTACACGCAGAATATGCGAGAAAAAAAAGGGGACTGGTCGCATTTGCACGTGTGTTGATAATTCAGCAAGGGACTGGTTAACAGCATTGCTGGTTCTAAGGACAATTCCAAAAACTTTGTGAGTGCACAAGTGGTGGTTTATGGAGTTGCTATACTCTCCGCAAGACTCTTCGATGGTGATTGTGCACCTGCACTGTCGCAACAGATGACTGCTGGGCGTCTCTACAAGGACTACAGTGGGTCTGCATCTTTGATGGCCCACCAATACCATTATCTCTACAAGGACTACAGTGGGTCTGCATCTTTGATGGCCCACCAATACCATTATCTCTACAAGGACTACAGTGGGTCTGCATCTTTGATGGCCCACCAATACCGTAATCTCTACCAGGACTACAGTGGGTCTGCTCTGTGATGACCTACCTACCAATATTCTTCAACTTCGACTGATTCTGCTGTGGGTTTGCTCTGTTGTGGCCCATTACCTGTCTGCATGTCAAGAGTCAGCATTACTTTTTCGCTGGAAGGACAACACTACTTCTTCAAGACTGCATGGAAATCCACTACCTCGGTGTGCATTTTCTTTTACTGCTAAGACTTTGGGAAAAAAAAGACACTGCAATTTTACTGTGATGAATGATCAGGACTGTCTTTATGGACAGTGAGAAAATTTTAGCTTTTGACCAACATTGTATCAATAAGTGTGCGCATTTGATTTCTTTGTTATTGTAATTATGAAATTTTTTTAAATTTGTGTTTGCCACTGTCCAAAACAATTTGTAAAACTTTTTGTGGGGAGCATTGGGGGCTATGTAAGTAGGCTGTTTAGGTTTTTATATTGGTAACACCACGTAGCGCTCTGTATGAAAATCACTGGCTGTGTGGTATGCAGTCTGTGGCTGGTTAGCATTGTTGTAATAATCGCTATTGTAGTGTTAGGCAGTTGGCTGCGAACAGCGCGTAGTGTTGCGCAGTTGGAGGTGAGCCGCCAACAGTGGTGGATGTGGGGAGAGAAATGGCGGAGTTTTGAGAGCGGATGATCTGGACGTGTGTCCATCAGAGACAGTAAATTTGTAAGACTGGATGTCGTGAATGCTATATATATTATGACTTTTGAACACCATTAAGGTAAATACATTGTTTGTTCTTTATCGAAATCTTTCATTTGCTAACTGTGCCTATCAGTAGCTAGTGCCTTCAGTAGTTTGAATCTTTTATTTAGCTGGCAGTAGTGGCGCCCGCTGTATTGCAGTAGTTCGACTAACGAAGATTTCTGTGAGGTAAGTGATTTGTGAAAGGTATAGGTTAATGTTAGTCAGGGCCATTATTTTGTAGGGATTATTGAAAGTCAGATTGCGTTGCGCTAAAAATATTGTGCGTCAGCTTACTGTTATCAGAATAGGTAAGGAGCGAAATGTCTGAGTACGTTCAGTTTTGCTCAGCTGTTTGAAAAGCAAATAACGTAAGAGGTTTTCCAGCACAGTAATTAATTAATTTTTCTAAGGGGACCTATCAAACCCACTCCTGCATTACCGTTATTTGATTTCGTATTTATAACCCTGCATTCATCTGACCAGGAGTCTTGTTCCTTCTGCCACCGAACTTCAGTAATTTCCCTTTCTAAATTTTCTAACCTATCTGCCCTATTAGACGAACCACACGCTTGTCTGGCCTCTCAGCAGATACTATAACACCCCAAGGAACCCCTTAAAGTCAATTAAGACAGAATATCACAATATGAAGTAGGGAAGCGTTATCTTGGCACATACGACATCTTTGCCTGTAAGCTTACACCAAGAAGTTTTGATAACAACAACATTATACATCACTGAAAGTTTTTGTTATGAAAAGAGGAGGAAGAAACCTCAGATTTAATTAACGGACAAATATCCAAGTGATAATTGCAATTAATATCTTGAAAGCTAAGTCCAAGTTGATGTTAGTCAGAGATAACTTTTATGTGGAAGAGAGTTATAAGCGCAACGAAGGAACTGAATGCGCCTACAATACTCTTTCACAGAAGAAATAGCTTGCTGGGTCTCGTCCTGTAAAGACATGCGAGAACAATTCTTGTCTTAGTTATGGAGAGTACGGAACGCGTCGAGATTGTTTTGCGTTTACAAGTGTTTCTTGCGTGATGTGATTCACGAACTTCGGAAACTGATTTTCTAAGCAGAGACAGGAACTGATAGACGCGTTTAACCGTGCATAACGGGTTAATTGAACTTTATTGACGAAACTAGTGAATATTGGACTTGGCGTTCAAATAGTTGGAACTAAAAGAAGAGTGGATAGTATATCAAAGGACTACACTTAATTAGTTTCGAGTAGGACACAATTACACAACTTCACGAAGATAATACAATGACACTGAAGAGTCAAGTTGTCGTAATTGTCAAGTAACTTAATTCTAATTGAACTTACTTTACCAACCAACTGCGTGTGCGTGTGGTGCGGAAGTTATAAAGTATTTAGTGGCCAGGAAACAATAAACTGTTCGTTCCAAGTGAAATATCAAGGGTGGACTACATTATTAAGTGATTTAATCAATGATAGTTAACCAACGAATGTTCAGCGGTGACAATTTAATCTGAATATCAAAATATCTACTTCATTCATTGAGAAGAGAACTTTTGAACATTTTTTTAACATTACGGCGTAGGTTCACTCAGACGTGATCAAAGAGTATCTGTGGATCTCGCTGCATACAGGTTCAACTACTCCATAGCAACGAGCCAACAACGTACGAGAAGACTGATAATTACAATGTATCGTCGCAATTGGTGGTGTGTACGATGCGGATGAGATAAGATTTAACAACTACTGCATATCCGGGCAATGAATCATTCAATCTTAAATCAGAAGTAGCATCCATCGTACTAGTTCGCATTTCTATTTCCCGTTCACCAACGGGGACCTACGTCATCGGGCATCGTGTCTCAACTCCACTGCGAGAGCTGTGGCAGTGGCAGCTCTACGGCGTCGACAATATCAGCACGTGGTTGGAGTGCGGGGACGCCACAATACCCCTCCATTGTGGTTGACCCTACAGTACGGCCATCTGTGTCGCTGAGGCACACAAGTATTCCCACCAACGGCAAGGTCCGTCGTTCATTGATGGAGGACAGATGTTTTTTGACTACATTACTGTCCAACGACATATTACGTGTATTGTAATTTGTGATTAAGCTTCCAAAATTTACAGTACTGATTTTTTAGTTACCAGTCTTCATTTGCGTCAATGATGTCTTTCATTATCCACACATCTTTCCTTTTTCTGATAATATTTGGGATCCCGCTTTAGGTAGCACGATTAACATGACAGTTAAGAAGTTATTAATATCTGATTGTTTACCTGGTAAATACTTATTTTTAAACTGTTTGTATGTTACTTCCTGGCAGATTAAAACTGTGTGCCCGACCGAGACTCGAACTCGGGACCTTTGCCTTTCGCGGGCAAGTGCTCTACCATCTGAGCTACCGAAGCACGACTCACGCCCGGTACTCACCGCTTTACTTCTGCCAGTATCTCGTCTCCTACCTTCCAAACTTTACAGAAGCTCTCCTGCGAACCTTGCAGAACTAGCACTCCTGAAAGAAAGGATATTGCGGAGACATGGCTTAGCCACAGCCTGGGCTGTTTCATGAATAAAAGTCCATCGACTGTCTGTATTTAGATTTCTTAAGTTTAATTCAAATGCAAGTTAAAAGAAAAAAAAGAAAAAGAAATACAGGCAATTGACAGACTTTTATTCAGGAAATGAATATTTTTTACTGCGTCTGGGTGCTACGTGAAACGACTGTAGAAGCTTTAGAAATTTTTTGTTTGTATGTCATACGAAGAAAAAAGTTTTGTAGATGTAGCTATTTAATGCTACACATCATTTCACTGTATTATTACTTCCTATAGAAATTTAAGGAAGATTTTCTTTTTTAAACGACCAGTTACTTCAGTTATATGATGAACACCATGTTTCACCGCTGATTTATCATCTACTAAATAAAAGTAGTTTATTATTATCCTTGTAATACAGTTTAACGTAAATCTTGATGAGTTTTGTCCCACAGCAAGTTTTCTATAATCGGAACAGTATACAGCATTTCCTATTCGACTGATCTCTGGGTCTGTCCATTACGTGAAATTAGGAGAGATGGTACCTGTTCCATACTTTAGGGAATGAAATAACTATTCTTGTTTTTATCTTCTACCGTCTTCAGCAGTAATGCAGTCATTATAAATGGTCTTATAAACTAATTTTTTATGTTTATTTAATGCATGATAAACTCACTAGAGATAAACGTTGATCTATTAGTTATTAAGCAATGTCTTCACTCTGTTGTTTGCATAACACTGCCAGATTTTATTTGCAGACGACACAAATACTGCAATGGATAGTAAATTAAGTGTGAAAGGGCTACCAATGAAATATTCTTGTGCATTAATAAACGATATGTAGACAATTAATTGCCGTTAATATTTTAAAATACATACTGTGTATGGTTTAGACTCTGTAACAGATTTCCACGCCGCGTATGTAGAAAATTATGAAAACGTGTTTTAAACTCATAGGGTTACATCTCATGTGAAATTAAGATATCGGTCACACTTTGACTATATTCAGAAAATGTCTGACAACATCATATACGGGACTAATCTGTAATTCTAAGCAACAGTTATGTGTGCACAAGAAAGTATGATGCGAATTATTTATTGTGTGAATGTAAGAACGTCTAGGAAAAGTTTGTTGTGTTAACTGGATGTAGTTACTGCTGTCTCTTATTACAAAATGGAATTTGACAAAGATAACATACTTCTTTCATGCACTGGTTAATCTTACAAACCGATACTAGAGAGAAGAGCAGTGTATACTATATATGAAAAAATGAAATAACTTTACATCAGAAAATTAGCACCCTTCAGGTGTAACAAAATATTTCCACGAAATAATGCGTTATAAACATTATTAGAATATTACCAGAGAAGAGTAGACTTGCGTTTGAGACAATAAACCTGCAGAATTGTTCTAGAAGCTTTAGGAAGCCTACTTGCACTAGTTTTGTGATTTTCTGAGTTAATAATTTCGTAAGGAGCTTAGTATAATATGTCATTTATTTTCAGTCTTACAGATTACATTCCTTACAACAAAGCCATGAGCTTCACGAAGCTGCAGTGAAAGATAATTCTTTAGTAACTAAACACTAAATATAAATACAGACTGACTTTTCAGTTTGTGATTTCTACTTTGCTTAGTTTAACATAAGACACCTCGAACAAAGAATATGTCCATAGAACGCCTGTTTTTGCCATGTCACCGTAATTTAAAATAAGAACAAGGCGTATTACTTAGAGAGACGTCACTGGGCTATGTTTTTGCTACATTTTAGGTTAGATTATCTGGGTTGATTACGACCCGAAACTGCGTGGATAACCGAAACACATGGATAATCGAAGATACATAAGTTAGGTGGGTTCAAATGGCTCTGAGCACTATGGGACTTAACATCTATGGTCATCAGTCCCCTAGAACTTAGAACTACTTAAACCTAACTAACCTGAGGACATCACACAACACCCAGTCATCACGAGGCAGAGAAAATCCCTGACCCCGCCGGGAATCGAACCCGGGAACCCGGGCGTGGGAAGCGAGAACGCTACCGCACGACCAAGAGCTGCCCGTATCTTCATACCGACTTTAAACGAAGTCATGTGATCGAGTTGAATGTTTCTCTGCGATATTGCAGAAAGACTTGGCAATAATGCAGCAGCTGTAAATGAGTGCTGGCAACAGTGGTAACGAGAATGTACGGTCGTAAGGAGCATTGCTGAGAGGGATGACCAACGTATTCGGCATACGGCTCTGTTGCATCGTGCTGTAGCAGCAATTCTATCAGCAGTTGCCACCTCAGTGGCACAACGAACTGTTACAAATCGGTTACTTTAAGGAAAGCTCTGAGCCAGACGCCTTGTCGTGAGCTTTCCACTGACCCCAAACAACCCCCTTTTGCGACTTCAGTGGTGTCAACCGAGAGCTCACTGGAAGCCCGTTGTGTTTTCTGATGAAAGCTGGTTCTTAATTGTGCCAGTGACTGCAAATTTGTACGTCAGTCTCGTGTTTTGACCAGTTGTGCCGCCATTCATGAACAGCATCCCAGGGAGGTGTTTTCCATCACGATACCGCTCGCTCACATACCTCTGTTACAACCCATCATGTTCTACAGAGTGTCAACATGTTGCCTTCATCTGCTCGATCACCAGATTTATCTCCACTCGAGCACATATGAAACATCATAGGGCGATAACTCCAGCGGCACCGCATTAAGCGTCCCTGTATTGACCGACCAAGTACAACAGGCATTGAACTTCATGCCAAAAACTGACGTACGACAACTACACAACACAGTGGAGGTACGTTTCATTCTTGTATTCAACATTATGGCAGTAACAACTGTTATAAACGAACCAGCAATTCACATTTACAACGCACTATCTCGCGCCTACGTGTTTGATCGTGCAGTGTTAATCACTTTAATATGATGCCTAGCCAAATGTATTTCAAAAATTTCGTTACTTTACGTTAATTGTTTTTTGGCGTTGCGATTTGTTTTTCTGTCAGTGTACAATATGTAACAATACTCGACTCTCCGCCCTCTCCCGGTTCACCGCGCGCCTGCCGGTTGGGAGGTAGGCTGCCCGCACTCCACGCCTCGCCGCTCCGGTCGCAGTCGGGAAGCCCCAGCGGGGCAACACATGCCACATGCCATCCGCCGTACTGGGGACCGGTCCAGCCCGCCGTAGCCGCGGGCTCAACGTCCGAGGTCAAGGCGTGGCCGCTCGGAAAGTTACCCAGCCGCCAAGTCGCCGCGCTGGTCAAGGGTACGCCCGCCGCCTCTGACAGACTGTCACCACACCGCCGGCTTCTCTCACTGTCCCCGTTCTTTCTTTTCATAACAGTCAGTATACACACGCACGCACACATATACCCACCGACAAATGGATCACTCCTTTATTTCGAAAAACTGACGCTGAGGCATGCATATGTAATCTTTTGCAACGTGTCCGATCGCCAAATCAGAAAAACACGAGTTTCTGTAACGACAAAATCGTCTGTTACCCACGGGGATTTTCCACAGCATTCTTAAGCAACGTCAGTAACTTTCAGAACTACCCCTGCTCCGATGCAGGCGTGAATCCATCGTAGCATACCAATGACGAGGTCACAAGTCAGCCGTGGTCTAAATTGTCCCATTCTTCAATGGCGATTCTGTGGAAATCATGCTGAGTATATGGTCGGTGTCTACGTCCAAAAGCAGCCCACTTTAATCGATCTCCTACGTGTTCAGTTGGGTTCAGGTCAGGAGAACAGACAGGCCACTACATTCAGGTGAGACTAACCTGCTGAAGGAACGTTTTCACGAATACAGCACAATGAGGCCGCGAGTTATCATCTGTCAAGATCAAGCTGCCACCAAAATGTTGGCGATACGGCAGCACCATTGTAAGACGTGTATATTTCTATTGTCTATTGTCAAATCACAATTTATGTAAGATTTTTATATTTTATTAATAGGATTAAACAGAAATAATTAATATTTGTCATGTTGGAAATAACTGTGGTAGCAGGGAATGTCTGCACCAAAGTATTGTTGACAAGAGAGACCGCAAATTGATGTAATTTTAAAAAGGGCAGGAGAAACCGCGTACGGATACATTTTAAGAAAAGAGCGGGAAAGACCGCGCATTGATACATTTTGTAATGGTAGCAGGGATTGGCTGCACCAGAAAGCATTGTTGGCAGGAGAAACGGCACTTTAGCGTTCGTAGGAAGTCAGTAGTAAGCGAGAAGTGAAGCGAGTCGGTAGCAGGTCTGAAACGAGAGGCTGAGAGGAGCGGTGTGCCTGCCAGTCACCAGCTATGATTTACAAGAGATTATAAACGGATGTACAGAGACATCAGCTAACTATTATAATAAGAGGAACTAATATTATTGAATTAATTTTTTGAGAAACTCAAGACTACTGAAGGTATGTTTGCGCATTGCTAATTGTAAGATTATTGTAAAAAGTAAGTCCCATTTGAACGTTTGTAAAATCATTTCATTCAGAATATAATTAACTTTTGCCAGAAATATTGCATTTCTAATTATAATCCATCCCAAAAACCATCAACGTAAAACTTTGCAAAATTTTATTGTTGTCAAGAAAAAGTTTAACTATGAATTACGTAACTTCAGTCAAATTAATTAAAGAATAAGGTCAGCTTTGCTATTAAAGAATAACGTCAGCTTTGGTAATAAATACAGCCACTTATTATGAAAACCCACCAGCAGCTAATAGAGTATAGGAAAACAGAGTAAGTATATTCATGTTGCAGTTCGATGTAGCAGTCAGATGGCGATCCAGTAACAGTGAAAAAAAAGGTAAGGAACAGTTTTGGGTTATTGCAGATAACGACTGAGGGCCACGACGAGGACACATTCTATGTTTCATCGAAATAATCAGAAAATCACTTTTAATAAGCAACGAAGATTGAGAAAGAGAATAAATTTCAAAGGGAAGATTTCATTTGTTATTATTAAGCAAGAGATAGAAATCCTAAGGAAAGGTTTCATAGTTTATTATAGAAGGGAAGGTTGCGTAACAAGAGAGATATAGAGGACACGGGAAGGTTTCACTTAACAAAAGAGATATAGAGGAGAAGGAAAGGTTTCACTATTGGTTGCAGATTATCGTCCCAGTAGCATATAACAGGGAGGCTGCCCTTAACAATCACGAGGGGTATACTGTGGCCCATCGTAAAGCCACCCCGGAACATTATTCCACCACTGCCTTGCAGAACATGTGAGACACAGTGTTGAAGCCGTTCGTTATTAGCGGGTTGTCTTCAAACGCTTTGTCTGCGATTACCAGGGGACAACCGGAGCCGAGTTTCGACCATAAAAAGCACCTGACGGCAATTCTGAGGCGTCCATTTTGCATGAGTTTTTGCCCATTTGTAATGGAGTCCATGGTGTTCTAATGTACGACGTGATGCTCCCCATGATCGACTGGAATGAAAATTGACCACATTCAATTGTCTGGGGCAGTTTGATGCTATACGTGACATTCTGTTGCCTCTTAGAATGCCGAATTCAGTCCTGGAGCACTCACCCAAGGGTTCGTTCGGCTGAAAAGTCATAGATATCGATCAACCTGTCCACCTGTCGATTTTGGGTGGCTTTTGCGGAGTTAGTTTTCAACACTAGCTGCCAATTGGAACATATCCCCTGTCCGCACCACATCACTCTGATACGAGTGCATGCGCTGAACAACATCTGTGGTTGACAAGCCTTCTGTAGGTAACATGACGATGTGGATCCGATCGCTGGTCACGATTGTCCGTCGTGGCATGAAGACTCTATACTCTTCCATAGATGTATGTAATGCATCCCCACTGGAGCCTTACTATCAACCGAAATGCTTCAATTTATTAGAGTGCGGCGTTCTGTCCTAGCAAGCGCTCGTGCTAACTGTGTGTATGTTTACGAACAACGCCAGGGGTGACCGTCTGATCGGATCAGGGACAGTCACAGCAGCAATACCCCTGCACGACAAATCTCATGAAAACTTTTGTTGATGTGTGTACCTCGTTTTCTGTTTAAGGCGAAATCTCGCTCCATAACGCTGCTGAAAAGCCAGTTCTGTTGTGTAGTGTGTCCGAGCAGGAAAAGAGATAGACGTGAACAGATGTGGTGATATATGAAGTAGAGAATATATTTCTTTAATTCCAGTCTATGATTGTCGATAGCCTATCGCTTTCAGTCCAAAATAACTATCTTCAGGTCTGGTTAAAACACACGAAGCCTTATGTTACCCTAATGTGATCAAGCCCAAGTGGGATCACCAGCTGAAGTAAACAAAATTAGCTTGACATCGTGGTGGTGGTGGTTAGTGTTTAACGTCCCGTCAACAACGAGGTCATTAGAGACGGAGCGCAAGCTCGGGTTAGGGAAGGATTGGGAAGGAAATCGGCCATGCCCTTTCAAAGGAACCATCCTGGCATTTGCCTGAAACGATTTAGGGAAATCACGGAAAACCTAAATCAGGATGGCCGGAGACGGGATTGAACCGTCGCCCTCCCGAATGCGAGTCCAGTGTGCTAACCACTGCGCCACCTCGCTCCGCTTGACATCGTCAAATAGATATAATAAACAGTGTTTCAGTGTTTGTTGTCATGGGTAACACCATTAACATAGTAATTCTCCCTGAATTGTGACCCAGTCTGCGTTATACGCATAATCTTACGTTGAAGATCTTACATAGTAAGTCAAGTCTTAAGGATAGGAAATGTATATGTTTTGAGACCGTGTTACCCACGGCATGGATATTACACAGTTACCCATATTTGAGGATGAGAGCACTTAACGAATTCCAAATGCCTTCAGAAATAATTTCAAGCCTTTTTGAAAGTTTTTCACTAGTGTACGGGTGAAAGAACCAAACTAATAGAACTAACAAAGGTTTTACTTGATTAACGCAAAATATTCAACCCTTAAACCGAAACATCGGTCTCTCAGACCCCTCGTTTATTTCAAATGTTGAGTGTGGCAACACTGCAAAAAAGCGCGGCTTCACTTTCCCAATACCTTCGCCCCAATACTTGCCGCGTGTAAAGCAGCAGTCAACAATCAGTTTTACTGCGTCAGTGAAGACATGCAGAGTATTGTTTAGAGGAGTGCGCGAAGTTGTGTGCCTGAAATACTGCATGTTTCGTATTACGCACAAGAATTTGGTAGGTGCAATAGACCGCATGTTTTCAATTACGACATATTCTGTGGCTGTTATTTTATAGTATCTTCTTCTATACGTGAATTTATGTCATATTTCTGGTATAACATGGATCGACTTTCTAAGAAGAGTAATATATCTGCAGCTAATCCAGATTTGGAAGCTTGGGCGCAAGTGGAGTTACGCGATTCAGATGAAGAGGAAATTGAGATCGATGATGACACATTTGACGATTCTGATGATGATCCAGATTTCGTGATAGGCGATAGTCGCTATGAAACAGTGATACTAGTGAAGAAAATGTTTTATTGGAAGAACAGCCTGGCGCTGTCTATACTACAGATAGTACCTCACAGCAAACACAGTACTTTTATGGTCAAAATAATTTCCAATGGGAGCGTTCTGAGCCTGTTAGAACGAAAAGAACCCCAGAGCACAACATTCTGAAAGGAGGAATGCCTGGCCTAACAGCCAAAACTCGAAGTTTGGGACCAAGTCCTACTAAATCTCAAATATGGAAGAATTTATTTGATGATGACATGATAGATGAAATAGTTTTACATAAAAACGTGAAACTGAATACAATAAGGGCAAAGTTACATGAAACAACTAATCCGTCCAGTTACAGAGATATAGACAACGTTGAAATCAAAGCTTTCATAGGCCTTCTAATGATGACATCAATATTCAAATCGTCTCATCAAGATAAGTTGTCTCTTTTCGAAAAGGATCTAACCGGTCGTCCTATATTTGTGGTGACAATGTCGGCAAAGCCCTCTGAAATACTTCTAAGCAGCCTGAGATGACGATGCGCTACCAGAGACAAAATAAAGAAGTCAGATCGCGCAGTTGCAATATCAATCATTTTTGAGAAATTTATTTTCAGTTCTTAGCAACTATAATGTGTAAAAGGCAACGTTACGGTGGATGAAATCTTAATACCATTCAGGGGAAAATGTCCTTTCCGCGTTTATATGCCTATCAAGCAAACCCAATACGGCATAAAAATTATGTGCCTGGCAGTCTCTGGAAGCGCTTACCTGTTCAATGCTCACATATATTTAGGGACCGATAGATGTATGTGGCCTGACAGAAGAGAAAAGGTTTGCCAAACCAACTCAGGCTGTTTTCCATCTGTGCAAACCAATAGAAGGAAGTTAACACAAACATTACCGCTGATAACAGGTTTGCATCTATAGAACTCATTCGTGAGCTGAGAAAGAGGGTAATAACATAGGAACAGTCAGAAAGAACAAAAGCCAAATTCCCCAAGAGTTTTTGGCTGATAAAAGTAGGCCAGTTGGGCCAGCATTATATGGATTCTCTGAGAATGCAACACGGGTTTCATTTGTTCCTAAGAGAAACAAGGCAGTAATTCTTGTCTTCAATGCATCATTCCATTGAAAATAGTACCATAAAAAATAAGCCAGAAATTATTTGTTACTACAATGCAACGAAATCTGGAGTAGAATTGCTCGACATGAAATGTGCCAATTATTCGTCAAAAAGACGTACAAGGCGCTGGACAATGGCAGTCTTTCGTAAACATCAGTTGCGTGAACAGTTTTCTTCTGTATTTGTCCTACAGAGGAAACCCCATGCTAACTCGTCTAAAATTCACCAAAAGTCTGGCCATGGAGCTGATAGAGCCACATCTAAGAAGACGCCTGTAAATTCAGAATTTACCTAGAAATATCAAGGAAATGATCCATTACGTTCTGGGAGACACTGAGCAAACAAGCGAAGGCATACCAAGTGATAGAATGGACAAAAGGAAGACGTGTATGAAGTGTCCTGCGTCCAAAAAGAGGAAAACGGCGTATAAGTGCATCAAATGTATGCACCCAGTTTGCCTGGAATGCAGCAGAGCGATGTGTGTTGACTGTGCAAAGGAGGTGTGATTTGATATTTCAGTTCAGTTGATTATTAACTTTTTTTCATTTCTGCAGTATTTTATTTATATTTAGGAATATATTGTCTGGTATAACAGTGGTGAAAATCATATGAAATCTGACACTGAATGCCTGCACGTACTTGTGATATTTCGTGTTTTACATAATTTAAACAACAAAGTATTTATATGGGCTCAAAAGTATTAAATTTACTTATAATATGAATTAACTGACTATTTACTTGCTTTCTGTCAACTTATGTGGAGATTTGTGATATAAAATATTAGGTTGTCTGAGAGATTGCATGTTTCTAGTTACGCATATTTCAGAGATGTTTCGGGTTAAGCTTTAACAAATTAACACATTTGAAGCCATTTTATACATGGGAATTAGATTCTTTATCGAATCTGGAGTGGTGGGTTACTGGTAGTATGCCAAACTGCTAAAAAAACCGACACGTCCTTCATAAAAATTCAAGGTGGTATTTAATAGCACTTAAACTTCTCCTTCACCAATTATGGAATGTATTATACAAAATATCTTCTATCATTCAGATGTTTTAAAAATCGCGTAAACTTTGTACTGTAATTAATTATGCAGGAACAACTTCGTCTGTTTTTCCAAAACCTTCGTATTGTGATTTGATTACCTTGTTCTCTGCATGCTCCCTATCTGCGAACATGTCAGTGTTCAGATTTAAGGACAGAGACAAGAAACATTGTCGTGACTTTAATGAGAAGTAGAAACAAAACAAAAACTAAAATGAAGGAAGCCTGTTCAATAGAGCACATCATTTCGCATCTGTGAGATCAGTCTGTTCCTTCTCGGCGTGGTGTCATCTAGGTCAATGGTTCGTAACCTTTCTGAGACTGTTAATAGGGGTACAACAACCTTTTCTTTACGGAATGATGTCGCAATTCTAAATACACCATGATTGCTACCTACAACTCCTCCTCGAAAAAGACATATCCACAATAAGAAATGGGCAGTTGTAAAAAAACACCACTTCTCTCCCTACTGACATTTGCTTCATCCACACCGTGCACCCCATTTAAAAACCAAATTGAAATGTGTGCACAATAATGAAGACTGGTGTCTGTAACTCACTTGATCACTGGACTTCTCACTTTTGAACTGACAGAAACTGGAAGACTTAAGGCTGCTAATGCTTTGTCCCTGCCTACTAATACTACTACTACTATTACTAACAACAACAACAACAACAACAACAACAATAATAATAATAATAATAATGAGTAGGCGCTACAGAAGTTTAGTTCCCAGTAAAAGGTTACTGTTGTTATGTGCTATCAGATAGTTCAATTACTGTCCCAAAACGAATAATGAACCAATATCTGATAAATTGTGGGAATTACATACAATTTGGAGAGCATTTCAGAATATATTTAAACATATGTGATGTGTATGTTCCAATTTTGTAGTAGATGCATAGTAGATCATACAAAGTATGCTTGTAGGGGGTGTATTACGTGATAAAAATATATGAACAACATTTGTACACGAATTGTAACCTCCACCACAATGTGTCACACGTTCGATTAGTATTTGTAAAAGGAATGTAATTATTGGCAACTTTTGTAATCAGCGTTACAGTGATATGAGATAATGATAATAGTAAAGATGTATAAAAAATTATTTAATTTCATGACCGAAACACAGTTGAAACCTTCTGATTTTACCCCTCAGAGTGTAATTACCCCAGGTCGGGAACCACTGTCCCAGGGGTCACGACTTCGTGGCTCCATCCCATCCCCCTACTCTACGGTGGCTTTCATATCGTAACACAATATGTGTGAGAAATGTTGGTAGCAGCCTTGCTGAGGTGGAGACATCGGTTCCTGTCGGTTCTCTGAAGTTGACCAGTACTGAGTAGGAGACTTTTTTCCAAAATGAAAATATTCTGATGCCAACTCATTCTAGCGTGATATTTTGTTTAATAAGGTGGGTTAACAGGGACGTTGTTAGTTGTTTCCATTTATTAGCTGCTAGTTTTAAGTAAAAATGCTCCCTAGAAGATACTACAGCCCTTGATTATCACTTATTATTATTATTATTATTATTATTATTATTATTATTACTATTGTAGTAAGATACAGAGTGCCTTAATAAAGTTGTTCCCTTCTTTTATAAATACACATCTGTACAGTCTCGAAAACCAGTACCTCATTCAGTGCTTCACTACTTGAAAAGAAGGGGAAAAAATAGAAAAAGACGATTTATGACCTTTATTCCACCATCGAATGAGTTGCAGCACTGCGTGGCGCTAGCATATCCACAGCACAGTGGGGGCGGGCACACAGCACAAGAAGAGGCAAGTCTGACAAGGAAGACATGGCTACTAAACATATATCGATATGATGATAGCTGTTGGACACGCTGTTAAACTATGGTGCTAGATTAATATAGGAGGGCTATTCGGAAAGTAAGGAACGATCGCTCACGAAATGGAAACGACAGTGAAAATCCGATGAAGTTTTGCACAGGTGTGTTGGGCAGTGTCTCTAGTATGTCCGTCGATCATGTTACGTCGTTCTTTTTAGATCTGAGTACACAGGGAGCACATAAAGACACTTAGAACAATAGTGGCTCCCGCCAAGTACGAAAGCCTGGTAAGAAATTTCGCCTGAAGCTATGCAGCCAACATTACGTAACTATCGAGCGTTTTCATCTTCAAGACAATTCTCAGCCGCATTCTGCAGGGGCAATGAAGATGCTCCTGCATCGTTTTCAATTGGGAATGTTTGATTACGCACAATAAAGCCCGTAATTGTCTCCCTATGAGTTTCATCTCTGCTCACATGAACCGCTGGCTATGAAGACAACATTTTGGCAGAGACAACGAGGTGTAGGCCAGCGTAGAGAATTGCCGGAAAGCACTGGCGGCTGCCATCTATAACTAGGGTATTGGAAAGTTGGTACAACGCTACGACAAACGTCTAAGTCAGATCGACGACAATGGAGATAAGTAGCTGGAAGTTGTAGCTAACTTTTGCAATTAAAACAGTTTTGATTTTCACTGTGGTTTCCATTTCGCGACCTATCGCTCCTAACTTTCCGAATAGCCATCGTATAGTACCGCTGAATGGTGCACAAAAACCCATTACCAAAATTGTTTATAGCGAGGAAGAAACCAGTGTTGTTGGTCGAAACTGGGAGTTGCATGAAACGCATGATGAGCCATATTTGTCTGAGCTTAATCAGTCCACAGTCTGCAAAAGCGGAACTGCAAATGTCTGAAAAAAACAGAAAATGCGCTTGACAACTTATACGAGATTAACGCAGTATGTCGCTATTATATTTCACACATTTATCGTTAACCAGATTTATATGCTATGTTTGGTGGCATGGGGAGTGCGGTAAACTCGTTCTGGTGCTCTCCGACCCACGCACATATGCTGCGAGCTGTGTGATACTTTGCATTGTCCTGCTGGTAGATGCCATCGTGCCGAGAAAAAAACATATTCCATGTAGGGGTGGACATAGTCCGCAAGGATTGATGCATATCTGTCTTTGTCCGTTGTGCCTTACAGAATGACGAGATTACCCAATAATTGCCACGAAAACATACTCTACACCATAAAGCTCCCTCCACCGGCCTGCACACTTGCGACGATAGTTGCAATGTGTTTACTTTCAGACGTTCCACGTCGATGGAGCATAAAACGTGATTCATCTGAGAAGGCCGCCTGTCGCTATACGTCCAGCTGCGGTATTCGCGTGCAAATTCCAGCTTTCGTAGCCGATGAACAGCAGTCAGCATGGGAGCATGGACCAGACACCTGCTACAGAGACCCGCAAGCAATAACATTCACTGGACGGCCGTTGAGGACACAGTTGGTAGCCCCTTGGTAGATACGTTCGCAGCCGTTATTTACCCCTGTCATTTACGGCCCGTAGTGCACCACAATTGCCTCGGCACCTGTGTGGATAGCGCCATTTTGGCGTGTAAGGTACACATTAACCACGACGGCATGCGAACAGTTTTTCTTCCGAAAGCGAATGACCATACCCATTTGGACACCAGATAAATTACTCTGTTTCCGTATTAGGACAACGATTGCAACGTTTTCCCGCGTCCCCATGACACGCTTTATATAGCCTCCAACCGTCGCTTCGTCTATGAGTGGTTATTGCATTTTGACTCGTACATAGACAGTGGCCACATTAATGTGACTGGACCGCGTATAAATCACTAAATGGAGGGAAACAGGCCAGGGCAGGTGTGTGTTTGAAATAATTCCTAGAAAAAAGGGTTGGATAGAGCGATATATAATTTAGCACATGTTGTTGTTGTTGTTGTGGTCTTCAGTCGTGAGACTGGTTTGATGCAGCTCTCCATGCTATTCTATCCTGTGCAAGCTTCTTCATCTCCCAGTACCTACTGCAGCCTACATCCTTTGAATCTGCTTAGTGTATCCATCTCTTGGTCTCCGATTTTTACCCTCCACGCTGCCCTCCAGTACTAAATTGGTGATCCCTCGATGTCTCAGAACATGTCCTACCAACCGATCCCTTCTTCTAGTCAAGTTGTGCCACAAGCTCCTCTTCTCCCCAATTCTATTCAATACCTCTTCATTAGTTATGTGATCTACCCATCTAATCTTCAGCATTCTTCTGTAGCACAACATTTCGAAAGCTTCTACTCTCTTCTTGTCTAAACTACACTCCTGGAAATGGAAAAAAGAACACATTGACACCGGTGTGTCAGACCCACCATACTTGCTCCGGACACTGCGAGAGGGCTGTACAAGCAATGATCACACGCACGGCACAGCGGACACACCAGGAACCGCGGTGTTGGCCGTCGAATGGCGCTAGCTGCGCAACATTTGTGCACCGCCGCCGTCAGTGTCAGCCAGTTTGCCGTGGCATACGGAGCTCCATCGCAGTCTTTAACACTGGTAGCATGCCGCGACAGCGTGGACGTGAACCGTATGTGCAGTTGACGGACTTTGAGCGAGGGCGTATAGTGGGCATGCGGGAGGCCGGGTGGACGTACCGCCGAATTGCTCAACACGTGGGGCGTGAGGTCTCCACAGTACATCGATGTTGTCGCCAGTGGTCGGCGGAAGGTGCACGTGCCCGTCGACCTGGGACCGGACCGCAGCGACGCACGGATGCACGCCAAGACCGTAGGATCCTACGCAGTGCCGTAGGGGACCACACCGCCACTTCCCAGCAAATTAGGGACACTGTTGCTCCTGGGGTATCGGCGAGGACCATTCGCAACCGTCTCCATGAAGCTGGGCTACGGTCCCGCACACCGTTAGGCCGTCTTCCGCTCACGCCCCAACAGCGTGCAGCCTGCCTCCAGTGGTGTCGCGACAGGCGTGAATGGAGGGACGAATGGAGACGTGTCGTCTTCAGCGATGAGAGTCGCTTCTGCCTTGGTGCCAATGATGGTCGTATGCGTGTTTGGCGCCGTGCAGGTGAGCGCCACAATCAGGACTGCATACGACCGAGGCACACAGGGCCAACACCCGGCATCATGGTGTGGGGAGCGATCTCCTACACTGGCCGTACACCACTGGTGATCGTCGAGGGGACACTGAATAGTGCACGGTACATCCAAACCGTCATCGAACCCATTGTTCTACCATTCCTAGACCGGCAAGGGAACTTGCTGTTCCAACAGGACAATGCACGTCCGCATGTATCCCGTACCACCCAACGTGCTCTAGAAGGTGTAAGTCAACTACCCTGGCCAGCAAGATCTCCGGATCTGTCCCCCATTGAGCATGTTTGGGACTGGATGAAGCGTCGTCTCACGCGGTCTGCACGTCCAGCACGAACGCTGGTCCAACTGAGGCGCCAGGTGGAAATGGCATGGCAAGCCGTTCCACAGGACTACATCCAGCATCTCTACGATCGTCTCCATGGGAGAATAGCAGCCTGCATTGCTGCGAAAGGTGGATATACACTGTACTAGTGCCGACATTGTGCATGCTCTGTTGCCTGTGTCTATGTGCCTGTGGTTCTGTCAGTGTGCTCATGTGATGTATCTGACCCCAGGAATGTGTCAATAAAGTTTCCCCTTCCTGGGACAATGAATTCACGGTGTTCTTATTTCAATTTCCAGGAGTGTATTTATCGTCCACGTTTCACTTCCATACATGGCTACACTCCATACAAATACTTTCAGAAACGAATTCCTGACATTTAAATCTACACTCGATGTCAACAAATTTCTCTTCTTCAGAAACGCTTCCCTTGCCATTACCAGTCTACATTTTATATCCTCTCTACTTCGACCATCATCAGTTATTTTGCTCCCCAAATAGCAAAACTCCTTTACTACTTTAAATGTCTCATTTCCTAATCTAATTCCCTCAGCATCACCCGACTTAATTCGACTACATTCCATTATCCTCGTTTTGCTTTTGTTGATGTTCATCTTATATCCTCCTTTCAAGACACTGTCCATTCCGTTCAGCTGCTCTTCCAAGTCCTTTGCTGTCTCTGACAGAATTACAATGTCATCGGCGAACCTCAAAGTTTTTATTTCTTCTCCATGGATTTTAATACCTACTCCGAACTTTTCTTTTGTTTCCTTTACTGCTTGCTCAATATACAGATTGAATCGCATCGGGGAGTGGCTACAACCCTGTCTCACTCCCTTCCCAACCACTGCTTCCCTTTCATGTCCCTCGACTCTTATAACTGCCATTTGGTTTCTGTACAAATTGTAAATAGCTTTTGGCTCCCTGTATTTTACCTGTGCCACCTTCAGACTTGAAAGGGAGTACTCCAGTCAACATTGTCAAAAGCATCTAGAAATAGTTAAAGTGAGTGGTGTAGCAGGGGGATAAAATGTTAGGGTTAAACAAATATTGGAATACTGATTTTCTAGGAGACTGAATAGTAGATTAGGTGAGACGAAAATGGTAAGGCAAAGAATAAACGGTTGGAAGAGGATGTTAAATCCATGTAGAGAGTGAGGACTAGCTGTTTTCATAAGTAGTAGAGTGCCGCCTGCTGCGTGGCAGACGTCAATCAAGGTACTAATCATGTGGCGCTCCACTAATTACAGGGCTGGCTTCATATTACTCTTCTGCCTAACGGACTTTATACTACTCTTCTGCCTAACGGTCAATTTACGCAGGCGGCAAACTGCTGTCAGACTCGCCGAACATGTGGCCAAGCAGATCAAGTTTAAAACTGTTAATATGCTAAGTAGAAACAGCAACGAGACGGAACTAAAAGGGGGGGAGGGAAACTTTTATGCGCCTTAAAACCAGTTTGGGAGCACGTAGGCACGTTGGATTTTCGGGGTATATTTATTTTTTTCACAGTGGAAAAATTTTAGTGGAAGATCTGTGCGCAATGTCTTTAGTTTCGAATTCCCGGATTTGAAAAAGGATATTAACAAGCCTTCCACTCCCATTAAAAAATGTTTACGTATAGATCCCGAGCTCTAATATACAACTGATTTCTTTGCAATTTACTAAAAACTATTTCTGATATCAGTGCCTACCGGAGAAATTCCTTGGATTGCTAATCTTGAATTCAATATTTCAGAACGTACAGGACACCGCAAAATTATAATATATTCGCTTATGATTTTCAATGGAAGAATAAACAAATTTTCTCACGACAGTAAGTGTGGCTGTGGATAGTTATGGAAATTCTGAGCAAAACAGTGAATACTGGAGGCTGTAAAACAGCCATATTTCAAATCGTAAACAAAATTGGATGTTGGTAATTAGTAGTATAGAGTTTCCTGAAACGTTTCTGTCACTTAGATGCGATTACAAATGTACGATTTTGTCCCTACATGCTAAAGTTTATATCCCCCACTGCTCTTTCTATCTGAGAGCGACAGCTAATCGCAGAAACTACTGCAGGTATTGTGGTACGATTTTGACTGATAGGACTGATTGACGAAGAAGATTTGTGTTGATAATTTATTGCTGCTACGCCTGAGAAGTTGTCTACTCTTAGATACTTAGTGCTACCCCTAGTAGTTACGTAAAACATGGCTTTCACGCTTAATGTTGAATGAAACAAATATATTTTATGTGCCCCGTTAATCGAATGTATTTCAGAAAGATCAAGAGCCGGTGATGACATAATTTTCTATATGCAGATTTCGATCATTTTCACACTTCATAAAATCGATTACAATACCTTATACGGCAGACTTCTTAGTGTGACAATTAAAAGTCGTCCTCCGTCACCGCAGCCAATAGTAAAATACTCGTACATTACAGAGACAACAACTGTCCTAACCCAGGCATGAGGACGAACTTATTTTTAAAGTTTTTGACAAGAAACGGCGTTCAGAGTGCGGTGTCTTCACACATATATTGGGTAGTTCAAGGTTCCTCTGGGCTGCACCGGGTCACCAGAACAAGCTGCGGTGGTCTTCTGTCAGTGATTCTGCCGCAGAGTATTTGCCCACATCTCAGCACGCCGCTGGTATTCGCCATACCAGTCATCCCTGCCTCTCTGCCCGTTCCATCTTATCGTATGAGTCTCAGCTGCATAATTTAATTTCACATCTATTCGAGCGGATTGTTTTTCTTTCTTATTAGTCCCCTTTAACGAGGAGCGGTCAATAAGTAAGGCAACACTTTTTCTTCTTGGAACAGACTGTTTTTTCAGGATTCCAATACATCATATTATCCGGACTCTTTTGGCAACAAAACCCTACTTTTCAACACAATCACCGTTCAATGCTACGACCTTACGCTACCTTATTGGAAGGGCCTGTATGCCCGCATGGTAGCTCTATAATGGTCGACGCAGGAGCCAGCGTCTCGCTGCATTAATAACCTCCCCATCATCCACGTTCTGCTTCCAGCAGAGTGCATTATACAATGGGGCAAACACATGGAAATCGGAAGATCCAGGCTGCAGGGTAGATGAAGAAGAGCAGTCCAATGAAATTTCGTAAGCTCCTCTCGGATGCGTAGACTTTGAGGCCTTGCTTTGTCACGGGAAATGAGAAGTTCTTTTGCATTTTTGTGGCAACGAACAATCTGAAGTCGTTTTTCTGTTTCCTGAGGGTAGCACAATATGCTTCAGAGTTGATCGTTGCCCCTTGAGGGAGAACATAAAACAGAATTACCTCTTCTGAGTCCCAGGAAGACCGCCTCCACGACTTTACCAGCTGAGGTTGCGACTTTGAACTTGTGACGCCAGTCCATGAATTGCCGCTTTGTTTCCGTTCGAAGTGACGTTCCGTCACCTGTGATGATGTTCGACAAAAACTGTTACGATGCCTCGTAATACGCAAGCGATTCAGCGAAGATGGTCCTTCGTTATTACCCCAGCGGACACACACGTCTGAGTACGCCAGCTGGTCGACGAGTTTGTCAACACTACCAACAGAGACGTGCAGTTGAGCAGCGAGGTGTTGGATTGTGATCCGTCGATCATCTCAAATGAGAGTACCCGCACGTTCCAGCATTGGAGGAGTCACACCTGTGTGTGTGTGTTTTTTTTCTTTATTGATTTTCAATTCCCCCCGAAGGGGGCGGGCTGGCAGCAGCTTACTACGCTGCTCTACAGCCTGCAGACTTTTTTGAAATAAAGGAAGAAGAAAGAAACAAGGAAAAACAGGCGAGAAAATGGTGATTTAAAGTGTAAAATGGCGTAAAATTGCGGAAAGTTAAAACAGAAAGCAAAAGGGTTTGACAATGTAGATAAAATACACAGGAATCAGACAAGTAACATAGTAGACACACATTTAAAAAACATGGCGACAGTCTGGTTTCTGTTCGCAAGAGATAAAAGGCACACCCAGCGACAGTATGATGGCCATTCGCAACAAGTCCCAAAAAACACAACACGGAACACTCACTGGAAAACTCGCGCTGCAGAACACTCACTGTAGAACACTGCACGAAAGTGGCAGCACAAAGACGACACTCCCGAGCCAAAGGCAGATGGGGGGGGGGGGACCTGCAGGAGGGGGAAAAAACAAGGAGGGAGGAGAGGAAAAACGAAAAGGGGGGGAACCAAGGAGGGGGAGGACTAATAAAGGGGGAGAAGGGCAGACGCGAGAGGGAATGGGAGGAGGCAGAGGAGGGAAATGGAAAAGGACGCGGGGCAGAGAAGGAGGCAAAGAGAGGGGAGGTGGGGAAGAAAGAGGATGGAAGGGGGGAGAGGGAGCCCGGGAAAAGGACAGAGGAAAGGAGGGGGAGTGAGGATCAGAGTTGATAGGAGGGGTAAATGGAGGGAGAGAGGGCATCATCCGGGAGGGGGAGTTGATGGAAGCCACCTTGGGAAAGGAGATGTAGGGTGTAGAGGTGGAGGGTAGGGGGGACACAATGGTGAAGACGTGGCAGGGGGCAGGGATCGAAAAGGAGAGGAGCAACCAGGGGGTGAGGGGGCTCAAGACGGCGGGAGGTGTAGAGGATGCGGATATGTTCGAGGAATAGGAGCAGATGGGGGAAAGGAATGAGATCATAGAGGATCCGCATGGGGGACGGGAGGCGTATACGGAAGGCGAGGCGGAGTGCATGACGCTCAAGGATCTGGAGGGACTTATAGAATTTGGGGGGGGGGGCAGATATCCAGGCAGGACTGGCATAACAGAGGATGGGACAGATTAAGGATTTGTAGGTGTGGAGGATGGTAGAGGGGTGCAACCCCCATGTCCGGCCGGAGAGGAGTTGGAGGCGGTTGTGGGCTTTGGATTGGATGGAGCAGAGATGAGGGATCCAGGTGAGGTGACGGTCAATGGTGAGGCCGTGGTAGGTGAGGGTGGGGGTGAGGCGGACAGGACAGGCGCAGACAGTAAGGGAGAAATCCAGGAGCCGGAAGGAGCGAGTGGTATGACCTACGATGATTGCCTGGGTCTTGGAAGGGTTGAGTTTCAGGAGCCACTGGTTACACCCTGCAGCAAAAAGGTCAAGGTGATTCTGGAGAAGGCGTTGGGACCGTTGGAGGGTAGGAGCGAGGGCGAGGAATGCGGTGTCATCAGCATATTGTAAGAGGTGTACAGGAGGGGGGGGGGGGTTGGGGCATATCTGCCGTGTACAGGAGGTAGAGGAGAGGGGAGAGGACAGAGCCCTGGGGCACACCTGCAGAGGGGTAGAAGGTGTTGGAAGTGGCATTATGGATGGTAACATAGGAGGGGCGGTGGGAGAGGAAGGAGGCCACCAGACGGATGTAGTTGATAGGAAGGGCGTAGGTTTGGAGTTTAAACAGGAGACCGGGATGCCAGACACGGTCGTAGGCCTTTTCGAGGTCAAGGGAGACAAAAATGGCGGAGCGACGGGAGTTAAGCTGGAGGGAGAGGAGATGAGTGAGGTGGAGGAGTTGGTCATCAGCAGAGAAGGAAGGTCGAAAGCCACATTGGGTGTTTGGGAGGAGGTGGTTTTGGCAGAGGTGGTGATGGATGCGCCGGGAAAGGATGGATTCCAAGAGCTTGCTGAACACCGATGTGAGACAGATAGGACAATAGGAAGAGGCATCGGATGGAGGCTTGTTGGGTTTGGAGAACATCAGGATACGGGAGGTTTTCCACAGGTTGGGATAGAAGCCAGTGGCAAGGATGACATTGTAGAGGGTGGCAAGGATTGAAAGGAACGAGGGAGGGCAGTGTTTGAGGTGGCGGTAGGTAACGCAGTCATGGCCGGGAGCAGTGTTGCGTTTGATGCGGAGTGTGAGGCTGATGTCCTGGGTAGTGACGGGAGTGTTAAGTTCAGGTGGTGGTGTGTGGCCCAAGTACTGGAAGCTAGGAGGAAGGGGAGGAACAGAGGTATTCGTACGGTCCAGGACATCAGGGAAGAGGGAATAATCAAAGTGGGGATCATCTGGGATGGAAAAAACATCAGAGGTGGGAGGCAAAGTGGTTGGCCTTACTGAGGTTGTCAGGAAAGGGACGGTCATTAAGGAGGAGAGGGTACTGGGGGGTGCGGTGGTTCCCAGTAAGGCGGTGAAAAGCAGACCAATACTTGGAAGAGTTTATGGGGAGCGTGGCGTTGAGTTGTGTATATGTCTGGCGCCAGGCACGGCGTTTCTTCGCAGTAAGCAGGTTGCGGATGTGTCGTTGTAATTGGCGGTGGCGGGTAAGTGTATCCCGGTCACGAGTGCGGAGAAAAGAGCGGTAGAGGCGGCGGGACTCTCGAAGAAGGACGGCCTGTGGAGGCAGGGCGGGGCGGAGAGGGTGGATGGCTTTGGTGGGGATGCTGTATGTGTCAGCCGGCACCGAGATATAGGACAAATTTGCGCGATCTTGTTGCGAGTGTGACAGATAGCTCGCCCGACTCACCGTGCTTTTGTTCACTACCTGGTCTCTGTAGATGTTCCACAAGCGCCTATGAACATCCTTGATGCTCTGACTTTTCACTAAAAGAAACTTAATGACAGTTCTCTGCTTGGAACGCATCTCCGTTATAGACTTCATTTTGAAGGATACGTATAGCGCCACCTCCATCGGAACTTCATGAGACCATACGGGCCGAAGCGGGAATATTCCACGATACACTACAACAAACAAAGATTTTCATCAACCTAAATTTCCCGAAAAAAAAATGTGTTGAGTTACTTATCGATCACCGCTCGTGTTGTACAGTAATGTGATTTTTTAGTTTCATAACACACATGTTTTCATTCCTTTACCGCCTTCAGTTCTACCTGCCTCTGCTCTCAAATATGCAGGTCGTGCTTCATGTCAGCAGTTTACTGTCAATATGATCGTTTCTGTACAGGGAAGTTTCTTGACGCTATGTAAGTTACAGATTGGTGGATATTCCGCCCAGAATGACAGAAAAGTTAATGAGGAGTCATAGCGATTGCGGCCGTCAGTGAAGAAAACTCGCAATGAATACAGCAGACGTAAATCGAGTGAGGACACGTAGCCACGAGTGACTAAACCATTCTATATTAAGGTTCAACTTACTACACTCCTGGAAATGGAAAAAAGAACACATTGACACCGGTGTGTCAGACCCACCATACTTGCTCCGGACACTGCGAGAGGGCTGTACAAGCAATGATCACACGCACGGCACAGCGGACACACCAGGAACCGCGGTGTTGGCCGTCGAATGGCGCTAGCTGCGCAGCATTTGTGCACCGCCGCCGTCAGTGTCAGCCAGTTTGCCGTGGCATACGGAGCTCCATCGCAGTCTTTAACACTGGTAGCATGCCGCGACGGCGTGGACGTGAACCGTATGTGCAGTTGACGGACTTTGAGCGAGGGCGTATAGTGGGCATGCGGGAGGCCGGGTGGACGTACCGCCGAATTGCTCAACACGTGGGGCGTGAGGTCTCCACAGTACATCGATGTTGTCGCCAGTGGTCGGCGGAAGATGCACGTGCCCGTCGACCTGGGACCGGACCGCAGCGACGCACGGATGCACGCCAAGACCGTAGGATCCTACGCAGTGCCGTAGGGGACCGCACCGCCACTTCCCAGCAAATTAGGGACACTGTTGCTCCTGGGGTATCGGCGAGGACCATTCGCAACCGTCTCCATGAAGCTGGGCTACGGTCCCGCACACCGTTAGGCCGTCTTCCGCTCACGCCCCAACATCGTGCAGCCCGCCTCCAGTGGTGTCGCGACAGGCGTGAATGGAGGGACGAATGGAGACGTGTCGTCTTCAGCGATGAGAGTCGCTTCTGCCTTGGTGCCAATGATGGTCGTATGCGTGTTTGGCGCCGTGCAGGTGAGCGCCACAATCAGGACTGCATACGACCGAGGCACACAGGGCCAACACCCGGCATCATGGTGTGGGGAGCGATCTCCTACACTGGCCGTACACCACTGGTGATCGTCGAGGGGACACTGAATAGTGCACGGTACATCCAAACCGTCATCGAACCCATCGTTCTACCATTCCTAGACCGGCAAGGGAACTTGCTGTTCCAACAGGACAATGCACGTCTGCATGTATCCCGTGCCACCCAACGTGCTCTAGAAGGTGTAAGTCAACTACCCTGGCCAGCAAGATCTCCGGATCTGTCCCCCATTGAGCATGTTTGGGACTGGATGAAGCGTCGTCTCACGCGGTCTGCACGTCCAGCACGAACGCTGGTCCAGCTGATGTGCCAGGTGGAAATGGCATGGCAAGCCGTTCCACAGGACTACATCCAGCATCTCTACGATCGTCTCCATGTGAGAATAGCAGCCTGCATTGCTGCGAAAGGTGGATATACACTGTACTAGTGCCGACATTGTGCATGCTCTGTTGCCTGTGTCTATGTGCCTGTGGTTCTGTCAGTGTGATCATGTGATGCATCTGACCCCAGGAATGTGTCAATAAAGTTTCCCCTTCCTGGGACAATGAATTCACGGTGTTCTTATTTCAATTTCCAGGAGTGTATTTCGTTACTGTAGAAAAATCTGTGTGTTAAGGGCTGGATAATCACATTGTAACAGAACTACCATGCATAATGTCATGGAAATTAGCCTTCTTTTCGACTATTTGACAGCAACAGTTTTTATTTATAAGCAACGATTGTTTTGGTAATAATACGTCGACCACAAGATGGTCGCCAAGAAAAAAAATTGGTTGTTAGTAAACGAAGAGTACCCATACGACAGCTTTTTGATGTTACGAGATTTTTGGAATATGTAACTTAGTGCGGTGGATCACTGTTTTCGGATCAAGAAATGGAGCTACGAGTCCAAGGATAAATTTTTACGTGTGTGCGTGCATGCATGTGCGTGTGTGTGTTGGGGGCGAGGGGAGGAGGGGGAATTTTTTCGCTAACATAAAATTGATTACCATGTGTTTGTGATATGTATCTCAATAAACTCCAGCAGCTTGATAGTAGAGTTGTTGTCCTTAAAGTTACAAAAGACAAAATAACAAAAAATTACAGCTCAATGCATCAAAGGTGACGAAACATAAAATATGATTACACAGTTCTTGAGAACTAATTTATCAGTTGCATCAGTACAAGGAATGACAACAGATAGCAGCAGCAGAATACACAAAACGATGTTTTATGATGTTGCTACCGACGAAAATAAATTGCATCCTATGTGGAAAATGCTGTCAGTAAAGAAAGGAAGAGTCATATGGCATTGCTGGCAAAAAAAAAAAAAAAAAAAAATGAGCCGCGTTAACGGATAGGATTTCCTTCTTCTGGAAGTAATGGCCCCTGTTCTCTCAGTGTATGAGAGTTTCGTCTCGTGTGTATCTACTGTGAATGACTAAAAAAAAAAAATCTAATGGCTCTGAGCGCTATGGGACTCAACTTTTGAGGTCATCAGTCCTCTAGAACTTAGAAGTACTTAACCGTAACTAACCTAAGGACATCACACACATCCATGTCCGAGGCAGGATTCGAACCTGCAACAGTAGCGGTCCCGCGGTTCCAGACTGTAGCGCCTAGAACCGCTCGGCCACCCAGACCGGCAGAATGACTAACAGATGAATGTACACAGGGTTTTCGGAAATTCTCGTTGCTAACTTCCAGGACTTGTTCAAAAAATGTTCAAATGTGTGTGAACTCTTATGGGACTTAACTGCTAAGGTCATCAGTCCCTAAGCTTACACACTACTTAATCTAAATTTTCCTAAGGACAAACACACACACACCCATACCCGAGGGAGGACTCGAACCTCCGCCGGGATCAGCCACACAGTCCATGACTGCAGCGCCAGGACTTGTAGAGGAGAGCGACTACATAATATTTTGAATAGGAACCCATGTCCGGAAACGATACCCATAAGTTTAACTCATCCACTTCTGCATGAGAAATTGATGCAGTACATTTATTAGATGACAACTGGAAAGCAAACATAACGAAACATCCGTTTATCACTTAAGCACATTTGTTTGTTGCAACAGTTAAACATTACGTGTTCACATTATTCAGAAACGAAAAAGAATCCAAAACACTGTATATACAGATCAACACTGATACACTACAACAGTGGCTCGATGTGGGCACTACCAACGCTTTTACAGACATTGTACTTTGTGTCGTCTCGTTGTCACAGTTGGCTTGTACCGTGGGAAGAAAGCAGAGGATGTTGTTTGGTGGCTGGTATCCTATAACACAAACTGGACGCATGTATTAACAGGATTCTTTATTCATAGGAACAAGAAGTTACTTAAGGTAGTCCAGATGTTGTGATACACACAAACTCTTCCATAACAGTCAACGTTGGCGTCACTGCTGGTGAAATACAAGTCCATTGGTCTGTACACTGCTCTGGCCGCCCGAGACTGGGCTAGCAGCTGAGCTAACTGCGACTGCGACTCCCACTGGGCTGCGACTGATGACTCGACTAACTGACTCACTTGATGGCTGACTCAATGGGCCCTCCGGTCCAGCCGGCCGGGGTGGCCGAACGGTTCTAGTTGCTACAGTCTGGAACCGCGCGACCGCTCGGGCATGGATGTGTGTGCTATCCCTAGGATAGTTAGGTTTAAGTAGTTCTAAGTTCTAGGGGACTGATGACCACAGATATTAAGTCCCATAGTGCTCAGAGGCATTTGAACCATTTGAACCTCCGGTCCACGGAGGCGATCTCAATACTGGCTGTGGAGAGGGCACGCCGCGTTGCTTGAGAGTCTCTTTTTGCCCTCTCTATTTATAGGCGCGCTACTTGTGCCTACTATCGATCTTCTCGGAACGTCTTTGCGTCTAGTGTGCGGGTGACAGCTTACGCCAGCACAGTACCTATGAAGCATCTTCTAGTACGCACTCTCCACCCCGCCTGGTGTCTCTTCAGTTTCTACTGCAGCGGTCAGAACTGGTGCCAGCAGATGTTTCCCTGTCTCTAAACGAGGCTCGTAGCAAGGCAGACGTTAAGTGACATAGGCGAACGTCATATGCGATGCACGTCATCCTGTCTACGCTATTGCATACCAGGACAAGCAACTTTGAGACTTTTCCTTTTCCTCAGTAGTTGTGGACGCGTTAACATCTGAAATGAAACCGTCGTAGAACGGAAACGGTACTTTTCGGACATCGATTCCTATTCACAATATTGTACTCTCACTCCCCTCCGTAAGTCCTAGAAGTTTTTAGCGGGAATTTCCGAATACCCTGTAATATGGTGTCACGTTTGTGTTGCGTGATGAGAGAAGGGAGAGGGTGAAATCCGGTGCCAGCACATAACAATTTCAGACGAACATCAACGCCAAGGCAATCCCCGACAGAGCCCAGTGTCTTCATCCGACGGACGGAACGCTATCAAAAGTGTATCTCACTACAAGAGACACTGTAGACAGGTTTGGAATTCTATCCAGCACATTTGGCCCAAAGACTGGTGATCAGAAACATTATGGCATCGCCTCCCCTCCCCTTGCCGGCTAAATACTGGCGGTGAAAATTTCTTCACCCGTCAGCATCTGAACCGGGCAAGGGCCTTGCCGCAGTGAATATACCAGTTCCCTTGAAATCACCGAAGTTAAGCGCTGTCGGGCGTTGTCGGCACTTGGATGGGTGACCATCCAGGCCGCCATGCGCTGTTGCCATTTTTCTGGGTGCACTCAGCCTCGTGATGCCAATTGAGGAGCTACTCGACCGAATAGTAGCGGCTTCGGTCAAGATTTTACGACCGGGAGACCGGTGTGCTGACCCCACGCCCCTCCTATCAGCATCCTCCACCGAGGATGACACGGCGGTCGGATGGTGGCCTGAAGACGGAGTGCTATCAGCATCTGAACCGGCTCTGAGAGCCGTAACACAGGCGTGCGTTAACAGCCACACTTACATACACTATGTGATTAAAAGTATCCGGACACATGGCTGAAAATGACTTACAAGTTCCTGGCGCCCTCCATCGTCATTGATGGAATTCACTATGGTGTTGACCCACCCTTAGCCTTGATGACAGCTTCCACTCTCTCAGGCATAGGTTTAGTCAGGTGCTGGAAGGCGTCTTGGAGAATGGCAGCCCATTCTTCACGGATTTCTGCACTAAGGAGATGTATCAATGTCGGTCGGTAAGGCCTGTCACGGAGTCGGCGTTCCGAAACATCCCTAAGGTGTTCTATAGGATTCAGGTCAGGACTCTGTGCAGGCCAGTACATTACAGTGATGTTATTGTCGTGCAACCACTCCGCCACAGGCTGTACTCTATGAACAGGTGCTCGATCGTATTGAAAGATGCTGTCGCCATCCTAGAATTGTGCTTCAACATTGGGAAGAAAGAAGGTCCTTAAAACATCAATGTAGGCCCGTACTGCGTCAGTGCCACGCAAAACAAGGCGTCCAAGCCTCCTCCATGAAAAACACGACCACTCCATAACACTAGCGCCACTATGTTGGCACTATGCACGGTGGCAGATGACGTTCACCGGGCATTCGCCATACCCACACCCTGTCATCAGTGCGCCACATTGTGTACCCGGATTCATCACTCCACACAAAGTTTTTCCACTGTTCTATCGTCCAATGTTTACGCTCCTTACACCAAGCGAGGCGTCGTTTGGCATTTACCGGCGTGATATATGGCTTATGAGCAGCCGCTCGACCATGAAATACAAATTTTCTCACCTCCCGCTTAACTGTCATAGTACTTGCAGTGGATTCTGATATAGTTTGGAATTCCTGTGTCATTGTCTGGATAGATGTATGCCTATTACAGATTACGACCCTCTTCAACTGTCGGCGGTCTGTCAGCCAACAGACGAGGTCGGTCTGTGTGCTTTATTGCTGTACGTGTCCCTTCACGTTTCCACTTCACTATCACATCGGAAACAATGGACCTAGGTAAGTTTAGGAGCGTGGAAATCTCGCGTACAGACGTATGACGCAAGTTACATCCAACCACCTGACCACTTCGTGAGTTTCGCGGAGCGCCCCATTCTGCTCTCTCACGATATCTGACGACTACTGAGGTCGCTGATATGGTGTACCTGGCAGTAGGTGGCAGCAAAATGCACCTAAAATGAAGAACGCATGTTTTTGGGGATCTCCGGGTGCTTTTGATCTCATAGAGTAGGTGGGTAATGTTGTCAGTCAGGCGAGGACGAAGAAAAGTGAACAGTGGTATCTCATCAGACACTACTACAGATCCTCCCTGGGAATCTATTTCTTTCTTTGCGCCCTGAACTGCTTGCTGCTGAAAGTATTCACTTCTCGTGACGACTACTCTGTAATTCGCCACTGTCTTGCTGTAGGGTGGAATCATCACCGCAATAATGACATACATAAGCATCTTGGAAGTCGTTTATGTAAACCTATGCATAGCCCACAGAGAATAACGTAAATGTATGTACCTGCCCAGGAATACGTAGAAGGCGCTGTGCTAAAACGTTCCTGGCTTTGGACAGAAAGAATACTTTTTAAGCAGTACACATTTAATCCACATATTTCAGCAACCGCCCAGACTGGTGATATCGTTACAACGTTGTTGCAACTTTCCAGTTCCACTCAAAACGTAGTCCTCTGATAGATAGCGAACCAAACTCTCAACGACGTGTTTAATATTTCCAGGGTCGTCTAAATGAAGGTCTTTCAGCTGAATTTTCACTTTAGGATACAGATGAAAGTATGAAGGGACCAGGTTACGTGAGTAGGAGGGATGCCTCGACCAACTGCAGGTTCACCGCCTTCAGTTTGGCAGACGCAACATTTGCGAAAGTTCATTGTCCTGCAACATATCGGCTCGTTTGATCAAGTTTCCGTGGCAAGTGTTCTTAATTGCCTGCTTCATCTGATGAAGAATGCAGAATGTCTTCAGTCGAGGAGATTTGCTGTGGCGTCATTCTACTGACTATTTCTTGCTTTCAGGATACTAAATGTATAACCTAATTTCGTTCTCAGTCACTGCCCAAGCCAAAAAGTCCTTGTAGCTTCAAAATACCTCTCGGTATTTCAACTAATTTTTTTTTATGTTCTGTCAGAAAGTTGGCTGCAAACTTCTTCAAGTCTAGGGTATCCGATATACTGAAACTGACATGATTCTGGGACACATTCAGTATATCGACTATCTTTTTGGTGGATGTTCACCTTTGCTCGCGTCGCTTATTGTCGGCTTTTTGTTGTTGTTGTTGTCAACCGCCCACTGCTGGGTTTAAGCTCGACGATCAAAAGTGCAACCTTGCAACGAGACGCCATGTTCTGACAGCACTCCGCTGGTGTTCGTGATAGCTTAGTATGAAACTCCTTTCCAGATTTTATCTGGAGAAACAAAAATTTTATAAATCCACAGACAAGAAACTTAATTGTTTTTCTGCAATCAAACGCTATACATGAAATTAAGGAATACTTATAAGAACAGGAAACATGCACTATCTGCATGGTTACTTAAGAAGATATCAGATCTGCATGCAGTACGACATTAACTTTTTAACTCCATGTGGAAGGATCTAAAACCAGGAACTTTGCAGTCGTCCCCTTGTATAAACCACAGTCTGCACAGATACTGCCACATTCGGTAGATGGAAGATAACGAGTTTAGACTTCTCGCCACGTCGAAATATTGATAGATCTTAGGTATCTACACTGAAGAGCCAAAGAAACTGGTGCACCTGCATAATATCGTGTAGGGGTTCCGCGACAACGCAGAAGCGCCGCAACAGGACGTGGCATAGGCTCGACTAATGGCTGAAGTAGTGCTGGAGAGGACTGACATCATGAATCCTGCAGGGCTGCCCATAAATCAGTAATAGTACGACGGGGGGGGGGGGGGGGGGGGATCTCTTCTGAACTGCACGTTGCAAGACAACTCAGATATGCTCAATAATGTTCATGTCTGGGGAGTTTGGTGGCCAGAAAGTGTTTAAACTAAGAAGAGTGTTCTTGCAGCCACTCTGTAGCAATTCTGATCGTGTGGGGTGTCGCATTTTCGTGCTGGAATTTCTCAAGTCCTTCGGAATGCACAATGGCCATCAACAGATGCAGGTGATCAGACAGGATGCTTACGTATGTGTCGCCTGCCAGAATCGTACCTAGACGTATCAGGGGTCTCATATCACTACATGTGCACACCCCATACACCATTACAGAGCCTTCACCAGCCTGAACAGTCCCCTACTGACGTGCAGAGTCTTTGGATTCATGAGGTAGTCTCCATACTCGTACACGCCCATCTGCTTGATAGTATTTGAAATGAAACTGGTCCGACCAGGCAACATGTTTCAGGTCATCAATATCGATGTTGATCGGCCCAGGTGAGGCGTAAAGCTTTGTGTCATGCAGTCATCAAGGGTACATGAGTGGGCCTTCGGCTCCGAAAGCCCATGTCGATGATGGTTTGTAGAATGGTTCGCACGCTGACACATGCTGATGGACCAACACTGAGATCTGCAGAAATTTATGGAATAGTTGCACTTCCATCACGTTGAACGATTCTCTTCAGTCGTCGTTGGTCCCGTTCTTTCAGGATCTTTCTCCGGCCGCAGTGATGTCGAGATTTGATGTTTACTGGATTCCTGATACGCACGGTACACTCATGAAATGGTCGTACGGGAAAATCGCCCCTTCATCGCTACCTCGGAGATGCTGTGTCCCATCACTCGTGCGCGGACTATAACACCAGGTTCAAACTCATTTAAATCTTGATAAACTGCCTTTTCAGCAACTGCGCCAGGCAGTTGTCTTTTATAGGCGTTGCTTACTGCAGTACCATGTTCTGCCTGTTTACATATCTCTGTATTTGAATACGCCTACCTATACCAGTTTCTTTGGCGCTTCAGTGTATACAGGGTGTTACAAAAAGGTACGGCCAAACTTTCAGGAAACATTCCTCACACACAAATAAAGAAAAGATGTTATGTAGACATGTGTCCGGAAACGCTTAATTTCCATGTTAGAGCTAATTTTAGTTTCGTCAGTATGTACTGTACTTCCTCGATTCACCGCCAGCTGGCCCAATTGAAGGAAGGTAATGTTGACTTCGGTGCTTGTGTTGACATGCGACTCATTGCTCTACATTGCTCTACATTGTTGGTGATGTCTTGATTGGGCCCCATGTTCTTCCACCTACGCTCAATGGAGCACGTTATGATTTCATACGGCATACTCTACCTGTGCTGCTAGAACATGTGCCTTTACAACTACGACACAACATGTGGTGCATGCACGATGGAGCTCCTGCACATTTCAGTCGAAGTGTTCGTACGCTTCTCAACAACAGATTCGGTGACCGACGGATTGGTAGAGGCGGACCAATTCCATTGCCTCCACGCTCTCCTGACCTCAACCCTCTTGACTTTCATTTATGGGGGCATTTGAAAGCTCTTGTCTACGCAACCCCAGCACCAAATGTAGAGACTCTTCGTGCTCGTATTGTGGACGGCTGTGATACAATACGCCATTCTCCAGGGCTGCATCAGCGCATCAGGGATTCCATGCGACGGAGGGTGGATGCATGTATCCTCGCTAGTGGAGGAAATTTTGAACATTTCCTGTAACAAAGTGTTTTAAGTCACGCTGGTACGTTCTGTTGCTGGGTGTTTCCATTCCATGATTAATGTGATTTGAAGAGAAGTAACAAAATGAGCTCTAACATGGAAAGTAAGCGTTTCCAGACACATGTCCACATAACATATTTTCTTTCTTTGCGTGTGAGGAATGTTTCCTGAAAGTTTGGCCGTACCTTTTTGTAACACCCTGTATACAACTGCTCCTAGAGTCAGGTTTATGTAATAACAGTTTTTGCGGTATCTTCACATATCGATACACTGATAGTGAACCAATCAAATGTATGAGTATTTATAATGTCTTATCTCTGTTGATCTTTCTGACTGCCTGATGACGATTACATATTGTGAAAGACACAGAAAATAAACGCTCCTTTATTGGGACCTCATGAGGCTATAAAAATATTAACTGGTTTTGGGGCTCCACCTGCACCAGTTATATTGAAAACTGTATTTATTTATTTATTTATGTACTAGCCTTTTCCCCACAACTTTGGCATGTATATTGAACATACCTTGCCCTCCCCCTCTCTGTGTCGACCTCTTCCTCCCTCTGTCTATCCACCTTACACGTCTTCCACCAGTGTTATCCTTTCTCTGCCCATTTCTGTCTCCCCCTTGTTCTGTCCATCACATGTTCTAGCCATACCAAATGACCCTACCCATGGTCTTTCAGCACTTGTGGCACCTGCAGTACAGTTCAATAAAGTAGGCTGATACTATTCCCACAACATGCCTGCCATGCAGGGCAAGCTAGACATGAGAGACTTTGAAATTATTTGTTTGTTCCTGAAGAACAGACTGCCGTGCAAAGCAGGTTGATAATGTATGTTGATACTACTCCATCACAACACTCCTGTCATACAGGGCAGCTTACATGTCAGGGCTCAGAAACCCATTTGTTGCTAAGTAGGCTGTCCTGCAAAGCAAGTTGATGTGGCAGGCCAACCTATATGTCAGGAGCTATAAAATGCACTTTTAGGCCCATATCTCCAGTCCTATTGGAGCTAGGAGGTTGTAATCTCACAGTGTGGATACTCATGAGATCTGCTGTTTTTTGTGCCAAATTTGGTTGAAATCGATATGGTGGTTTGGAGGGGAGACGCCATGCTCTCTCTCCCTGCCTCTCCCCTATCTCTCTATCTCTCTCTCTCTCTACTTTATGTATAACAGATTTATTTCACATGGTGAAGGCAGAACATTGGGCTCTCTCTTACACCTAATCGGATGTCTTTAGGAAGTTAATGTTACAGTATTTGTAGTATGCAGTAGGCTCTCTCTCCCTCCATCCCCCCCTCTCTCTATCTTTCTCTATCTCTCTCTCTCTCTCTCTCTCTCTCTCTCTCTCTCTCTGCTTTATGTATAACAGATTTATTTCACGTGGTGAAGGTAGAACATTGGGCTCTCTCTTACATCTAATCAGATGTCTGTAGGAAGTTAATGCTACAGTATTTGTAGTATGTAAGTAGTACATAATGATAATAATAATAGATTATATATTCATTTAAGAAATACCAGTCTAATGGACACTGGATAGAGGATTTCTTCATTTTGTTTTAGGGGATTTAAGTTATGACATCTAATAGAAATGTATGACATCAATACAGAAGGAATAGAATGTAGAGAAAAGTTGACTGGTCCTAAGAAGAGCGAGAACTAACAGTTTAACGTCCGTAGATGAGGTGGAGGAGAGAAAACAGCAGTAGACAGAGATGAGGACAGCAAAGATGGTGTTGAAAATGAAGCATAAATCCTGCTTTTGTGCTGAATTGAAGTTAGAGATCTGGGAAATTGCTGTGGGAAGGAGGCTTGGCCAGTGATAAGGTGTAAAGTCTTGTATCTTCTTGAATGTAGAGCGAACTCGGATGAGAAGCAGGTTACTGCGTAGCTTGTTGGATTCAAACATCTGGAATGAGTAAGAGGATGGAGAAAGATCTAGAGTTGCACACATGAACACCAAAGATCTTGAATTATGGTGGAGGAGGGGAGGTGTTGAGGAAAGCAGTTACTAAATAGCCGATTCAGCACGAATAGTCCTTCAATGAAAATCTGACTCAATAACAGTTTATAATCAGATGTTTATGATGCATATTAGTATTCATTTCTATTTTAAAACAGTCATGTGTATATTTGGTATGAATGAATAAAGAGCTTCCATATCTCATAGACGGTTTTTCATTTCTCGAACATACTTTGACTGTCATATTGGTCAAAATGGCAATTAGCGAAGTGGTGATCAAAATGAGGAGACTTTCAAACACAAGAAAAGTGGTTTATCATGGGCACACGGGTAGAGGAATTAAGAGAAACACATTAACAACGGATACATTGGCTCAAACACACTAGTCCACAAGACACTGCGTTAAATGTAACATGCCATCACTGCTGTGGAGTACTTAGGTGGTAGTTCTTCTTCTATGCCATGTTAAGGTTATGCGCGTGTGTGAATAAGAGAGTTGAACGTTAATTTCTTCCATCATTACAGATAACCTCACAGAATAAGTATATGAAATGAATTTTATAAATTTGTTACGAAATTAACAACTAAAACCTTCTCTTGAGTGGTACTTCTTACGAGTTTGTGGAGCCCTCAGTCGACCAGTTAGTTACCACATTACCTTACCTTTTTATTATACAAATGATTTATATTGCTATCACTCTACTCAGTCGCCTACACATATTAACACGTCTGGATACGGAAAGGGAGGCAAAGTCAGGCGTTTAGCAGTCGCATCCTCTGCCGCCACAGCCAGTTGCCGCCTGCACTGCGAGGCACTGTATGACGTCATAGTTCACTGCAGTCGTAATGAGACACGGCCTCTCCAACGCAATTATTTTCATTTCAAGAGGGGACCTGCATCTACGGTCTGCAGATCACTGCGAATGTTTCTTTACGAAGTCCCAGTCATGCAGGGCTGGGCTAAAGTCCTCAGTCGACAAAATCTACCGACTTCTGAGAAAAGGGAATTATGCAGAGCACGTCGGCGCAGGACGCCAGTCTGCCTCGTCACGTCGTGGAGTTCCTGGAAACTGAGGGGCTCTAATTGGCCGGAAACGTGGCTTGTGATAACAAGAAGACGCGCAGCATCCCGAAACAATTGCATCTCGCAATCCGCAGCAACGAGGAGCTCAACAAACTGCTGTCAGGCGTCGTAATCCCATAGGATGGTGTCCTGCACAACATTCAGGCCATGCTGCTGCCAAAGAGGTTGTAAAAGAAGGCCCAAACGCCTCTCTCTAGCTCCACCTGGCTCTTCCTGCACGCAATGGTCGTGGCTTTTTAGGTTAGGCTCAAATGGCTCTGAGCACTATGGGACTTAACTACTGAGGTCATCAGTCCCCTAGAACTTAGAACTACTTAAACCTAACTAACCTAAGGACATCACACCACGAGGCAGGATTCGAACCTGCGACCGTTGCGGCCACGCGGTTCCAAACTGACGCGCCTAGAACCGCACAGCCACACCGGCCGGCTTTTAGGTTAGGGAGTCTCGGAGGAGTGCAGAAAGGAGTTAAGTTTGAAAGGGTGCAGGACGAATACAAGAAGAGGGTAGACATAGCAAAATCGGTACCGAAGTTATCAACTGTCGTCGCTATGCTGGGAAGTACCAGAGATCCAAGCGCTAATAGAAAGCGCGGAAGCTCAAATAGTTATGGGTACCGAAAATGAATGATAAGGCGAAAGGATAGATTAAATACAATATCACGCTGTTCCTGCCGCCTGTATACCCTACCCCGTCTCTTACCAACCCTAAACATGAACAACTCTAAGTTACGTTGACATCCGACCATATTTTCTGGGTGTTTGATTTTTCTTGTCACACATAGAATACGTGTGCATATGATTGGAATCTTTGTGAATTAGGTGCAGAAATAAGATTTCCAATGTCTGTGAATGATTTTATCATAGGGCTCATTATTTGATAGTTGTGATGAACATGGATGCACTTAGCTAAACGTAATTTTTCTAAATATGGGATGTGAAAATAACGCACTCGTATTTTCCTTTTACTCTGTATCGAAATTGGTCATCAGATTGAGTTTATGTGCGCTGCTTCGATGCTTTTTGTTAAAACCGAGTTTCTCTCCTGGGAATAATAAGTTATTTCGGCCGGAAAGTTAGTAAGAAATATTTAAATCAAATGATGCAAGATCTTCCTAACCTCGTCTTCATGGTCCAGGTGATCCATTACACTGCCTCACTTTTGTTTCACTTTTCTTTTCCGATGTGAAGCATTATACGAACAAGTTTACAGGTATGCGACAAATTCTCCTATAGCTTTTCAGTCGTGGTTAGTGTCATTTGTCTTTATGTAATAAGATACCTTATCCGCTTCTGATTCATGAATAGTAAATTAATTCCGTTGCTGGTTACGATTTTGCCATTTGTACATTTTTCGAGGGTTATATTGATTAATATTTATGTGCATAATACTATTTTCTGTTTCACTTATATAATTGATAGTTGTCACATGCAACATAAACATGTGTCGCTTGTGGTTGTACATTCAGTATCAGCCAGACGAGCTTGTGTATTCAACCGTGTTTGTGTATTCCGAATTAGCCAATGCAACTTTCAGCTTTTAACTTTCAACTATCAGCATTAAAAATCATACCTATTTTAATTAGGATACTTTTAAATCGAATAGAGTGTGAAAATCGTCTTTCATTCAGTCATATCCGCCTTAATTAAGGAGAATTGACATGATCAGCAAACCGACCTTAAGCAACCTTTTATACCTAGCCCAGGCTGTGTGCAGTTGTCACTGTGCTGTAAAGAATTACTTGGCAGTACTATAGGCTGGACTGAACATTGATTTTTCTGTTTTATTTTTGGTGCAAATATTTTCTGAATTTCAGTTGCATTTAGGCAAGAAATATTTCTCGGCATGCTGTGACAGTTGGTTCCTCCTAGTTTAAATGGTCATCTAAAACTATGCCACTATCTTTTACTGTTTTGCAACTGGGTAACTGAATAACTTCAATTATAGGTGGAGGAACTGTTTCACTAAAACATCGAATCATCGATTTTTAATTTAATATGACGATGACTTGCGTTCTCTTACTGTTCCGTTTAAGACTTATGTTTTGTAGCCAACGTATGAAAGAAATGGTCGTCATTCACACATGATACGGCAGCAGCAATGTTCATACGTCTGGCGCTTACATATAACTCACTGTCATCAGCACGTTAATGGTAGTTTTATGAATACAGCACAAAATATAACCTCGTTGATGTACAGCTAAAAAAGCAATGGAACAAGAACTGAACTTTGAGGGACTCCCTTCAGCACATGTTTTCATGATAAGATCCCTGCCCCACATACGATTGATTCATATAGTTTTATTCGCAAGGCAGCTTTCGAGCCACTGTTGCGCTATTTAAGAAATACAACTGTCATTTTCAATAGTAGATTTACGAAAAAGAAGTGTCCAATGCCATTCTGAAGCTAAGCAGTGTTAGAATGGCTGCAACACTCATACTCATGGCATGTTTGATATCGCCAGACTCATTGATTAATGTAGTTTCTGTGCCATGATGGTTTTGGGAGCCTGATTGATATTTATCGTGGTAGGTATAGTTTTAAGGTTGTCCATGAGCTTTTATGAACAGTCTTATCCAAGGCGTTTAGCGGATATGCTGATCGTGCTTTAGTCATCTTGTAAATATGTATGATCAGTCTTGGGTGTTGGTCAAATTAAACTTTGTTTTCACTCAGTTCTATACATATAAGCTACGAGAGAGAGACTACACGTCTCGAAGAACTGGAAGGGTAAGCTTTGCAAATTTTTTGATCATATCTACGCTCATTCAAACATTATCTACTGCCATGTACTGATATGCTGTATGCAAAACGCTTCTGTTGCGTGGGTGGTATCTTGTGGCTGATAATGTATTGAAACTTGAAAGGTAAGTGCTGTTGAAAAAAAGTTGTTAGTTTCATCTGCAGAGGCTTGAAAAACATCTTCAGACCTTACTTTCTCCATGACGAAGCTGCGCAGTTTCTCCAATATTGCAAAATTAGTCTCGCTGAATAAAACAAAGGAATGCCTGATTTTCGGGTTGCACACATTTTGCTTCACTTTTTTCCACAGTTTTCTGCATATTTCATAAAATTCAGAAGCTGAATTTATATTTCCATATATAGCCATGGAGTAGAAACATAGACTAGGATGTTTTTCATAAAACGTTTTAAGTCTTCGATTGAATACCCGGATCTTACTGCAGGCTTATTGTTTGTATGCTTTCTTGGAATATTTAAACAATCATTGTGGTGTGTCATGATTAATAGTTGTTATGTTTCTGTAGTTCATCAGGTGAGAGTTTTCTCTGGCGGTGCACACGGATTATATCAAGGATGTTATATCATGGGCTGAAAGGCTAGGAGTAGAACTCAGGCGCGAATTACTCTTACTTTATCTGTCCTCGTCAAAGGTGTTAATCCATTCTGGTGATGGTGCTTGGAGTATGATTGGCGGGATCAAGAAGCATCATACTCAGATCGTTAGAATGGAGCAGTCTCCTGAAATTATTTGCATAGATCTATCTCCCTAAACACTAACATGCACGTACTGGTCTAGGAAGGATGATTACGCGACCATTTTGGGTTGTTTATACACTACTTCGTTTCAAAGTTTCCGGGTAGACACCAGTATTTCGCGAAACATAAACTCTGCTTCTCACCGACTGTTATCATCCAACAGATCTATCCAAGGTTAGCACGACTCTCTTCTATGATCACGGAGCATATGAATGGAGTGCTGAAACACGTTTTGACATTCTAGCCGATAGGCGTGTCCGCTTCTTTGTCAACGTAGACATCTTGAATTTGCACTCCGTGGCGTGGCTTTGCTTGTCGACGTCGGATACTAACTTGAAGATGTCCTTATTTGCGTCTCTAGCATTCTTGACGTCAGAATCAGCATTAATTGTCGAATGTTTGTGGTATTCTACAACATCCACATCCGTTTCTAAAGGTCTCCTTCCTTTTACAAGGTCCACTACACTTTATAAGCATCGACTGAGCACTCTGGTAGAATAGTACGATCATAATGACGAAGCAGGGTTCGTATCACGCTGTGGTCACAACTGGTTGTCAGAACTCGCTTATTGTGCAGTACGACCAACTACTATTGATTAGTTCCACACTGGTATCATAGACTTCGCGTAATGTCTTGTAAGATATTTAAGTTTCGCATAACGAGAAAGGCATTTGCTAGAGATCGATCATTCCCTCTTATTCGAAAACAATCATACTCTGAAATTTAGGCACCTGACACTTATTGTAATGTATGCGTTTCGATTACCTTCTCCGGAGTAACCGTATTTGGCGTCTCTTGTGAGACCTTCCTTGTTTCGCAAGAGGGGACGCTGTTGAAGCTACGCAGCACTCAGCCGCAGTTACACGCACAACTGGAGTGATTGCACAGCTGGTAGCGTACTGCAGTGGCAACGCGATCTACCGTTCACGCAGTATGTAATCAACTCTAACCAGTGGCGGAGTTTTCAACATGGCGTCGTCTAAGTTGATTCGGGTGGGTATAAAGTGATATAGTGTAAGCATTGGAGCTGACGCAAAAGTTAAATACAAAGAAAAGAAAACCCAAATTTTTGATCCCAAAACATATTTTAGAGACATTGTAACGATCCCACTACGTCCACTGAGAAAGTGTTAGATTGAAATGTGATATTAAAGGTTCTTTTCTCCCACCGTCTATTACTTACTATTCCCTCCTATCGCAGTCCTCTTCGGTTCACATCATCCTTCATCTGGTCTCTCCATCTTGTTCGTGATCTTTCGCGGGCCGTGAGGGATTACTTCATACTAAATGTATTTGTTTGCAGCCTTTAAGTGAATTTATGTTGCCACTTCTGCCATCTAGTGGCAGTCTGCTGCATAAGCTGTAGTTTCTGTTTGTTGTGATGTATAGCGCTCAGGACTGTGGGAAATATATATTCCACCAAACAATGTTGTTTTAATGGTTCTTGGGAAGAATGGTTACCGGAAGAGAAGTTTCTGGAAGGGGCTTGGCAAGTATACTTAACCACAAAATTAATCTGTCATTTGCAGTCTTTCGGAAGCGTACTTATCATCAACTTTGGAGTATTCCAAAGCTTTTGGGAATACGTCTCACCACCCTTGTCTATGCCTGACGTCTTGTGGTAGTTATATTGCACCAGGTGCATGGAAACTGCTACAACAGTCAGTTTCTGTTTGTCGTGGGATTACTTCTGTTGTCAGAACACATTGCTTCGCTTCTGCAATATACGTTATTGTGACATCAGCTCATACATTTATTACTTGATAAAATTTCTCAGACTTTTTTCACATTGTGGTAAGTAACCTTCAATATCAATTTTTAAAATAAAGTAAAAGAAAACAGATAGTAAAAACATAAAACAACGTTCATTATTCTTTTACGTGTAAAGGCGACGCTTAACAGCTCAGAAAATACAAGAGGGAAATCCACTTACCGTCCTATTTTCAATACCTCGCAAAGGTGCAGTGGTGATATGTGTACCACCATAGTTTTTTACCCTAAATCACAAAAATAAAACTGTGAGAAAATAGTTTTAATTGTGGTAGGATAGCAAAAAATGTGTGTTCGCTGAGCTGCTACAAAAAATGCGCCCGCGGAAGGATTAGAGATGATTTGGTGATTGGTGGAACGATGACTGCAATTTGGCGGGATGGTTTTCTCAATTCTTTGCAAAATTAGTTTCGTCTTGAGTAACGAGCCACCACGCAGTGTATCATCCTAAGGGAATAAATATCTGATGGAGGAGGATTGAGTAGTGACGGCAAAATAATTGTAAACTGGACTGCATAGATTATACACAAGCTGTTTCCAGGCGTAAAGAGGATGAGAAATAAGTTTTTGAAGTATCGGTTTCTGCTTATCCAAGTCGTTCACAGAACTTCTTTTCTCCCACCGTCTATTACTTACTATTCCCTCCTATCGCAGTCCTCTTCGGTTCACATCATCCTTCATCTGGTCTCTCCATCTTGTTCGTGATCTTCCAATTGGTCTTCGTCCAGATTCTGCCCATTCTAAGGCTCTTTTCGGAAGTCTTTCTGGTCCCATTCTTTCAATGTGGCCAAACCATTTGAGCCTATTTCTGTACATAGTTTCTTTTACGGGTTTGATTTGCAGGGTGTTTCGTATTGTTCCATTACTTATCCTGTCCCTTCTCGTCTTACTCAGAATCCTCGCAGAAAGCACATCTCTATTGCTAGTATTACACTCAGACGTTTCTTTTTCCAAGTCCAATCTTCTGACCCATAGGTCAAAAGTGACAGATAAAGAGACTCGCGCATCATGATCCAATTTCTAATTATGTCCGATCAAGAGTAATAAAATTGCGATCAATTTTCTATTCTCTCCTGAATTTCACTCGTGAAGTTTGCTGTTCTGGTTAATTTATTTCCTAGATACGTCAAAGCAGAAACGTTTCAGGAAAAGTAGTAGTATCAGTCTACATCTTTTGTTCATCCCAAAATGGTATTAAATCTCTTATTGCACGAAGCCAGACTAATTAGCATTGATATTGAACTTAATATTGCTCATGTTACCCGTGAATAGTTAGATATGATGAGGCACAGTGAATGTAATATATGCCTAAGTTATTTTATTCGAGTAATTCATCGTTTTTCTCCGTATATCGCGAATTTGAGGTACCGTATGATGATTTATTTTCAGTTTATTACGACCAGAGCCACTTTTCTTTTTATTTAAACAGTGTTATCAGAAATGGAGAGTAATAATTATTCCTTAAATTGCAATGGATTAGTCTTTGAAATATTAAACGTCTGGAGCGGCGGAACTTTGATTATTATGAGAAGTACTTGCGAATAGGCAGTCAGATGCGAAAGTAGGGCCGAGCCGGGTTTTATAATCTGGATCCATTGCTATAAATGGGGATTTTTATGGTAGGCCACTTTTTACGAACTGTTCGACCGAGTCAGATTAGCAGAACTGATATTATATGTGAAATGAGCGCTAAGAAGCTGAAGGTTCGACTTTTACCAGTTAAACACATTTTACAGGCCATAAACCATAAGAACCGTCGCAAACCGTCTCCTATGGCACAAGAACTAACAGCTGATTTCTAAATATCACCTGCAGATATTTTAGAATTATATTGCATTCCTCACTGCAGGAATTTCATAATCTACTAATTTTTGCTTTTACGACTGTCACAACTCACTACTGGGCTACCTCCCGCATAAAACGCACAATGCATAGCAGTGCTTGCTGTCTCAAATCTCGACATACTTTCTTCATTTCACAAGCTGTCGTTCTTTGGAGAGCTACAGAAATTGCGAATTGTATTTGCCGACAGTTATTTTTAACTTTTTTTCCGTGACAAAATTGAAAGACCTTGAAACTGAACGGACCGCAAGATAAATTATTCCGCAAAAACATGGACAGTGTTCTGATATTTCGAAATACAACCATCAGGGAGAAGTCTAATGACGTTATTCAGTGGTTGTGGAAGGGCGGTTGCGTCATTAAGTACAAACATGACGTGACAGAACATGGTGCCACAGCAATGAGGTCGCCGAAAACTGCGTCAGGAGCAGTTACATCACCTTCTTTGCAGATGCGAACGTGTTTCTTCTCAGTTAAGGCTGGTAAAATATTCCATATGTATTCCTTTGTGCTAATGTTTCTTGGAGTTGCAATTATTTCTCACATTAGAGTATTTGAAAACCGTGTCTAATGATTATCACCTTAGATATTACAGTGTTTTATAGAGACGCAGTGCTGCTGAAAACCTTGCACTACTTTATACTTCAGCGTGTTAGTTCATAAGAGATTAGGACACCGGCCTACAATGCCGCTTTACCTTCATTTATTTTTTTATTTATTTACACGTCAAGTTCCGTAGGACCAAATTGAGGAGCAAATCTCCAAGGTCATGGAACGTGTCAGTACATGAACTTACAACATAAAAGTACTAACAGATAAAAATAAATGTTCATGAACCTGAAAAACGTCAGTCCATAAGTTTAAGTAAACGCTATCAGCAATACAATAAGAATCAGCTTAATTTTTCAAGGAACTCCTCGACAGGATAGAAGGAGTGACCCATGAGGAAACTCTTCAGTTTCGATTTGAAAGCGCGTGGATTACTGCTAAGATTTTTGAATTCAAATGGCAGCTTATTGAAAATGGTTGCAGCAGTATACTGCACACCTATTTGCACGAGAGTTAAGGAAGCCCGACCCAAATGCAGGTTTGATTTCAGCCGAGTACTAACCGAGTGAAAATTGATTATTCTTGGGAATAAACTAATATTGGTAACAAGAAACGACAATAAGGAATATACATATTTAGAGGTCAATGTCAAAATACCCAGACTCGTGAACAAAGGTCGACAAGAGTTTTGTGAACTCACACTACTTATTGCCAGAACCGCCAGTTTCTGAGCCAAAAATATCCTTGTAGAATGGGAAGAGTTACCCCAAAATATAATACCATACGACATAACTGAATGAAAATAAACAAAGTAGACTAATTTACGTGTCGAAGTGTCACTCACTTTTGATACCGTTCGAATAGTAAAAATGGCAGTATAAAGTCTTTGAACAAGATCCTGAACGTGGGCTTTCCATGACAGCTTACTATCTATCTGAACACACAGAAATTTGAACTGTTCAGTTTCATTAATCATATGCACGTCCTGTGAGATTAAAACATCAGATTTTGTTGAATTGTGTGTTAGAAACTGTAAAAACTGAGTCTTACTGTGATTTAACGTTAATTTTCTACAAGCCATTAACTGAGGTCATGTACTGCACTACTTGATACCGAGTCAATGTTGCACAAACATTCTTTACTATCAAGCCAGTGTGATCAGCAAACACATATATTTTAGAGTTACCCATAATACTAGAGGGCATATCATTTATATAAATAAGGAACAGGAGCGGCCCCAACACTGATCCCTGGGGCACCCCCCCCCACTTGACAGTACCCCATTCAGATCCCACATCACAGCCGTTATCAACATTGTGAATAATGAGCTTTTGCTGCCTGTTGCTAAAGTAAGAGGTGAACCAATTGTGAGCTACTCTCCGTATTCCGTAATGGTCCAACTTCTGGAGCAATATTTTGTGACCAACACAGTCAAATGCCTCAGTTAAATCAAAAACACGCCAAGCGTTCGAAACTTTTTGTTTAGCCCATCCAGTGCCTCACAGAGAAAAGAGAATATAGCATTTTCAGTGTGATATAAAATGATCAATTAACCTTACATACACAGCCTTTTCAATAGCTTTTGCAAACACTGATGGTATAGAAAGAGGTTCAAAATTATCTATATTATCCCTTTCTCCCTTTTTATAAAGCGGCTTTACTACTGAGTACTTTAATCGCTCAGGAAACTGACCATTCCTAAAGGAAAAATTACAAATATGGCTAAATACAGGGGTAACACGTGCAGCACAGTACCTTAATATTCTGCTAGACACTCCATCATCTGTATCTACACTACATGGTCCATTGACATTAATGTGGCCATCGCCTATGCTCTATGTCAACGTTCAATAACCACTCACAGACGGCAGGTAGCAGCACTAGCAGTGGAGGGAATATAAAACGTGTTGAGGGACGCGGACAACAGTGCAGTAGTAATGAGGAAACGGAGCGATTTATCTAACATCCAAAGTGGCATGATCATTTGCTTTCGGGCCAAGGTTGGAAACATTTCTGAACTGGCTATGTCTGCAAACTGTTCGCGTGCTGACGTGGTGGAAGTACACCGTGCACGGCAAAATAGTGCTATCCCAAACGGCGCCAAGGCAACAGTGGTGCACCACGGGCTATACAGGGTGAAAAGTATTTAAACCGACAAACTCTGGGAGATTGTAGGGGACATCAAAACAAATATTTTTCCCTAATGTCATTTTTCCTATGAGGAGTATTTAAGCCGGTAGAGGAAGATTTCTCTGGTGGCAAATTAATTAAACCAAAAACACTTTTCCATTTTTTATGACCAAGAGACAACAAATTAACACAACCCAATTTCAATTACAGTAGAGTTTCAAAAATTCATCCATTGGCACGTAAACAAAAGTTACACCGTCGGATCATGTTCTGTCTGCCACGGCCAAAAACCCCAGGAGTATCCTGAATTGTTCCTGCTGCTGCTACTATCAGGGCCACCAGATCCTATTATGATGTAACAGGAGTTGCGTAAACAAGGTTGCGCATCTCTCCCCATACAAAAAAGTTCAGAGGGGACATATCTGGGGATCGAGCAGGCCATGGTACAGGACCACCTCTGTCAGTCCACGTTTCTGGGAACCGTCGATCCAGGAATCGACGCACACGACCACTGAAATGTGGCGGCGCTCCGTCATGTTGGAACCACATGCATTGTCTTGTAGGGAGTGGGACGTCTTCCAGCAATTCTGGCAATGCTGTGGCGAGAAAATTATAATAGTGCCTGGCATTTAATGGCCTAGGTAGCAGATACGCCCAATTAAACAGTCCCCAACAACACCGACCCACACATTAACGAAGAATCGCACTTAATGAACGCTAGTAACTGTGGCATGTGGGTTATCCTCACACCAAACATGAGAGAATTGTGCATGTTGAAGACTCCATCACGCCCGAACGTTGCTTCATCGGTAAACAACACAGAGGATGGAAATGTAGGATGCGTTTCACACTGTTCCAGGTACCACTGCGAAAACTGTGTTCTGGGTGGATAATCAACTGGTTCCAGGTTGTGGACACGCTGTAAATGAAATGGACGTAACAATTGCTCTCGAAGGACTGTTCTTACATTCGTCTGATTCGTCCCTATGTTACGTGCAATTGCACGAGTGCTGATTGAAGGATCCCGCTCCACATGCTGCAAGACAGCTTCCTCAAATCGCAGCGTTCTTACCGTGCGACGGCCTCCATGTCCAGGTAATCTGCTGAATGACCTGGTCTCAAGCAGAGGTTGGTACACTGCAGCAAAGGTCGTGTGATGTGGGATACGGCGATTAGGATATTGTTGTTGATAAACCCGCTGTGCAGCTCGTCCGCTGTGGTGCGCTACGTAGTACGCACCAACCATATCAGTGTACTCACTCCAGGTGTATCGCTCCATTAGTAAACAGAGACAATACACAACTACTAAACTTGTGGACAGCAGTTGCCTACAACTGAAGAGCGTAATAAGCTCTTTAACAACTGAAGATCGTAATACGGCCTCTAACAACTGAAGAGAGTAATACGGCCTCCACCGGTTTAAATAATCCTCATAGGAAAAAATGACATTAGGGAAAAATATTTGTTTTGATGTCCCCTTCAACCTCCCAGAGTTTTTTCAGATTAAATACTTTTCACCCTGTAGATTATAGGAGTAAGCGTCGGCTGCGGGGATACGTACAGGTGAAAACACGTGCAACTGTTGAGTTACTGCCCATCTAGATGAAATGGCTACCAACAGAATCTTCTCAACCGTTCATCGAACGTAGCTGCTTATGGAACTGCACAGCATGCGCCTAGTTCGTGCACTCACGCTGACTGCTGTTCATTGGCGACCAAGGCTGGAATTTGCACGCCTGTACCGCGACTGGACGTCCACTGAGTGGCGAAAGGTGGCCTTTTCAAACGAAACACGTTCTATGCTTCTTCGGAAAGATGGCCGTTGACGTGTACGGCGTGAAACGTCTGAAAGCAAACAAGGAGGGAGAGCTATATCTGGGGAATGTTTTCGTGTGATACCCTGGGTGATCTCGGATTCTGGAAGGAACAATGGAACAACACAAGTATGCGTCTATCCTAGGTGACCATGTCCAACCTCACATGCAATTTGGTTTTTCTCGGCACAATGGTATCTGCCAGCAGGACAACGCAACCTGTCACATAGTTTGCAATTACGTGCGTGGTCCGAAGATCTCCGGGAAGGTTTTATCATACTCCTCTGGCCACCAAACCCCTGGATTTAAAGCCAGTCGAGAATCAAAAAATGGCTCTGAGCACAATGGGACTTAACTTCTGAGGTCATCAGTCACCTAGAACTTATAACTACTTAAACCTAACTAACCTAAGGACCCCAAACACATCCATGACCGAGGCAGGATTCGAACCTGCGACCGTAGTGGTCGCACGGTTCCAAATTGTAGCGCCTAGAACCGCTCGGTCACCCCGGCCGGCCCAGTCGAGAATCTTTGGAATTACGGAAGGCTAACCAAAGACTGCGTTTTATTGGTAGGACACTTAGAAAATGTAACAGATCTACTAAGGAGACTGCCTACGCTATACTTGTCTGTCCTCTTTTAGAATACTGCTGCGCGGTGTGGGATCCTTACGAGATAGGGCTTGAGGAGTACATCGAAATAGTTCAAACAAAGGCAGCACGTCTTGTATTATTGCGAAATATGGGTGAGAGTATCATTGAAACGATACAGGATTTGGGCTAGACATCATTAAAAGAAAGGCGTTTTTCGTTGAGACGGAATCTTCACACGAAATACCAATCACCAACTTTTTTCCCGAATGCAAAAATATTTTGGCACCGACCTACATAGGGAGAAACGATCACCACGATACAATAAATGAAATCACAGCTCGTACGGAAATATACAGGGTGGTCCACTGACCGTGACCGGGCGAAATATCTCGCGAAATAAGCGTCAAACGAAAAAACTGCAAAGAACGAAACTTGTCTAGCTTGTAGGGGGAAACCAGATGGCGCTATGGTTGGCCCGCCAGATGGCGCTGCCATTGGTCAAACGGATATCAACCGTTTTTTTAAAAAATAGGAACCCCCATTTTTTACTACATATTCGTGTACTACGTAAAGAAATATGAATGTTGTTATGTCCTAGCCAGCAATGCCACCCGAGCCCGCTGCCAAAAGGTTGGCAGCATCAAAGTCCGGACGCCGTCCGCATAAGCAGCGCCAGCGAGACAGCAAATCGCCGCAAGTCTGCGCGCGCCACCGCTGGCTTCTGGCTTCTTAAGCGCTGGAGTCGCGAGCGCTAGGACAGTTCTGTATTCGCCGCTCAGTTGTATACTCGCCACCGAATTGTGTACTTGCTAGTCAGTTGTGTGTTCATCGCAGCAGAGTTGTTGTTTGTCGTCAGCCGACGCTGACCTAGCCGCTCCGACTCGAACTAGACAGATCTCTGTAGACACGGAGTTAACTATTGTGTTTCTGTATCTTCATCAATAAAGATAAGTACCGACTTTTATTTAATCAGAGTGTTGGGGTTTTCATCTTTCTGTTCACTGTTCCAGCGGACCGGTCGGCCCGCTATTAAAAGTGTGGCGGTGACTTCGTAAGCCATTTCTACAGCCAAGTGTTTGTCGCTACGAACACCGCCACAAAAAATGTTGTAGTTGGAAAACTTTTTTCGCTTTGTGATAGATGGTGCTGAAATAGTCACAAACATATGGCTCACAATTTTAGACCAACAGCTTGTAAAAGGTAGGTATTTTAAATTAAAATACAGAACATAGGTACGTTTGAACATTTTATTTCGGTTCTTCCAATGTGATACATGTACCTTTGTGAACTTATTATTTCTGAGAGCGCTTGCTGTTACGGGGTGACTACCTGTAAATACCACATTAATGCAATAAATGCTCAAAATGATGTCCGTCGACGTCAATGCATTTGGAAATACGTGTAACGACATTCCTCTCAACAGCGAGTAGTCCGCCTTCCGTAATGTTCGCACATGCATTGACAATGCGCTGATGCATGTTGTCAGGCGTTTTTGGTGGATCACGATGGCAAATATCCTTCAACTTTCCCCACAGAAAGAAATCCGGGGACGTCAGACCCGGTGAACGTGCGGGACATGGTAGGGTGCTTCCACGACCTATCCACCTGTCATGAAATATGCTATGCAATACCGCTTCAACAGCATGCGAGCTATCTGCCGGACATCCATCATGTTGGAAGTACATCGACATTCTGTCATGCAGTGAAACATCTTGTAGTAACTCCGGTAGAACGTTACGTAGGAAATGAGCATACATTGCACCATTTACATTGCCATCGATAAAATGGGGGCTAATTATCGTTCCTCCCATAATGCCCCACCATACATTAACCCGCCAAGGTCGCTGATGTTCCACTTGTCGCAGCCATCGTGGATTTTCGTTGCCCAATAGTGCATATTATGCCGGTTAACGTTACCGCTGTTGGTGAATGACGCCGCTTCGTCGCTAAATAGAACGCGTGCAAAAAATCTGTCATCGTCCCGTAATTTCTCTCGTGCCCAGTGGCAGATCCGTACACGAGGTTCAAAGTAGTCCCCATGCAATTCCTCGTGCATAGAAATAGGGTACGGGTGCAATCGATGTTGATGTAGCATTTTCAACACCGACGTTTTTCAGATTCCCGATTCTTGCGCAATTTGTCTGCTACTGATGTGCAGATTAGCCGCCACAGCAGATAAAACACCTACGTGGGCATCATCATTTGTTGCAGGTCGTTGACGTTTCACATGTGGCTGAACACTTCCTGTTTCCTTAAATAACGTAACTATCCGGCGAACACTCTGGACACTTGGATGATGTCGTCCAGGATACCGAGCAGCATACATAGCACACGCCCGTTGGGCATTTTGATCACAATAGCCATACATCAACACGATATCGACCTTTCCCGCAATTGGTAAACGGTCCAAAAGTTTGACCACTTTTTTCGCTTTGTGATACATGGGGCTGTAATAGTCACAAACGTGTAAGTACGTGGTATCACGTAACATTCCGCCAGTGCCGACGGTATTTTCTTCGTGATACATTACCCGTGTTAAACTAAAATTTTCATATTTCTTTACGTACTACACGAATATGTAATAAAAATGTGGTTTCCTATTTTAAAAAACGCGGTTGATATCCGTTTGACCTATGGCAGCGCCACCTAGCTGGCCAACCATAGCGCCATCTGGTTTCCCCCGTCAAGCTAGACGAGTTTCGTTCTTAGTACTTTTCTCGTTTGATGCTTATTTCGTGAGATTTTTGTCCCGGTCACTATCAATGGACCACCCTGTATAGATGTTCGTCCTCTCCGCGCGCTATACGAGGTTGGTGATTCGATGAACCCTCTGCCAGGCACTTAAATGTGATTTGCAGAGTATCCGTCTTGGTGCAGATGTACGTCTATCGGGCTATTCGTGTCATGGATCTTCAACTACCTGGTAACGCACTGGAATGCGTGTCGTCACATCCCTGGCGGTACCTTCCGGACCCCACTGACTCTCTTCCTGCACGTCTCACTGCGATCCACGATGCAAAAGGCTCTTGACAGGTGATCACGTGTGATTAGACAGTGTACTAATAAAACTGTAAAACTGCGAGTCAGTCTATTGGAACACGCTTATCGACAAAGCTACTAGACGAATTTTCAAGGTGTTTTCACAGGTGACTGCCAATGGTCTTGCTGCAGTGGTTACACAGGTTCCCGTCAGATCAAAGTTAGCTGCTTTTCGGCTAGGCTAGCATTTGGATGGGACACCGTCTAGGTCTGCCCGGTGCTGTTGGGAAGCGGCGTGCACTCGGCCATTGTGAGGCCAATTGAGGAGCTACTTGATTGAGAGATAGTCACGAAAACTGAAAACGGCCGGGAAAGCGGTGTTCTGACCACATGCCCTTTCGTATCCGCACCCGGTGCCGCCTAAGGGCTGGGGATGATACGGCGGCCCGTCGGTACTATTGGGTCTTCAAGGTTTGTTCGGATGGTGTTTGTTTCTTCCATATGTAACTTGAGCGTAGCTTGGGTCAATGTGTGGCTTTATTTCATGAAAATCGTATCACGAAGAAAAATATATCGTAATTTAATGTTTTAGACATCTGCTCAGCTCAGAGATCCGGATACCTTAGTGACGGCGTAGTACACCAAAAAAAACAATAGATGGCGTTGTTAGGCACCTCGGCAACAGAAGTTTTTCCGGAAGTTTATTGCAGTGACGACGTTAAGCGACGCCGTCTTATCTTTACGAATACAAACTAACATTGAATTTACTCGGATTTTGTGTATTAAAAAGTCAACGAAATTACTTTTTTTTCAATAGCTTTGATTTACAGGTTGGCGGTTATTGAACTATATGAAAAAAACGCAAATTCTTTTCAAACTACGGCGTGCACACACTTTATTCAACCTGTAAACGTCACTACAGGTATTCGGTTTTAGGTTATTACTTTTCGATATGCCTCCCATCATTGGCGATGATGTGGCGCAGACGAATAACGAAATTCTGGGTGAGTGTCGGAAGATGGATGCTGTCGACAACGTCCTGAATGGCTGTTTTCAGCTGAGCAATGGTTTTGTGGTTATTATTGTAATATAGCCACACAAAAAGGAGTCGCATGTGTTCAGATCCTGAGAATATGGCCGCCAATCGAGGCTCATACTTGTGGCGTCTGGGTACCCAGAGCCAGTAAGCGGTGCCCAAAGAGCTCCCCTCCAGTTTCGATGGGGTCGAGATTCGACTTGCATGAACCTCATCTTGTCGAAATCAGGATCACTTTAGATAATGTTGGTGAAGTCATCTTCCAAAACCTTCACGTACCGTCTGGCAGTCACCGAGCCATCAAGGGATATCGCACCGATTATTCCGTGACTTGACATTGCACACACATAGTCAACCGTTGGGAGTGAAGAGAATTGTCGATCGCGAAATGAGTATTCTCAGTCCCTCAAAAGCGCCAGTTTTGCTTATTGTCGAACCGATCCAAATGAATCTGGGCATACTAATTCCCATCGTGTCCTGCGTCCAACCGTGCAGTTTGAAGTTCCTAACGCAAACCGTTCAGAAGTTAAGACGATTTTATTTCATATAATTCAGTAATTTTCACCCAGAACTTTGTTAGTTATCATGTTCCTCCAGTTTCCGCTCTGGGTTTCGGGCCAGCGGCGTCACCGCAGTGGAAACAACGCTTCCCGTCAGATCAGCGAAGTTAAGGACTGTGGGTCTTGGCTAGCGCTTGGATGTGTGACCGTCCGACTCTGCCGAACGCTGTTGGCAAACAGGCTGCACTCAGCGCTTGTGAGTGCAACAAAGAAGTAATGGTCACGTGGCCGGGAGAGCGTTGTGCTCCGCTTCCAGTCACGCCTATCGTGTGAGGATGACACTGTGGTCCGTCGGTACCGCCCTATGGCATTTCGAGGCTTGTTAGGACGAAGTTACTACCAACTTGAATTTGAAGTCAGAACCAAGTTTACATCGCAGTCGGATAATAAAGTTTTTGTTGATCGAGCTTCATATCAAAGCACCGCTTCACTTGTTTTCACAACTTTAAAAAACACACTCGCTCGATTCATACAAACATTTTCCATAAAAATCGATGTTTTAAATTTACGCGAATTAACTACTTAGGCTTCCGTAGCTGGTGTCATGCTGATCAAAATTCTTCTGGGTGCTGTACCGCGTCAGTGGTTAAATTAATTTAGTTATAAACTGTTTTACAGCTTATGGTAAAGGGGTTAACTCGTGGACGTGGTACTACACCAAAAAGAATTTTAATGATTATAACACGAATTAATTAAAACATCTATTATTTTGAAGGTACAGTGCCTTGATTTACAAAACCTGACTCCGAGATTGTACTGAAATTAAATGTTAACATTTAACAGAGGTAATGATTAAGTTCAAATTAGTTCTTATTTTCGTAGTCTTATAGTGATTTTTTTAATATCTTCATTCGCATATGGGGCGAGTACAAACAGCATGTTATAAACGTGAATGTTATGCGAACAGAGCCAGCATTATGCGAGAGGTATAATTTTTATTATGATTCTCTGAATAATATAGAAAACTGGCCCATACTTTTACGAGCATGTCTGGAATTACTGCAATTATCGCTGTTGCTATGAAGCGTCGCAGTTCACCCAAAGTTGTTGGAAAGGGAGCAACATAGACGGAGCCTTTCAAAAACTTCCACGAAATAAACCACATACCGTGAGATAAGGCGAACTTGGAGACCAGTGGTACAGTGCGAGGTTCGTATGATCACTACAGCCGACCCAACGTTGAGCAGATCACTGTTACGAAATACTCTCTCATGGAGGTGCCAGCGTGGTGCTGTTCCGTTCTATTTAGAAATACTCTGTAAGCAGGTTTTTACAGTTGAGGAAGATGCTCACTCCCATACATATCAAAGCACGTGTTTCTTACAAAGGTCTTTTGTGCAAGAAGCACGTGGTTCTTACAAAGGTCGTTTGTGCAAATAACGATGAGCCGTAAATCTTATCACGGGAAATGGATCACAGCACTTTGAAAGCTACATTTTGAAATATTTGCACCTTTCTTGTTTGGACATATGCAGTGTGTTCCTGACTCACTGAGGCTCGGCAGTTGGAGTGTGTATTTATATATTTTCCTTTATTGCATTTCGAATCCCCCCCCCCCCCCCAGAGCCTGGCAGCAGCGTAATATGCTGCTCTACCTTATGAGAAAATAAACAAACAAGAACAAAGGCGATAAAACGGTGACATTATAAAAAACTGGAAAATGGAGGAAAGTTGTGGAATTTAAAATATAAAAACACTGCGGAGACGATGGGGATGAAGACACACATTAGGTAGTCAGGCACAATTAAGAAAACACGGCGACAGTGTGGTTTCTGTTCGCACGAGATAAGAAACGTAACTAGCGACAGTATGGTTAGCAACACTGACAGGGGACGCACAACACTGAACACTCATTTAAAACACCACTATACAGGTGCGACACGGCGGCAGATGGGGGGAGGGGAGGACCGGACCGATGAGGAGAAAAAAGGGGGGGGGGAAGAGAAGAAAAGAAAAAAGGGGGAACCGATGGAGGGAGGGGACATAGAAAAAGGGGGAGGGGCAGGGCGGACGCGAGAAGAAGTGAGAAAGGCAGGGGGGGGGGGGGAGAGCAGAAAGAACTCGGGGGTGAGAAGGGAGGCAGAGAGAGGGTAGGCGGGGAATTGGAGTGTGTATACTGCCTACCTCACTTACGTACTCAACACAACAACGTTGTACAAGCGGGAGTATACCTTGTACAACATGAAAACAACAAACTGCGTTAGTTACAGCAATTGAATTGCTCCACAACCTCAACACTGACGTAAATACAGATGAGAACAGTTCTCACTAATACTTAGTTATATGAATGAATTAAGTTTCCTAGAACATACATCAAATATTCGAATTAGTGGCACCTGTTTTACAATGGAATTCCACCACAGTGGCAACACAGTTTAACTACGTAAGGAGAGCGGGCCATATTTTGTTTAGCCGGACGGAGTGGCCAAGCGGTTCTAGGCGCTACAGTCTGGCACCGCGCGACCGCTACGGTCGCAAGTTCGAATCCTGCCTAGGGCATGGATGTGTGTGATGTCCTTAGGTTAGTTAGGTTTAAGCAGTTCTAGGTTCTAGGGGACTGACGACCTCAGCAGTCAAGTCCCATACTGCTCAGAGCCATTTGAACCATATTTTGTTTAAATTTACGGTTGAAAAGGAAAAACGCTCCTAAGCGTTAATGTACAAGTGTATTTTTCTCATGCCTGCACCACAATTAAATGAATTCCAATTTATTTTATGAACAAATGTGAATATCAGTCCACGTAATGATGGCAAAAATGACTGCTTACTTGAATCTCAAAGATACAATGGACCTAAAAATGAATTCGCTGGACTCCAGATTTCGTGTTAGAGTTGACTGATTAACAAAGTCAGTTCCACAACGGAACACACGTTGAGGTATGCAACAAATGAACGCTTGAGCAAACATCAGTTAGTATAGAATGTTTGTCTGAGACATTTGTGCCCCAGTGACGATGTTGCTGCCCAATGTGATTTGACTGACAACATACGGAACATAAAGTTCAGAAGTTTCCCTACACTAGCAACTGCGTAATGGGGGTTGCGTGTGTTTGCATCAGCCTACAGTGTGTGCAGATTCGTCACACCAGCAATACTCACATTACCTGCAGCCGCTATTTTCGAATATCAGAGACCGTTCCACGTCTACATCATTACTCTTCCACTCAGGATTAAGTTCCTGGCAGAGGCTTCATCGAACTACCTTTAAGTTACTTCTCTACCGTTTCACTCTCGATCAGCGAGCGGGAAAACCGAACACTCTAACCTTTTCGTGCGAGTTATTGTTTTATTATGATAATCATCTCTTTCTATGTAGGAGGGCTCCAACAAAATATTTTCGAGCTCTGAGGAGAAAGCTGGTGATTCAAATTTCATGAGAAAATCTTGTCGCAACGAGAAACCCCTTTGTTTTGATTACTGCCACCCCAGCTCGTGTGTCATATCTGTGGCACTCTCTCCCCTATTTCCTGGTAATACAAAACGACCTGCCCCTCTTAAATCTTTCGGCGTTCTCCTTCAATCCAAGGAAACCGCCCCGTATTCAGAGCGCCAAGACCACGCAGGCTTTTCGCAACGCATCCTCTCAGGCCCGTCTCAGGAAAGGACAATTTAAGAACCTTGCACCGTAAATCAGTAGCTTATGGCTCTGAGTACTATGGGACTTAACATCTATGGTGATCAGTCCCCTAGAACTTAGAACTACTTAAACCTAACTAACCTAAGGACAGCACACAACACCCAGTCATCACGAGGCAGAGAAAATCCCTGACCCCGCCGGGAATCGAACCCGGGAAATCAGTAGCTACAACTGTGTATATCCCTTCACCGCAGTTAAGAAAATACAGCTGAGAAATTTAATTAGTATTGCAAAGCAATAGTAGACTGAACTGTCAATTTAAACTTTAACCAATGAATACATAGAACTGTATGATTCCGATTTCAGTGCCCTGGAAGCCTTAAACTTTGCATGAAACTTTATCCGTAAATGAAGAACAATGGAACCTGACTGTTAAAAAGAAATACGCTTTTAGAGAACTGACTTTCACATAACGAAGTGGAATAATAAAGGAATATTTAATATTAGTTAAGTCAAGAGAAACTGGAACCAAAAACTTCAACTTATCTAATTCAGCGTATCGGTGTTGGTGTATTATTCCTTATACAGGTAATCTGCACACTGTGTTCTATAGTATTTTAAAATCAAGAAATGATCTTTCAGTTGGAGGGCCTTCATGTGCTCTCGCGATTGAATGTGTAGCAATGGATCATGTTTCTTTCAAGGATAATGATCAAGTGACCAAATGTACGGACTAACATTACGAATACAACATTTATAAAGAATTACGTAGTTTAGATGAAGACTAAAGTTAAATTATTTTGCTATCCAGAAAGCAGATATAAAGCCTCATGGATAGTACAAGCGGCGATCGAAAAGTTTACGTTTGAGGTTGTTACTGTAGCGTATATGCGGGTATGTAAGCAACGACATGTAGGCAAGTGATTAATGTGGCAACTTGGTCTTTCCGAGGTTATTACCAAATCCGTCCAAGCAGGACCAACGTGCTGCTGTTATTTTCTTGACTGCTGAAGGACACACGACGGTAGACATCCATCATAGAATGAAGAATGTGTATCGGGCAGCATATATGTGGAACACCACCGTTGTGAAATGGTGCGACAAGGCGAACTGCTGATTCACGGTAACGCAAATATCGTAAAGCAGAAGTAACGCCAACTCAAGAGGGAGACACTAGTGCACCCGCCATATATTTGCTATCTCTCTCCATACGATTATTACTCCGATGCCTCGAAGTGTCGACGATTCCTGTGGATGAGGATGTGCAGTAGGCAGTTACTTTCTCGTGAAGCTGATCACGGTGTCACACCACACGAGTATCGAACTTGGTGTGTCGGTGGGATTGCTCTTTCGATGCTCACGGCTGTTTTGCCTGATTGGCATTGCGATTCTGGACTATGCGGCCTTCGAACGGAGACTTTTGATTGACCCTTACACATAAAAATGTTCTTCGACGGAGTACGTATCATTACAGAACGAGAGGAAGGTAATCATATAAGTCACTCGTATCTTCGGTTGAGCGAAGATAAATTTGATAAACGTCCCCATATACTTTAACCAATACAACTACAAAATATCTCACGTACGTAAATCTGAAAATCACTTAGCATATGTAAATGTGCTGTGAGACAGTAATGGACTAACCAAAATCATCGCTGATTTTGCTTCAGTGTAGCCATACCAATACCGCAAGAAAAAGCAGCTGCACTTCACAATCGGCAGCAAGCAATAGAGCTGGTCTGGCCAGCGGAAGTTTTAATTAATGATCTCTAACCTAGACTAGAGAGAGCCTTTGTCCTGCAGTACATGCTGCCTTAGTGAACTCAAACTTCAACGACAAGCAGTATGATTGGCAGGCTAAAGTAAGTGCCTCAAATACTGGCTTCCGACATCCTTTGCAGTTGCCAGCCAAAGACAAAGCTACTCTAGCAGACGAATATATTGATTGTAGGGTCTTTGAGTCATTCAAGTACCTAGCAAATCGTGTACGACTACGTGACGAAAGTCGTCAACTGCAAACGGCTTTCAACATGAAGCTTTGGAGAGCTGCCTTTGTTAACGCCTATGGTACGTACGGGCAATGTTTGTCATATTACTTGGCTCTGCCAATTCTCTTCACCACTTCAGTTGAAGACAGCTTCATCACTGAACACAAAACATGATAAGAAAATGCTGTCTTCCAAGTCCAGAATGGATTCACAAAAATGTACGCGTTGTTGTGTACCACCCTGTATATACCTTAAAAAGGTATTTCATGAAGACTTACAAAGGTATTTTTGAAGACGCGTGGATCGCTTAAAGCTGCAAGAATGACGTTACAGGAGTGTCTCAGACAGCGTTAAAGGGAGGCTGACTCACATGCTGCATCACTATTTTCATTTTAAATCCGTTCGTGGTGGCAACACTGATGCCACCAATCTTGGAAACTGTAAGCAATAGGTGTGGCACCATTTATGGAGCTGCAAGTACAAAATAGAAATTACATTAACTTTCGTTCGTTATTAATTGCTAACACAGCTTTAAATTAATCTCAGACGTTAAGAAAAGCCGTCGACTAACATCCTTGGATAACATAGCATCGGGAAAATATTTGTATAATAATTTATTACGTGACGATCGTTTTAATACACTCCTGGAAATGGAAAAAAGAACACATTGACACCGGTGTGTCAGACACACCATAGTTGCTCCGGACACTGCGAGAGGGCTGTACAAGCAATGATCACACGCACGGCACAGCTGACACACCAGGAACGGCGGTGTTGGCCGTCAAATGGCGCTAGCTGCACAGCATTTGTGCACCGCCGCCGTCAGTGTCAGCCAGTTTGCCGTGGCATACGGAGCTCCATCGCAGTCTTTAACACTGGTAGCATGCCGCGACAGCGTGGACGTGAACCGTATGTGCAGTTGACGGACTTTGAGCGAGGGCGTATAGTGGGCATGCGGGAGGCCGGGTGGACGTACCGCCGAATTGCTCAACACGTGGGGCGTGAGGTCCCCACAGTACATCGATGTTGTCGCCAGTGGTCGGCGGAAGGTGCACGTGCCCGTCGACCTGGGACCGGACGGCAGCGACGCACGGATGCACGCCAAGACCGTAGGATCCTACGCAGTGCCGTAGGGGACCGCACCGCCACTTCCCAGCAAATTAGGGACACTGTTGCTCCTGGGGTATCGGCGAGGACCATTCGCAACCGTCTCCATGAAGCTGGGCTACGGTCCCGCACACCGTTAGGCCGTCTTCCGCTCACGCCCCAACATCGTGCAGCCCGCCTCCAGTGGTGTCGCGACAGGCGTGAATGGAGGGACGAATGGAGACGTGTCGTCTTCAGCGATGAGAGTCGCTTCTGCCTTGGTGCCAATGATGGTCGTATGCGTGTCTGGCGCCGTGCAGGTGAGCGCCACAATCAGGACTGCATACGACCGAGGCACACAGGGCCAACATTCGGCATCATGGTGTGGGGAGCGATCTCCTACACTGGCCGTACACCACTGGTGATCGTCGAGGGGACACTGAATAGTGCACGGTACATCCAAACCGTCATCGAACCCATCGTTCTACCATTCCTAGACCGGCAAGGGAACTTGCTGTTCCAACAGGACAATGCACGTCCGCATGTATCCCGTGCCACCCAACGTGCTCTAGAAGGTGTAAGTCAACTACCCTGGCCAGCAAGATCTCCGGATCTGTCCCCCATTGAGCATGTTTGGGACTGGATGAAGCGTCGTCTCACGCGGTCTGCACGTCCAGCACGAACGCTGGTCCAACTGAGGCGCCAGGTGGAAATGGCATGGCAAGCCGTTCCACAGGACTACATCCAGCATCTCTCCATGGGAGAATAGCAGCCTGCATTGCTGCGAAAGGTGGATATACACTGTACTAGTGCCGACATTGTGCATGCTCTGTTGCCTGTGTCTATGTGCCTGTGGTTCTGTCAGTGTGATCATGTGATGTATCTGACCCCAGGAATGTGTCAATAAAGTTTCCCCTTCCTGGGACAATGAATTCACGGTGTTCTTATTTCAATTTCCAGGAGTGTATATATCAAAATGTCGACATCACCGATTTCGAAAAATGTTTGCCATCTTCAGATCTGATAAACATGTACCTATAAAGCTTCGTACAATTTCAGTGTCGGAAAAAATCGCAATGCCAAGGAGTTGTCTGACATAAACGAAGGTTGGTAGGCCTGTTTCGTCATCTGAAATGTGATGTCTACTCAAATTACGAGCCAGTCGCATAAGAGTAGCGATAGTAGCCGCCACTATGAGTATGCGCTCAAGTATGCTTTAAATACTACATGCCTTTGAGAGTGGAGTTGGTGAGTTTATGTTGGTCAAGAATGCCTTTAAGGCAACAAAGACGCCATTATCAGCACCTCACTGAGCTTGGAAGAGGTCATGCAATAGGGATAAGAGAAGCTGGATGTTCCTTCTGCGATACTGCAGAAAGAGTTGGCAGGAATGTAGCCACTGTACATGAGAGCTGGCAGTAGTGATCACGAGAATGTATGCTCGCAAGAACACCGGGCCATAGACGACCACGTGACACTAACGCGAGGGAAGACCGTTGTGTTCGGCGTATGGCTCTGGCGCATCGCACTGGATCTGCAGCTGCAATATAAGCAGCAGTTAGCACCACAGTGACAACGAACTGTTACAAATCGTTTACTTCAGGGACAGCTCCGAGACAGGCGCCCTGCAGCGTCCTCCCACTGACCACAAACCGCCGCCATTGACGACTTCAGTGCTGTCTGGTGGGAGCCCATTCGAGGGCAGAGGTCTGTTGTGTCTTCTGATGAAGGCTGGTCCTGCCTCGGTTCCACTCATAGCCGTGTGTTGGTTAGGAGGAGGCGAGTTAAGATCCTGCAACCAACCTGTCTGCCTGCCAGATACACCGGACCGACACCTGGAGCTATGGTCTGGAGTGCGATTTCATATGACAGCAAGAGCCCCCTCACTATTATTCCACGCACCCTGACTACAAATTTGTACATCAGTCTGTTGGTATGACCTGCAGTGCTGCCGTTTATGAACAGCATTCCAGAGAGCATACCGCTCGTCCACATACAGCTGTCGTACTGTTGTAACCCAACATGCTCTACGGATTGTCGAAATGTTCCTTGACCTGCTCGATTACCAGATCTTCCTCCAGTCGAGCACAAATGGGACATCATCGGACGACAACTCCAACGTCATCCACAACCAGTATCAACTTCCTCTGTATTGACCGACCAAGTGCAACAGGCATGAAATTCAATCCTACAAATTAATATTCGGCACCTGTACAATACAATGCATGCACGTTTGAATATTTGCATCAAACATTCTGGAGATTACACCGGTTATTAATGTACGAGCATTTCACATTTTCAATGGCTTATCTCGTGCTTACATTAACCAGTAATCTTTCAAATGTTAATCATTAAAATAGGTTACCTAGACAAATGTCTTCCCAAAATTTCTTTACATTTATTATTTCTTAGTGTCGGATTATTCCCGTCAGTGTGTGTAACAAATATAAGTTAGGCATTTATAATTTCACAAAGTCAACTAAAATATTTGAATGAATGTAAAACATATGATGTGATGTACATTCACTGAAATATCGTAGTTGACTTCGTGCTGTTTGCAGCGCGTATCTGTATCAATACAAATTGTAAAAATGGATGCATGTTTGTTCCACATATCCTCCTAATCAAATCTACCGATATCAGCCAAGCTTGGTACACAGATCACTTATTGTCTGGAAATAATCACTGTGGGGGTAAGAACGACCTAGCTATTAAACGGTTGGGGGTGGAGGTAAAGAAGGAGACGTACGAATTCCCAAACTTCTCGAGTACTTCAGAATGAGAGCACTCGCTGACTTGCAACTAACTTTACAAATAAATTCAACCATTACGAAACTTTTTCTCCCTGACAAACCTCACAAAATGATGAAAAAAAGTTTATTGATTAATACATTTTCGCTGTTCGTGCAGTAAAACGGTCACATGAGGAAGGAAGTTTGAATTTTTTTCTTTCCTATCAACTGTATTCACGAAACATTTCGCATACAATATCCACAAATGCTGCTGAACGTATTTACGCAATTATATCACTCTATGACACATAGTTCAGGAGATATTTCATAAGTGATGAGCTGCATGAAAACGAAACTGCAGGGTGAAATTCACTGGAGATACAGGTAAACAACGTGTACAAATATGTGGGAAGTATGTGAAATATGTGTGATATGTGTACAATGTGTACAAATACGTGTGAAGTATGTGAAATATGTGTGATATGTGTATAAGCGGGAAAGGCACGAGTAAAACGTTCCTCCTAAACACATAAAACAGATTCAATAGAATTTGGTACACATAGTATTTACATGCTGGAAAGAAGTACTGTGGGACAATAATCAGCGACCACTACAGGGTTTGAGGTGATAACGTGGAGAGAGAAGGAGTGGACACAGTTAGGGGGAGGGGGATTTGAACAGAGATAGGAGGGAGCGGAAATGGACAGAGAGGGGAGAGGAGGAGATGGACAGAGAAGGGGAGGAAGAGATGGACAGAGAGAGTAGGAGGAAGATACAGTCAGGAAGGAAGGAGATGGACAGAGAGTGAGATGGAGATGACAGAGAGGGAGGAGGGGATCGATAGAGAGGGGTTCGAGGAGATGGGCCATTTTGTTATGTATCAGTATGAAGATTGGTGGTGGATTTTGTCACATCTGAAGATGGTGGATATTCACCAAAACCTGTGATGTAGATATTTTAATAGATATATTAAAGCGATAGAGACGTAATAAATTATTATGGAAACATTTGAAAAGGTCGCATACTTCCAGCTGACAATACGTCAGTTTTTCAAAAACCAAAAAGACAAGTACATCTACAAAATTTGTAGATTTGGGAATCTGTATTCGCGAGGGCTCGCTTACCTGCTGATTAAACATTATGAGGACCTCAATCTGACCTGACCTTTACGTTCAGAATTGAAATAAAAGATTATGCAGTGGTATACAGCGAGTACATCGGAGAATTTTTCCAACATTGTAGAGTGTTACATTGCACCACTGCACGACGAAAAGCGCGATGCATCCTCTTTTCCCGCGGTATGCAAATACCTCCGCCTTCAGCTGAGTTACTGGGTGACGCTGAGTACGGGAAAAACTTGACGGCCAATTTAGCGGCCGCGAAAAGTTCCAGAAAAGCTGTTCGGCAAACAAGTCAGGTGGGAACGCCTGCAAGACTACGACGTTTCAGAGAATGGAACGCACAGGACTGCATAAACACCTGTGGGGCCACTCAGCCAAGTTGTTCACCTCAGACGTCTTAAGGTTGTGTTACAGAGTGGTCAGCGCGATCAGTAATCTCGTTGTGCGTCACAGGGAAATCCGTGGACAGTTCGGCAGTCCGCCAGGTTTTCAGGAAAAGGTCTCCTGTTCCCTAAAACGCGAACATGTGATCGTTAGAATGTGCCATGTACTACACCTCATATGGTACATTCGGTAACTTACATTCCATTTATATATAGCAAACTGAAAAGTACGCTTATCTATCTTTATATTTACGCTACGGTTAGCTACAGTACGGTACATAATGGGGTTGACAAAAATATGGAAACAGTACGGTGCGTGAAACCTGTTGGCATTCAAAACACCTTCCAATCGTCTCGAATGGTTAAATACAGATGCTTTATGGTTCTGAACGTCATCTTATACCATCCCTCCCGCAAAATAAAGGCTTGCTCAGGTAAAGAGGTTAAAAGTAGGTAGTGATCACACACCTTTCTTTGCAAAGTGGACCACAAAGGCTTAGTAGTATTGACGTCTGGTGATTATGATGGCCACAGGGGATACAACAATTCGTCCTCGTGTTCTCAAAACCAGTCCTGAACGATGCAAGCTGTGAAGCTGTGCGAACGGGGTTCTTGTCGTCTTGGAACACAGCATCACCATTGGGGAGCAAACATTGAAACATGGAAAAGACCTAATCAGCCACAACAGTCACATAAACAATGGCAGTAATTCGACTATGCAGAGTAACCATAGGGCCCATGGAATACCAGGATATGACCGCCCGTATCATCACCGAAACCCCGCCGTGTAACAGTATTGTGCCGGCCGGGGTGGCCGAGCTGCTCTCAGCACTTCAGTCTGGAACTGCGCGACTGCTACGGTCGCAGGTTCGAATCCTGCCTCGGGCATGGATGTGTGTGCTGTCCTTAGGTTAGTTGGGTTTAACTAGTTCTAAGTTCTAGGGGACTGATGGCCTCCGGTGTTAAGTCCCGTACTGCTCAGAACCATTTGTATCAGTCTTGGGATGTAAATTATGCCAGAAATTGGAAGTACTGTTGAACAAGATTCGCCTGACCAAATGACCTTCTCCCACTGCATCATAGTCCAGGTTTTATAGCTTCGGCACCACGTTTTTCCGTTATGGGCGTTTGCGTCACCATGAGTGATTTAAGAGTTCGAGCTCGCCCTGCAATTCCCAGCTTATGGAGATCCCTTCGTTTTGTTTTGGTGCTGACAGTTAGTGACCTTTTCAGCTCCTTATATACTAATATGGTAGCTGTTCTTTCAGACATGTCCGAAAGAACGGATACCATCGGTGACCATGCAGCTCTTTAGAATGAAATTACAATGAAATGAACACCGTTAGCTGCTTACAGGCGTTGACATACGTCAACGGGGACAGATGAAAATGTGTGCCCCGACCGGGACTCGAACCCGGGATCTCCTGCTTGCATGGCAGACGCTCTATCCATCTGAGCCACAGAGGTTGGTTGGTTGGTTGTTTGGGGGAAGAGACCAAACAGCGAGGTTATCGATCTCATACGATTAGGGAAGGATGGGGAAGGAATTCGGCGGTGCCCTTTCAAAGGAACCATCCCGGCATTTGCCTGAAGCGATTTAGGGAAATCACGGAAAACCTAAATCAGGATGGTCGGACGCGGGATTGAACCGTCGTCCTGTCGAATGCGAGTCCAGTGTGCTAACCACTGCGCCACCTCGCTCGGTGAGCCACAGAGGGCACATAGCACGACTGCAGGGATTTATCTCTGGCACGCCTCCCGCGAAACCCACATTGTTAACGTATTGTCCCACACTCATTACTAGCGGCGCGTTGCCGATTCCCGTAGGAGTGCGGGCAACGTTTGTGCATTCGCACAGAAGAAGAAAATGGTCAAGTGGTCGGTGAGCCTTAACTATATTTGTATACTAAGATGGTATCTGTTCTTTCGTACATGTCTGAAAGAACAGATACCATCGGTGACCATGCAGCTCGTTAGAATGAAATTACAATGAAATGAACACCCTTAGCTGCTTACAGGCGTTGACATACGAACTCTTACGGGAATCGGCAACGCGCCGCGAGTAATGAGTATAAAGGGCGGCGGCACTACGAATGTTGTGCGGGACAAAACGTTGAGAATGTGGGTTTCGCGGGAGGCGTGCCAGAGATAAGTCCCTGCAGTCGCGCTATCCTCTGTGTCCTCGGTGGCTCCGATGGGTAGAACGTCTGCCATGTAAGCAGGAGATCCCGGGTTCGAGTCCCAGTCGGGGCACACATTTTCATCTGTATACGTTGACGTATGTCAACGCCTGTAAGCAGCTAATGGTGTGCATTGTAATTTCATTCTAACGTGCATGGTCACCGATGGTATCTGTTCTTTTGGACATGTCCGAAAGAACAGATACCATCTTAGTATACAAATATAGTTAAGGCTCACCGGCCACTTGACCGTCTTCTTCTTCTGTGCGAATGCACAAACAGTGCCCGAACTCTTACGGGAATCGGCAACGCGCCGCGAGTAATGAGTATAAAGGGCGGCGGCACTACGAATGTTGTGCGGCACAAAACGTTGAGAATGTGGGTTTCGCGGGAGACGTCCCAGAGATAAATCCCGGCAGTCGCATTATCCTCTGTGTCCTCGGTGGCTCAGATGGATAGAGCGTCTGCCATGTAAGCATGAGATCCCGGGTTCGAGTCCCGGTCGGGGCACACATTTTCAACTGTCCCCGTTGACCTATGTCAACGCCTGTAAGTAACTGAGGGTGTTCATTTCATTGTAATTTCTTTTCAGCTGTTGTCTCTTATTTTTCGTCACAATTCACTTCAATGACTGTCCGTCACCATCAGTCAATACACAGTTACGTCCTCGTTGTGACTTAGCAGACGAGGTGTATCCGCTTTCACTGTATACAGTGTAAACCTTCGATACGGTGCCTCTTCAAACACCAAACACTTCGTCATCTTTGTTACGGAAACAACTACCATACGCGCAACAAAAGACTGCCTATTTTTGAATTCACTTGCCTCCAACATAGTGCGCTCGTAACTACACGGAAGACTCTTCTCGCCACGGCTGGCAGGTGCAACATATTGGGAACATTGCACAGGTGCCTTTCATGGTCAACTACGACATCGCGACATGCTGGCTTGGGCAACACTGTACTACTATGTTCAAAGTCCGCAGCTTGTGTTCTAGTGGCGAGCGTTGCTACCTCTTTATCACGGGGTCCCGGGTGCGATTCCCGGCCGGGTTGGGGAATTTCTCTGCCTGGGGACAGGATGTTTGTGTTGTCCTCATCATATCATCATTATTCCTGACAGTGGCTAGATTGGATTGGGTAAAAAAAAATTGGGATGTTGTAAGGTATTACTATCTTTACTACTTTTCTCATCGAGCCTTATACATTATATCGCATTTCTAGTCGCTTCTCTCACACAAATAATGATAAAAATTCTGGGTCGCCACCAGCCCAAGCCCCTCCTAACCATTAAAAAAAAACAGAGCTGGAAAATTATTAGTGTAATTACTTTAATAATTTAACTACAAGTATGCAAATTTCTTTAAGTAGGCAGATAAATAGCACCCCATGTCGTGCATGAAGCAACTTGATTAATTCAGGATTGGAAATCGGAGTAAGTGGGTAAGATCAACACCACAGAATTTATTTTTCACGTAGATTATTTATTGTATATAAGTATTTGGTTGCACATCCTAACTACACATAACTGGTGCCTGACTAGAAATATTTAAGTAAGAATTACGTGAGAAAGTAACAGAACACAATTTAACTACAGCAAGAAGAAATACAAAAAACGGGGGTGGGAGACAATGATGCCATCATCTCCTTTGCATTCATACCATAAAAATATCTCAGTGAGATTTGCATTAGGATACTACGCATGTACTATTCCGGACAGAGGTTTAACCAATGCACGAGGTTGTGCGATAATTATTCAACATACTAACTGCGTCTGCTGCTTGCAAACGGCCGAACTAGAGCACGTGGTGCACTCTGACTCAAACTGTTGTGCTGCTTTGTAGAAAGCGCACGAAAGAACACATATTCTCGCAGAAATTATAGCTCATTAAACAAGCAAACTGTTAAAATAAAGCCTACTGCGGTGTCGTGGTGGACCAGAAGGGTCATTGATTACCAAACAAGTGGCACAAAATCGACACACAAATGAAGAAAGCAACTTCCACAAAATATAAGATTAAGATCATTACAAATCACACTCACTTCGTCACAGTATTACACTCACGTACTGTTGAAGTGATTCTAACCAGCTTTTCCTAATCAGATTTACCATTTGAAATTCTGCATCATCGTCGTTCAAAGTGAACAAAGTAACTTCCACACTTTTAACTCAAACACCGAAAAATCGCCTATTTAAAGCAATATAATTATGGCACATTCGGAAAAATAACTCGCTTCACACGCTTCAGTTAAGCTGTTCTTAAGTATTTCAACAGTTAAACATAACGAAGTCCTAACTCAACCTGCTTCCTATCACCTGAAACCACCCTTAAGAGCTACTATCCGTACTCACCAAGAGTACCGCTTCCTCTTTCGAGATTACCTAGCTCCTAGTGCAGCGGAAGCTACCAGAGGGGTAGCCCTCCGTCACCAACCTCACACACAAAAACAAAACCTCTCTGTTCAGGTACTGGAAACCTAAGTTGGTTGTCCTGTGCTCTCCTTCAAACGAGAAGCAACATCGTCTGCTCCCAGCATACGATGACCAACTCAGCGTTTCCCACAAAACAAAACCGAAACCCCGCGTTAAAACACACATATAATATCAATAGGCCTTATTTGAGTGCTCCGTCTTTCTGGGAGAGTTCATGAATTGAGCTAAAATCGGGTAGTAAAGTGAATAAGTTGTACCGAATTCGACAAGTGTCTTATGAAACGACTTCACAGAGACGTTTCACTGTGTTAAAATTGGGACTTCGTGTGGGTGCTGAAGACCGCGCAGTTGAGCGCCCCACAAACCAAACATCATCATCATTATGTTCAAGTACGCATATCTCGCGGCGTTTCCACATTTTTGTCCACCCTTGTAGCTGTGACTACATGACTTGACAGGATTAGCTGCTCCTATAGCTTAAGGTGCAGCTTACAGGATAGCGAGGTGAGCCACAGCTGGTTCGAATCACGGCGGCGGATTAGTGACCGCTGGCCTCGTCCACGGGTCAACTAGAGTCTGGTTTTAGGTGGCCTTCTCCCACTCGTTTAGAAGTATATTGGGCAGGTGGAGCACAAACAAATACCCTGCTTTGGATTAACTGACGACTGTGGGGACAGGAAACAATCCAGCAACGAAGTTAAAATAAATTTGGCAGATCATCAAAACTGCGAATCTCGCTACTTCTACATCTACATCTATACTCCGAAACCACCATATGGTATGTGGTGGAGGGTACTTTGTGTACCCAGTCTCTCTTCCTCCTTTTCTGTTCCAGTCGCGAATGGTTCGCGAGAGGAGCGATTATTGGTAAGCCTCCGTGTGGTCTTTCCGGGAGATATATGCAAGAGGAAGCAATATATTGGTTGACTCTTCTAGGAACGCACGCTCCCGGATCTTTAACACTAAACGACACCTCTCCTGCAGCGTCTGCGAATGGAGTTGGTTCAGCATCACTGTGACTTTTTCGCGCCACTAAATAGACCTGTAATTGGACGCACTTCTTTCCGTTTTATTTCCTCTATTTCTCCTATCAATCCTATCTGGTATGGATTCCAGACTGACGAGCAATATTCAAGTACTGGTCGAAAGAGCGTTTTGCAAGCTACCTCCTTTGCGGGTGGACTAAACTTTCTCAGAATTCTTCCAATGACTGTCAGGCATCTGCCTTGCTTGCGATTCGTTTCATGTCATTCTTCCATTTTAAAGTTCTCCTTACTCATGCTGTCTGATACTTTATGAATCTGGTTTCTTCTAGTGATTGTTCTTCAATCGCGTTAGCATAGTATAATGGGTTTCTGTTTGTCTGTGCCCAAAACGTCACATTCGTTTACGTTGATGGTCAACTGGCAATTCCTCCACAAAAAGTCTATCCCCTGTAGATTTTCCTGAACTTTGCTACAGTTTTCTAGGGTCGCGACTTTCCTGTATACACTGTGTCATCCTTGAAGCCTTATGGGACTTCTGGTAGTACCCACTAGGTCATTTATATATATGGTGAACAGTAAGGGTCCAGCGATACGCGCTCGGGGTACAACCGAAGTTACTTCTACGTCTGAAGATTTCGCTCCGCTGAGAATGACTCACTGCATTCTGTTTATAAGAAACTTATCAATCCAATCACACAGACCGTCTGATGTTCCGTATGCTGTTATTTTGTCCATTACGTGCCTGCGCGCAGTTGTATAGGATGCCTTTCAGAAGTGCCGAACTACAGCATTAAGTTGAGTGTTGCTATCTACGCACCATTTTCCAATATTCAGCTCCAATGCCCCTTCCTATATTGAGCGATTTCGGTTGCTTTCATAATCATTGTCACTTACTTCGAAATTTGTCATGCTGAAGTTCGTGCGACGATTTAAACTATAGTGCGATCTTCCTCAGCGAAATACTTTTGGCAAATGGAGTTTAGTATTTCGACCTTCTGTGCGTCATTCACCGTTTCGATGTCATTACGGTTACGGAGGATCAGGATAGTATGCTTCGATCTGTCTTCTGATTGAACATAAAACCAAACCTTCACAGATTTTTCTACCAAGTTGGTAGACTGACTTTCGATTTCGCTGAACGCTCTATGAATGGCTCTCCTTACACTAATTTCAGCTCCGTTCAGTTTTTTGTTTGTCTGTGAAGTGTCGGCTACGTTTAACTTTGCAGTGCTCTCTTTACTTTCGTTGCAGTTTTATAACGTGGCGTGGCCGTGCGGTTAAAGGCGCTTCAGTCTGGAACCGCGTGACCGCTACGGTCGCAGGTTCGAATCCTGCCTCGGGCATGGATGTGTGTGATGTCCTTAGGTTAGTTAGGTTTAATTAGTTCTAAGTTCTAGGCGACTGATGACCTCAGAAGTTAAGTCGCATAGTGCTCAGAGCCATTTGAACCAATTATAACGTGGCTGTTGAACAACGGCGTGTCTTTTCCGTTCCTCACAATTTTCTCGGCACGTATATTTCTAAAGGGCATTGTACACTACCCTTGAACTTTATCCATTGGCGCTGAACATCGCCAGTGCCGGAGATGAAATTTTCATGATGACCACTCACGCAATATGTAATCGGTTTCTTCTCAATCCAAGGGAAAGTATCTTCCTATCTTTCCCTATATTACTTCTAGCTGATTACCCAGCAAACTATTTCTTTCTCTATTAGCTCACGTCCTCCTGATCCTCTCTCTGTTCATCTGCTTCACTCCCTCTCTGCCCATCTTCTCCTCCCCCTCTCTAAATCCACCTCCACCTCCCCTCTCTCACTGTCTATCTCCTCATCCATTTCCTTCTCCATGTCTCCCTGTTCATTTTTTCCTTCCCTCTTTGTCACTAAATTTCCTCCCCCCCTCTCCCCCCCTCTCTCTCCATCTCTTTCACTTTCTTAACCGTCCATCACCTCTTTCCCCCCTCTCTCTGTCCTTCTCTTCCCTTCTCCGATTTTCCTTCCCTCTCTCTCTATCTCCTCCTCCCCAATATCTATCTCCTCCTTCATCCTCTCCGTCTGTCTACCTCCTCCTTCCTCCGTTCTCTCTCCACGTTATCATTCCCACCCCAGTAGGAGGCTGGTGGCTCTTACCTTCGCAATATTACTTTCAGAATAGTATGTAATATGTGTAGAAAGTTTGGTTGAAATCGGCCCACTAGCTTAGAAGGAGATTAGGAACATGGATACATACATACATTTGTATGGTATGTATAGATTTAGAGCCGTAGTCAGTGATGCTGTAACGGCCTTATGATCACTGATTCCCTGATCTATGCTGAGGGGTAAAGTTCGAGCCATATGGTAATCAGATGATCTGGTATGTTGCTTTCAAAAGTCGGTTCTTTGAGTAACTGCTCGAGTCAATTTTCCGATTAGGCATTTAGAAAAACCTTACATGATTCTCTTTCCCTACCACATGCGTTAATCACTTGAGGCTTGTAGTCTATACTTGGTAAGTTAAATCCCCACCTAACACTGTGACATAATCAGGAAATCTTGAGCTTGGTGGTACAGGAGTAAAGCACGTGGATCGAATCCACGTCGCCGACAGTTTTGTTCAAACTGGCTTTAACCCTACTTTGATTTATCAACGACGTTAACATTCTCCAGGAACGGTTCGATCTTTACGTTAAACTGTAGGTCGTGTTCCCCATTTGGATAACTGTGGTTGGTTAGGGTCACGTAAGTCACCGAAGTGATGTCCGATTGAAAGACTTGCACCATGCCGTTGAGCCACACGAAATTCCTGTACGCGTAATATCCTCCAAATTTCCCCTCAAATATCCTCCACTACTGCTCCTGAGGCAGAGATCTACGGAAACATTCGATGATCACTTTTGATCCACCTTTAAAACTTACTTTCACACAAACTATAAAGGACGTTCAAAAAGAAAAGAAACAGAGGCATAATTACAGAAACCATTACCTGCATGTTAGAAGTATTGACCCTGGCTGTTGAGACACTGGTCCCACTGTGTGACAAGGCGGTGAATGGCTGTGTCATAAAATTCCCGGGGCTGCGATGTTAACCAGTTCCGCATGTCCAGCTGGATGTCGGCGTCCGAGGTGAATCGTTTGCCCCTCATAGACTTTTTAAGGGGACCAAAAATGGCGTAATAAGAAGGAGAAAGGTCTGGACTGTAAGGAGGGTGGTCGAGAACCATTTGAAAATCTTCAGGAGTGCCGCGACTGTGTTAGCTGTATGAGGCTTTGAAGTGTCGTGGAGAGAATGATCCCATGGGTAAGATTGCCTGGTCGTTTTGACTTGATCGCTCGACGAAGGATGGTCAAGATTTGCGAGTAGCGCTGGGCATTCACTGTTGTTCCATGCTGCAGGAAGTGAAGCAGAAGGTGGCCATCTTGGTCAAAGAAGAACGTCAGACTGGTAGCATTGGACGATTGATGCATGATGCTGCTAGCTCTGTATAGTTACGTGACGTGCACGCATGCCCTCTAGCGACGGTCTGTGAACTTCCACGCTCTGGTTGGAACTACACCTCCTTACACACGCCACGATATTACCCTCCTGTCACCAGGTTGCGCATTCAAGACTTCCGCTCGTTTCTTTTTGAACGCCACTTATATTTAACATTTGCAATCTGTATTAACCGCATTAGATAATATCGTACTTTTTACGACTGTAAATGCCGCGCGGGATTAGCCGAGCGGTCTCAGACGCTGCAGTCATGGACTGTTCGGCTGATCCCGGCGGAGGTTCGAGTCCTCCCTCGGGCAAAGGTGTGTGTGTTTGTCCTTAGGATAATTTAGGTTAAGTTGTGTGTAAGCTTAGGGCCTGATGACCTTAGCAGTTAAGTCCCATATGATTTCACACACATTTGAACATCGAATGTAAAAACGCCTTTGCGATATATGTTCCAGTCTGACTTTAGAAGTTCGCTGTTGCACTGTCCAGTCACATTAATGTGATCACCTGTCCAAAGCCTGAATAACCACATACTGCAGCTTGAGTCGTGCAGGAAGAGAGTCAGTGATGTTCTGGAAGGTTCCGACTGGGATGTGGTGCCATGCCGAGTCCAGTGCCGTGGACAGCCGCGTTAGGTTCCATGGTTGAGGCTCCATGGCGCCAACATCCCGATCGAGGTGATCCTACAGATTCTCGAATAGGTTTAAATCAGATGGCCAGGGAAGTACGATAAACTCATCCTGGTGCTCTTCGAACTACGCATGTATACTGCGAGCTGTGTGACATGTTGCATTGTCCTGCCGCTAGATGCCATCGTGTCGAGGAAAAAAAAAACTGCATGTAGGGGTAGACATTGTCCCCAGAGGTACATGCGTACGTGTGGTAATCCATTGCGCTTTCCAGAATGATGATATAACACAGGGAATGGCACGAAAGCCTTCGCCAGACCACAACCCCCTCCTGGTTACAGGGCGTTTGCTTTCAGATGTTTCGCGCAATACACGGCAATGGCCATGTCTGACGGAGCATAAAACATGATTTTTCAGCAAAGGGCAATCTGTCACCGATGAACAGCAGTGTGGGTACAGGAACCAGGCATCTGCTGCGAGGCCCATACGTAGCTACGTTTGCTGAATTGTGGTTGACGAGACACTCTTGGTTCAAATGGCTCTGAGCACTATGGGACTTAACATCTGAGGTCATCAGTCCCCTAGAACTGAGAACTACTTAAACCTAACTAACCCAAGGACATAACAAACAGCCATGCCCGAGGCAGAATTCGAACCTGCGATCGTAGCGGTCGCGCGGTTCCAGACTGAATCGCCTAGAACCGCTCGGCCACACCGGCCGGCAGAGACTCTTCTTCACACTTTGGTTCACCTGGCCGGTCAGTTACTCCGCAATCGCACATCTATTCGCCCGTACACATCACCGCAGCCGTCGTTCACACCTGTCATCAATTGTCCGTATTGTCCGTTGCCTCTGCGCTGGTTTTGGATAGCGCCGTTTTGCCATGCATGGTATACTCCAACCACGGCGGCACGCGAATAGCTTACAAACATAATCAATTCGGAAATGGTTCCATCCTTGGGCCGGAAGCCAATGATCATACCCTTTAGGACAATAGATAAATCGCTCCGTTTATGCATTACGACAACGACTGCACAGTTTTCCGCGTCGAGACATCCTTTATATATCCTCCATTGTCAATGCTGCGACCAGCCATCTGTAAGTCCAACATAGCTAGTGGTCACATTAATATGACTGGACCGAGTATTAGCATCTAGAGCCAGTCACCGTTCGAATAACGTACGGGAATGCAGCAGCGTGACGTCGTCGATAATCGCCGTCATTTCGATAGCTAACCAACCTCTCATTTTGAAAACAAAACTGCACCAAGTAACTGCCATATAAGTGAATTTTTGCAGAGAAATTCCAGGTGGCTACACAAACACACACACACACACACACACACACACACACACACACTAACACACTAGCGCCTATTAAAATCGCTATGCCACGAAAATGACGTGCAACAGACGCGAAATTTAGCCGACAGGAAGAAGATGCTGTGATACGCAAATGATTAGCTTTTCAGGTATTCGCACAAGTTTGGTGCCGGTGGTGACACCTACAACTTGCTGACATGAGGAAAGTTTCCAACTGATTTCTCATACACAAACAGCAGTTGACCGGCATTGCTTGGTGAAACGTTGTTGTGATGACTCTGGTAAGGAGGAGGAATGCGTACCATCACGGTTTCGACTTTGATAAAGGCCGGATTGTAGCCTATCGCGATTGCGGTTTATCGTATCGCAACACTGCTGTTCGCGTTGGTCGGGATCCAATGACTGTTAGCGGAATATGGAATCGGTGGGTTCAGGAGGGTAATACGGAACGCCGTGCTGGATCCCAACGGCCTCGTATCACTAGCAGTCGAGATGACAGGCTTCTTATCCGCATGGCACTAACGGATCGTGCAGCCACATCTCGATCCCTGAGTCAACAGATCGGGACGTTTGCAAGACAACAACCATCTGCACGAACAGTTCGACGACGTTTGCAGCAGCATGGACTAACAGCTCGGAGACCATGGCTGCGGTTACCCTTGACGCTACATCAGACAGGAGCGCCTGCGATGGTGTACTGAACGACGAACCTGGGTGCACGAATGGCAAAACGTCATTTTTTCGGATGAATCCAGGTTCTGTTTACAGCATCATGATGGTCGCATCCGTGTTTGGCGACATTGTGGTGAACGCGCATTGGAAGCGTGTATTCGTCATCGCCATACTGGCGTATGACCCAGCATGATGGTATGGAGTGCAATTGGTTACACGTCTCGCTCACCTCTTGTTCGCATTGACGGCACTTTGAACAGTGAACGTTACGTTTCAGATGTGTTACGACCCGTGGCTCTACCCTTCATTCGATCCCTGCGACACCCTACATTTCAGCAGGATAATGCACGACCGCATGTTGCAGGTCCTGTACGGGCCTTTCTGGATACAGAAAATATTTGACTGTTGCCCTTGCCAGCACATTCCCCAGATCTCTCACCACCTGAAAACGTCCGGTCAATGGTGGCCGAGCGACTGGCTCGTCACAATACGCCAGTCACTACTCTTGATGAACTGTGGTATCGTGTTGAAACTGCATGGGCAGCTGTACCTGTACAGGCCATCCAAGCTCTGTTTGACTCAATGCCCAGGCGTATCAAGGCCGTTATTACGGCCAAAGGTGGTTGTTCTGGATACTGATTTCTCAGGATCTATGCACCCAAATTGCGTGAAAATGTAATCACATGTCGGTTCTAGTGTAATATTTGTCCAATGAATACTTGTTTATCATCTGCATGTCTTCCTGGTGTAGCAGTTTCAATGGCCAGTAATATATGTACAGGTTGTAAAAAAAAGGTACTGCCAAACTTTCAGCAAACATACCTCACTCACAAAGAAAGAAAATATGTTATGTGGACATGTGTCCGGAAACACTAACTTTCCATGTTAGAGCTCATTTTATTACTTCTCTTCAAATCACATTAATCATGGAATGGAAACACACAGCAACAGAACGTACCAGCGTGACTTCAAACACTTTGTTAGAGGAAACGTTCAAAATGTCCTCCGTTAGCGAGGATACATGCATCTACCCTCCGTCGCATGGAATTCCTGATGCGCTGATGCAGTCCTGGAGAATGGCGTATTGTATCACAGCCCTCCACAATGCGAGCACGAAGAGTCTCTACATTTACTACCGGTGCTGCGTAGACAAGAGCTTTCAAATGCCCCCATAAATTAAAGTCAAGAGGGTTAAGGTCAGGAGAGCGTGGAGGCCATGGAATTGGTCCGCCTCTACCAATCCATCGGTCACCGAATCTGTTGTTGAGAAGCGTACGAACACTTCAACTGAAATGTGCAGGAGCTCCATCATCCATGAACCACATGTTGTGTCGTACTTGTAGAGGCACATGTTCTAGCAGCACAGGTAGATTATCCCGTATGAATTCATGATAACATGCTCCATTGAGGGTAGGTGGAAGAACATGGGGCCCAATCAAGACATCACCAACAATGCCTGCCCGAACGTTCACAGAAAATGTGTGTTGATGACGTGATTGCACAATTGCGTGCGGATTCTCGTCAGCCCACACATGTTGATTGTGAAAATTTGCAATTTGATCACGTTGGAATGAAGCCTCATCCGTAGAGAGAACATTTGCACTGAAATAAGGATTGACACATTGTTGGATGAACCATTCGCAAAGTGTACCTGTGGAGGCCAATCAGCTGCTCATAGTGCCTGCACACGCTGTACATGGTACGGAAACAACTGGTTTTCCCGTAGCACTCTCCGTACAGTGACGTGGTCAACGTTACCTTGTACAGCAGCAACTTCTCTGACGCTGACATTAGGGTTATCGTCAACTGCAAGAAGAATTGCCTCGTCCATTGCAGGTGTCCTCGTCGTTCTAGGTCTTCCCCAGTCGCGAGTGATAGGCTGGAATGTTCCGTGCTCCCTAAGACGCCGATCAATTGCTTCGAACGTCTTCTTGTCGGGACACCTTCGTTCTGGAAATCTTTCTCGATACAAACGTATCGCGCCACGGCTATAGCCCCGCTCTAATCCATACACCAAATGGGCATCTGCCAACTCCGCATTTGTAAACATTGCACTGACTGCAAAACCACGTTCGTGATGAACACTAACCTGTTGATGCTACGTACTGATGTGTTTGATGCTAGAACCGTAGAGCAATGAGTCGCATGTCAACACAAGCACCGAAGTCAACATTACCTTCCTTCAATTGGGCCAACTGGCGTTGAATCGAGTAAGTACAGTACATACTGACGAAACTAAAATGAGCTCTAACATGGAAATTAAGCGTTTCCGGACACATGTCCACATAACATCTTTTCTTTATTTGTGTATGAGGAATGTTTCCTGAAAGTTTGGCCGTACCTTTTTGTAACACCCTATATATATATATATATATATATATATATATATATATATATATATATATATAGTGTACCGTAAATACAAGCGCCACCATGCAACTGAAGATGACCGACGCTTGAATTATTTGTAATGAAAATTACTAAACAACGGTTGAGGTGGCATTAACTCTGTTTCTCTGTTTTTTGGCAAAGGAGAGAGAAGGATTCCATGCAGAATTTAAGCAAGATACTCTATCTTTATTTACTGTGTTACTTACTAACATAATCTCAAGCTTTCCTTCAGTAACACCACCCCAATTACTGGACTTGGATGGCAGAACACCCAGATGCCTGTTTTAGCACCGGTTGCACTATGGAATATAAGAACAGGGTGGATTCTGACATGCACTTGCACCTACAGGTGTAGGTTATTATGGAAGCAGATGAGTTTAAATTATCAACTTACCTCTTATCTAGAGATGGATGTTTTTCCTTCAGTTCTATGTGGAAACCTGCTCTCTCTCTTATGTATAAAAAAGACAGAGGGACAGAATTATCCTCCTTACTTCATACCTTATTTAGTAATTTGCAGTGTCGATAACCTTTAGCGCCGGTCATCTTCGGTTGCATGGTGACGCTGATGGTTGCAGCGTGTGTGTGTGTGTGTGTGTGTGTGTGTGTGTGTGTGTGTGTGTGTGTGTCTAGCTTTCGGAATTGCTCTGCAAACCGAGGTTTTAAATTCACTTGCACAGCGCTTACTTGGTGCAGGTTTGCCTTGAAAATGAGAGAGTGGTCACCTGTCGAAATATCGGCCGTTGTCGACGACGTCATTCGTCGGAATTTCCGTAAGTTATTTGAGCGATGTATACACCGACAGAAACTCAAGTCTCACATAGTTTCAGTTATGTTACTATTTATAATAGAGACTAGTTCTGCGACCTTTCCATGGACGCCGCCCTATTCTGGAGTACTGCTGTGTGGTGTGGGACTGACGGATGACATAGAAAAAGTACAAATAAGGACAGCTCGTTCTGTATTATCGCGAAATAGGGAAGATAGTGCCACAGACATGACACGTGAATTGGAGTGGCAATCATTAAAACATAGGCGTTTTTGGTTGCGACGCGATCTTATCATGAAATTCAACCACCAGTTTTCTCCCCCGATAGCGAAAACATTGTTGGCACTCACCTACACAGAAAGAAATGATCATCACGATAAAATAAGAAATATCAGGGGTCGCACAGAAAAATTTAAGGGCTCGTTTTTCCCCGCGCGCCGTTCAAGAGTGGAGCGGTAGAGAGACAGCCTGAATGTGGTTCATTGAACCCTATCCCAAGCACTTTATTGTGAATAGCAGAGTAATCACGTAGATGTTGATTTAGATATTAACATTTTCGTTCTCCGATACGCCACGATGAATGCTACTCTCTTTCTTAAGTGGTGTAGTACTCTTCCGTGTCTGAGATCAGAACGTATCTTTTAGGGCCTGTGGAGGAATTTCTCTATCATAAAAAACCAAGATGTGCACACCACCACGCCACATGTGCTCTGCTACATTAGTAGCTGTCTACTGCACTACTGCCCTATTAAAAAGGATTCTACAATTTTGCGCCCGTTAGCGAAGGTCGAGAAAGCCGCATCCAAATTCGGCACAGAATCATCTGAGCCATTGGTTTAAGTCTCTCACTCTGTTCTGGAAACGATGCTGCTTCAACCTCTTGAGCAATGGTAGCTGTCTTCATCAAAGGAGCTAGTCGCCTGTAGGAATCGAGGATGGCCTCTGAACACTGGTGGATGGCGTCAGTCATGGCGACATGAGCCTTGTTCTGCAGACGAGATTACCCAGTCGCTCAATTGCTGCCGGCAGAGCCTCCTTCGCATTTAGACGTGACCTCCGAGCATGAAAACTGGGTAGACTCTGGCCTTCTTGCCCAACCCTGTTGTTTCCTTAAGGGGCTCTCTCACCCGTCTAACGTTGCAGCTCCCGCAACAAGCAATCCCAAAGTTTGCCCTTCTTGAGGCCTTTTAAGGTAATCTGTCCTCTTCCCAACATTCGAGGCGTCCTGTGGTGGCTCAGCTACATTATCTCCTAACTGTTTCACTGCGCGGCCGGACAGCCGTACAGCCGGTACACACTTTCATCTTCTCCCTAGAGATTCTCTCCGTTCATGAAGTGATTGTAGACCGGCAGGGACGCGCGAATCGGAAGGCGCTGTGGCATCAGAGCTCCCAGGCCACAGAGGAGTCAAAGCATTCGTCTCAGGTTCGCCAACGCAATAGCAGCCCATGAATACTGTCTTTAGCCTGCCAATCATGGACAACACAGCTCCCAGATGACTATGGACAGTGGCCAAATCCCTCTGAATTCCTACTCAACAGGCACATTCCCCATCCGTCATTAACCAATTTTCGTCTTTACCATTACTGCTGTAACGGAAACCGAAGAGGTCGCTGGGTGCAACTGAATGATACACATTCGAGCTTCAGCTAAACACTCCTTTTGAATTATTAGATCGAAAGCGAGCCTCATGCTCATTTGCATGAAATATGTCTCAATCAATTAATTTAAGGAATGACTAATAGACAATACAACTATGCTTATACTGATTTACTGGGATGTTAACTCTTCATCTACATGGATACTCTACAAATCACGTTTAAGTGCCTGGCTAAGATCCCGTTCAAGCAAAACTCTCGTATTCATCCCACAACACACACACACACACACACACACACACACACACACACACACACAGGCACAAATAAATGAACATAAATTTGTGCTCCAGGTTAAAGCATGATGGGCCAGAGGTTGCTTATCTTAACAGATCAAACATAAGGTTGGTGATTTGTGTAGAAACTTACCTCGGAGATACAAAACGTGTAGAAATATGTAGGGTGAGACCAAATTCCCATTAGATCCGAAAATCAATGTAAACAGCACGCTTTAATGAATAGTAACGTTGAGCGGAAGGCTCCCCACATGGTGGAGAGTCACCTGGTCAGTGATAATGGCATTGTGCTGTGTCTCGTACAGTGACATATTATTGTAGGTACATTCAGTGGCATGTGCTGATTTGTCAGCGAAATACGTCATGAATGAAGTTAGGAGTGAAGAAGTTATAAATACACACACACACACACACACACACACACACACACACACACATGCAATTTTATAATATGTATGTATTTATTTATTACTATTTTCCAACATTAGCTCTCAGAACGGAAAAATACTAAAATTGGGGCAAAAATTTTGAGTACGTTAATACACACTACCCAACTTAGTAAAGCGGGGAAAATTGGGAATTAGGCGCCCCTAAGGCATTTTGACCACAAAATTTGTTTTGTAATACCTAGAGGCTCCCTTTTTGTACAGCATTAGCCACACGTGTTCGCTGTAACGTATATTAACTCCATAAATATACAGCTACACGTTTTAGGAAAAGACTGATAACTGTGGCATCATTGCATTGTGAGTATGTGGGGTAAATTGGGGCAAGGAATGGTACAAGGTATTTAATTCCACACATCTTATAATAAAAAATATTGAATATTATGTTTATTAAACAAAACACTGAACAACGTAGTTGAAAAAAGAAAAACATCGAAAATATCAGCTTAAGTAATTTTGAAATAGATACAAAACAATAATAATAGTTCTCTTATAAAATAGTGACAAAAATGAAGAAGACTCGAATATAAGCTTACTCGGCAATTGGTCTCTTGCACATCTGTAAAATAAATAACGCTTCTTCAGAGAGGAATCACAGCTACAGTCTTCAGGTCTCTCCCACTCACTGCATTTAGAATGACACCAAAAGCACAAAAAACACACCAGTACCATTTCTCGCGATCTTTGTCAAATGCACCACATACTATGCACAGATATTTGCCTCTGGTATCTCATGCTGGATGGCGTTATGTCTAACGGAAATTCCATTATGAACTGCAGTGACGGTATTTCTTAATGCAACCGCCGTCCAAGAAGCTCTCTCTGTTTTATTGATGTACGTCCTCGGCATCTGAACAGACGAACCCGTTCATATAAAAATATGCACTACGTTATTTTCACTTTCGTTAAATATACTTTAACGTATTTCATTTAGCTACCTACTTTTATTATTGTGAAACCGAATGGGGGTAAAATGACGCACTCGGCCCTGTGCGTCAAATTACCCCAACAGGAATGGCTTAGAGAAAAGTATATATTTTTTCTTTATTGTTATTTTAATACCTTACAACAGCTAAGCCAGGAGCGGCCTATCTACGCCGCTCTTTGGTCACAGAAAAACAGACAGTAAACAAGGAGACAGAAAAACAGACATACATGAGTGGTAAAAACAGGACACATACATGAGAAATGAAACGAAGGCGTTCACAGAACTCACTGGTTGTACAAGTAAGTTCAACAGTGCACACAAACGTAGACAAGGAGTTTCACACGCAAACGAAGGAGCACACTGAAGAAGAACACTGACACATTAGACGAAAAGAGCACTGTAGCGCATTGGTGATGATCTTTGGCACAGTGAACACACTGGGGCGATGGGCGGGGGGGGGGGCTGCCACTGGGTGCAGGAGATGGGCAGGGGGAAGGAGAGGGGGGAAGAAGCCAAGAAAGGAAGGGTGAGGGGAAGGAGAGGGGAAGGGAGAGGGCAGAGTTGGGTGTGGAAGCCTGGGGAGGGGGAGGGAGGAAGGGGGAGAACTGGGAGAGAGGAGGGGGGAGGGAGAAAGGAAGGTGAGGAAGGAGGGAGGGAGCCCTGAAGGCAAAGGGGGGAAAGTAGGAAAGGGAGGATAAGAGCTGATAGGAGGGGTGTATGGATGGAACGAGGACATCTTCAAGAATGGGGAGTTGGCAGAAGAAACCTTGGGCAAGGGTGTGGAGAGCGTGAAGATGGAGAACAGATGGGATGCAAGAGTATAGGCGCAGCAGCAGGATGGGGTGGGAGAGGATGGGAGAGACAAGCAGGTGGGGTGGATAAAGCTTGCGGGAGGTGCAGAGGAACCATATCCGTTCGAGGAAAAGGAGGAGGTGCAGGAAAGGGATCAAGTCATAAAGGATCCGCATGGGGGAGAGGAGATGGATGCAATAGGCGACGAGGAGCACATGGCGTTCGAGGATTTGAAGGGACTTGTAGCAGGTGGGAGGGACGGATATCCAGGCAGGGTGGGCATAACAAAGAATGGGGTGGATGAGGAACTTTGGAGGATCGTGGAGGGTCCAGACACAATGTTTGGCCAGAGAGGAGTTTCAGGAGATGGAGACGGGTTTGTGCCTTGGCTGGGACTGTCCAGAGATGGGGGGGGGGGGGGGGGCGGGGTTCCAGGAAAGGCGGCGGTTGATGGTGACGCCAAGGTACTTGAGGGTGGGGGTGAGGTTAATGGGACGGTAAGGTAGAATCCAGAAGACGGAAGGAAGGGGTGGTTTTGCCTATGATGAACTTTAGGGCCACCAGATAATGACATTAATGGATGAATGGTGAAACATGTCCTAATTCAACGGGGAAAGAATATGTGGATGTGCCATCAACTATTCAGAGACAAATGTGTCTGTGACGTTCCATGTAACAGCCGCAAGTCCCATTTTGATCACATTTGCTGCTTCCTCCATCTGGGAGTTCTGGGGGTCGCATGAGAGCGTAATTAACAAAGACACAGTTTACAGTCCAGGAAAGCTTCGGTTCTCTCATGGTGCTAAAGTGTTATAGACTACGGGAACAGACAAGAGGAGAGGAATAATAAGTGACTACTTTGTAACTTCGACTTCGGTGGTCCATCTCACTTTTCGTTGTTTACCAACAGTGTGCTGTTAGGAGACAGACGGAGCTGAGGACAGTTGCTTGGCGCTTGCGCAGTTGTGTTTCAAACAGCAATTAATGCGACTCTGAGATCTTCCACTAACATTTATCGGAACCCGGCTCAAAATGACGAACAAGTGCTTCGTGAAAAACATCGATGGCCTTCAGTGACATCGTCCGACACAACAACCTAGCCGCTGTGGCCGAGCGGTTCTAGGCGCTTCCGTCCGGAACGACGTGGCTGCTACGGTCGCAGGTTCGAATCCTACCTTGGGCATGGAAGTGTGTTGTGTCCTTAGGTTAGTTAGGTTTAAGTAGTCCTAAGTCTAGGGGACTGATGACCTCAGATGTTAAGTCCCATAGTGCTTAGAGCCATTTGAACCATTTGAACCGACACAACATGTAAGAGATGGAGCCAGTTAGCGTGTCTCGATGAGGGGCGAGTAATTCGGAGTTGGTAGAAGTGCGTTCGTTCAGGTTACTTCCGGTACTACTATAGGTGCGGACGAACAGTCGGGGACGGGCCATATTAAACGGAAGGGGCAATTACAGGGCTAAAGTATAGTTAGTGAACTTGTAGGTTTACTGACGAGCACATTGGGGTTTCTGACTAGCGTGATCTCTACGGTCACGTACAAGGCTGCAGTAAAAATCACTTAGGAAACACTCTTAGTGGTCATTTTATAAAAGATGTCGGATGGTTTTAATTAAAGTGAAGGAGTTCTGCGTACTATATTGGGGGCTTTATACATCGCAGGACGTTGAAACGTCATAGGTATGCTCATTAACCACTGCGCTCGTGGAGTATGCTGAAACAATAATAGTTCCATTTTTGCCACCAGGTGGAAATACGGCGCTGTAAGCAGTCAGAATGTAAAATGGTTTTTACGTCAGTACACTGTTTTGCCACTTGGCAACGGTGTTGATTTCTTTTGTGAAGTGCCTGTGAATCTAAATGGTGAAGAATGTTGAAGTTTTTCATACGAGACCCAATAACTGTTGAGAAGTAAGACCGTGAACTGTTGATAAAATTGTTTTATTAGAACGGCAGGAATAGTAGCTCTGCACTGCAGGAATATCGCCGATACAAACGATTGCAAAGAGGCCACATGTCAATAAATTGGCTAAAAAATACGATTAAGAAATTTTAAGAAACAGGTGATATATTAGACAGGTGAATTAGGTAGTGCAGCAGGGACTGGGAGGCGGCCCGTTCCCACCGCAGTTGTTCATGAAGTTGCTGCAGCTATAGCCGACTGTGCAGCACATGTTTCAAATTCTGCAGCCAGTGTTCGAGCTCTATCACATGAATTTTCTCTCCTCTCGTCAATAGTTCAAAAGATTTTGCGGCGCACTTGACGCTCGCATTCCTACAAGGCCCAGAATGTGCAGCAAGTCCCAAGATAACTACAACGCTGTGACCTTGCCCTTCGTTTTTTGGGACGCATAGAAATGGATGACATGTGACTGGGGAATGTTCTTTGGACGTACGTGGCACATTTTATTCTGCACGGTGCGGTGCCGTGAATGTACAGACCTGTCGGATATGGGGCTCTACTCCACCACATGGTGTACAGGAACCTCCACTGCCTCAGTTTGTGTGACTGTAGCGTCGTATCACAAGCTCCCTCATCCCCGGCCCGATTTTCTTTGACGAATGACACCTCGCGGACATGTTATATTTACAGTGATATATGTACAGTATAAGGACCTCCTTATGAAACTCGTGTTTCAAGATTTTCAAGAACAAAACTGTATCCCCACCATTGTTTTCATTCAGTACGAGGCGACCCAACATGTCACTTGCCACGCTTTTCTTGAAAGTTGGTGACTGACCTTTCCTCTTAAGAATATGTAGAGTCCGTTCATGTAGTGTATCGTTGACCATTCTTCCTTTATTGTCGATAGCTTCGGGGTGCCATAACAGCTATTTTGCGTTAATGTCTGCGCACACTAAAAGGCTTCTGCATATTGTGCAGTGTTTCTAATGCATTGCACATTTGTTTCTATTTTGTTGGTGTTCTGTGCATAGGGAGTGGCTATGACCCATGTGATACGTCGTCATGTGAGTTCTATTGATGCTATGTGCTTGCCGCAGTGTTGACTTATTTTTGTTACTGCGATATTTTTATTGAGTGTTATTGTGGCAGTCATTGGCATTTGTTTACCGTAAGTGTTATTATTCGTGAGTCGCCGTCCTTGGGATACGTTTCTTGGAGGCAAATTACGTCCGCACCGAGTTTCACCGGCAATGTCTGTAAAATCCTCGCTTACTACACTACTGGCAATTAAAATTGCTACAAGAAGAAATGCAGATGATAAACGGGTATTCATTGGACGAATATATTATACTAGAACTGACATGTGATTACATTTTCACGCAATCTGGGTGCATAGATCCTGAGAAATCAGTACCCAGAACAACCACCTCTGACCGTAATAACGGCCTTGATACGCCTAGGCATGGAGTCAAACCGAGCTTGGATGGCGTGTACAGGTACAGCTGCCCATGCAGCTTCAACACGATACCACAATTCATCAAGAGTAGTGACTGGCGTATTGTGACGAGCCAGTCGCTCGGCCACCATTGACCAGACGTTTTCAATTGGTGAGAGATCTGGAGAATGTGCTGGCCAGGGCAGCAGTCGAACATTTTCTGTATCCAGTAAGGCCCGTACAGGACCTGCAACACGCGGTCGTGCATTATCCTGCTGAAATGTAGGGTTTCGCAGGGATCGAATGAAGGGTAGAAATGTAAGGTCCACTGTTCAAAGTGCCATCAATGCGAACAAGAGGTGACCAAGACGTGTACCCAATGGCACCCCATACCATCACGCAGGGTGATACGCCAGTAAGGCGATGACGAATACACGCTTCCAATGTGCATTCACCGCTATGTCGCCAAACACGGATGCGACCATCATGATGCTATAAACAGAACCTGGATTCATCCGAAAAAATGACGTTTTGCCATTCGTGCACCCAGGTTCGTCGATCAGTACACCATCGCAGGCGCTCCTGTCTGATGCAGCGTCAAGGGTAACCGCAGCAATGATCTCCGAGCTGATAGTCCATGCTGCTGCAAACGTCGTCGAACTGTTCGTGCAGATGGTTGTTGTCTTGCAAACGTCCCAATATGTTGACTCAGGGATCGAGACGTGGCTGCACGATCCGTTACTGCCATGCGGATAAGAAGCCTGTCATCTCGACTGCTAGTGATACGAGGCCGTTGGGATCCAGCACGGCGTTCTGTATTACCCTCCTGAACCCACCGATTCCATATCCTGCTAACAGTCATTGGATCCCGACCAACGCGAGCAGCAGTGTTGCGATACGATAAACCGCAATCGCGATAGGCTACAATCCGACGTTTATCAAAGTCGGAAACGTGATGGTACGCATTTCTCCTCCTGACACGAGGCATCACAACAACGTTTCACCAGGCAACGCCGGTCAGCTGCTGTTTGTGTATGAGAAGTCGGTTGGAAACTTTCCTCATGTCAGTACGTTGTAGGTGTCACCACCGGCGCCAACCTTGTGTAAATGCTCTGAAAAGCTAATCATTTGTATAACACAGCATCATCTTCCTGTTGGTTAAATTTGGCGTCTGTAGTACGTCATCTTCGTGGTGTAGCAATTTTACTGGGCAGTAGTGTAGTCTCTTTCTTTCAGCATTAAGTTGAATTGTTTTCATAATCGACATTCGTAAAGACATACAGTGGCATTGTCTTGGCGTGGCAAAATAGAAGTCTTCCAGGTGCGCGTACGAGATGTTTATATATTTTTATTGTCGTTTAGTTCCTCAGAGCAGCGCGTACCTACCTTTCTCGTTAGGTCACATAATTCTTGCGCATCTGTTGGTAGGTTTTGTTGCCCGTAGTAAGATACTCTTTATCCAGTTGTACAGTAACAAATTTTGTCAGCCTGTAGAAGTGTAAATCGTATTGCTAACATGTGGACATTCTGGAGGTTGTCTTTGTTTTTTAGTCTGCATAATCGCAAGTCTTCTAAACCTTCATAGTCTATAGTGGACCGGTTAGGAGTGAGTTGTTTCTTGTAGTTCTGAACTTTTAGTTGTGTATTACGTCATTAGGCTGAACGTTGCTTTGTCGGGATCAGCATATTCCAGTTCTAGATTTAATAGAATTTTTGTGTACAGATTTGTCATTTGTCTTAGTGAAACCTGCTGGTACATAAGTAACAGGGATGATGTATTTTCAGCACTATGTTGAGTCGTCTATTTGAGGTGATACTGCGTTCATTTTTTTAGTATTATTTAAAAGATAACTTATATTATTACTGTCACTTAGTGCAAGTACTGTTTATACTTGGCTAGTACTGAAGGACACTCACGTCTCAGGGTGCAGTTAAATTTAATCTTCGGTACACAGTTATGACAAATAACACTAGCGCTGCCGGAGCCGATTTGTGCTGATGTTCCTCTCTCAATCGACGATATAATAGAGTGGGGAGACCGGCGATGCGCTCTGACGTATGTAGACATCCAGCAGCGGCAGCGTGTGGAACCTCTAGAGGGCATGTCTTCGCCGATGTGTCTCATTCGTGGCTTTCTTTAGCTTTTGGTGCTGTCGTCAGGTACCAACTGTAACCTGAGATCCCAGTCTTCGGACGACACCACAATTAGCATGCGCTTCAGTTATCAGAACAATATCGTCTAAAAAAGACATACGTGCAACTATTTACATTATACATTGCTCAAAAGAATTAGGGAACATCCCTTTGGGTGTCTGTCATACCCCACTGAGAAATAATTGAGGATCAGTATGTTACCAAATTATACCTTTATCTTTCACAAATTACATGCATAACGAAACATCATTACAACCTTGATAATTTATATAAAAAGAATTGAAATATTCGACAGATGTCGAAGCGAACTGGAAAGAATCATTCATCCCGTCATGCTGCGTGCTTTTCGTAGGACTCAGAGAGCTTCGAACTAGCATGTCCGGCGTGAGCGTTTATCACCGCCTAACACGGCACATCCCTTCTGATTCTACGACGTTTACTCTGTGGTATCCGTTCCCATTCGTCAAGGAGAGCCAATGTGACTCCTTGGAGAATCTGTGGTGGAACAAGACGACCACGAACACCCCTTGTAAGCATGTCCCACAGATGAACGATTGAGTTTAGGTAGAGAAACAACGCTAGCATTACATTACTTCGATGTCCCGGCTTCGCAAGACATCCCTGCCGATGCCCGCCACATAGGCCCTCGTATTAGAAAGAATTTGGGACCACCACAATGTGTTGCAGCCACAACGTGGTCCAACAGGATCTGTTAGATCTATTGCCTGGCGGTAAGGCGACCATGGACAACAACAAGATCAGTGTGACTATCAACAATGAAGCCTCCCCATAATATCACGGAACCTTGGAAATCTGTCGGTTTCCTGGACAATATTTGGCATGTATCGCTCACCATTGGTCTCCGCTCACGAATACGGCCACCGTATTGCGGAAGATGATATCTGGACCTGAGCGTCAATCAAACCTTTTATTTGGAAGTTTCAAGAAGATTGGACAACAGTGTTCGTCAAAAAAGACCCGATATGTGGCAGACAGGAGACTCAATCTTCCACGACAATGCACCCGCACACACAGCCATCTCTGTTAGTTTTTGGCTAAAAAGGGCTGTCCCATCATCTTACTTGCCTGACCTGGCTACGAGCGCGGAAAGGGTGATCAAAGGACACCGATACGACAACACTGAAGCAGTCAAGAAAGAAAACGAGGGAGGAACTGTAAGTCATTTCTAAAGATGACTACAAAAAAGGTAGGACAAATGTATTCGTTGTAATGGAGAGTATTTTGAAGGGGATAATGAACCATGGACCTTGCCGTTGGTGGGGAGGCTTGCGTGCCTCAGCGATACAGATGGCCGTACCGTAGGTGCAACCACAACGGAGGGGTGTCTGTTGAGAGGCCAGACAAACATGCGGTTCCTGAAGAGGGGCAGCAGCCTTTTCAGTAGTTGCAGGGGCAACAGTCTGGATGATTGACTGATCTGGCCTTGTAACATTAACCAAAACGGCCTTGCTGTGCTGGTACTGCGAACGGCTGAAAGCAAGGGGAAACTACAGCCGTAATTTTTCCCGAGGACATGCAGCTTTACTGTATGATTAAATGATGATGGCGTCCTTTTGGGTAAAATATTTCGGAGGTAAAATAGTCCCCCATTCGGATCTCCGGGCGGGGACAAGAGGACGTCGTTATCAGGAGAAAGAAAACTGGCATTCTACGGATCGGAGCGTGGAATGTCAGATCCCTTAATCGGGCAGGTAGGTTAGAAAATTTAAAAAGGGAAATGGATAGGTTAAAGTTAGATATAGTGGGAATTAGTGAAGTTCGGTGGCAGGAGGAACAAGACTTTTGGTCAGGTGATTACAGGGTTATAAATACAAAATCAAATAGAGGTAATGCAGGAGTAGGTGTAATAATGAATAAAAAAATAGGAGTGCGGGTTAGCTACTACAAACAGCATAGTGAACGCATTATTGTGGCCAAGATAGACACAAAGCCCATGCCTACTACAGTAGTACAAGTTTATATGCCAACTAGCTCTGCAGATGATGAAGAAATTGATGAAATGTATGACGAGATAAAAGAAATTATTCAGGTAGTGAAGGGAGACGAAAATTTAATAGTCATGGGTGACTGGAATTCGTCAATAGGAAAAGGGAGACAAGGAAACATAGTAGGTGAATATGGATTGGGGGGAAGAAATGAAAGAGGAAGCCGCCTTGTAGAATTTTGCACAGAGCATAACTTAATCATAGCTAACACTTGGTTCAAGAATCATGAAAGAAGGTTGTATACCTGGAAGAATCCTGGAGATACTAAAAGGTATCAGATAGATTACATAATGGTAAGACAGAGATTTAGGAACCAGGTTTTAAATTGTAAGACATTTACAGGGGCAGATGTGGATTCTGACCACAATCTATTGGTTATGAAGTGCAGATTGAAACTGAAGAAACTGCAAAAAGGCGGGAATTTAAGGAGATGGGACCTGGATAAACTGAAAGAACCAGAGGTTGTACAGAGTTTCAGGGAGAGCATAAGGGAACAATTGACAGGAATGGTGGAAAGAAATACAGTAGAAGAAGAATGGGTAGCTCTGAGGGATGAAGTAGTGAAGGCAGCAGAGGATCAAGTAGGTAAAAAGACGAGGGCTAATAGAAATCCTTGGGTAACAGAAGAAATATTGAATTTAATTGATGAAAGGAGAAAATATAAAAATGCAGTAAATGAAGCAGGTAAAAAGGAATACAAACGTCTCAAAAATGAGATCGACAGGAAGTGCAAAATGCCTAAGCAGGGATGGCTAGAGGACAAATGTAAGGATGTAGAGGCTTGTCTCACTAGGGGTAAGATAGATCATACAGGAAAATTAAAGAGACCTTTGGAGAGAAGAGGACCACTTGTATGAATATCAAGAGCTCAGATAGCAACCCAGTCCTAAGCAAAGAAGGGAAGGCAGAAAGGTGGAAGGAGTATATAGAGGATTTATACAAGGGCGATGTACTTGAGGACAATATTAAGGAAATGGAAGAGGATGTAGATGAAGATGAAATGGGAGATAAGATACTGCGTGAAGAGTTTGACAGAGCACTGAAAGACCTGAGTCGAAACAAGGCCCCGGGAGTGGACAACATTCCATTAGAACTACTGATGGCCTTGGGAGAGCCAGTCATGACAAATATCTACCATCTGTTGAGCAAGATGTATGAGACAGGCGAAATACCCACAGACTTCAAGAAGAATATACGTAATAATTCCAATCCCAAAGAAAGCAGGTGTTGACAGATGTGAAAATTACCGAACTATCAGTTTAATAAGTCACAGCTGCAAAATACTAACGCGAATTCTTTACAGACGAATGGAAAAACTGGTAGAAGCGGACCTCGGGGAAGATCAGTTTGGATTCCGTAGAAATGTTGGAACACGTGAGGCAATACTAACCTTACGACTTATCTTAGAAGAAAGATCAAAGAAAGGCAAACCTACGTTTCTAGCATTTGTAGACTTAGAGAAAGCTTTTGACTACGTTAACTGGAATATTCTCTTTCAAATTCTGAAGGTGGCAGGGGTAAAATACAGGGAGCGAAAGGCTATTTACAATTTGTACAGAAACCAGATGGCAGTTATAAGAGTCGAGAGGCACGAAAGGGAAGCAGTGGTTGGGAAGGGAGTGAGACAGGGTTGTAGCCTCTCCCCGATGTTAGTCAATCTGTATATTGAGCAAGCAGTAAAGGAAACAAAAGAAAAATTCGGAGTAGGCATTAAAATCCATGGAGAAGAAATAAAAACTTTGAGGTTCGCCGATGACATTGTAATTCTGTCAGAGACAGCAAAGGACTTGGAAGAGCAGTTGAACGGAATGGACAGTGTCTTGAAAGGAGGATATAAGATGAACATCAACAAAAGCAAAACGAGGATAATGGAATGTAGCCAAATTAAATCGGGTGATGCTGAGGGGATTAGATTAGGAAATGAGACACTTAAAGTAGTAAAGGAGTTTTGCTATTTAGGGAGTAAAATAACTGATGATGGTCGAAGTAGAGAGGATATAAAATGTAGACTGGCAATGGCAAGGAAATCGTTTCTGAATAAGGGAAATTTGTTAACATCGAGTATAGATTTAAGTGTCAGGAAGTCGTTTCTGAAAGTATTTGTATGGAGTGTAGCCATGTATGGAAGTGAAACATGGACGATAACCAGTTTGGACAAGAAGAGAATAGAAGCTTTCGAAATGTGGTGCTACAGAAGAATGCTGAAGATAAGGTGTGTAGATCACGTAACTAATGAGAAGGTATTGAATAGGATTGGGGAGAAGAGAAGTTTGTGGCACAACTTGACTAGAAGAAGGGGTCGGTTGGTAGGACATGTTCTGACACATCGAGGGGTCACAAATTTAGTATTGGAGGGCAGCGTGGAGGGTAAAAATCGTAGAGGGAGACCAAGAGATGAATACACTAAGCAGATTCAGAAGGATGTAGGTTGCAGTAGGTATTGGGAGATGAAGAAGCTTGCACAGGATAGAGTAGCATGGAGAGCTGCATCAAACCAGTCTCAGGACTGAAGACCACAACAACAGCAACAACCTGTGGGAAAATTGCTGCCTGACTGAGGAACGGCAAAACTGAAGGCAAGATGATGTATCAAGCGGGGTATCGAATAGGACGTCCGCTTCATGAGGTCCTTCCTCTTAACCTGTTTATTACAGCCTGCTCTGACACAGTGGCTCCAGTGGCCCTCCTGGGATCGTCTTGCAGTGCTCTGGCGGTATCCGTACGATGCTGCAATGCGAGATGGCCGACATGTACCTTCACGTGGAGTTGTAATGCGTCGGCGTCCTTGTCCAGCTCACCTTGTATCCTGACCTGTCTTCATGTAGCGTACCCTAGGCAATAAGAATAAATCTTTGTGAACAGGAATTGATTCACTTTGAGAAATTTATTAACAAATGTTGTAGAGAGCTACCTTTCGCTGAAGGTTAGCTGGTCAGATACTTAATAGTAGGGCTGTTGGTAGCAAGTGTAATCGGACTGTTCCACTGATGGTTATCTTACATGCTACACAGGTTCTGCCAATACGTTCTACTGTAGAGCAATCAACGCAAGGGATTCTCCGCGGAGAACTGATATATTCTCTCCCCATGTGCTACCTGCCAGCTTTCTCACCAAATTAACTCGTAACTTCGTAACTTGGAAATGTCTTAGTGTGACTCTTCTTAATTATATTCTTGTGCATCGAGCTATTATCGGAAAGCATGTGCTACCTGATATGTTCCAAAACGCCACGCGTAAAAGCGGGATTTCTACAGGGTCCATACCTAGGGTTATATTAGTGATAAATGGTAGGGTCAAGTCCTTTGATTAGCCGTTGGGCTATGTGCCATTAGTGAACCCAATAAGAAGCATCGTCTTACAGTAATTATGCAACAGTACAGGGTCGAAGTTTGAATATTACACACTTCCTCCAGCTTACTCAAATGGAGCGAATCGATTGGTTCTTTTTGCAATTAATGTGGTCTACGGTGTCCCTTTAGGCGCTTATGGAGACACTATTTAGTTCATAGCAGGTTCCTAAGACAACGTCGTTTTTCGGTGCCAAAACAGCGCCGCGGATCCCAAGAGGACTATGCGCAGCAAATCGCTTTAATCTTTTCGACGTATTCCTAAGATTCACATTTCGAGTATCCTTCAAATTTTTCTTAATATCTTTATCCGTTTCGGAGATAGAGAGGTTCAAATGTGCGCTATTTGTACACGCAAAACGAGGAGGTAAAATATGGCGTGAGGTGAAAACGTAGTTTATAAAGTGATGTAGCACGGGAGAAATATGCTGTAATGTTTCTCTGTTATATCAGACTCGTTCTTGCGACCCCATGTTGTTGTACTGAAGCAAATGCAAAACTTTGTGCACGTAAAATCCGTTTTAACGTGCAAAATTAGTTTTTTTTTCGTTATGTCAGATTCACATAACTACCGAAATTTTGCTGATGCATAAAGTTCTTTTCGTGTGACGTGTCCTACTGTAGCAGGGAAAAGAAGGGAACCAGCGGAAAAATGCTCCTACAGGAGCACAAAGAATACTGTATGAAAACTGGAGGATCAGATTCCTCATTCTACCTTCCTCGGCCCATAATAATTTTGCAAGAAATTCGCGCTTTTTTATGCTGACAGTGGAAAGAGATGGAAAGGTAATAAATACTGTAAGGTAGACCGTAACTGTGGTGTAGAAAGAGGGAAGGAGACAACAGCAGTGTGTGTGAGACAGAGAAGAACAAAGTGGCAGTGGAACATAGCTGACAGTGCTACGATAAGCGTGAAAGCGACAGTGCCACTGGCAGAGGAATATAGAAAAGGAGAAAGTGGAATTGGATGAGAGCCAGTGATAATGAGAGTCAGAGAGTAAAATAATGCCAAAGAGGAAGAGAGAGATAGTAACAGTGAGAAGAGACAACAGCATTAGGAAGAAATGAGAAAGAGGAAGAGCAAGAGAGAGACAGTGACAATGAGAAGACACTATTAGTAGGACATAGCGAAGGAGACTATGGCTATGAGACAAGAGACAGACACAAGGTGATAATGACCATAAACTAGCCTGAATGAATGAGTGACAATGGGCAAGTGGAATGGACTAGAGCACGTGAGTGAGTTACAGATAAGAGAGCTTGTGCCAGTGAGTGGTGAATTAAAAAAGAGCGTGAATATGTTTGTACTCCATAATTTTTAAAGGTGCTGAGGAATGTACAATGAAGCAACTACTCCATTTTTCAGTCAGAGTTAATAAACACGAGTTCATCTACATTTTTTTTGCTTCTATAGCAGCATTTTCACGCTGGTCGCATTTAATCGTAGCGCTATGGTTCACTCATGTATCTATAACTTGTGTATTTCCACGCGCATAGTAGACGTTGGTGTCTTACCCGTGGTCTAGGGACAGCGTCTTTGATTCATAATCAAAACGTCTTCGGTCCCAGGTTCGATCCCCGCCACTGCATAAATTTTGATAAATAATCAGCATTGGCGGCCGAAGACTTCCGGTATAAGAAGTCAGCCTCATTCTGCCAACGGCCTTGTCAAAGAGGGCGGAGGAGCGGATAGAGGTTCAGGGCACTCTCTTGTCCTAGAGGTGGGAAATTGCCCCTAAAGGCGGAAGAATCAGCAATGATCAACGACATGAGGATGCAGAAGGCAATGGAAACCACTGCATTAAAGACACGTAACGTGTATCCACAGGACATGTGGCCTGTAATTGAAGAAGTGTCATGATGATCTCTCCATTGGCAAAAGATTCCGGAATAGTCCCCCATTCGGATCTCTGGGAGGGGACTGCCAAGGGGGCGGTTACCATGAGAAAAAGATTGAATAATCAACGAAAGGATAACGTTCTACGAGCCGGGCGTGGAATGTCAGAAGCTTGAACGTGGTAGGGAAACTAGACAATCTGAAAAAGGAAATGCAAAGGCTCAATCTAGATATAGTAGGGGTCAGTGAAGTGAAGTGGAAGGAAGACAAGGATTTCTGGTCAGATGAGTATCGGGTAATATCAACAGTAGCAGAAAATGGTATAACAGGTGTAGGATTCGTTATGAATAGGAAGGTAGGGCAGAGGGTGTGTTACTGTGAACAGTTCAATGACCGGGTTGTCCTAATCAGAATCGACAGCAGACCAACACCGACAACGATAGTTCAGGTATACATGCCGACGTCGCAAGCTGAAGATGAACAGATAGAGAAAGTGTATGAGAATACTGAAAGGGTAATGCAGTATGTAAAGGGGGACGAAAATCTAATAGTCATGGGCGCCCGGAATGCAGTTGTAGGGGAAGGAGTAGAAGAAAAGGTTACAGGAGAATATGGGCTTGGGACAAGGAATGAAAGAGGAGAAAGACTAATTGAGTTCTGTAACACGTTTCAGCTCGTAATAGCGAATACCCTGTTCAAGAATCACAAGAGGAGGAGGTATACTTGGAAAAGGCCGGGAGATACGGGAAGATTTCAATTAGATTACATCATGGTCAGACAGAGATTCCGAAATCAGATACTGGATTGTAAGGCGTACCCAGGAGCAGATATAGACTCAGATCACAATATAGTAGTGATGAAGAGTAGGCTGAAGTTCAAGACATTAGTCAGGAAGAATCAACACGCAAAGAAATGGGATACGGAAGTACTAAGGAATGACGAGATAAGTTTGAAGTTCTCTAACGCTATAGATACAGCAATAAGGAATAGCGCAGTAGGGAGTACAGCTGAAGAGGAATGGACATCTCTAAAAAGGGCCATCACAGAAGTTGGGAAGGAAAACATAGGTACAAAGAAGGTAGCTGCGAAGAAACCATGGGTAACAGAAGAAATACTTCAGTTGATTGATGAAAGGAGGAAGTACAAACACGATCCGGGAAAATCAGGAATACAGAAATACAAGTCGCTGAGGAATGAAATAAATAGGAAGTGCAGGGAAGCTAAGACGAAATGGCTGCAGGAAAAATGTGAAGACATCGAAAAAGATATGATTGTCGGAAGGACAGACTCAGCATACAGGAAAGTCAAAACAACCTTTGGTGACATTAAAAGCAACGGTGGTAACATTAAGAGTGCAACGGGAATTCCACTGTTAAATGCAGAGGAGAGAGCAGATAGGTGGAAAGAATACATTGAAAGCTTCTATGAGAGTGAAGATTTGTCTGATGTGATAGAAGAAGAAACAGGAGTCGATTTAGAAGAGATAGGGGATCCAGTATTAGAATTGGAATTTAAAAGAGCTTTGGAGGACTTACGGTCAAATAAGGCAGAAGGGATAGATAACATTCCATCAGAATTTCTAAAATCATTGGGGGAAGTGGCATCAAAACGACTATTCACGTTGGTGTGTAGAATATGTGAGTCTGGCGACATACCATCTGACTTTCGGAAAAGCATCATCCACACAATTCCGAAGACGGCAAGAGCTGACAAGTGCGAGAATTATCGCACAATCAGCTTAACAGCTCATGTATCGAAGCTGCTTACAAGAATAATATACAGAAGAATGGAAAAGAAAATTGAGAATGCGCTAGGTGACGATCAGTTTGGCTTTAGGAAAAGTAAAGGGACGAGAGAGGCAATTTAAACGTTACGGCTAATAATGGAAGCAAGGCTAAAGAAAAATCAAGACACTTTCATAGGATTTGTCGACCTGGAAAAAGCGTTCGACAATATAAAATGGTGCAAACTGTTGGAGATTCTGAAAAAAGTAGGGGTAGGCTATAGCGAGAGACGGGTCATATACAATATGTACAACAACCAAGAGGGAATAGTAAGAGAGGACGATCAAGAACGAAGTGCTCGTATTAAGAAGGGTGTAAGACAAGGCTGTAGCCTTTCGCCCCTACTCTTCAATCTGTACTTCGAGGAAGCAATAATGTAAATAAAAGAAAGGTTCACGAGTGGAATAAAAATACAAGGTGAAAGGATATCAATGATACGATTCGCTGATGACATTGCTAATCTGAGTGAAAGTGAAGAAGAATTAAATGATCTGCTGAACGGAATGAACAGTCTAATGAGTACACAGTACAGTTTGAGAGTATATCGGAGAAAGACGAAGGTAATGAGAAGTAGTAGAAATGAGAACAGCGATAAACTTAACATCAGGATTAATGGTTACGAAGTAGATGAAGTTAAGCAATTCTGCTACCTGGGCAGTAAAATAACCAATGACGGGCGGAGGACATCAAAAGCAAACTAGCAGTGGCAAAAAGGGCATTCCTGGCCAAGAGAAGTCTACTAATATAAATATCAGCCTTAAAGTGAGAAAGAAATTTCAGAGGATGTACGTCTGGAGTACAGCATTGTATGGTAGTGAAACATGGACTGTGGGAAAACCGGAACAGAAGAGGATCGAAGCATTTGAGATGTGGTGCTATAGACGAATGTTGAAAATTAGGTGGACTGATAAGGTAAGGAATGAGGAGGTTCTACGCAGAATCGGAGAGGAAAGGAATATGTGGAAAACACTGATAAGGAGAAGGGACAGGAAGATAGGACATCTGCTAAGACATGAGGGAATGACTTCCATTGTACTAGAGGGAGCTGTAGAGGGCAAAAACTGTAGAGGAAGACAGAGATTGGAATACGTCAAGCAAATAATTGGGGACGTAGGTTGCAAGTGCTACTCTGAGATGAAGAGGTTAGCACAGGAAGGGAATTGGTGGCGGGCCGCATCAAACCAGTCAGTAGACTGATGACAAAAAAAAAAAAAAAAAAAAAAAAAAATCAACATTGAGTAGCTCCTTCTCAACCTTTTCTACCCTATTCATTATGTTATCTTCGAATGTGACTTACTCGAATAATTGACTTTTCAGTTCGCGGGTGGTCCATTGATAGTGACCGGGCCTAATATCTCACGAAACAACCATCAAAAGAAAAAACCTACAAAGAATGAAACTTGTCTAGCTTGAAGGGGGAAACCAGATGGCGCTATGGTTGGCCCGCCAGATGGCGCTGCCACAGGTTAAATGGTTCAAATGGCTCTGAGCACTATGGGACTTAATTTCTGAGGCCATCAGTCCCCTAGAACTTAGAACTACTTAATCCTAACTAACTTAAGGACATCACACACACCCATGCCCGAGGCAGGATTCGAACCTGCTACCGTAGAGGTCGCGCGGCTCCAGACTGTAGCGCCTAGAACCGCTCGGTCTGCCACCGGTTAAACGGATATCAACTGCGTTTTTTTAAATAGGAACCCCCATTTTTATTACATATTCGTGTAGTACGTAACGAAATATGAATGTTTTATTTGGACCACTTTTTTCGCTTTATGATAGATGGCGCTCTAATAGTCACAAACATATGGCTCACAATTTTAGACGAACAGTTGGTAACAGGTACGTTTTTTAAATTGAAATACAAAATGTAGGTACGTTTGAACATTTTATTCCGGTTGTGGCAATATGATACACGTACCTTTGTGAACGTATCATTTCTGAGAACGCATGTTGTTGTAGTGTGATTACCTGTAAATACCACATTAAGGCAATAAATGCTCAACATGATGTCCGTCAACCTCAATGCATTTGGCAATACGTGTAACGACATTCCTCTCAACAGCGAGTAGTTCGCCTTTCGTAATGTTCGCACATGCATTGACAATGCGCTGACGCATGTTGTCAGGCACTGTCGGTGGATCACGATAGCAAATATCCTTCAACTTTCCTGACAGAGAGAAATCCGGGGACGTCAGATCCGGTGAACGTGTGGGGCATGGTATGGTGCTTCGACGACCAATCCACCTGTTATGAAATATGCTATTCAATACCCATTCAACCGCACGCGAGCTATCTGCCGGACATCCATCATGTTGGTAGTACATCTCCATTGTCATGCAGTGAAACATCTTCTAGTAACATCGGTAGAACATTACGTAGGAAATCAGCATACATTGCATCATTTAGATTGCCATCGATAAAATGGGGGCCAGTTACCCTTCCTCCCATAATGTTACACCATACATTAACCCGCCAAGGTCGCTGATGTTCCACTTGTCGCAGCCATCGTGGATTTTCCGTTGCCCATTAGTGCATATTATGACAATTTACGTTACTACTATTGGTGAATGACGCTTCGTCGCTAAATAGAATGCGTGCAAAAAATCTGTCATCGTCCCGTAATTTCTCTTGTGCCCAGTGGCAGAAGTGTACACGACGTTCAAAGTCGTCGCCATGCAATTCCTGGTGCATAGAAATGTGGTACGGGTGCAATGGATGTTGTTGTAGTATTCTCAACACCGACGTTTTTGAGATTCCCTATTCTCGCGCAATTTGTCTGCAACTGATGTGCGGATTAGCCGCGACAGCAGCTAAAACACCTACTTGGGCATCATCAGCTGTTGCAGGTCGTGGTTGACGTTTCACATGTGCCTGAGCACTCCACGCCCGTGCCTTGGCCGACAGGGACCTTAATTTCTGTTTGCTGTCAATGGAGTCAGCAGTATGCCGTCGACTTGTGTATGGCTGCGTCCTTGGGACAGACGTGCACCTCTGCGTGTTCGTGTACAGCAAAACGGTGGCCATAAACCTTCGTCCCCTCTGGATCGAGGCCGCTGCCACAGACACAAGACAGCTCTAGCAATGTTTCCACCTGTCTCACTAATCCCACGTACTGGGCAGCCTCCAGAAAGGCGACAAGCCATTCTACTTAGCAGCTGACTTTCCCTCAGACGTAGCCGTTTCTTCATTATACCTAGTGAGCTTCAAGGCTGTTTGAGTACTAATCTGCTTGGAGAAGAATTTATTCAATTTGACTGAATATATACGAGAAATGTTTGTTCGTCAAAATCATAAGCTCCTTAAGATAGTGTGATTTGCATTTTGTTCTGGAGGGATCACTGGATACAGCGGAATGGAGGGTGGGAAGGGTGGGGGTGGGGGAAGATATTTTTGTTTATTGTGTCCTACACGCCTGCATATTGTAGAAGTGCAGTATGTATGTCATGTGTTGCAAATTTCCTCCTAAACGACTGGACCGATTTCAAAAAATGTTCAAATGTTTGTGAAATCTTATGGGACTTAACTGCTAAGGTCATCAGTCCCTAAGCTTACACACTACTAAACCTAATTTATCCTAAGGACAAACACACACATCCATGCCCGAGGGTGGACTCGAACCGCCGCCTGGACCAGCCGCACAGTCTTCAGAGCTATGAAGAGGTGTTGCTATTGAAACGTGTACAAAATCGCCTTGTGAACACGCGAAGCAGTTGCACCGAGCGTACATAACGTGTCCAGGATACTGTATTTACACATTTGTACATTATGCATATTTCTTTGTACGAATGTTTCATAACTTCAAAGGTGTTTTCACGAATACATGGAAATGAAATTTTTTCGTTGTTACAGTTTCCAGTTTTATGTTGTCGTTTCTAATAGAAAATTGGCTAAATTAATACCTATGCAATGCCGTGTTTGTTAGCTAGTGAAAGTCTTAAAGTGCAAAATTACTGACCAAAGTGGTTAATACTTATATATCGTTTCCTTTGTCAAAGCGTCGGAAGCAAACAACGTTCAACATAAAGATATAGTGTCATTAGGCTGGGATTCATGTGCATCTGAGAATCAAAGAATAAGCCTTATTGCTTATGATTAAATGAGAAGTAATGAGAGAGTTACTAGACACAGATCCTTAGGTTGGACTCTACAGTTATTCATGCTGAAGGCCTTTCTGCATCTTCCTGAGTTTAGTTCATTTGGGCTAAAGGTGTGTCTGCATGCAATGTGTTATTAATAGTTTAAGAAAATAATATAACGATAATTTGTATAGCGGCAGCGTTTCCTTAAAATGTGTTACCATATATTGGATTTAGATAACAGCTCTACTTCGAAAAAATATTCGAAATGGGGCTTGGTTGTTAGCATGCAGACGACTGAAACCTCTCCAATGTAATACATGCAGACATGTGTTATTCGCATATGACACCCCGTGAAACTTGACCGCCAGATTTGTGTTGCAGCAATGTAAGTACGGCCTGCAGGCACGTGAGGCTAAATGAGAAGGATGTGGCATGATATCAATGAAAAATTGCTAGGTTATACAGTATGAAAAGTTAACTTTAAAGTTAGTCAGCGGAGTAGTTATATTTTCACAGATTTTTGAAGTTATAGTGTGTGACTCATTCGTAATCGATAAACTGGATGGTCTATCAGCAGCATAAATGAAAGGTGGTGATGGCTGATTACAAACTCAACAGTCAAGAAATGGGGATTCAGACTGAAAAGTGACTACGTTTCTTTTCATGATGATTAGCATGAAGAAAATCTCAAAATGGCAATCACAAAAAAAAGAATGGCAGGAGTGCACAGTCATGTTAGACGACCACTGACTGAATGTAAGATGTTGCGGATAACTAAGCAGAAAGGTTCAAAATGGTTCAAATGGCTCTGAGCACTATGGGACTTAACATCTGAGGTCATCAGTCCCCTAGAACTTAGAACTACTTAAACCTAACTAACCTAAGGACAGCACACATACTCACATCACACATATCCACATATGCCGCTGAATTTATCTATAAAATTATTTCTTTGTACGACACATAGTTCACGAGATATAGAGTCATAAACATTGAGCTACATGGAAACAAAACTACAAGGCGAAATTCGCTAAAGATACGTCTCTAGTGAATTCGTTATTACAATAGACGTATACGATAATAATGAAACTTTAAAAACGACGTGTTTTCTTCGCAGTACGATAAAGAACCCATAGATGACGCACTTAACTTTTGTTAACTCAGTGACAGACGTACGCTACCGGCCATTAAAATTGCTACACCAAGAAGAAATGCAGATGATAAAGGGGTATTCATTGGACAAATATACTACAACAGACATGTGATTACATTTTCACGCAATTTCGGTGCATAGATCCGGAGACATCAGTACCCAGAACAACCACCTCTGGCCGTAATAACGGCCTTGATACGCCTGGGCATTGCGTCAAACAGAGCTTGGATGGCGTTCACAGGTACAGCTGCCCATGGAGCTTCAACACGATACCACAGTTCATCAAGAGTAGTGACTGCCGTTTTGTGACGAGCCAGTTGCTCGGCCACCTTTGACCAGACGTTTTCAGTTGGTGAGAGATCTGGAGAATGTGCTGGCCATGGCAGCAGTCGAACATTTTCTCTATCCAGAAAGGCCCGTACAGGACCTGCAACATCCGGTCGTGCATTATCCTGCTGACATGTAGGGTTTCGCTGGGATCGAATAAAGGGAAGAGCCACGGATCGTAACACATCTGAAATGTAGCGTCCACTGTTCAAAGTGCCGTCAATACGAACAAGAGGTGACCGAGACGTGTAACCAATGGCACCCCATACCATCACGCCGGGTAATACGCCAGCATGCCGATGACGAATACACGCTTGCAAAGTGCATTCACCGCGATGTCGCCAAACACGGATGCGGCCATCATGATGCTGTAAAGAGAACCTGGATTCATCCGAAAAAAAAAGTCGTTTTGCCATTCGTGCACCCAGGTTCGTCGTTGAGTACGCCATCGCAGGCGCTCCTGTCTGTTCAAAAATGGCTCTGAGCACTATGGGACTTAACATCTATGGTCATCAGTCCCCTAGAACGTCGAACTACTTAAACCTAACTAACCTAAGGACAGGACACCGCCCCCCCCCCCCGTCATCACGAAGCAGAGAAAATCCCTGACCACTCCGGGAATCGAACACGGGAACCCGGGCGCGGGAAGCGAGAACGCTACCGCACGACCACGAGCTGCGGACGCTCCTGTCTGTGATGCAGCGTCAAGGGTAACCGCAGCCATAGTCTACGAGCTGATAGTCCATGCTGCTGCAAAAGTCGTCCAACTGTTCATGCAAATGGTTGTTGTGTTGCAAACGTCCCCATCTGTTGACTCAGGGATCGAGACGTGGCTGCACGATACGTTACAGCCATGCGCATAAGATGCCTGTCATCTCGACTGGTAGTGATACGAGGCCGTTGGGATCCAGAACGGTGTTCCGTCTTACCCTCCTGAACCCACCGATTCCATATTCTGCTAACAATCATTGGATCTCGACCAACGCGAGCAGCAGTGTCGCGATACGATAAACCGCAATCGGGATAGGCTTCAATCCGACGTTTATCAAAGTCGGAAACGTGATGGTTCGCATTTCTCCTCCTTACACGAGGAATCACAACGTTACAACAACGTTTCACCAGGCAACGCCGGTCAACTGCTGTTTGTGTATGAGAAATCGGTTGGAAACTTTCCTCATGTCGGCACGTTGTAGGTGACGCCACCGGTGCCAACCTTGTGTGAATGCTCTGAAAAGCTAATCATTTGTATATCACAGCATCTTCTTCCTGTCGGTTAAATTTCGCGTCTGTAGGACGTCATTTTCGTGGTGTAGCAATCTAAATGGCCAATAGTGTTTTTTCGGTGGTTTACGTAAGTGGCAGAATGAAGGGCCGCAATCTTATCTTTACGAATAGAAATTAACATTGAATTTACTTGGGTAGGATACTGATTCCGCAGCCGGTTGCTGTGGTTGAGCGGTTCTAGGCGCTTCAGTCCCGAACTGCGCTGCTGTTACGGTCGCAGGTTCGAATCCTGCCTCGGGCATGGATGTGTGTGATGTTCTTAGGTTAGTTAGGTTTAAGTAGTTCTAAGTCTATAGGACTGATGATCTCAGATGTTAAGTCCCATAGTGCCTAGAGCCATTTGAACCATTTGAACTGATTCCGCTTTGTGTATTAATAAATTAAAGATCTTGTTCTGCATCTTCCAATACATTTTATTTATATTCTTTGCTAGGAGAAACGAAATTCGTTCTTTCCTAGTACCGTCCGACTAGATCGTTTGGGGTACTCGTTAGTAAAAGGTCGCTTCTTGGTATTCACCTTATCGCCTAGATTGGTAGGGACATTCTCCTATGGTTTGCGTCTGTATTTATTCATCTGTGTAGTTTATTATGTCTTCAAGACTTCCTGTATCATCACCACTGTCATCACCTCCATCTCAATGTCGTCCCGTCGCTATTCCGTCCCAGCCACCATCTCCACCGCCACTGCTGCCTCTTCCACCACCCCTGGCGTTTTTGTTGTCACCACCAACACTTACAACACCAACACCAATAACACCACCACCACAACTAACTCCCTCTGTGGTGATATAGTTTCACTCCTACAATTGAAAGCAATTCCACTTCTATTATTTTCCATGCATCTCCTAACCTTGGGCGCATTACTGCAGCAGTCATCGACCCTATTGAAAGTGAGCATCTCTCTATTCTACTCACTATCCCCTACACCATCCACACTATTCATGAACCCATCCCTCCTGTTTTTCCGAAACACATCCAGCACTACCCACATACAAACATGGGTGCCTAAAGAGAATCCATTTCTACCTCATCCTTCAAGTGCCCCAATGACAACTTCCTTTGACAGACCTTGTCAGACTCCGTTACTCACCACATTCTGATGGACTTCATCTATCCAGTCATCCTCTCTCCCTTCGCATGCTCTGCTACTATTCCATGAATTTCGTCATCTCTACCGATCGTTCCTGTGACCCATGATCGAGACAGACTTACACACTTCCACCAACCACAGCAACACATCAGAAATCTGTTAACGCCAACAAAGGACGTGATAAGCGACAAAAATGCACCGATCTCTACACTGCCCATAAATTCTTTTAGATACTAGAAGGCATTTCACTTTCTTACTGGCAACAATGTTACTCCCTCTTACCCCATCCCTCATGATAATTGCCCTTATATGACAACCTAAGCAAAGTCAACCATTTATAATCTTACCAGATGATCCCCCACTTCGATTACTCCTTATTCTCAACAGTCCATGAGTGCACCAATATCTCCCTCCCACACCAGCTCCTAGTTACCAGTACCTTGACAGCTCCCACAGACAGAACTCAATATTCTGATAACAACACAAGACATTCAACAAACACAACACTGCTCCAGGCCACGACTGCATAACACACAGATACCTGAAAGAATGCACCGTCCGCTCCCTGGGAATCCTAGCCACTCTTTACAGTATAATCCTACATATTGGTCTCTATCTGAGCTCTCGAATCCATCTCTACCTCAGGCACAATAATCCTACGATGACATCTCCTCCTACTATCCCATCAGCCTCACCTCTGTGTATATCAAGGTTTCTAAGTCCTCTTTATCCCAACATATCTATAAACACCTGCAAAAACACCCGTCCCTCAATGTGGCTACCATTCCAATTTCTCCTCCGATGACCAAGTCCTGTACCTTACTCGTCGTCTATCCTACCAAATCAACAATCGCAAATACGCCATTTCGGTCTCCCTTGATCTCTAAAGAGCATATGGCAGTGTATGGCATTCGATTTTTCTCTTTAACTTCCAGACCCACACACTTCCACAAATTATGTCCGCCTTATCGTAATCTTTCGCTCAACACCCATCTCATGTCACCATCAACAACACTAACTGCCTTCTGCCGTATCTTCAATCCCACTGCAGATGTGTTTCAAGGATCTGTTCTCTCTCCACTCTTGTATGTGCTCTACGCCACTGATCTACCAAAACCACCTGCCCCTGTCCATCTCCTCCAGTAAGCTGATGACACTGGTTTCCTCGCTCTTTAACCTACCCTCAAGAAATCCTAACGATTCCTCCAGCTCTATTTCAATCACTACACCTCCTGATGTAACAAGTGGCTCCACAAATCAACCCTACCAAAACCCAGGCAATAATTATTGGCCGAATCAGACACAGCTTCCACCCCGCAACTTTTATCTTACCAATAACGACTATCCTATCCCGTTCATTGGCACACTAAAATATTTCGAAATAATACTTAATCGTCTACTAACATGGAAGCCCATCTACTAATCATTCAACAGAAACCCTACAATTGACTAAAATTACTGAAACTGATAACTGACTGAACATGGTGACTGCACCTTCCACAGTCCTCCACATCTGTATATCCCTGATCTGATCTATCCTCTGCTATGCAAATGTGACATAGACTTTTGCTCATCCTTTTTTTATCAGGGCGTACAGGTTCTCCAGTGCTATGTGTTCCACCTAGGCATTTGGATCCACTTACTCTCCCCCACCTGCCACCTGAATGCTCTACCAACTGATAAAACTCTCCATCTACTCCTCCATCTTGAACACCTCTGAGTATCCTATACGATTTACAAACTCGATACTAACCACATGCTAGTTCCCCCCTTGCTATCTGATCCTGGTACTCTGCCATGTCTCTGTCACCAAATTCTCCCAACAGCTGCACACTCTCCATGTCCACTCCCAACGAAACTCTAATTGACTCCCTTTACTTGACCATGCAATCCACTCTGATATGTACCCATTGTACCAGATCTATGTGAAACCACCTCTCCTCCCCAGGTCACGGCTCCATCCCTTGCCACTCCCCTTTACTCAAATCCTAGGGCTTGGCTTGGAACAGCATCCCTCTTCACACCCCCCAAATCAGTCCTGCAAACATCTGCTTCACACATCCCCTCCAATGCATTAGCTCAAATGCTGCAATTCCCTGATAGTCCTCTCCCTGGCAGTCTACATCCACTGATCACATTCACTCCTCTGCGTATCTATTCTAATGAAGCAGTATATTATCTTTTATCTGTCGAGTTCTGCACATGCTCACCTGCGTTTTATACTCTGTGAAACATTCACTTCCCATTCATTTGTGTATACGGTTTAATTAATCAAGGACTCAGCCTTCTATCTTTTAATTTATGCACCTCTCCTAATGACTTTTCTATTGTGTAGACCATTCACTTTTTCAGTCACCATGTACAATATCATGACACGTTTTGAAAAGTTTGCAACTGTATGTCTGAAGAGCGCCGAATTGTATCCGTTGGCAGTCCCCCCTCCCAATATTGGGTGAGGCGGATGCAATAACAATAAAGGAAAAAAGGGAAAACGAATTTATGAGGTTTGCTTTGCGATTTGGGTGCCTAGTGTTACATTCCGATTTCGTTTCGTTTACGAATAAAAACGCCAAAATAAAGTCGAGTCCGTAATTTCAAACATTTAAAAAAAATTTCTCGCTTACAAACCCCACAAAATTATGAAATCAGGAAGTTTATCACTTACATTTTGGCAGTTCATGCAGTATAACTGACGCGTCAGGCGTGACGCAATGACTTTAAAATTTAGTACTTCTTTAGTGCTAACTCTATTCACAAAACATTTAGGAGATAGTACCCACTATATGAGGGGAAAGTGAGTGGACTGGAAAACCAGAATACTTCTAAACTCATTATATCTTGATCAAAATGCCTCAGTTTAAGTGATAGTAGAAAGCACATACTGGATCGTACTAGGAAAAGGAGTAAGACAAGGATGCTGTCGATCACCTACTCTTTTCAACCTCTGCTTGGAAAATATGATTGATCAATGTTCATTAGATGACAAAGGAGTAGAAATTGGAGGAAGAAGAGTAGGGCGTTTCAGGTTTGCTGATGACATGGTCCTTCTAGCCACAGGGGGAAAAAGTATTACAGGATTTGGTGGACACCATTGAAGCTAACGTAAAAAATTATGGAATGAAAATTAACACAAGGAAAACAAAAGTATTGGCACTTGGAGGAAATAAAGAAATAAAAATATGCTGAATGGAGAAATACTAGAACAGGTGCAAAATTTTAAGTATCTCGGAAGCAGGATAGACACAGACTGGAAGTGCACCACAGAAATCAAAACGAGGACAGCAATGGCAAAAGAGGCATTTTATAAGAAAACGAGAATTTTCTGCAGCGGTCTGAGACATACTGTCTTGTATGCAGTGTTCTTCTACACTCCTGGAAATGGAAAAAAGAACACATTGACACCGGTGTGTCAGACCCACCATACTTGCTCCGGACACTGCGAGACGGCTTTACAAGCAATGATCACACGCACGGCACAGCGGACACACCAGGAACCGCGGTGTTGTCCGTCGAATGGCGCTAGCTGCGCAGCATTTGTGCACCGCCGCCGTCAGTGTCAGCCAGTTTGCCGTGGCATACGGAGCTCCATCGCAGTCTTTAACACTGGTAGCATGCCGCGACAGCGTGGACGTGAACCGTACGTGCAGTTGACGGACTTTGAGCGAGGGCGTATAGTGGGCATGCGGGAGGCCGGGTGGACGTACCGCCGAATTGCTCAACACGTGGGGCGTGAGGTCTCCACAGTACATCGATGTTGTCGCCAGTGGTCGGCGGAAGGTGCACGTGCCCGTCGACCTGGGACTGGACCGCAGCGACGCACGGATGCACGCCAAGACCGTAGGATCCTACGCAGTGCCGTAGGGGACCGCACCGCCACTTCCCAGCAAATTAGGGACACTGTTGCTCCTGGGGTATCGGCGAGGACCATTCGCAACCGTCTCCATGAAGCTGGGCTACGGTCCCGCACACCGTTAGGCCGTCTTCCGCTCACGCCCCAACATCGTGCAGCCCGCCTCCAGTGGTGTCGCGACAGGCGTGAATGGAGGGACGAATGGAGACGTGTCGTCTTCAGCGATTAGAGTCGCTTCTGCCTTGGTGCCAATGATGGTCGTATGCGTGTTTGGCGCCGTGCAGGTGAGCGCCACAATCAGGACTGCATACGACCGAGGCACACAGGGCCAACACCCGGCATCATGGTGTGGGGAGCGATCTCCTACACTGGCCGTACACCACTGGTGATCGTCGAGGGGACACTGAATAGTGCACGGTACATCCAAACCGTCATCGAACCCATCGTTCTACCATTCCTAGACCGGCAAGGGAACTTGCTGTTCCAACAGGACAATGCACGTCTGCATGTATCCCATGCCATCCAACGTGCTCTAGAAGGTGTAAGTCAACTACCCTGGCCAGCAAGATCTCCGGATCTGTCCCCCATTGAGCATGTTTGGGACTGGATGAAGCGTCGTCTCACGCGGTCTGCACGTCCAGCACGAACGCTGGTCCAACTGAGGCGCCAGGTGGAAATGGCATGGCAAGCCGTTCCACAGGACTACATCCAGCATCTCTACGATCGTCTCCATGGGAGAATAGCAGCCTGCATTGCTGCGAAAGGTGGATATACACTGTACTAGTGCCGACATTGTGCATGCTCTGTTGCCTGTGTCTATGTGCCTGTGGTTCTGCCAGTGTGATCATGTGATGTATCTGATCCCAGGAATGTGTCAATAAAATTTCCCCTTCCTGGGACAATGAATTCACGGTGTTCTTATTTCAATTTCCAGGAGTGTATATGGCGCTGAAACAAGGACTTTGAGAAAGAAAGACAGAGGAAGGCTGGAGGCTTTTGAGATGTGGACATGGCGGAGGATGGAAAGAATAAGTTGTATGGACAGAGTAAAAAATGAAGAGGTACTGAGAAGAGTGGGGGAGAAGAGAGTTACTAGAAGTAACAAAAAGAAGAAAAAGAAATTGGACTGGGCATATATTAAGATTGAATGACGGACTGATAAAAACAGTTTGCGAAGGTTGTGTAGAAGGGACAAGAAAGCGAGGAAGGAAGAGATTTCAGATACTGGACGACGTCGGACGGTACAACATACAGCAGCCTTAAGAAGGAAGCAATGGATGGCAGGAAATGGAGAGGCAAAGGACCTGCTAATATAGCAAAAAACTGGTGATTATGATCCACATATGACACTGAAAGTGTCATTTTACGACAGAGGGAGAGATTGGGGGGGGGGGGGTTTAGGAGGGGATGGATATAGAAAGGGAAGGAGAGGAGATGGACAAGGAGAGGGGGAATTAGGAGATGGACATAGAAAAGGAAGAGGAGGAGACAGACAGAGATAGAAGGAGGAGGAGATGGACAGAGATGAGGAGGAGGAGGAGGAGGAGGAGGAGGAGGAGAAGGAAATGGACACAGAGAGGAGGAGGAAATAGACAGAGAAACTGGCAGCAGGAAATGGACGGAGAGTGGGATTGGAGCAGGTAGACAGAGAGAAGGAAAGAAAGAGATTAACAGAGAGAGGGAAAAGGAGGAGGCTTACTGATAGAACTGAATTAAACACATACTTTGGCAATGTTAGGTACTCAGCTAGTATTGTAATAAAACTGATGCATGACGTAAATTCTGCTACCAAAACGTTGAACCAAGACGAACTCCACGTACTGACTGCTTTAATGTATGTCGTTTGTATAAACGATGTTATCAGTACCGATGAACTGTGTGCGCTGAATATTTTTCATTTTATTTCTGCTCTGTTTAAACTACAGGATGTTTCCAAAAGCATGATATAATTTTGGACGGTAATAATTACGAAACATGGGACGTGCCACCAAGAAAATGAAAGTTGTTTGAATGGGCATGACCTACAGTTTCAGAAAATCGCCGTTAGATGTCAATCAATGCATCTTTTCAGTTTTCAGTCAGTCAGAAGTAAGATGTCTTCCATTCAACGGAAGGCGTTTTGTGTGCTGCAGTTTGCAAAGAGTGAATCAGTGATTTCAGTCCAGCGTGCTTTTAATCGATGTTTTGGCACTGATCCGCGTGCACCCAAAAACATTTGGTGTTCCTATCGCCAGTTTGAAGAGACAGGATACTTGTGCAAAGGTGAGTCCAAGTCGACCTCGCACTTCTGATGGCATTGTGGAAAGAATTCGGTAAACGTTTGAGCGGAGTCCACCAAAGTCTATTCGCCGCGCAAGCAGAGAATTATTGTGTTAAGCCGTTGTTTAGTCTATAAACCATACAGACTGCAAGTAGTGGGGGGGGGGGGGTTGATTTGGGGGGAGGAGAACAAACTGCAAGGTCATTGGCCTCATCAGATTAGGCAAGGATAGGGAAGGAAGTCGGCCGTGCCCTTTCTAAGGAACCAATCCTGCATTTGCCTGATTTGAGGAAATCATGGAAAACCTAAATCAGGATGGCCGGACGCGGGAGACTGCAAGTAGTGGAATTCTCTGGGTTGGTGATAGATGCTATACTAAAGGAGATTTTTACCAGAGTTAATTTTCAGTGACGAAGCAACATTTCATATTAGCAGTAAAGTAAATCGACGTAACGTGGGCATATGGATGCTCAAGAACCCTCATGACATTACTGAGCACGAAAGAGACTCACCTAAAGACAAAATTTATTGTGCCATTTCTCGTGAAAAACGTAGGGTTCCTTCTGTTTTGAGGAAAACACAGTGACTGGAATGTTCTGTCTTCAAATGCTGCGGAATTGAATGGTACCTTAACTTCACCACACTGGTGACCTCATTTTCCAACAGGATGGAGCTCTGCCTCACTGGCACAGAAATATACGTCAGTTTCTCAACAACTCTCTGCCTCAAAGCTGGATAGGGAAGCGCAGGACACAGAGACACAGCCTTGCATTCTTGGCCTCAAAGGTGACCCCCATGCGATTTTTTCTTGTGGGGATATATGAAGGAAACTATGTTTATCTCCACTTTGCCTCGTAACATAGAAGAAGTGAAGAACAGAATAACAGCCACCGTAACTTCTGTAAAAGCAGATACACTGTGTAAAGTTTATGACGGATTTAGTTTTTGTCTTGATGTTGTTCCTTCTGCTACTGCAGGACACACAGAGCGTATGTAATAGCATAGATAATACTTTAAGATTTTGTATTTTGCAATTCATCCCATGTTTGTGGTATGTTTCAATAAATAAATATGGTGTTTTGAAATCAGATCATTCTTTTTGAAACACCCTGTATTTTATGTAACTGATTAAGGAGTTTTTTAATTCACGTTAATTCATCAGAATATATTAAGGACTTAAAGAGACGAATCAATATACATTTCTTAATTTTTCTCTATGAGGAACATGAGAACATGATAATGTAATGCAGAATCATGGATATTCTACTATTTATTTTACTTTCTCTTTTTAAAGAACTTGAGCGAAGGAAAAATGTTATAAAGATATAATTATTTTCAGAAGAAGATTTTATACAAATTTAAAGAAAGAAAGCTGTCAGTCGAAAAAATTCATAATTTATTGCAGATCCAGATTTCGACAGGTACGAACATGTCAGAGCATAAAATTGTGACAAATGACACTAAACTTTACACGGCCATCTTGTTCCTGCGATGTAAGGGCCAGTGTCATTTGCCACAAGTTTATGTTCTGACATGTTGCAACCTGTATGTTTTCTTTCTGCCATTTAAAGGTTAGTGTCATTTGTCATATGTTTATGTTCTGACATGTTGGTACATGTGGCTCTTCTGGTACTGGACTAATGATGACTATGTTACAATCAAAATCTAGATCTGCAATAAATTATGAATTTTTAAAATTGATTGCTGTACTTCAACGGTTGTTGTGCACGAAGGAATCCAACGAATTTGAATTTAATTACAAGAATTTATTTTAATTATGATATTTATTTAACTGAAGAAGCGATTGGTTATTTTATCAAGAAGTAACGGTGTTTTATGAAGAGGCAAACATTTATGTTTGTTCAATTTGTCTATCTTGCTATGAACCAGAGAGGAATTCATTTTCTTGAAGAAGAGAAGCTTTGTTCAATGGCGTCTGAAGCCACGCCGATGAGTCAAGTACAATGAGCACAACGAAAGGTTGAAGGAGACGATGGAGGACGTTTGAAAAAAAAAAAGAAAAATAAAAAAAAAGAAAACGAGAAAATGAAAATTTTACTTCTTGTATTTGGCTGGAAAAGGGAGAGGAATTGGCAGCATAAATGTCTTGATCATCATACTTTGGGAAAATATTCTGCATCAAATGTCAGACATCTCCACAGTGTCTCATGAAGTGAGGGGACTTTGCCACTATTGATGTTGAAAAAAACATCAAATGGCTGCCTTAAGCCTTGGGGCCCCGATGGTACTGTTTGAGAGGAATAGATTATGTGTTGGTCCTTCTCTCGCCGTGAACGTACAACACAGACGTAACACTTCATTTAACAGGCATCCATTACACTCACCAAACACACACATATGCAGCTCTCACATATCCCTGAGGAAATGATCCATTGTGTGTGGAGTAAGAACAATCTTTGCGACACAGAAACTGAACCTGCCAGGGTCTACTAGCCACCAATGCTATATGAGCGTACTTTTGACTGAAAAAATGAGAGCAGATGGCCACGTCTGTCATGCCCTTCAAATGCCAAGTAACACAGGTAGATACATTGTCTCAAAACTTACAGTACATGAAAACAATGATTATTATAATGGATATAAGTAGAGCTCAAGAGCCAGCCACACAATGAAGGACTTTTCATTGGGTTTGCTGCATTTATCCCCCAACATACGAAAAATCAGAAACAGAAAAAGAAGAAATGATGATTAATTGAAACCCTCAGCTGCCGACAGGTGTTGTTGACATACCTTGATGGGGACAGCTGAAAATGTGTGCCACGACCGGGACTCGAACATAACGTGTTGGGAATGTGGATCTCACGGGAAGTGTGCAAGGGATAAGTCCCTGCAGTCGCGCTATTCATCTGTGTTCTCAGTGGCTCAGATGGACAGAGTGTCTGCCATTTAAGCAGGAGATCAGGGGTTCGAGTCCCGGTCGGGGCACACATTTTCAGCTGTCCCCATCAAGGTATGTTACAAACACCTGTCTGCAGCTGAGGCTTTCAATTAATTATCATTTATTGTAGAGAAGCTGCACGGCCATCAATGGTATCTGTTCTTTCGAGAACAGTTACTATCTTCATATATAGAAAAAAAAGACTCATGTATTCAAAATGTTCAAATGTATGTGAAATCTTATGGAACTTAACTGCTAAGGTCATCAGTCCCTAAGCTTACACACTACTTAACCTAAATTATCCTAAGGACAAACACACATACCCATGCCCCATGGAAGATTCGAACCTCCACCGGGACCAGCTGCACAGTCCATGACTGCAGCGCCTGAGACCGCTCGGCTAACCCCGCGCGGCTAGACTCATGTATTGACCCCACACGATCAATGAAGGGCTTATGTCATAGAAGCAAACTGAAGACAGTTTGAACTTATGCTACGAGTTTCTGAGTTGAGTAGTAGGTACAATAAATTTTAAAAACTTTTTGATCATATATGTATATGTTGTTTTGTTCTTGTTTCAGTATGAGAATTCTGTATCAAAGATTCTAAATGTGGACAATCTGTATTACACGAACATTAGGACTTCATTGTCCTACCCAGGAAAACACAGAGTTTGCTTTTATGTCTGAACACGATAATTAACTCGAAATAATAGGCACTCGTCTGGAGGAAGAAATTTTCAGGCTAGAGAGAATGTAAGCGGGGTCGTGTATTTTCTGCCCATAAGCTGTTTGTGCTGTTGCACAGCAAATTCGGTTCCCCATTTGGCACGTAAATTTTTAAAGTTATTGCTTATGCGTGGACAACGGCGAATCAGATCTGTCTATACCATGTGTCACAGCCAGTATCTGGAGCACGCAAATAGTGCTTTGGTGCAGAAGGCAGGGTGCTACTCGGAAGACACTGCCAAAGCGAGCAGAGGAGTAATCAAGAAGTATAAATGGTGCAATACGACAGCACCTCGCGCATCATTCTGTGAGCTTTTCACTATGGAGCCATAACTAACCTATCTCAGCCACTCTACCCTAGCACTGGCGAAGTGTGAAGGCAAGGAGAACTGAGAACTGACAACAATAGATACACCACCAGGAGACAAATAATGAGTCTAAGTATTTGGCCATCTTATCTGCATCTCTGATTCCAATGGAATGGCAATCTTGCTTGTTACAGGTTAAATTGACTGGCGAATCATGTTGTGCTGCCTACCGCTTGGAGAAGACTTTGCCTCTGAGACCACAGCCTGCCGACTGTAGTGGGGCTTAGCCACTGCAAGCCGCCACTGCTGTGAGTGAATAACATGTGAGTCTGGGCCTTTCCCTGGTGAAGGGCCATACCAAATGACTCAAACTACTGTGTATGACCTGTTGGTTGAGACGCCTGAGTACTGCTTCTCTCATTGTACATAGTACTACTTCCCTGGCTGTACGCTCTGTTTATGATTTGGACCCTGGGCTTCCTCTTTCATGACGCCTGCTGTCCATGATGTGGTGTCGGCACTCTCTTAGGTGCATATCACTCTCCGAGACTGAAGGGCTGGCCACACTAGCTACCACTGAGCCACGGTAGGCTTGCGCCTACAGACTGCTGTCACAGCCACCGGCGCGACATCGTCACTGGGTCCTGACCCGCCCAGCAGCCACGACCGACGATGCGCTGTGTGTCCATTCTTTATTGCACTCGTCTGTGTGAATCAGCACACCTACAATCATGCCGGAGAAGACAATCTGTATAATAAATACGAAGGTGGTTTGAAAAGTTCTCAGAATCACCACGAGATGTCAGAGCTAGCGCAACGAGTTGTTCACGTAATATTCATTGGACAGTTGCCATGGCAGTGCTCTCGGAAGAGAGCTGTGGCGATGACGTGGCTCTGTTGTTCCCGGGTAGTGATTTGCGGAGATGGAAAAATTGAAAAAAAAAATGGTTCAAATGGCTTTGAGCACTATGGGGCTTAACATCCGAGGTCATCAGTCCCCTAGAACGTAGAATTACTTAAACCTAACTAACGTAAGGACATCACACACATCCATGCCCCAGGCAGGATTCGAACCTGCAACCGTAGCGGTCACGCGGTTCCAGACTGAAGCGCCTAGACCCGCGCGGCCACACCGGCCAGCGAAAAAATTGAGATTCGAGCAATGATTAAGTACTTCGTAGAGAACAGTATGAAAGCAAAGGACATTCATGCCGATTTCCAGACTTGGGGACTCTGTTTCTTCAAATTCAGCTGTTGCCAAGTGGACAAATTAATTTAAATTTGGTCGGGAGAACTTACAGATGATCCGTGCGGTGGTCGGCCAAGATGTGTCACTATTCCAGATATCATGCAAAAGTGCACAAAATGGTCATGGAGGATCGCCGACTGAAAGTGCGTGAAATTGCTCACGCTTGTCATGTGTCATCTGAAAGGGTAATTCACATTTTAAGTGAAGAACTAGAAACGAAAAAATTATCTGCAAGATGGAGGCCGCGACTATTGACGCTGGATCAAAAACGCATGGGAATGGAAATACCGGAACAATGTTTGGCCCGTTTTAGGAGAATCGAACAAGATTTTTTTGCGCCACTTTGTGACCACAGATGAATCTTGAGTGCACTACTATACCCCAGAGATAAAATGACAGGCAAAAGAGTGGATACATGCTGATTATCCGCCATCGAAGAAAGCAAAGACAATTCTTTCGGCGAGAAAGGTCATGGCATCAGTGTTCTGGGATGTGAAGGGAATTCTGTTTGTAGATTATCTCCCCACTGGGCAATGAATTACTGGAGAATACTATGCTAACCTCCTGGACAAATTTCAGCAAAAGATACGCGAAAAAAAGGCCACGTTTAGCAAGGAAGAAAGTTATCTTCCATCAAGACAATGCGCGCCTTCACACATGTGCCGTCGCCATGGCAAACTTACGCGACCTCTGGTGTGAACTGTTTCCACACCCGCCTTATTCACTTGATATGGCTCCGTCAGACTTCCATCTCTTCCCAAAACTTAAAATTTTTCTTGGTGGACGAAGATTCACTTTAAACGAACTACTGATATTCTGCAAGTCTGGAGGAAACTCATTTTCGAGATGAGATCAAGGCACTGTAGCATCGCTGAACCAGTTGCATTAATCTACAAGGAGACTACACTGAAAAAAAAGTTTCACTGATGTAAGTACTTTTTGTCTATTCTGTTCTGAGAACTGTTTCAACCATCGTACGGACGATTCTAGGCAATGCTGATTTTCTACTGATGTCTTATGGCATGTGATAGCCATCGACATCGGTTCTCAAGCTCAACATTCACGCTCACTACAAATCCTGACACACGGAGTGACCACTACAGAGCCATCCTAACAGGTCCTGCATCTACAGCATGGCTACTACTTTCTAATTACTACAGGTAGCTTGTCATTATAATATAATAAAATAATGGAATAAATGCTAATAAAATGTTGAAATGCGTGGATTTTTAAAATGTGTTGAACTACTAGGTGCATTCAAGTTCTAAGGCCTCCGATTTTTTTTCTAATTAACTACTCACCCGAAATCGATGAAACTGGCGTTACTTCTCGACGTAATTGCCCTGCAGACGTACACATTTTTCACAACGCTGACGCCATGATTCCATGGCAGCGGCGAAGGCTTCTTTAGGAGTCTGTTTTGACCACTGGAAAATCGCTGAGGCAAAAGCAACACGGCTGGTGAATGTGCGGCCACGGAGAGTGTCTTTCATTGTTGGAAAAAGCCAAAAGTCACTAGGAGCCAGGTCAGGTGAGTAGGGAGCATGAGGAATCACTTCAAAGTTGTTATCAGGAAGAAACTGTTGCGTAACTTTAGCTCGATGTGCGGGTGCATTGTCTTGGTGAAACAGCACATGCGCAGCCCTTCCCAGACGTTTTTGTTGCAGTGCAGGAAGGAATATGTTCTTCAAAACATTTTCGTAGGATGCACCTGTTACCGTAGTGCCCTCTGGAAAGCAATGGGTAAGGATTACGCCGTCGCTGTCCCAGAACATGGTCACCATCATTTTTTCAGCACTGGCGGTTACCCGAAATTTTTTTGGTGGCGGTGAATCTGTGTGCTTCCATTGAGCTGACTGGCGCTTTGTTTCTGGATTGAAAAACGGCATCCCCGTCTCATCCATTGTCACAACCGACAAAAAGAAAGTCCCATTCATGTTGTCGTTGCGCGTCAACATTGCTTGGCAACATGCCACACGGGCAGCCATGTGGTCGTCTGGCACCCACCTGGATGACACTTTTCGCATTTTCAGGTCGTCAGGCAGGATTGTGTGCACAGAACCCACAGAAATGCCAACTCTGGAGGTGATCTGTTCAACAGTCATTTGGCGATCCCCCAAAACAATTCTCTCCACTTTCTCGATCATGTCGTCAGACTGGCTTGTGCGAGCCCGAGGTTGTTTCGGTTTGTTGTCACACAATGTCCTGCCTTCATTAAACTGTTGCACCCACGAACGCACTTTTGACACATCCATAACTCCATCACCACATGTCTCCTTCAACTGTCGATGAATTTCAATCGGTTTCACAGCACGCAAATTCAGAAAACGAATGATTGCACGCTATTCAAGTAAGGAAAACGTCGCCATTTTAAGTATTTAAAACAGTTCTCATTCTCGCCGCTGGCGGTAAAATTCCATCTGCCATACGGTGCTGCCATCTCTGGGACGTATTGACAATGAAAGCACAATAAGCTGAGCTATGCCTGGAAATAAGTACGTATTAGTTCATATTATTTTGCAGGGCGAAGTAGTTTCTTTCTCCGCTGTAGATTTGTGCTTACCATTCTTTATAATGCTACTTTGGTCGCCGTGTTCACCTTTGAAGTCTTGACCGTGTTCCCATTGAGCTTATCGGATCTTCGTATTTTTCCAAAGTACACAGGTGGGCTTCAGCTCTTGTAATTATCGTACTATTTGAAATAACAACTCACACGACCTTTCTGTTAGTAAAACAATACTGTAATTTCCTAAACGGTGCACATATGAAATACATACTCCTCACTTATTCACAGCGACCCCAAAATGGCGGTCTACAATTACTCGCTAAAAATGGCGTGCTTCTCACTCGTTCACTAGCTGAGCGCGAATCCTTCCTTCCTCCTGCTGGTACAAGAAAATTCTTCTGTTTCTTAACAACTGAAAGTCAAAAATACATGACGGTAGGCATAGGCTCCATGACGGGCTACAGCTTCATATTCTCTCTTTGCCTTTAAAGAAGACGAAAACATAAAGGAAATGTAAAAGGTTTATCACAAATGCCCCCCTACTGTATACTGTCGGAAATAAGTCTCTTTATTTAGGGAGACAGTATACAGAAGCCTTATTAACCTTGAGGCTCATAGTTCAGTCACTTGGTGCACGTCAATGGAGTTTTAATACCCTTATGCTACTACAAGTATATCTACAAAGCTCATTTCCTTGTCCATTACAAATTCATACATATAAATACATTCACATATACTTATATCACGTAATTACATTCACATATATTCATATTACATATCGCACGTCCATGACGTGCTAACGTCGTAGTCTCTTATTTCTCCTTACATTTGTTAAGCAGTATTAAAAGGGGGAAAATGTTACATTTCTTAAATTGTCCTTTCCCTATATTTTAAGAATTGGTTTTCTCCTTGGCTTTTGGTTCATTAGCCATTCTGAGAAGCTGTCCTTTCGGCACACGCTGTCTCATTGTTCGCTGCACTTATGGCCAGCAGCAGCTCATTGTTTAAAGACCGCCGACGCTGTGACGCAAGCGCCACGTGAGCAGCAGCACTGCCCGCACACACACTGTAATGTCGCTCCAGGCTCATGAAGTCGGTGTTGTATATGCCCTCCATTCCGGAGACTGGATACGACGGATTCAGCTCCAACGCTCAACCCGAAGAACACCAATACCTCATCTCGCGCCTGGGCGAGGTTTTCGGCCAGTAATATTGAAGGTAAGAGCCGCACTGCAGGATTCGGCGTTATCTTCCGTCGTTCAGCGGTTCTCACACCTCAACTCGTGGTTATACAGATTTCCTCTGATATCTCCGTCGCACACGCATCACACTCTCTGTATTCACTTTGCTAGACTGTAACGTTTACTCATATTACGGCTGAGCCGTAATATGAGGCCTTAATATTTTTGTACCACTTCACACGTGCGAGTATTTTACTCGTCCGTCGCGTTGCACTTCACATACATACATAAATTGTTCTTCTTCAAGAATAAAATCTCACATAAAATTGAAAATAGTGCATACGTAGACATAAACATTGACAATAATAAGAGTTGACACATAAATTTACAATTCACATTCACATTTCATATACGGACTCCATGACATGCACCCTCTTACACACTATTATGTAAATCAGGAGGTATCTTTCATTTATTCTGAATATTGACATTTTCTGTTCTTGTCTTGCAGGATCGACCTCCTGCGCGTTTTTACGTCCACAACTACACATAGAAAAGAAGAAAAGAGTACATACATACATTTTACATAGACATCGACATTAACAATAATATAGTTGGCAAATAAATGTCCAATTCACATTCACATTTCGTAAATTGACTCTATCTTAAGCAGCATCTGACACACCACTAAGTAAAATGTTGCATTTGTTCTGAATGTTTGCTCTTTCTTGTTATTGTCTTGCAGGACCGACCTCCTGCGCGTTTTTACATCCACAACTACAATAGAAAATACTGCATACATTTTTACATAGACATCGACATTGGCAATAATAAAGTTGACACATAAATGTACCAGTCACATTCACATTTCCTATATGGGTTCCATGTTAGGCATCATCTTACACACTAATAAGTAAATTAGAAGGAATCTCTCATTTGTTCTGAATTTTTGCTTTTCTCTTGACTTGCAGGCCCGACCTCCTGCGCGTTTTTACCTTCACAAATACACATAGAAAATACGTTCCAGTACTACTCACTACACGGAAAACAGGATTTGTTAAGGTCTGCTTCAGAGATCAAGCTACGATTGCTATTTGTAGTGCGTCGTTAGTGTACGTATTCTATCCTTGGCATTTGATAAATCTTCAAACTGTGTATAATATTTACAAGTGCTCGTTTGTGGGCAAGTGTGGGGGATGTTTTATCCCTTGACAATCCTGACTTCATCCCTGCTTGTCAATCGTCGTAATATTCCACATTCGTAAAGACATATTTCAAGCCATATTTCTGCCTTATTGATGCGACCACATGTACATGTTTTCCTTTGTGACGTGTGACCGATAATTTTACCGTATTTTTGCCAGGTGCAATTCCACTCATAATTCATTACCGCTAAATAAGAACGCGCTTATGCTAAAGTAATGCTTTCGCTCCTGCGTGTGTCAAGAACTCAGTGTAAAAAATATTGTTTCACTGCATTTTGTGTTCATTCATCATACGAATCGTGTATCATATTTTCATTTATATTCAGCTTACAGTTTCTCGAGCTGTAACAGTTAGTCGCAAACGCAATATTTTTCATACTAGGTTGTTTTACATTCTGATGTCTGTGTAGCAAATCACTGTGCTGTAGTGTGTTTTAAATGTATCATGTACCATTGTTACTATCGACTTCACTGTTTCTTCTACACTCTTCACTGCTTCTTCGTGATGTTCGTTTTCATAATTACTTACCGTACATGCATCATCATACTTCGCTTTCCACACTCATACAACCATTCATTCTGAGACCTAAAACTATATGGCGTATTCTTTTTTACGTCGGCTTCGTGGCCCTTTCCTAGGTACCCTTGTAATATTAATCTTCATATTCAACGCCGTATACCCATATAATTATTCATTAAAAGTCCCACATAAATCGTCATTTATACCCATGTACTACCTACAGGGTTCTCACACTATAACCACCGTCCTATTTATTTCTTCCCACAAATATAAATTAACTCATATTACTCTAATACAGTTTCATTCTCTTCCTAGATTCATTCCATACATGGTATGTCACCACAAACGTAGATTAACTAATTAATACCTTCAATCGACTCTAATAAAACCTATCACACTCTCTCTACTTCAAAATATTATCCAGCAGTGAAATTTCATCTATTTCTCCACATCACTTTTTAAACATACAGTACTTACCTCAGTTATTTTAAGTTCACGTAATTACGTTGTGTGCGTATTGGTTGGTTTTTGAATTTACTTAGCTTAGCCCCCGCGTGTTGTTCAATTCACTTTCACAGCTTTATTTTGCTGCTTGTACTATAAGGTGTAGTGTAATTAATAGCAAGTAACATAAGTGAGTTCTGTAATAGCAAATTTGTGTATATGTATTCTCCCTGTACATTAAGCTCACTACTTCTAATGTTGTCTGTAAAGAAGTGTAGTTCTATAAGTGCACAACTGCTCCTCTCGCTAAATCTTGTACGTTATTTTATAGTGTACGTCTCAGTCACACGCTCAGTCACACGCATTTTTCTATGTGTATATCTCATTCAGTAAATTCAGTAAATGAAGCAGGTAAAAAGGAATACAAACGTCTCAATACTGATATCGACAGGAAGTGCAAAATGGCTAAGCAGGGATAGCTAGAGGACAAATGTACGGATGTAGAGACTTATCTCACGAGGGGTAAGATAGATACTGCCTACAGGAAAATTAAAGAGACCTTTGCGGAAAAGAGAGCCACTTGTACGAATATCAAGAGCTCATATGGAAACCCAGTCCTAAGCAAAGAAGGGAAAGCAGAAAGGTGGAAGGAGTATATAGAGGGTCTATATAAGGGCGATGTACTTGAGGAAAACATTATGGAAATGGAAGAGGATGTAGATGAAGATGAAATGGGAGATATGATACTGCGTGAAGACTTTGACAGAGCACTGAAGGACCTGAGTCGAAACAAGGCCCCCGGAGTAGACAACATTCCATTCGAACTACTGACAGCCTTGGGAGAGCCAGTCCTGACAAAACTCTACCATCTGGTGAGCAAGATTTACGAGGCAGGCGAAATACCCTCAGACTTCAAGAAAAATATAATAATTCCAATCCCAAAGAAAGCAGGTGTTGACAGATGTGAAAATTACCGAACTATCAGTTTAATAAGTCACAGCTGCAAAATACTAATGCGAATTCTTTACAGACGAATGGAAAAACTGATAGAAGCCGACCTCGGGGAAGATCAGTTTGGATTCCGTAGAAATGTTGGAACACGTGAGGCAATACTGACCTTACGACTTATCTTAAAAGAAAGATTAAGGAAACCTACGTTTCTAGCATTTGTAAGAGAAAGCTTTTGACAATGTTGACCGGAATACACTCTTTCAAATTCTAAAGGTGGCAGGGGTAAAATACAGGGAGCGAAAGGCTATTTACAAATTGTACGGAAACCAGATGGCAGTTATAAGAGTCGAGGGGCATGAAAGGGAAGCAGTGGTTGGGAAGGGAGTGAGACAGGGTTGTAGCCTCTCGATGTTATTCAATCTGTATATTTAGCAAGCAATAAAGGAAACAAAAGAAAAGTTCGGAGTAGGTATTAAAATCAAGGGAGAAGAAATAAAAACTTTGAGGTTTGCCGATGACATTGTAATTCTGTCAGAGACAGCAAAGGACTTGGAAGAGCAGTTGAACGGAATGGACAGTGTCTTGAAAGAAGGGTACAAGATGAACATCAACAAAAGCAAAACGAGGATAATGGAATGTAGTCGAATTAAGTCGGGTGATGCTGAGGGAATTAGATTAGGAAATGAGACATTTAAAGTAGAAAAGAAAGTTTGCCATTTGGGGAGCAAAATAACTGATGATAGTCGAAGTAGAGAGGATATAAAATGTAGACTGTCAATGCAAAGATTTAAATGTCAGGAAGTCGTTTCTGAAAGTATTTGTATGGAGTGTAGCCATGTATGGAAGTGAAATGTGGACGATAAATAGTTTAGACAAAAAGAGAATAGAAGCTTTCGAAATGTGATGCTACAGAAGAATGCTGAAGATTAGATGGGTAGATCACATAACTAACGAGGAGGTATTGAATAGAATTGGTGCGAAGAGGAGCTTGTGGCACAACTTGACTAGAAGAAGGGGTCGGTTGGTAGGACATGTTCTGACACATCGAGGGGTCACAAATTTAGTATTGGAGGGCAGCGTGGAGGGTAAAAATCGTAGAGGGAGACCATGAGATGAATACACTAAGCAGATTCAGAAGGATGTAGGCTGCAGTAGGTACTGGGAGATGAAGAAGCTTGCACAGGATAGAGTAGCATGGAGAGCTGCATAAAACCAGTCTCAGGACTAAAGACCACAATAACAACAACATATCTCATTCTGCCTTTCACATCGTCGCTCAATTATGTGTTGTATGTAAGTCGCTTAGTTCTTAAATTAGATGCTAATCGCGTTCTTTCAAGTGTACATGTTGTTGCTTCTCTTTTCAACTTGTCTTGATCCTGTTGTGTATATTAGGATAGGTTATTCCTTTGTATATTCTCTTCTCCTTTGAATACTTATACTTATTTCTAGCTATGTACATTCAATAGCATATCTTAAGTTCAAAACTTTTGCGTATTCTACGCTCCTTATAGTTTACGTGCGTCAATGCGCTCATTTTCTTAAAAGTACATATGCTTAAACTAATGATATACTCTTAAAATTAGTGCTCTTTACAGTATAGCCTACGACTTTGGAATAAATGTCTCTATTCGTCTTGTTAGTGTGTTTGATTTACGTCATAGTAATTATCTGATAGATACTCCATTTCCTATTGCTCCTATTTTGTCCAGTTGGCTGCGCGCCCAGAGTGCCGATTCACTTGAATTGTAAAATGGTTTCCGTTGCGGTGCGCAGTGTGTCTTTGCGCATCTTACAGAGGACACTGAACTTTGCCTACTTGGCCCCTACGATCAGCTGTTAGCCGCTTCGTATATAATCGTTGAAGTACGCACTGCTTTGAGCGCGGCAGCACGGCTCAGTATACCTCATCGCTCATGCCTCTCGCTTAAAGCTCGCGCGCTGTGAATTAAGTCTTAAGAAAGTACAATATCAAAATACAAGGAAAATTTATTTTCGCTGCTGTATCTCACTCTCTGCATGTTAGATTCCTTATTGGCTAAACAGGATAGTAGAGGAGGGAGAGGGCACCGGAAATATTGTACACCCTAGCTGGAGAGGAACCGAGTGCCAGTCGGCGACAAACCTGCTACCTTCTTGCGTTTTACTGATGCAACAGATAAGGACAGAATGAGATTCGAATTTTCATTCAATACATTTCCGCAAATATTTATGTGGATACATGCCTTTTATTTTACCATTTTTTATATTTCCTATCAAGTAGCACCCCGGATGTGGCTTGTCAACAATGATGTACGGACCAACGTACAACAATTGCCATTTTTTATTCAATGCATTTAATTTCGATGATTTCGGATGCGTTCTTAGTAGTGCTTCCTGTCCAATCTGGAATTCTGTTAAGTTTTTCAATTTCCTGTCGTAGATTCCTTTCCTTATTTGAGCTTGCTGTTCCAATGTTATTAGCGCTCGCCGTACTTTCTCATCTAAGGTTACGTCTTGGGTGTGCCGCAATTTAGGTATCGGTTTTGCCCATTCATCTAGCTCTACCTTTTCAAACGTTAGTTCGGCCGGTGTGTGCTCTGTTGATGTGTGTGGTAGGTGATTTACTATGTGCTGAAACGGACACAGGTATTCTATCCATTTCCTTTGGTTCTGTGGTATATATGTGCGGATAAACCTATTAAATTCACGGAAGCACCGTTCGACGGGACTTGCTTCCGAGTGGAACTTGGATACTAAAATATGACGTATGTTTTGTGTTTTTAAAAATGATTGCCGTTGGTCACATGTAAAATTTGATGCGTTGTCAGTTAAGACTGCGTATGGTTTCCCAATGCGAGGCATGTCGTCTTCCACAATTCGCCTTGTAATTGGCCCTGACCTAACTGTTTTGACTGCGTACAGCTGGAGATACTTACTAAAAACATCATACAGGGCTACGATGTATTTAACTCCGCCGCGGGCTTGGGGATAAGGTCCTGTGGCGTCAATAGATACAAGATCCCTTGGCTGCTTTGGTATTATTGGGTGTAGTACGTTAAGACATGTCGTATTCTGATGTTTGACCTTTTGACACACCGTACAGCGTCTGATTACTTGCTCCATACGTCGCCTCATATTAGGGAAATAACAATACGTAGAAATTTTGGCGGCACACTTTAGCAGTCCATAGTGTCCCCATGTGCGGTGCGTGTGTTGAACTAAGTTTTCCACGTATTCCTGAGGTATGCACACACACCACTTATCCATTCGTCGATCTCTTCTGTGAAAGAGGACGCCATTATGTATAATGTAATACTGCTCTAGACGTTCGTGTGTTCTAGCTTGCAACTTTTTTCTTACCTTGATCCATCTCGGGTCTTCTTCCTGTAAACGTTGCATGTTTTTGCACATTTCAATATAATATGGTTTAAAAGTTCCATCATTTATTAAAAGCACCTTGAAGTCTGATGTTTGTTCTTCTAACTCGTGGAAATCGGTAAGACCTTGAGGTAACTGTGATAGTGCATCTGCCAAAACATTCTGTTCCCCTTTTATGTATACTATCTCAAAATCAAACTCTTGGACATACATGCACCACCTCGCTATTCTCTTATGTAACAACTTTCACGTAAGAAGAAAGGACAAGGCTTGATGATCACAGTAAACTTTGGTATGTTTTCCACAAAGGTGATATTGAAATTTACGAAATGCCCAAACTACTGCTAACGCTTCTAGCTCAGTTACGGAATAAGATCTTTCACATTCTGTGAGGGTTCTACTGGCAAAACTGATTACATTGACTTCTTCCTTACCATCCTTTGTTATTATTTAAAACAGGCACGCACCGAGCCCCTGATAACTAGCATCGGTGCTTAAACAAAAATCCAATTCCATATTTGGGTGTTTCAGGATAGGTGCGTTAATCAGCGCCTGCTTAATCTGCTGAAAATCATTTTCACATTCTTTAGTCCACAACCAACTGTGGTTTTTACGCAGTAAGTTTAATAGTGAACTACTGTTCAACAATTGTTGTGGCAGAAACTTCCTGAAAAACGAGGCCATTCCTAGAAAAGCTTTTAATTGTTTCTTAGTATAGGGTGTTGCGAAATTCCGTATCGCATTTAGTTTACTGGGGTCAGGTAGAATTCCTACTGATGAAATAATATGCCCTAAGAATTTTATCTTTTTCCTTTCCGAATTCAGACTTTTTAAAGTTAACTGTGACATTGTATTCAGCAAACTTTTGAAAAACCTTTTCCAAAATACTTACATGTTCATCTCATGTTTGAGTTGCAATTAATAGATCATCAACGTAGAGTGTAACCTGGCTAAGCAGTTCCCGTCCAAGTACCCTGTCTAATGCTTCAATAAATACACCAACGCTCACGTTTAATCCGAAAGGCAGCACCCTAAATTGGTAGCTCCTCCCGGCATTTATGAAAGCTGTATACTTTCTACTCTCATCATGTAATAAAATTTGCCAGTACGAAGCTTTCAAAACAATGGATGTTAAATACTTAACGCCATGAAACTTTAATAACGGCTCTTCTAGATTCTCTGGCCTTTTTATTATAGGAACGATGATTTTGTTTATTTCCCTCTCGTGTAACACCAACCGCACCGTTCCGTCAGTTTTACCAACTGCGAGAATTGGACTGCAGTAAGGTGAGTGCAATGTTTCAATAACCCTCCACCTATTCATACGCTCTATTTCTTGTTTTACTGCCTCTTTCTTTGCCCAAGGGGTGTCATATGAAGTTCTACAAAATGTTTCATGCGGGTGTACTTCCATTTTATCCTCATATCCCTTAATAACACTAGGTTGTTTACGAAAAATGTTATGATATTTGAAGACCAATTTTGTCAGTTGATTTCGCTGTTCATTGTTAAGACAAGTGGATTTACTTATTTTACTGTCTACTATTTGCTCATCGAGGATCTCCCTACCAGCGTCATCAAGTTCCATCTCCTTTGCCATTAAGGTTTGAGGGTAGACAAGTTTAATGTCTGGTATCGGCCTAATCTGATTTGTCATTGTAGTTCTTATCAAGTCCACAGTCAGTGTGCGCTCCCCTACATGAAATTGACATTCCCCGCTGCCGATATCTATTTTTATCCCATATCTTCTGAACACCTCCATACCAAGTATGGAGTTCACTATAAGTTTGTCTACCAACAAGAAAGTACACTACAAAATGACATCACATATGCTAATGGGTATGCTGGCCTGTAATTTTATAACTTTAGTTTTCCTTCCCATCGCCGTTACGATCTTACAGTTCTCTACAGGTAGTGTGGGAACATTTACTTCCCTCGCTATCTCTTTGAACAAGTTAGTAGACACTAGGCTTGTCTACGCGCCAGTATCCAAAACAACTAGTACATCTATGTTTCCCACCTTTACCTTTATTGTTGCCTGAATGATTTCACTTACCTTGCGTGATGTTTCTTTCTCTTCGACAAACAAGTCTTCTTTCATTTCTGCGTCCTTATCATACCTTAAAAATAGATTCCGGATATGCTGTATGTGTAGGTTTGTTTCAGTGTCTGCTTCCTCCTTTCCGTTCCTGTTCGTTTTAGTGTTTAAGTCGCTCATATTAGTACTGTGGCACACTGACAATTCATTACCTTCTTCCTCTAGTCACGCTCGATTATTGTTTCCTGGGGCCGGTAAAGGTATTGTTTCATTTTCTGCCGTCACTTCTACTATGTTTACCGTATGTTTGCGTGCTCGCAAGTTCGTGTCCCGGTTGTTTCGATTTGACTGTACGGGCTGCCCGTTATCTCTCGGCTCCCTGTGTTGCATATTCCGTTCCTGATAATTTGCATTTCCTTGTCGCCTATTGTCGAAGTTTTCCCTCGATTTTCTATTGCCTCGGCCATTACCGTACCTATGGGGCTGATATTTAGTTTCGTATCCTCGGTCACCCTGTGGCTGATGGGCAGACCGATTGTACGGATTTCCGTTGTGGCGCGGCGGTGCATACGGAAGCCATTCATTCATACGCACACGACCGTTATAATTTCCAAAGCCATTGCCGTTACCGTAGTTCTTCCCGTTTGGGTTGTGTTCATTACCGTTATGATAACATGGCGTGGCTTGCCCATGCTCATGAATCAGATCTATTGAGTCGAGCACTGAAAGAGAATACTCGAGATCATATTCGGGAACCGTTACTAATTTTTCCCTAACATTTGCAGGTAACTTGTTCTTTAAGATTTTCAATACATCGACATGAGATATCGGATTATTCCAGTAACGGGTCTTGTTCAGGTATTTTTCAAAATAGCTTCTTAGCCCCCCGAATTTTGAATGATATGGTGTTGCCCCCCCCCCCCCCCCCCCGCGCGCCATGAACCATGGACCTTGCAATTGGTGGGGAGGCTTGCGTGCCTCAACGATACAGATAGCCGTACCGTAGGTGCAACCACAGCGGAGGGGTATCTGTTGAGAGGCCAGACAAACGTGTGGTTCCTGAAGAGGGGCAGCAGCCTTTTCAGTAGCTGCAGGGGCAACAGTCTGGATGATTGACTGATCTGGCCTTGTAACACTAATCAAAACGGCCTTGCTGTTGTGGTACTTGCGAACGGCTGAAAAAAAGGGGAAACTCAGGAGGACATCATTATCAGGAGAAAGAAAACTGGCATTCTACGGATCGGAGCGTGGAATGTCAGATCTCTTAATCGGGCAGGTAGGTTAGAAAATTTAAAAAGGGAAATGGATAGGTTAAAGTTGGATATAGTGGGAATTAGTGAAGTTCGGTGGCAGGAGGAACAAGACTTTTGGTCAGGTGAATACAGGGTTATAAATACAAAATGAAATAGGCGTAATGCAGGAGTAGGTTTAATAATGAATAAAAAAATAGGAGTGCAGGTAAGCTACTACAAACAGCATAGTGAACGTATTTTAGTGGCCAAGATAGACACGAAGCCCATGACTACTACAGTAGTACAAGTTTATATGCCAACTAGCTCTGCAGATGACGAAGAAATTGAAGAAATGTATAATGAGATAAAAGAAATTATTCAGGTAGTGAAGGGCGACGAAAATTTAATAGTCATTGCTGACTGGAATTCGACAGTAGGAAAAGGGAGAGAAGGAAACATAGTAGGTGAATATGGATTGGGGCTAAAAAATGAAAGAGGAAGCCGTCTGGTAGAATTTTGCACAGAGCATAACTTAATCATAGCTAACACTTGGTTCAAGAATTATAAAAGAAGGTTGTATACATGGAAGAATCCTGGAGATACTAAAAGGTATCGGATAGATTAGATTTAGGAACCAGGCTTTAAATTGTAGGATATTTCCAGGGGCAGATGTGGACTTTGACCACAATCTATTAGTTATGAACTGTAGATTAAAACTGAAGAAATTGCAAAAAGGTGCGAATTTAAGGAGATGGGACCTGGATAAACTGACTAAACCAGAGGTTGTACAGAGTTTCAGGGACAGCATAAGGGAACAGTTGACAGGAATGGGGGAAAGAAATACAGTAGAAGACGAATGGGTAGCTCTGAGGGATGAAGTAGTGAAGGCAACAGAGGCTCAAGTAGGTAACAAGACGAGGGCTAATAGAAATCCTTGGGTAACAGAAGAAATATTGAATTTAATTGATGAAAGGAGAAAATATAAAAATGCAGTAAATGAAGCAGGGAAAAAGGAATACAAACGTCTCAAAAATGAGATCGACAGGAATTGCAAAATGGCTAAGCACGCATGGCTAGAGGACAAATGTAAGGATGTAGAGGCTTATCTCACTAGGGCTAAGGTAGATACAGCGTACAGGAAAATTAAAGGGAACTTAGGAGAAAAGAGAGCCACTTGTATGAATATCAAGAGCTTAGATGGAAACCCAGTTCTAAGCAAAGAGGGGAAAGCAGAAAGGTGGAAGGGGTATATAGAGGGTCTATACAAGGGCGATGTACTTGAGGACAATATCATGGAAATGGAAGAAGATGTATATGAAGATGAAATGGGAGATACGATACTGCGTGAAGAGTTTGACAGAGCACTGAAAGACCTGAGTCGAAACAAGGCCCCAGGAGTAGAAAACATTCCATTAGAACTACTAACGGCCTTGGGAGAGCCAGTCCTGACAAAACTCTACCATCTGGTGAGCAAGATGTACAAGACAGGCGAAATACCCTCAGACTTCAAGAAAAATATAATAATTCCAATCCCAAAGAAAGCAGGTGTTGACAGATGCGACAATTACCGAACTATCAGTTTAATAAGCCACAGCTGCAAAATACTAACGCGAATTCTTTACAGACGAATGGAAAAACTGGTAGAAGCGGACCTCGGGAAAGATCAGTTTGGATTCCGTAGAAATGTTGGAACACGTGAGGCAATACTAACCTTACGACTTATCTTAGAAGAAAGATTAAGGAAAGGCAAACCTACGTTTCTAGCATTTGTAGACTTATAGAAAGTTTTTGACAGTGTTCACTGGAATACTCTCTTTCAAATTTTAAAGGTGGCAGGATAAAATACAGGGAGCGAAAGGCTATTTACAATTTGTACAAAAACCAGACTGCAGTTATAAGAGTTGAGGGGCATGAAAGGGAAGCAGTGGTTGGGAAGGGAGTGACTGGGTTGTAGTCTCACCCCGACGTTATTCAATCTGTATATTGAGCAAGCAATAAAGGAAACAAAATAAAAATTTGGAGTAGGTATTAAAATCCAGGGAGAAGAAATAAAAACTTTGAGGTTCGCAGATGACATTGTAATTCTGTGAAGGACAGCAAAGGACTTGGAAGAGCAGTTGAATGGAATGGACAGTGTCTTGAGAGAAGGGTACAAGATGAAAATCAACAAAAGCAAAACGAGGATAATGGAATGTAGTCGAATTAAGTCGGGTGATGCTGAGGGAATTAGGTTAGGAAATGAGACACTTAAAGTAGTAAAGGAGTTTTGCTATTTGGGGAGCAATATAACTAATGATGGTCGAAGTAGAGAGGATATAAAATGTAGACTGGCAATGGCAAGGAAAGCGTTTTTGAAGAAGAGAAATTTGTTAACATCGAGTACAGATTTAAGAAGTCAGGAAGTCGTTTCTGAAAGTATTTGTATGGAGTGTAGCCATGTATGGAAGTGAAACGTGGACGATAAATAGTTTAGACAAGAAGAGAATAGAAGCTTTCGAAATGTGGTGCTACAGAAGAATGTTGAAGATTAGGTGGGTAGATCACGTAACTAATGAGGAAGTATTGAATAGGTTTGGGGAGAAGAGAAGTTTGTGGCACAACTTGACCAGAGGAAGGGATCGGTTGGTAGGACATGTCCTGAGGCATCAAGGGATTACAAATTTAGCATTGG